>NC_045765.1:159094482-159755107 GCF_008692025.1 Phocoena sinus
TCTAGTGCAAGGATTCTGTCCGAGAAATAAAACTGCTGTGGAGGAAGTCATTTCGCCAAAAACCTACTGAACTCACCAAAAGGCGATAGCCAATTATTACTGAGATTCTATAAAATTTATGTTAAATATACATATTATTCACATGTATAGTTAATATATAAAATATATACTATCTCTATAAAATTTATCTATAACATATTTATAGAGATAACATATATAATTATATATGTATGTATAATTATGCATGTATGAAGATATAATTTTAAAATGTCTCTTAAATCAAATACAAATGCATTAGCTTAACTTGGTAAGCTATCTTCATTTTGTGGTTAGATAGTACAGATCAACTCCTCATTAGTTTTCACTAATGACCCGTAATTATCTTAGTCCAGAACATTTAGCTTCTAAGGACTATCATAGCTATTTGCCTTTGCCCACTCTTCTTCATAAGAGAGGATATATTTTTAAGGATTTCCATAAGTTAAGCAGCTTCCTAACTCTAGCTTTAGCTTTCCCAAAAGAAATAAAGCTCTCCTCCTCCTTCCTCTTCTCTGTTTAGAAATGGCCTTCTCAGAAAAGTTTAAACAAAAGAAAATGTGTAATATAGAACAATAGATCCCCTTGATATGGTATCAGGCAATCTGGGCTCTTGTATAAGCCTTCAAATCCATATTGTGTTCTTCCAGTGGGAGAAAACAATTAGTCAATTCAATAGTGGAAAAAGAGTCAAGTTGTTGATGGGCGTTGCATTATCTAAACAACTGGTGATCGTATAGATTTTTCTCAATTTTCAACTCACCCATATTGTAGGCAAAGAGACACAAAATTATTTTATTGAAATATAGTTATCAATCAATAACTCAAGTTTGTAAAAATAAATGATTTTTAAGAGTTAAAAAAAGAAAAGATATTAAATGTGAAGTATTCCAACATCTCAGCTGCCCTACAGTCTACCCTCTTTCTTTGTAGGTTTCCATGGCCTCTTCACCATCACTCTGTCTTTCCCCACTCCATTCTTTTGGGTAAGATTCTGCATCTTCCAGCTTGTAAGGGATGATTTACTTTTAGAAGATGGAGCTATTGGAGAGAAGAAGAAAAAGGAAAGGTGGAAAGAGTTAAAGCGGGGTCCAGATGCCTTGTCATCTTGCTATTTCAATAACTGCAAACCCTCCGTAGTATTAATTTCTAGTCCTCCAGTCTCTGACCATCCATATTACCTTTCTACTTCACTCTCTCTAGTGCTTCAGCAATTACACCATCTTGCCATTTTTTTCTCTCTTTCTTCCCTTTCTTCCCAGGCCTCATATCCTCTTTCCTCCTCCCCAACTTTTACCCTGGTCAGTCATTATCACCCCTCCTTTGCACATACCCTCAACTCCCTTGCCCCTCTCTTCG
The DNA here is from genome assembly GCF_008692025.1 of Phocoena sinus. Taxonomy (NCBI): domain Eukaryota; kingdom Metazoa; phylum Chordata; class Mammalia; order Artiodactyla; family Phocoenidae; genus Phocoena; species Phocoena sinus. The sequence goes on from NC_045765.1 coordinate 159,095,878, forward strand.
TAGAACTGCATCTGAGCAAGCTAAAGCTTCTTGCTCCGTGTCTGTCTTTGTGTTGCTGGCTTTTTGAAGGGGTGCTAAGGTGCTGCTCCCCTTTTATTACTAGTGACATAGTGGTTTCTCTAAAGGAAGTATAGCCCCCTCCTCTTTGGGACAGTTGTCTAACCCCTGTATAACATCCCTCCAAGGACTCTATCATCAGCAGAAGAGCCCCTACATTGGATGCTGAGCCTGTTCACACAATGATCCATGGCATCACACGTTTCTGGTGATAGTGCTGAGGCATGTGATGAGCCTCACATAGTTGCATTGATCAGATAAAGTCTGTCTTGAACATATCTGTGCTGAGCACGAGAAGCAGTAACACAGAATCAGCCTCCTGCAGGATCTCATGGTTTAAGGGGACCACTTCAGAGGTCTTGTCGTACTCCGAGAGAAGATTGACTTAGCTACTACATTTCATCAGACCAAGTTCCTCCATTCTTCTGATGTTCATTTCATCCCTGTTTTTCCCTCATCAAACCTCCAAAACTGCCTACAATTCTCACTCTCAACCAACAACTTTGCTTCCTGCCACTCTGAGAAATGGCAATTGAATAAATATGAATGAAGACATGATAGAGATAGATAATAGATGATAGATAGACAGATGATGATAGATAGATTGGTAGTTAGATAAATAGATAAAAAAAAAATCCTCCTTTGACCCTACTTTCCTTGCTAACTGTTGTTCTCTTTATCTTTTTCTCTTTATGACAAAACTCCTTGAAAAGGGCCTTCTTTATAATTCACGGTCTCCAATGTTTCTCCACCTTTTCTATTGAACCTTCTCCAATCATGACTTGTCTTATAACTCCACTGAAACTGTTCTTCTCCAGGTCATTAGTGGTCTCCATATCACTAAACCCAATGACCATTTTTTAGTCATTAGACTGAAGCTATCGGAAACATTAACCCAACTAATCACATCCTTGTCCTGGAAACACTTTCCTCCTTTTGTGTCCAGATCAGTACCTTCATCTTGTTTTCTCACTATCTCCCTGGCTATTCCTTCCTGTCTCTTATGTGTTCCTTTTACTCACCCCATGCCAAAATTTGGAATGCCCAAAGCTCAGTCTTTATCCTTATGTTGTCTGCATTCACTCTCTTAGTGGTCACAGCCAGTTTCATAGATTAAAATACCACCTATATTCTCCCAAATTAATATCTCTTGCTCAGACGTCTCTCCAAAATCCAGACTCAAACTCATGTAGCCAGATGCCTACCTGACCTATCCATTTGAGTATATAGTAGGCATCTCAGATGTAATATATTCAAAACTGAGTTTCTAGTATTCATCTCCAAACTAATTCATCCTCAGTGCTTGCTGTCATAGGTGACAACAATTCCATTCTTCTCTTTTCCTCAACTGCCATATGATCTATCAAAAATATTTCCATTGGTGCTAACTTCAAAATGTATTCAGGATCCTGCTACCTCTTATCACCCTCATTACCATCACCCTTGTCCAAAACACTGTTGTTTCTCTCCTAAATTATTGTAAAAGTCTCCTGATTGAGTTCCTCGTGTCTACCTTGTCTCCCTACACTCTGGTGCTTCTATTCTCAACTGTTCAAACAGAATAAGGTGGTATTGCTCTTTTACTCAGAAATTCCCAATGGCTTCCATCTCATGCAGAGTAAAAGGAAAAGTCTTTCTATTATGTGTAAAGTCACACACATTCTCTGACCCTTCCCCTAATCTTCTCCTTCTACTCTCTTCTTCACCACACAGGCCTCCTTTCCCATCTTTGAACATGCCAGAATTACTACACAAACAAGCTTTTTGTACTTGATATTCCCTCAGCCTAGAATACTCTTCCCTTCTATAGGTGCATGGCTTGCTTCTTCACTTCTGTAAAGCTTCTTCTGAAAATCTCTTTCTTAGTAAGAACTTCAGTGACCACCACCACCTCCAACAGACATGGCAGACTCATCATCACTGCTTTTGGTTCTCATCTTTTTATGTTTCTGACTATATACACACACACACACACACACACACACATATATTTCTGAGATATTATATATTTTAATTATTTTTCTTTTTTATTGTCTATTTCCCACACTAGAATGAATGACAGAAGATTGTGAAGACAGGAACTCCTTTTCTGCTTTATCCACTGACGGGTGTATCTTCATCTTTCAGCAGATTGCTTAACTACTTGTAGATGTTGAATAAATATCTGTTGCTATTTATTGGGATTAGACTGGAATTGGAGATTGGGATGGGGTTGAGAGTCTGTTTGGAGGTTGGAAAGAGAGGAATAAATAGAATGTTTTCTGAGCAGCCACAGGATATGGAAGATATTGGTAAAGAGAGGAGCAGAGAAGAGGACTTTAATCTGTAAACTGCAGTGTGTGAATTAGTTTCCCTCCATCATTTTTAGTACTATCAATTTAATCTCTTTTAATTAATTTTTATGACTTGACTGTGTTTCTGTTAATGTGCTCTATACAGACAGCATATCACTTAAGACAAGGCTTTTTTTTTTTTTTTTTTTTGCGGTACGTGGGCCTCTCAATGTTGTGGCCTCTCCCGTTGCGGAGCACAGGCTCCGGATGTGCATACTCAGCGGCCATGGCTCACGGGCCCAGCCACTCCGCGGCAAGTGGGATCCTTCTGGACCAGGGCACGAACCCGTGTCCCCTGCATCGGCAGGCGGACTTCCAACCACTGCGCCACCAGGGAAGCCCAAGACAAGGCTTTTTAATTAAATATAATAAATTCTAATTTTGAAACTTTACTTTTGTGTATTAATAGTAGTTTTTAACATTCAAAGAAATTTGCGATTGACATGTACACTCTGCTATATTTAAAATAGATAACCAGCAAGGACCTATTGTATAGCACAGGGAACACTGCTCAATATTCTGCAATAACCTAAGTGAGAAAAGAATAGGTACATGTATATGTATAACTGATTCACTTTGCTGTACATCTGAAACTAACACATTTTTAGTCAATTATGCACCAATATAAATTTTTTTTTTTAAAAAAAGAAATAGACAATTACCTTTGCTTCTAAACTCAACTTTTTTGACCCCTATGCAACCTTAACTCAGATCTCAACTCCTTTACCAGCTTCTTTAAGAAATCTACCTGCATCCGGAATATCTTAATTAGGGTAGGATTATTGAAAGTTTGTTTCAGTTGGATCCCTAGGACTCCACTAAAAATAAATCTTCATTCAACTTTCTCTTTTCCTAAATGCATGCTTTCCATCCCCAGCCACCGGCTGTCCTCTCCAACCTCGCCTTCTGCAACACTACACCTGCTTCATGCTCCGTCTCCTTCCTTTATTATGACAAGGAGCTCCCTCCTTCCCCCGAACCTGAATTTAGAAAGTGTCTTTTCAGCAAGGTCCATCTCCCTTTACAATTATTATCTTTAACAGCAGCTAAAGTGTACATTTTCTCTGTATCCTTACACTAATAACAGGATAAGAAAATCAGGGAAAAAATATTGATAAATAAAAACAAGAACGTCAGCTTGGGCTTCCCTGGTGGCGCAGTGGTTGAGAGTTCGCCTGCCGATGCAGGGTACGTGGGTTCATGCCCCAGTCCGGGAAGATCCCACATGCCGCGGAGCGGCTCGGCCCGTGAGCCATGGCCGCTGAGCCTGCGCATCCGGAGCCTGTGCTCCGCAACGGGAGAGGCCACAACAGTAAGAGGCCCGCGTACTGCAAAAAAAAAAAAAAAAGAATGTCAACTTGTCCTAAAGTCAACAATGAAATTTGTGAGCACTGTACCCTGTGCATTTTCTGTGTGCTTCTCAAAAGGGCAGCCCGACTTTGTATATCTTGTTGCTATCTTCTTCCTATTTTTGCCTCTATTTACCCTCTTCTAGGGTCTGGGTTTTAATCATAACGTCTATGACATGGCATTGATTCCACTGATTGGCTTGCTCATAGTTGTAACCTATATAAAGTTCAGAAGTTATCAAAAAAATAGAATAACATTTTTTTACTATTATTAAATTAGACTTAAAGTTGGCCTGAAACTCCCAAAGTATGGAATTTATTAGGATGCTCAGGTTTTTTAAAATAATGTAAAATTCATTAAAATGGCATTATTCACAGGATGAGAGTGCACTGAAAGATTAAACTAAGACATAGATTTATCTTTAAGGGTAACCCATCTTATGGAAAAAAAAATCTTGGTCTTTAACCAAAAACTTAATCTCATGTGCAAAAATTAAGTAAATGTCACTTATTGTTATCAGGAACCATCCTTTGGGAATATGCAATGTTTCTTTAATTTAAAATTTAAGTTATTTAAATTCATGAAAGTTACAAAGTTGAAATTGTAATGCCAAAGTAGAAGCAAAATCAGCTGATGTTTACTAATAATAACCAAACCTAACAGGTTGCAACTCAAAATAATTATTTTTCAGTAAAGAAACAGAGATAGAGAACATTGCAGATCATTTCTTTTTTATTTTACTATATATATATATATTTAACATCTTTATTGGAGTTTAATTGGTTTACAGTGTTGTGTTAGTTTCTGCTGTATAACAAAGTGAATCAGATATACATACGCATATATCTGAAAATCTTTTCCCTCTTGCGTCTCCTTCCCATCCTCCCTGTCCCACCCCTCTAGATGGACACAAAGCCCCGAGCTGATCTCCCTGTGCTATGCGGCTGCTTCCCACTAGCTATCTATTTTACATTTAGTAGTGTATATATGTCCATGCCACTCTCTCACTTCATCCCAGCTTACCCTTCCTCCTCCCTGTATCCTGAAGTCCATTCTCTATGTCTGCATCTTTATTCCTGTCCTGCCCCTAGGTTCTTCAGAACCTTTTTTTTTTTTTTAGATTCCATATATATGTGTTAGCATACAGTATTTGCTTTTCTCCTTCTGACTTACTTCACTCTGTATGACAGACTCTAGGTCCATCCACCTCACTACAAATAACTCAATTTTATTTCTTTTTATGGCTGAGTAATATTCCATTGTATATATGTGTCACATCTTCTTTATCCATTCATCTGTCGATGGACACTTAGGTTGCTTCCATGTCCTGGCTATTGTAAATAGAGCTGCAGTGAACATTGTGGTACATGACGCTTTTTGAATTATGGTTTTCTCAGAGTATATACCCAGTAGTGGGATTGCTGGGTTATATGGTAGTTCTATTTGTAGTTTTTTAAGGAAGCTCCATAGTGTTCTCCACAGTGGCTGTATCAGTTTACATTCCCACCAACATTGCAAGAGGGTTCTCTTTCCTTCACACCCTCTCCAGCATTTATTGTTTGTAGATATTTTGATGATGGCCATTCTGACTGGTGTAAGGTGATACCTCATTGTAGTTTTGATTTGCATTTCTCCGGTGATTAGTGATATTGAGCATCCTTTCATGTGTTTGTTGGTGATCTGTATATCTTCTTTGGAGAAATATCTATTTAGGTCTTCTGCCCATTTTTGGATTGGGTTGATTGTTTTTCTTGATATTGAGCTGCATGAGCTGCTTGTTTGTATATTTTGGAGACTAATCCTTTGTCAGTTGCTTCATTTGCAAATATTCTCTCCCATTCTGCGGGTTGTCTTTCCATCTTGTTTATATCTCTTGCATTCCTATACACTAATGATGAAAAATCTGAAAGAGAAATCAAGGAAACCCTCCCACTTGCCACTGTAACAAAAAGAATAAAATACCTAGGAATAAACCTATTTAAGGAGACAAAAGACCTGTATGCTGAAAACTATAATACATTCATGAAAGAAATTAAAGATGATACAAACAGATGAGACATACCATGTTCTTGGATTGGAAGAATCAACATTGTGAAAATGACTATACTACCCAAAGCAATCTACAGATTCAAACTACCAATGGCATTTTTCACAGAATTAGAACAAAAAATTTCACAATTTGTATGGAAACACAAAAGACCCCGAATAGCTAAAGCAATCTTGAGAAAGAAAAATGGAGCTAGAGGCATCAGGCTCCTGGACTTCAGACTATACTACAAAGCTACAGTAATCAAGACAGTATGGTACTGGCACAAAAACAGAAATATAGACCAATGGAATAGGATAGAAAGCCCAGAGAGAAACCCATGAACATATGGTCACCTTATCTTTGATAAAGGAAGCAAGAATATGCAATGAAGAAAAGACAGCCTCTTCAATAAGTGGTGCTGAGAAAATTGGATGGCTACATGTAAAAGAATGAAATTAGAACACTCCCTAACACTGTACACAAAAATGAACTCAAAATGGATTAAAGACCTAAATGTAAGGCCAGACACTATAAAACTCTTAGAGGAAAACATAGGCAGAACACTCTGTGAAAGGATCACAGCAAGATCCTTTTTCCATTTACTCCTAGAGTAATGGAAATAAAAGCAAAAATAAAATGGGCCCTAATGTAACTTGAAAGCTTTTGCACAGCAAAGGAAACCATAAATAAATATGCAGATTATTTCTTAATTAATACTATTATTTCCTCTATATTAGTCTTCTTCCCAATTCAGTCACCCTGCTTTACAACTACAAAAAAAAAAAAAATTCTTCTAATTCTTTCTTTGACTCAGAAGTTGTCAGCATAGGACTTTAGGCTCCTTTGGTCTGCTCTGTGGTCTTCTATGGTGTATTTCATGTAAGGTTCCTAAAATAATGGTAGTTTATTGCCCATAATTTAGAGATATTATGGTCTGTGCCCTCTAGGATATTAAATATTAAAGTAACAGAAAAAAATAAATATACTTTCAACAAAATTCATGTATTCGACCCTATGTCAGAACCTTCCTGGAAGGAACCATACAGGATTCAAAGCTAATTGGCTAAAACTGTTCCCCATGCCCCCATATGAAGGTTCACCTTGCTACATCTCAATACAGAACTAGAAGATTTAAGTGATTATGAGTGTGACTTTTAATTTGAATTTAAGAGTCCAAATTCAACAAAATGGAAAGTAAATATGAGCAGAAACAGTTTTAAGGAAGTAATGCGATTGATCCCAAAAGGAGTGATGGTCATTTAAGTAGAGCTTGTGTGCTCAAGACAGCTCTGAACCAAAATGGACAACTTTGACCCAAAGATGCGTAACTCATGAATCTAATGAACACGTCAGAAGTAGCATAAAGGAGCTTAACTTTGCAACTCTGAACATGACACAAAGTTTCTGTTAACCAGAAAGTCCAAGTTATTCAGAAACCCAGAAACTTCTTTACGGAAATAACGTGGATCTTTGTCCAGGCATAGGCACGTGTTCACGGGTGGTGGCTCTGTTGCCTCTTACACACAGACATGCTGGTAAACCCTGTGACCTCACTCTGACTTTTGTCCAGTTTAAAAACTCCTTCTCTTTTCAGGAGAGCAATTGGCTTCTTTTTACCTCAACATTTCCTACATAGACTAGCCTGGGCACATTCTCCATACACTCTCTACTCACCAGAAAGCCAACTGTGAGTAGTCTCCGGGGAAGCTGTTTCTTCCCTGAAAAGGAGTTGGTCTCTCCTGGACTCAGGAGGAGCTAGTCAGTATCTATTTTTGTCTTTTAGATAGCAATTTTATTTTCTGTCACTCAAGTAGGCACTGTTTTCTACGACTTAGTGATTCCACTTTATATGGAGATATAACCAGTAGAAGCATCAGATGAATTGCTCAGAAGTGTGCTGAAAGAATATTTCAGTGTTTGTGGGGGGGGGGGGAATATTAAGGCTGCAGAGCCACAAAAAGCCCTAAGCATGTTATAAACAAATAGGTACTTACAGTGGTATGGTTACCACTGGCAGAAACTTAAGCAGCTTAAGCAAAAATGGAAATATATTGATTCATGAAATGGCTGAAGCAGATAAAACAACAAGCTTGGAGTTGAACTGGGGATGCATGCAAGGATTCCATGGTCTACCTGTCCCTTCTTTCTGCATCTCTCTGTAATTAAGCCTCTAGTTCTCCCTCACTGCAAACTGTCAAAAGACATGACCCCTGACAGGTCCTGGGTTCAACTTCTTTCCGCCTACTCACCCATCCAGGCTTAAGTAATATACCTTGAATGTCAACTCAGAATAATAGAAATTGCTTTATTGAGTTTGGCTGAGATATCTCGTAGGGAATTTTCCTGGTACTCGAGATTTTTGGAGTACGCATGCAATACATTTTCTGTCCTGGCCCTTATTTGACTGTTACATTAATTAATACAAAAATAAGATCTCTTTTCTTTTGTATTGCCTGAATCTTTTTTTTTAATTATTATATAAGTTTTCAAGATCTAGTCTTATATATTGGATTTTACTCAAGTTTTATGTCCTTTTGCCCTTTTGAGAAAAAGAGCATAAATTTATATAGAATCAAATGTTTGAATATAAACTGGATACTTTAAATTTTGTTAACTTTACAAACTGATATAAAATATTATCTTATTATTTAGCTTTCCTTAATGTTGTATTTTTTATGTTTATACAATAATATAATATGTATTTATTTTTTAACTGAAGAACTTATTTAGAGAATGTGAGATTCCGGCATTGTATACTTTTTTTCTTATGTCATTACAAATCAATAAATCATTAAAAATAAATTTAATGGCAAATAAATGATGCATAAAATCAGTTTTTTCAGTCTTTATTTTCAATAGTAAAATAGACTTCATACAATACCCATGATCTGGTTTCCTTTTTTGCTGATGAGTCTCAAGTTAAATTTAAGTCAATGAGACCTTTGGAAGTTGGTATTGAACTGACTTAGTTATATTCTTGAAATTCTCTATTTCCTGTGCACAGGTAATCATGACCACAGTTGTATTCATGTGATTTAAGTCAACAAATACAGTCCTCAAGCTCACTCTTCACAGCCTCCAATACCCCCAAGTTCCTACTCATTCCTCCATGGTCTCACTTTGCAGAAAACCATCAGGAAGCCTGCAAATCAAAATAACTGCCCTTCTACCACTTCACAATAACTCACAAGTTGTACCGATTCTACAAGCAAATTCAGTTTAAAGTGCAATATGTATTGTAGTATTTATGTTTCTTAACCCTTTAAGAATGAATGAGATGTGTATAAGAATATGTAAGATGTATAAGATCATACTACCTGTTTTATTAGGCTTCTACCTTTGTATGTGTCCGTGACAAAGTTTTTGAGTGTCATACCCCAAACCCCATTTTCCCTACAAGCCCTATCTGTTATATTGTGTGATTTTGCACAGGAGGGTGATTTTTAGGAATACGTGCCATGTTATAACAGAATTGACTGTCCTTATTATACCTTTCATATCCAAAGAAAGTTTATCAGAATTTAAAAAACAAGCAACCCAACAACATACTATAGAGAGCTGTGTAACATAAGAAAATCTACTCTTGAAGGACATCGAAGACCACTCACTTATTTAACTGAGAGATATTGTTCTAAAATGATCATATTGGATATTTAAACAAATCCACAGCTTGAGCCCAGACACATATTCCAGCAGGACTCCAATGCAGCCCTAAATGCCTTCGTGTTTTCCATGATCAAAGTAATTCCACCAACATCCCTTACTCCTCTGAAGTACCTCCTTGAGAAACAATATGTACAGAAAACATCAAGATAGGAGCAGAAGGGTGGCCTGGTGAATACGAAGGGTTAAAATCAGTTTAATGCCACTAAAATGGAATTAAATGGTTTGGTTCACATTTGATCAATGACCAGAACAGAGCTATTTGCAAAGAGCCCGTTCTTGTATATTTGCAAAACTTAGTTCTTAAAGTCACATGGTATGCAGCACAGCACTGTCCAAAGGGCATATGTGCTGCAGAGCCTATATGACTGCAATTTTTTTCCTTCTTTATCTTGGGTAGAAAAGAAAAAAAACCTGTAATTTAGACAACTAGTTTACTTCTTGTCTTGCTAGGAATTTAATCTTGGTTTCAATTTACAAAGCAATGGTTAAATATTACTTTAGGACAAAGTTTAGATTTGTTAACCAAATCTATCTGAAACCAGTGATACAGCCCCTCCAAAAGATATTTGTTTTTGCTTTCTTTTTGGTGGGGAGTGTTATAGTGCTTTCCAAAATAAATTAAATTTTGTCCTAATTCTGTCAGAATATGACAGTAAAAAAGAAAATGAAAAATACACTCATGACTACTAGTTAAGATTTTACTTAAACCTTTATAAGAAAAATGTTTCCATGCTCCAATTTACTTTGTCTTTATTAGAAAGAAGGGTAGACTAGACAACAAGAAGCAAAGTGAAAATTTCGCCTTCTCTGTGGGCTTCATCAATCAGGATAGGACTGGGTATTCCAGAAAGAATTACCAAACCCACTCCCTGTGTCAGGCCTTTCCTCCAAGCCTCAGGCATCCATGTCTTTAGTTTATACGAGGTCCAGCTTACACCATCTTGTCCTGACCAGAACAGACCCATCACTCATCTGCATTTGCATTTTCTCACTGCCATGAATTTAGGCACTAATGCATACTGAGGTATGATTTTCTCCCCAAGTTTTCCCACTCCAAACACAGGTCGGTTTCTCCTGTGACTAGAAACCTTTCCTAATCTCCAGCTTCCTTCTTGAAGACCTTGTCACTCCCAACCCCAGTTTACTCAATAATGCCACCAGAGCCCCACCACCAACAATGACAAGGATTTGTCTCCTTATTGTCCACAAGTTTAAGTAATCATCAATGAAGCTGGAAAAGAATAAAATAAGATTATTTTGAAAAGGTCATTGCATTTTGCAAGGTCACATTAAGGGCTTAAACCTAACGGATCTGAATATGATCAGAGGGGAGTTCATTTACAAGTCTAAAGAAAGACTATGTTGCTCCAAAGTGGGCTTGGTGGGTTATGGAAGCTATAAAAGGAGAATCAGAAAGGTGCATTTGAGCTGCTCATCAAAGCATTTTGAATAAGCAATGGGCCCAGGCAGCAGACAGAGAATACTGTGGTCCATTGTCAAGATCTTTTCTATTGTGGTGGTGAAAACAACAGGCTAATTTAGCCTATTGCTGAGAAACATTGCAGTTCATCAAACTAATGCTTTATGCTCTGATGCCTTGCTGGCAAGTGTTCTGAATAGAATGTGTCTTCCGTTACAGGCTGACCTATAGGGAGAGAATGTACTGATGCTGAGGTTATGAATACTCTGGTTCCTATGACAGTTACAGCTTTCACAGCAAATGGATAAATTTGCATTCTATGTCCATATATCAGCCTCAGGCATAATTAATACAAATCTGAGCCTTAGAGATAGATGATTCTCAATAGCCTGACAAAATCAAGCTTCTAAGCCTGTAGGCCTAGGCATCTTAATAATTCTCTAAGGTAATGCCTCCCTGGTAGATATCTAGGGGAAAAGAACTTCAGACAAAAATTTGTTTGAAAGAGTAAGCTGTTTCTTACTGAGATTTCTAAATTCCCAACCAGCTTGTCTGTTGGATCCATATTGCTACTGAATCTCCTGACTTCATACAGGAAGGTCATTTAAATTTTCTGTGGTGTAGACATCTACTCACCATCACTACCACCTTCACCGTGTTTGACTTTGCAGTTACCAAAGTCTTCTGGTGTCAAGTTATCACATTTGTTAATATAAAAAAATGTATTCCTACTTGAGAGTTTCTCCTCCAACAGGGTCGGTTCTGGTTTTCTCACCTGATCTCAACTTCCTTCTCTTCTAACAAATCTCTATGTAGAAATAAAAATCTTTAATATTAAACTCTCCACTCTCCAAGATATTCTATCTACCTGCCTGTAGCCCATTCTAGGCATCAAAATATTGGCTCTACTAATCACAGGTTGTACTCATCAGGTGTCTGTTCAGACAGTACCTACGGAATGTTATGAATGTGACAAATAACTTCATACACTATCATGAAAACAATATAGAGTTCATTAAGCACAATGACTATGGTCATGGAATACGCTTTCAGTACGTATATTGGACACAAGTTCCTCCCAAGGAATCTGTGATTATTCTCAGCCTATTATCATTGGAACAGAAATGTTCTGGAAAAGCCTGTATGCCTTCCATGTGTGCCTTATTACATTTTTCCTGTAACTCCTCTATTGAAATATCTGCCACTTGCTTCAGGAAGCTTATGAAAAAGTCTTAGATTTACAAATGTATCTGACCAAAATAACACTTTTTAAAAGGGACTATTTACCAACAGACTTTTATAAAAGGTTTTGCCTCTCTCAAACATGATTACCCAGTGTTAGCTATGGACCTGTCTCTAAAACCCAAGCAGTTTCTGCTCCACTTTTTATTCCCTTTGACATTAAGGTTTTCTGTAGCCCAAACAAATTTCTCTCACTTATTGTCATCATCCTTTCAGCTGTAGACACAGTACTGGGCTGGGTGTGATGATAAAAGGAGGTAAATGGACAAACCCTGTCCTTAATGAGCTTCTTGTGTACAGGAGGATCAGGCATAGTCCTATAAAAAAAAAAAATCTATCTAGAAAGAGGGAATAAGGAAATGCCAAGTGGTTAGTAATAAACAAAATGCATCTGTGACAGAAGAGGTCATTTAAAGGCAGAATAGCTCTTAAGATTTCTCAGAGAAAGAAAAGCTTGATTTGGACCTAAAGAATGTACAGGTTTTAAGGAAACAAAGGACAAAGAGGAAGGAATGGTGGGGGAAGGGTTAGGTAGAGTGGGGAAATGGTATATTTCAGAAACATACAAGAAATGGTAAAATAAATTGCAGAATCCATTTGTTGGTAGTCCCTCATGAAGTCACTGATTTTGTTACAAACCAACCTTGATGCTGATGCAGAATTTCCCTGCATTGTCCAAAAGACTCCATTCTTACCAAATGCATTACTGAGCAAGGTAAAGTTAGCAGGAGATTTTGTAGGGAAGGTGGAAGAGGGTTTTCCATGATACAATAACCAACACACAAATACATACCTCCCATTCAAATGGCTTCTTCTCTAGGAAATTTTGCTTCCAGAGAAACCATGAATCTTTCTTTCTGAGACTGTACCCCTGGGACACTGCCCCATCACCTCTCCTCCCTCTCTCCTTCTTGTAGAGAGCTTCCCTCTTTCTCTTGCCATCCCAGTGTCTTTCTGAGGATCACTTCTCCCTTTTGAGAGATTCACCAAGACCTCTCCCTAAAACAATTTGCCATTCTGCTTCTAGGGGCTAAGAAAATGAATTTTCCCCCTCTATATTATCTTATTAGTTAAGCAGACAGCATTCACTTAGTGGAAGCAGGGCAAGTAAGGATGAAAAGTCAGGTTTGGAACAAAAGGTTAAAGATTCTTGGAATTTAAAAACTACTAAGTACCATTTAGAAATATTTAAGCAGAGTGACATGAAGAAAAGAGTGTTAGATGAAAATTAATCCGGGGCTAGGGTCAGCTTCATGAGTGTGAGACCTGTGCAGGCAGTCACACAGAGCTCTGGACTCAGAAGAACCCTACACATGGTTTAGTGCTAGTTCTTGCCATTTTGAAATTCTTAATCATTTTTGAACAAAGGGCCCTGAATTTTTGTTTTTCACAGAGTCCCTTAAATTATGTAGCTGGTTCTACCAGGGACAGACTTGTGTCCAGATCCTAGGAAAACACCTGATACATATCAATTAAATATTTGTTAAATGAAAGAAGAGATATTTTTCTTAATAAGTTGTGCAGAGGACATTGAAAAGGGAAGCTATCAGTATCTAGAGGCCTTTCACAGATGTCCCAGTATAAGGTGATGAGACTCATCCTTGAGGAAGTCAAAAGCATAGACTTGAAACTCAAAAGACATAGTCTCCAGGACTGAATCTCTCACTACAACCAAAGTCAAATTTCTTACATTTGCTGTCCTCACAGGTATGTAAGATGACCTCCAGCCTCCCTGGGGACTTTTATAATAATATTTGAGTGCATGAGAGAGAGACAGAGACAGAGACGGAGAGGGAGAGGGCGGGAAAGAGAGAAAAGGAAAAAAATGGATAACTGTGAGAGAGATTGCAAAGAAAGAATATAGTCATTTGAAATACATGGAATTTAAGAAATATGGAAAAAGGCCCACAGAAGGAGAGGAAGAAAACTAATTTGCCCCAAGGAAATATATAAAGCTTGGGGACCAGATCAAATTCTACCTAATGAGCATCTGACCCAACCAGGAAAGAGGTGTCCAGCAAAAAAGAGTCACTCAATAAACTGTTGAATCAAACAGTTCCCTCTTCAAACATTTGACAGAAAACTGCAGTTACAGTTTCTGGTCACGGTTAACCACATACACTTCCCCTTCATTTATAAGCCCAGAAGAATCTATTATTCATGGTTTTGGTCTATTTACATCCAACTCACCCAGATATTATTTGTGATGAGATATTTGATGCTCAAGAAGACTTGTGAGCCTTTTTAAAGAATATTTATTGTTGGAACTCATGGGACAGTGTGATATCAAATCAAGAAACATCACAGACCTGTAGTCTAAACTTAGCATTAGGCCTCTTTCTATTTCAAAATGGCCTTGAACAATATAGTACTGGCACAGAAACAGAAATATAGATCAATGGAACAGGATAGAAAGCCCAGAGAGAAACCCACGAACATATGGTCAACTTATCTTTGATAAAGGAGGCAAGAATATACAATGGAGAAAAGACAGCCGCTTCAATAAGTGGTGCTGGGAAAACTGGACAGCTACATGTAAAAGAATGAAATTAGAACACTTCCTAACACCATACACAAAAATAAACTCAAAATGGATTAAAGACCTAAATGTAAGGCCAGACACTCTCAAACTCTTAGAGGAAAACATAGGCAGAACACTCTATGACATAAATCACAGCAATATCCTTTTGGACCCACCTCCTAGAGAAATGGAAATAAAAACAAAAATAAACAAATGGGACCTAATGAAACTTAAAAGCTTTTGCACAGCAAAGAAAACCATAAACAAGATGAAAAGACAGCCCTCAGAATGGGAGAAAATATTTGTGAATGAAGCAACTGACAAAGGATTAATCTCCAAAATATACAAGCAGCTCATGCAGCTCAATATCAAAGAAACAAACAACCCAATCCAAAAAATGGGCAGAAGACCTAAATAGACATTTCTCCAAAGAAGACATTCAGATTGCCAACAAACACATAAAAGGATGCTCAACATAACTAATGATTAGAGAAATGCAAATCAAAACTACAATGTGGTATCACCTCACACCGGTCAGAATGGCCATCATCAAAAAATCTACAAATAATAAATGCTGGAGAGGGTGTGGAGAAAAAGGAACACTCTTGCATTGTTGGTGGGAATGTAAATTGATACAACCACTATGGAGAACAGTTTGGATGCTCCTTTAGAAACTAAAAATAGAACTACCATATGACCCAGCAATCCCACTACTGGGCATATACACTGAGAAAACCATAATTCAAAAAGAGTCATGTACCACAATGTTCACTGCAGCTCTATTTACAATAGCCAGGACGTGGAAACAACCTAAGTATTATATACAATGGAATGTTACTCAGCCATAAAAATAAACGAAATTGAGTTATTTGTAGTGAGGTGGATGGACCTAGAGACTATCATACTGAGTTAAGTAAGTCAGAAAGAGAAAGACAAATGCCGTATGCTAACACATATATATGGAATTTAAGGGAAAAAAATGGTTCTGAAGAACCTAGGGGCAGGACAGGAATAAAGACACAGACGTAGAGAATGGACTTGAGGACACGGGGAGGGGGAAGGGTAAGCTGGGACGAAGTGAGAGAGTAGCATTGACATATATACACTACCAAATGGAAAACAGAGAGCTAGTGAGAAGCAGCCGCATAGCACAGGGAGATCAGCTTGGTGCTTTGTGACCACCTTAGAGAGGTGGGATAGGGAGGGTGGGAGGGAGACGCAAGAGGGAGGAGATATGGGAACATATGTATATGTATAACTGATTCACTTTTTATACAGCAGAAACTAACACAGCATTGTAAAGCAATTATACTCCAATAAAGGTGTTTAAAAGAAAAAATGGCCTTGAAGTTGGCAAAGGGTCCATTTCTCGCTTGAGTCTCTATTAACATCCAAAATACCTTGGAAGGAATAACAAATATTAAAACACATTTGGCAAAATTGTACAGTAGTGTAGAGATTGAATTTGGTCTGTGAGGTTGGAGTCATATTCCCTATTCACTTTTGCATCTCCTGCTCTGATTTTTTTACTTGCTCCAGAGTACGTTTTCTGCCCATGTTAAATGCACTGCTGATGGCAGAAACTCAAATGTAAACATATGGTTCCTAGCCTGGTTGTTTAATCAAATCCTGATATCCCCATATTTTGTTGCTCTCAAAATATACATTTGCAACTACCAGTATATTGTCGATATTACTGTCTTGCTAGTATGTTTCGTAACTGTTTTGGAAACCATCACCAAGATGTACCTCAAATATTTTTAAATCTATCACTAACATAATTAATTAAAATAAAAGTTATTAGTTTTGTATCTTAACTCAAACCTCAAAAGTGTCTATTAAGCCAGAGTCTATTAAGCCCTCAATTAGGAAACGTCCCACATAGTCAATTATTTCTTTTTCTGTTTGCCAGTGAAATGCCATTTCCAATTTTTTTCAACTCTATGTTCATTCCAGATCTTCAGTGCAATATTAAATATCAGCCCATCTGTGTACTATATTATTGTTTGTACATTCTAATGAGCACTACTGCTTTACTCACCTATTTATGCCCATTTCTATTCATTCTGTTATTAATTTGATTTTAAAATATTCTCTATTTTGGTCCATTTCAAAATGCCCTAATTAATTATATTTACTTCTACATCCTCATCATTAAACTGAATGTAGATGTGAGATTCAAGAACAGGAGGAAAGAATGCAACTTTGCTGATAATTTTCCCCAAAATGCAATTTCCTTTGTCTACCAGTGCAAAAGAGACATTGACCCTTCTCCGACATCATTCTTCACCTTCTGCTGGCCGTACATCCTTAGCACTTCTAAACGAAATCATGCATTACTTTCATTTTCTTCACAACATCACATTTTGTGACAGTACTCTCTCGGAAATTAAACCTGGTCTGGCAGCTTGATCTCTTCTTTCAAATAACTGAGAACGTATTTAGAAGCTGAGAATAGGCAAGTCTTTCAACAAACACAGTGAGTTCAGAGGGGCCAGGAAGTTTTCCAACCTCTATGCGTCTCACTGTCTAATCACAAATGTTTGCAATTACTTTATTCAACACTTAGAGGAGAACTTACATTCAACTATGCAGGGAAGGGATATCACAGTGTCTTAAACTCATGATAGGGAGATGATTAGATACTTTCACGTATGCATGGTGCTGGGTTCCATCCTGTAGCATAAATGAAATGCACTCACCATAAAAGGGATAAATAGTGCTCTTAGTGTGCAATTAGGAAAACTGTAAACTCCCTCAAAACTCACTAGTTTTGCCTAAAGTCAGCCCTCAGAATGAATGTAAAATTCAGCCCGTGCCAAAATAAATGGATATAGTATTGTGGCGTTTGCCATTGTAATACCTGATCCTGAAGCTCCTTGCTCATGCCCAAGCTGCATCAGCCTGACTGTGCTCCACAAACAACCTGCTTCATCATGGAAATCACCACACTCATCAAACTCATCACAGGCCACAGCTGAACAGAATATCCTAGATGTTTAATTCTGTACTCTCCTATCCAAATGGACAACAATATGATTCAGTGTGCCATGCACCACTGTAAGTGTGAAGCCATTAAACAACAAAACCTTAGTGAAGCAGAAAACAGATAGCCTTTAATCTCAGCTCTTAGAGCTAATGAGATGTCTGATCTCCAGGGTTGGGGATGCACCCCAGAGTGCACACAGCAATTTACAAGACTGAAAAAGAAAAACACTAGAACATCTATTTTTATTTTTATCTTGACCTTCTAAAATTCTGTGACCTAAGTGTTTGTAATGTATACAGTAACACATGCATATAATTTATAATTACATATGTAATAACTATATGTGTGTGTGTGTGTTTGTGTGTGTGTGTGTGTGTGTGTGTGTGTGTGTGTGTGAGTAAGACTATAAATATGTATGATGGTAAGGTCTGGGGGTCTGTTCCTAATAAGGCTTCCATACCAGGATAAATTTTCTCCAAGCAATATTTAACCCCAAACTCTTTCCCATCAAAATTCAAGACATTTACAAACCCCTTCCCACCACAAGGTATTTATACACATTTGGGAGAAGCATTCTGCACTAATTTTTTTTTCAAAGCAATTATTAGAGGAGAATATCTCATATTGGAGAATAATAACACCCCCAACCTTCCACAGGATTTTGAATTGGCAAATAAAAGCAAAAATAGAGAAATGGTGCAGTACAAAAACAGTTAGTGGACAACTTTATCAATAAGGAAGGAATGTTGAAACTGGGTGGGGCAGAAAACTCAGCTTCAGTGTCATTATACCAGAGAAAAAGGAAGTTATTAACAATGTAATAATAATACCAGGAATCTACCAGGATAGTGTGGAACACAGACACAGCCACGGCATATCAGCAGATAATTCAGATAAGCAAAACAAAAGAAAAAGAGAGCCTAGGTCAAAATCAGTACAAAAATCCTAACCTAGCCACTCTTTTCAAGTGTACTTAATACTAGTCTAAGCATACCGTTATAATATTACAGCATCATGGTTGCTCCTCAACACTCCTAATAGGGTACATGTTGGTGCTATTAGGTATAGCGTCTATGTCTCATTTTCTAGTAAATATCAGTTTTTATCAAAAACTTTTGAACTGATTTAGAAGAAATTTCAACTGAAACTAAAAGATATTTGAACCAGTTAACTCAAGTGATATTTGAAGTCACATTCTTGCACAGACAAAATAAATAGGACTTCTTGGTGATTAATTTCTGAAGAAGGTTCATTAATATGTGATTGAACCACATTTTGGAGAACAGCCACATAACCTGATGAAATACGATTTTTAAAATGTGGTTTGCTCCCCCATGCCATTTTATACTCTGATGCTAGACTAATGCATATATTACTTATTTTTGTCATATTTGGGCTGCATGGAACCATAGATCTTAGTCACCTCATTTCTTCATTATTAAAACCAGGGAGCTTCCTGAGTGCTAGCCCCAGCAGCGGCCAAGGTTGGCACTCTCCCCTCACCTCCTCTTCTTCCTCCTCCTTCCCCAAGTGGCCGGCCAGGCCAGAGAGAGACAGAGAGAGAGACAGAGGAGGCTGCAAGGAGGCATAATGGCAAACTGGGAAGCAGACTCTTGAGTTCACAGCTGGCCTGTGTTTTTTGCATCTCATCAAGGAGCTCCTCCTCATACACTGTGTGGCTGACAGGGTCTTGGTGCTGCAGCCAGGTGTCAGACCTGTGCCTCGGAGATGGGAGAGCCGAGTTCAGGAAATTGGTCCTCCAGAGACCTCCCAGCTCCATGTAATATCAAACAGCAAAAGCTCTCCAAGAGATCTCCATTTCAACGCTAAGACCTGGGTCCACTCAACAACCAGCAAGGTACAATGCTAGACACCCTATGCCAAACAGCTAGCAAGACAGGAACACAACACCACCCATTAGCAGAGAGGCGGCCTAAAATCATAAGGTCACAGACACCCCAAAACACATCACCGGATGCATTCCTGCCCACCAGAAAGACAAGATCCAGCCTCATCCACCAGAACACAGGCAGTAGTTCCCTCAACCAGGAAGACTACACAACCCACTGAACCAACCTTAGCCACTGGGGGCAGACACCAAAAACAACGGGAACTACAAACCTGCAGCCTGCGAAAAGCAGACCCCAAACACAGTAAGTTAAACAAAATGAGAAGACAGAGAAACACACAGCAGATGAAGGAACAAGGCAAAACCCCACCAGACCAAAGAAAAAGAAGCGGAAATAGGCAGTCTACCTGAAAAAGAATTCAGAATAATGATAGTAAAGATGATCCAAAACCTTGGAAATAGAATGGAGAAAATATAAGAAACATTTAACAAGGACGTAGAAGAACTAAAGAGCAAGCAAACAATGATGAACAATAAAATAAATGAAATTAAGAATTCTCTAGAAAGAATCAAAAGCAGAGTAACTGAGGCAGAAGAATGGATAACTGAACTGGAAGATAAAATAGTGGAAATAACTACTGCAGAGCAGAATAAAGAAAAAAGAATGAAAAGAATTGAGGACAGTCTCAGAGACCTCTGGGACAACATTAAATGCAACAACATTCGAATTATAGGGGTCTCAGAAGAAGAGAAAAAGAAAGGGACTGAGAAAATATTTGAAGAGATTATAGCTGAAAATTTCCCTAATATGAGAAAGGAAATAGTTAATCAAATCCAGGAAGTGCAGAGAGTCCCATACAGGATAAATCCAAGGGGAAACACGCCAAGACACATATTAATCAAACTATCAAAAATTAAATACAAAGAAAAAATATTAAAAACAGCAAGGGAAAAACAACAAATAATATACAAGGGAATCCCCATAAGGTTAACAGCTGATCTTTCAGCAGAAACTCTGAAAGCCAGAAGGGAGTGGCAGGATATATTTAAAGTGATGAAAGGGAAAAACCTACAGCCAAGATTACTCTACCCAGCAAGGATCTCATTCAGATTCGACAGGGAAATTAAAAGCTTTACAGACAAGCAAAAGCTAAGAGAATTCAGCACCACCAAACCAGCTTTACAACAAATGCTAAAGGAACTTCTCTAGACAGGAAACACAAGAGAAGGAAAAAACTTACACTAAGAAACCCAAAATAATTAAGAAAATGGTAATAGCAACATATATATCTATAATTACCCTAAACTTATATGGATTAAATGCTCCAACCAAAAGACATAGGCTGGCTAAATGGAAAAGACCTGTATATATGCTGTCTTCAAGATCCCCATTTCAGACCTAGGGACACATACAGACTGAAAGTGAGGGGATTGAAAATGATATTCCATACAAATGGAAATCAAAAAAAGCTGGAGTAGCAATTCTCATATCAGACAAAATAGACTTTAAAATAAAGACTATTACAAAAGACAAAGAAGGACACTACATAATGATCAAGGGATCTATCCAAGAAGAACGTATAACAATTGTAAATATTTATGCACCCAACATAGGAGCACCTCAATACATAAGGCAAATGCTAACAGCCATAAACGGGGAAATTGACAGTACCACAATCACAGTAAGGGACTTTAACACCCCACTTTCACCAATGGACAAATCATCCAAAATGAAAATAAATAAGGCAGCACAAGCTTTAAATGATACATTCAATGATGTGGACTTTACTGATATTTATAGGACAGAAACATCCAGAAACAACAGAATACACTTTCTTCTCAAGTGTTCATGGAACATTTTCCCAGATAGATTATATCCTGGGTCACAAATCAAGCCTTCGTAAATCTAACAAAACTGAAATCATATCAAGTATCTTTTCCGACCACAACTCTATGAGACTAGACATCAATTACAGGAAAAATGGGTAAAAATACATACACATGGAGGCTAAACACTACACTACTTAATAACCAAGAGATCACTGAAGAAATCAAACAGGACATCAAAAAAAATCTAGAAAAAAATGACAATGAAAACACGACAACCCAAAACCTTTGAGATGCAACAAGAGAAGTCCTAAGAGGGAAGTTTATAGCAATACAATCCTACCTCAAGAAACAAGAAACATCTCAAGTAAACAACCTAAGCTTACACCTAAAGCAATTAGAGAAAGAAGAACAAACACCCCCCCCCCAAAGTTAGCAGAAGGAAAGAAATCATAAAGATCAGATCAGAAATAAATGAAAAAGAAATGAAGGGAAAATAGCAAAGATCAATAAAACTAAAAGCTGGTTCTTTAAGAAGATAAACAAAATTGATAAACCATTAGCCAGACTCATCAAGAAAAAAGGGAGAAGACTTAATTCAATAGAATTAGAAATGAAAAAGGAGAAGTAACAACTGACACTGCAGAAATACAAAGCATCATGAGCGATTACTACAAACAACTATATGATAATAAAATGGAACCCTGGAAGAAATGGACAAATTCTTAGAAAAGCACACCTTCCAAGACTGAACCAATAAGAAATAGAAAATATAAACAGACCAATCACAAGCACTGAAATTGAAACGGTGATTAAAAATCTTCCAACAAACAAAAGCCCAGGACCAGATGACTTCACAGGCAAATTCTATCAAACATTTAAGTAGAGCTCACACCTATCCTTCTCAAACTCTTCCAAAATATAGCAGAGGGAGGAATACTCCCAAACTCATTCAACGATACCACCATCACCCTGATACCAAAACCAAGATGTCACAAAAAAAGAAAAATACAGGCCAATATCCCTGATGAACATAGATGCAAAAATCATCCATGAAATACTAGCAAACACAATTCAACAGCACATTAAATGGATCATACACCATGATCAAGTGGGTTTTTTTTCCAGGAATCCAAGGATTCCTCAATATATGCAAATCAATCAATGTGATACACCATATTAACAAATTGAAGGAGTAAAACCATATGATCATCTCGATAGATGCAGAAAAAGCTTTTGACAATATTCAATACCCATTTATGATAAAAACCCTTCAGAAAGTAGGCACGGAGGGAAGTTACCTCAACATAATAAAGGCCATATATGACAAACCCACAGCCAACATTGCTCTCAATGGTGAAAAACTGAAACAATTTCCTCTAAGATCAGGAACAAGACAAAGTTGTCCACTCTCAGCACGATTATTCAACATAGTTTTGGAAGTTTTAGGCACAGTAATCAAAGAAGAAAAAGAAATAAAAGGAATCCAAATTGAAAAAGAAGTAAAGGTGTCACTGTTTGCAGCTGACATGATACTACATAGAGAATCCTAAAGATGTTACCAGAAAACTACTAGAGCTGATCAATGAATTTGGTAAAGTAGCAGGATATAAAATTAATGCACAGAAATCTCTCGCATTCCTATACACTAATGATGAAAAATCTGAAAGAGAAATTGAGGAAACACTCCCATTTACCACTGCAACAAAAAGAACAAAATACCTAGGAATAAACCTACCTAACGAGACAAAAGACCTGTATGCAGAAAACTAGAAGACACTGATGAAAGAAAGTAAAGATGATACAGACAGATGGAGAGATATACCATGTTCTTGGATTGGAAGAATCAACATTGTGAAAATGACCCAACTACCCAAAGCAATCTACAGATTCAGTGCAATCCCTATCAAACTACCAACGGCATTTTTCACAGAACTAGAACAAAAAATGTCACAATTTGTATGGAAACACAAAAGACCCCAAATAGCCAAAGCAATCTTGAGAAAGAAAAACGGAACTGGAGGAATCAGGCTCCCAGACTTCAGACTATACTACAAAGTTACAGTAATCAAGACAGTATGGTACCAGCACAAAAAGAGAAATATAGATCAATGAAACAGCATAGAAATCCCAGAGATAACCCCACTCACATATGGTCACCTTATCTTTGATAAAAGAGGCAAGAATATACAATGGAGAAAAGACAGCCTCTTCATTAAGTGGTCCTGGAAAACTGGGCACCTACATGTAAAAGAATGAAACTCCCTAACACTGTACACAAAAATAAACTCAAAATGGATTAAAGACCTAAATATAAGGCCAGACACTCTCAAACTCTTAGAGGAAAACATAGGCAGAACACTCTATGACATAAATCACAGCAAGATCCTTTTTGACCCACCTCCTAGAGAAATGGAAATAAAAATAAACAAATGGGACCTAATGAAACTTAAAAGCTTTTGCACAGTGAAGAAAACCATAAACAAGACAAAAAGAAAACCCTCAGAATGGGAGAAAATATTTTCAAATGAAGCAACTGACAAAGGATTAATCTCCAGAATTTACAATCAGCTCATGTAGCTCAATATCAAAGAAACAAACAACCCAGTCCAAAACTGGGCAGAAGACCTAAATAAACATTTCCCCAAAGAAGATATACAGACTGCTAACAAACACATGAAAGGATGCTCAGCATCACTAATCATTAGAGAAATGCAAATAAAACTACAATGAGGTATCACCTCACACCAGCAGAATGGCCATCGTCAAAAAATCTGCAAATAATAAATGCTGGAGAGAGTGTGGAGAAAAGGGAACCCTCTTGAACTGTTGGTGGGAATGTAAATTGATACGGCCACTATGAAGAACAGTATGGAGGTTCCTTAAAAAACTAAAATAGTACTACCATACAATGCAGCAATCCCACTACTGGGCATATACCCTGAGAAAACCATAATTCAAAACGAGACATGTACCAAAATGTTCTTTGCAGCTCTATTTACAATAGCCAGGACATGGAAGCAACCTAAGTGTCCATCGACACATGAATGGATAAAGAAGATGTGGCACATATATATAATGGAATATTACTCTGCCATAAAAAGAAATGAAATTGAGTTATTTGTAGTGAGGTGGATGGACATAGGGACTGTCATACAGAGTTAAGTAAGTCAGAAAGAGTAAAATAAATACCATATGCTAACACATATATATGGAATCTAAAAAAAAAATGGTTCTGAAGAACCTAGGGGCAGGACAAGAATAAAGACACAGACGTAGAGCATGGACTTGAGGACACAGGGAGGGGGAAGGGTAAGCTGAGATGAAGTGAGAGAGTGGCATGGACATATATACACTACCAAATGTAAAATAGATAACTAGTGGGAAGCAGCTGCGTAGCACAGGGAGATCAGCTTGGTGCTTTGTGACCACCTGGAGGGGTGGGATAGGGAGGGTGCGACTGAGTTGCAAGAGGGAGGAGATATGGGGATATATGTATATGTATAGCTGATTCACTTTGTTATAAAGCAGAAACTAACACAACATTGTAAAGCAATTATACTTCAATAAAGATGCTAAAAAAAAAAAAACAAGGGTTGTCAAACTGCAGCCCTCTGGACAAATCTGGTCTGCCTGAGAGGTAAGAACAGTTTTTACATGTTTATAAATCGTTCCAAAAAAATCAAAAGACTATGTCATGATACCTGAAAATTAGGTGACATTTTAATTTGTGTCCATAAATAAAGTTTTATTAAAGCACAGCCATGTCTTTTCCTTCACATGATGTCTATGGATGCTTTCTCTCTATGAGTGCAAAGTTGAACAGCTGTCACCCAGTCTTACAGACCCCAAGCCTAATATATTGATATTTACTCTCTTTCCCTTTGCAGAAAATGTCTGCCAAGCCCTGATCTAAGTAGACCAATATCTGAGATCATCATTTCCCACCTTTTATTTAAAGTCAGGCTACACTTGTCTTTTTAAAGCCTATTTGATTCTTTTAATACTTTTTCAAAGGAGATAAATTCTGAATGGTTTTACTGTGATTAGGCAGAAAAGAGAGGCAGTTATCTTATGTATCTGGAACTGTTCTAATTGCCCACATGGGTCATTTGTCCTAATGCCCGCTTTTTCCTTAATTAATTTTAGTAGGTAATTAAGGATGCTAATTCATTCCACAATTGTGCCACCCTCTGCAGCACTTATCTGAACAGATATAACCACAGTTGCGCCTGAGCCAGATATGCTGATTTAAGTCTTACCAAAATGAGCTTAAAGACATGTTGAAATGGAATTAGAATGGCAGAGGAGATATTTTGTTCCCTATTAAATGCTGGCACATCTCCCCTTCCTCAAAGAGCAGCTACATAAACAGCTCTCTCCATGGCAGTCCTAGGTTGAGGGCACTTTCAGAAATACTACTGTTATGAAATCATTCCAGAAACATAGCTCTTTACATCAGGCATGATCTATTGGGACAGCTAACTGTTACACAGCAACTTCATCTCTTTTAAAAAAATCACAAGGGACATAAAATGACAATAAAACAAACAAGATGTGATGGGACAGGTAGTTACATCAGGCTTGGAATTTCCTCCTTTTTCTTCTGATTTTTCTTTCACCTTTGATTTTTCTCTTCTTGGAATATCATCTTCCCTTTTTTTTTCCTGGCCAAGTGCTACTTTAGCTCTGAGCTCACATTATTACAGTAGTCATGTCTTTACTCCGTTATCCCAAAGCACTTTGCATATATCTTCATTAAAACACTTTCACACGCTATTAGGGCTACCTTTTGTTTGGTTTGGTTTTTAACATATCTTTAGCTTTAGTTAAATTACTAGTTTCCTAGAGAAAAAACCCATGCTCTTTGCATCTTCAGTCCTCAACCCTGGTCTGGTGTTGGGTGCATAGAAAATGTCCCATAAAAAGTAGTTGAAGTGATTTAACTTTTTCCTCCTTTACCATTTTAAATATTTCCTTCAATAGTCAGTAATTTTTCATTGTCATTCCCACTAGTGGCATATTGACCATGACGCTACTCAAAACACTCAGGCATAGAATAGAAAAACTGATTTAATTTTATTTTTTTAACATCTTTATTGGAGTATAATTGCTTTACAATGGTGTGTTAGCTTCTGCTTTATAACAAAGTGAATCAGTTATACATATACATATATCCTCATATCTCTTCCCTCTTGTGCCTCTCTCCCACCCTCCCTATCCCACCCCTCTAGGTGGTCACAAAGCACTGAGCTGATCTCCCTGTGCTATGCGGCTGCTTCCCACTAGCTATCTACTTTATGTTTGGTAGTGTATATATGTCCATGCCACTCTCTCACTTGGTTCCAGCTCACCCTTCCCCCTCCCCATATCCTCAAGTCCATTCTCTAGTAGGTCTGTGTCTTTATTCCCATCCTGCCCCTAGGTTCTTCAGAACTTTTCTTTTTATTATTATTCTATATATGTGTGTTAGCATACAGTATTTGTTTTTCTCTTTCTGACTTACTTCACTCTGTATTACAGACTCTAGGTCCATCCACCTCACTACAAATAACTTAATTTTGTTTCCTTTTATGGTTGAGCAATATTCCATTGTATATATGTGCCACATCTTCTTTATCCATTCATGTGGCAATGGACACTTAAGTTGCTTCCATGTCCTGGCTATTGTAAATAGAGCTGCAATGAATATTTTGGTCCATGACTATTTTTGAATTATGGTTTTCTCAGGGTATATGCCCAGTAGTAGGATTGCTGGGTCTTATGGTAGATCTATTTTTAGTTTTTTAAGGAACCTCCATACTGTTCTCCATAGTGGCTGTATCAAGTTACATTCCCACCAATAGTGCAAGAGTGTTCCCTTTTCTCCACACCCTCTCCAGCATTTATTGTTTGCAGATTTTTTTGATGATGGCCATTCTGACTGGTGTGAGATGATATCTCATTGAAGTTTTGATTTGCATTTCTCTAATGATTAATGATGTTGAGCATTCTTTCATGTGCTTGTTGGGAATCTGTATATCTTCTTTGGAGAAATGTCTATTTAGGTCTTCTGCCCATTTTTGGATTGAGTTGTATGTTGTTTTGATATTGAGTTGCAAGATATTGACCCACTTCCTAGAGAAATGGAAATAAAGAAAAAAATAAACAAATGGGACCTAATGAAACTTAAAACCTTTTGCACAGCAAAGGAAACCATAAACAAGATGAAAAGACAGCCCTCAGAACGGGGGAAAATATTTGCTGATGAAGCAACTGACAAAGGATTAATCTCCAAACTTAGCAAGCAGCTCATGATCTAATTTTTTAATTAAAAAAATAAAATTTCACTTATAGGACCGTAGTGACTAATTGTTAGAGGGGAAAGCCAGAGCCTCAGAGTGTCTCTCTCTCTCTCACTCTCTCTGTCTCTCTCTGTCTCTCCCCCGCACCTCTCTAGTAAATGCATTGGCAGGAAAGCGTAAGAGATACAGCCCTTTGTCTTTCCACCATTCAGGCTTCCCCATAACACCACCAAGTCTGTTTAGAACTACCTCCCACGTGCTGTGTAGTTCTGAGGAGAGGCTGTTCCCATGCACCACAGGGTCCAAGGATGCTGGCTGTCCGCCTCCAGCTCCATGCGTCCAGGGAAAGCCAGGCAGACCCCTCTGCTGGGTTTTTGACTCTCCAGGGGTTGCGAGGACCTGGAGGTTACTGACCACGGTGACAGCATCCACTCTGATCCTGCTGGGCGACTCCCACTACAGCTCCTGATCCCAGACTTCTGGCTTCTCTTCATGTCTGACCATTTACCAGACTCAGACCTCCCTCCAGCCTTACCCTGATTGTCTAACAGTATTTTTCAAGAACTTCCTTTTAGTCTTTGCTTTCTCTGGCTTACAAACAAAAATTCTGACTGTTAAAGGTAGTATCAGACAAGACTATTCAGGCCAAGGCTAAATCCAGCTGAGTCTGGAAAATATGCTCGTGTATTTAGTGAATAATAATAACTATTATTATTATTACTTACATGTAGTGACTCTTTACTATGTGGCATTTAATGCTCACAAAAACTCTGTGAGATAAGGCAGTTCCCATCATTATCACCTTCTATCTTCCATGGACAGGAAAACTAAGGCAGAGAGAGGATACACCAGTATGACAGGGTCACATGGCTCATAAGTGACGGGGCTTGGCCCAAATCAAGGCAGTCTATCTTTATATTATTGGTTTTTAATAATAGGAAGAATTATATAATTCTCATTACTATTTTTAGTAATAATACCTAATATTTATTATGCACTTACTATGTACAAGCACTGATAATTTATTCCTCGCAATACCTTTTGAAGCAACTTCTAACTTTATATAGGGTAATCCTTATTTTAAAGATGAGAAAACTGAAAAATGGCGTGATTAAACAACTAGCCCAGTTACCCAAAGCTAGTAGTTGGAGGATCAAGATTTGAACCCAAGCACTCCCAGCCACACACTCCCCACTCACCATGATGACCTGACAGGAGCTTTGCAACTGCAAGAGACTCAAGCTCTAAATCTATCATTGCATGAACTACCTATGTGACCTTAAGTGTGACTTTGTTTCTTCACATATAAAAAGGAAATACTATTACCAAACATCTAACATAATTTACAAGGCTTTTATGAGGGAAAAACTACATGCTATTTTAAAGTGTTTTGAAAATTGCTATTCATGTGAACACCTATTAGGTTTTTATTTAATAGATCTTTATTGGAGTATAATTGCTTCACAAAACTGTGTTAGTTTCTGTTGTACAACAAAGTGAATCAGCCATATGTATACACATGTCCCCATATCCCCTCCCTCTTGAGCCTCCCTCCCACCCTCCCTAACCCAACCTCTAGGTCATCGCAAAGCACCGAGCTGATCTCCCTGTGCTATGCTGCTGCTTCCCACTAGCTAACAATTTTACATTTGGTAGTGTATATACGTCGATACTACTCTCACTTCACTCCAGCTTCCCGCTCCCACCCGTGACCTCAAGTCCATTCTCTATGTCTATATCTTTATTCCTGCCCTGCAACTAGGTTCATCAGTACCATTTTCAGGTTTTTTTTAGATTCCATATATATGTATTAGCATATGATATTTATTTTTCTTTTTCTGAGTTATTTCACTCTGTATGACAGAATCTAGGTCCATCCACCTCACTACAAATAACTCAGTTTCGTTTCTTTTTATGGCTGAGTAATATTCTATTGTATATACATGCCACACCTTCTTTATCCATTCATCTGTCAATGGCCATTTAGGTTGGTTCCATGTCCTGGCTATTAAAACTAAAAATAAAACTACCATATGACCTAGCAATCCCACTACTAAGCACATACCCTGAGAAAACCATAATTCAAAAAGAGTCATGTACAATGTTCATTGCAGCTCTATTTACAATAGCCAGGACATGGAACCTATTAGATTTTTTTAACCTGTACTTTTAGAAATTTGAAAAGCCATGCGGTTTATCATCGTTGAATTGCAGTCTCTAAAAGAAATGCATGCACAGATGAGAATCATTTATAAAACATCCCTGAGTACATTTTAGAGAGCTAGAACATTCTAGAATGCAGAGGACAACTCTCGCAACAAAGAATTATCCTACCCAAAATGTTAATAGTGCCAAAATAGAGAAGCCCTGGTTTAGCTCTTTTATTGTTGTTATCTAGAACTTTGTTCCAACAGAGGCTCTTGGCTAGGAACAGTATATTTCTGTTTCCCTTTGTGTTTTGTTTCCTGAAACGGCATTTGCAGATTTTAAAGAGTACATATCTGCTTGAGCTGCATGTGGATAATTGGGTATTACCCAACATAATTGCTTTTATGCAGGGCTTCTTGCCCAAATGACTAGATATAAATACTACAGATGAATCACTTGATACATGGTATCAAATTTTAATTAGGCAAATTGAAAGGAAATTCAAATGGAAAAATTATTATTTCTTTCTCAAACATCAGAAGAAAAACCAAAGTATTCGGTAATGACTCTAAGATGGAGGGAAAAAAGGTAAGATGAAGGGAGAGGAATGAAAATATTTTCCATCTTTAGCCCTGAAAAATAAGTGTGAGGAGAGTAAAGTTCAATCTAAAATAAGATTCCTCTCCTAAGCCAAGAGCAACCTACTTTATTCTAACTTCCAATTTGTTCTCTCAGTACACACATTCCAAATGACCAACAGTGTGATTGCAGCTCAAAGATATTGGGCATCAAATCGACTCTCTGCTCTCCACCCTCTCAAATAATATATAACTGCTATTGGGATACCACAGTTTCCACCACTGTCCTTGGTCCTGAGCTTCAGTTTTCCCATCCTCATTCCCAATGACAGGATTGGCCCCAAGGTCTCTTTCAGCCCTAACAGGCCATGATACTATGTTAACACCCACAACTATTTAAACCATCAGCTGGTACCTACTATGGCTGGGCTTCCAAAGAAATATGTGACAACAGATACACTTAGGTGCATATATCTCCTGTGGAAACATACAAGAATAAAAAAATTCTTTTTTCCATGCCTTAAAATTTAAAACAATGTCATGTTAAGTGTCAAGGTAAACATCAACATAATTTGGAAGCTATGTCAGAGGTGAATGTTGTGCAATTAACTTTCCCATTTTCCTTATATGTCATAATAGGTTTTATACCTAAAAGATGGGTTGAAATATCCTGAAGACTTTCTTGAGAGAAAATCATGTTTTCTTGAAGAAATTCAGTACTAACACCAATAAAATTTACAGTAAGGTAGAGTATAATCCAAATATCTCAAACTTTACTTATTTGGAAATAAGATTTCAATTGAGGGCCATTACTTCT
Organism: Phocoena sinus; assembly: GCF_008692025.1. NCBI lineage: Eukaryota > Metazoa > Chordata > Mammalia > Artiodactyla > Phocoenidae > Phocoena > Phocoena sinus. The sequence goes on from NC_045765.1 coordinate 159,126,988, forward strand.
TTAAAAAAAGAAAAAAAGACTCTGCCAGCTTTATTTCCAGATATTAGCTCTCATGTAAAGATCCCCTAGCTCTGTGGAATCATTTTGTAGAATAATATGGCAATTGGGAAAAGGGGCTCTGCAGGTAGATTGCCTGGCATCCAGACCTGGCTCTGACATTTCTTAGCTGTGTGATCTTAGACTTTCCTTAGTCTTCTGCAACTTAGTTTTCTTATCTACAAAATGGGGATAATAATAGTAACTCATAAGGTTGTCTTGAGGATCAAGTGAGATGAGTCATGAAAAGTACTTAAAACAGTGCCAGGCACATAGACCTTAATTGCATTCAGTCATGTATCATCATCACCAGTATTATTAATAACATTAGCTTTTATATTAGCATTACTCTTTTCCACTCAGAGTATCATATTTTGCTGCCAGACCTTTGCCTCTGCTGCTGATACCTCTCATAATATCATACTCTTAGACACTGCTGTCTATAGCCGGTGACTGCTATAGGAATTCCTGTCTCTAGTCTGGGAATTGGACATTACCCATGTTGTTTCAAACTGAACACGGGAATGAGCTCCTTTTTAACTCTCTATTTATGAGTGAAATCAGGTGACACATTTTAATAGGCAGTGCTGGAGGTCAGAGGCCATGGATGGGTTATAGAGTAAGAGGAATCATTTATGACTCTTGGACAAGCCGAGACCCAAATCTTACAGACACATCTCTCTCTCTTACACCTGGCAGCCACTTTCCCTTGAACAGAGCCATACCACTGCTTCCACCACGCACCTAACACGCCCTTCACTGGATTTACCCCCAGATGTTTTCATGCTTTAAAATCTAGAAGCAAACTCAGTCCTAAATCCCCGAGTGAAAAGAGGCTCTTTACCTCACCCCTACTTAAAGTCCTTCTCCCAAAATTCTCTTTCAAGATTATTGATGATAAAAAAAATCTAATGTCCATAGGAAACCTGGTAGTGGAAAGGTCTAATCTTACAGACTCAAAAATGCTGGTAATATTTTCTATTAAAACTCTCACTCTCCAAACTTAGAAACAGAAAAGATTCAGATAAAATTGGTAACATAGGTCTCTTTGGAGGAAAGGTATACCTACAATTCCAAACTCTTACTACCTGGTATCCAAAATTTAAGACATGAATGTATTCAGATAATTAATTTACAATTGTCCTTGTAATCTGAACTTACTACTGGAACTCTTGTTATCACAACTTAGAGTCTGAATGGATTTGAATTGCAAGGGATACATGTATCATTATAATAGCATAGTTTAAAGTAGGTATATCCTCTGGAAACTGGATTGTTCATTCTTTTTTTTAAATATTTATTTATTCATTTATTTGGTTGTGCTGGGTCTTTAGTTGCAGCTGGAGGGCTCCTTAGTGGCAGCACACGGACTCTTAGTTGTGGCATGCATGTGGGATATATTTCCCTGACCAGAGCCCCCTGCATTGGGAGCATGGAGTCTTAACCACTGTGCCACCAGGGAAGTCTATGGATTGTTCATTCTTATTTGTGTTCTCCTCATTAAGGTAGCAGAGAGGATATACAGATTTATTTCATGAAGCTGGCATACTCCAATATCAAAATCAGGAAAAGAAAGCACACCAAAAAGAGAGAAAAAAAAAGAGAGAAATATAAAAATAATAGGTCCCTAATGCTTTCTATCTATGGTTAAATGCGTATAATTTTGGATTGCTATTTCCCTGCAAATAAAAAGCTAAAGAAAATCAAATATGATAACTCAAATGTATGCCCCTGTTCTTTCAAAACCTGTATTTTCTGAGGCAAAAAAAAAAATCTTAATTAAAAATCTCTCTAGTTAATTTTATTTTTCAGACTATGTGTTTGATCAGGTTCTATCAAAATTAAGGTTTGGATTTATGCCTTATTTGGTATTCTTTCAATGTAATTATAAACATGTATCAAACAATGAACATGGAAGGGCCCTCTTTTATTGAAACTAGCAAAAATACACAACACTTTAGATTATTTTTCAAAATCATTTTCCAACAGTTAAATAATAGAACTAATGTGTATTCATGTGTGCATGAGCCATGGGGCAAGAATAATTAGTAGTACCAGCAGAGATCCCGGCCACTGCAAACCTTCTGCTGTCCTCTGAGCCAAGTGATTCTTAGGACTCAGCCCTTTGAGCAAGTGGGTGGATTGGCCGGCTTAGAGATAGTGAGTCAGATGGGAAATAAGGATTCAGATCCCTGGGAAGGAGCACAAAGCATGTAGAACAGATGCCCACCACAGATGGAGAAATAGGGGATAGCCAGCAGCCAAAGTATTCAAAGGGCTTTCAAACTTCCAGGACACAATAAGCTAAGTGAACATAACGTTAGGGAAAGAAGCAATAGACTAAAGGCATAAGACCTGTGTAACCATAGACATGTCATTTAACCTACAAAATTCCTCACTTTCTCACCTGTTAAGTAAGGAAGTTGGAACAGATAAAGTGTAAATCTCCTTTTAATTGTAAAATTCAATAATTCTACACAAATTACTTCTTTTTACTCATTTGTACTTAAAAACTGTCAGTGATATTGGTTAGTAGAGGAAAGTGGTGAAATACAAAAATAAAAATCATGTGTAATGAGTTTTGACTGTCATAGTCTGAGGCATTTATGACAGTGACTTCCTATTTTGTTTTAATTATGCGGTTTTTTAAACTAACAATTTCACATCCTGGTTTGGTTCAACTGAAAAAGATAGAAGGTGACCCAGAGGCAAAACAGTAAAAGAAACTTAAAAAAATAAATAAAACTATGTTTGTATCATAATCTTCTCACAAAGCATTATAAAAATCTGTGAAGTATAAGCTGCTTTATCTTGAGCTACAGACCTTCAGATATTGCCCATTCTATGCTGGAAAAAAACAAAATCATTCAGTTATGAGTGAGCCACTATTCTTTGAACAGCTTTGTCATTACCACTTCATTAGCAAAATGTGGAAATGAAGACAATTGATAAAAGGTTTTGTATGAGAAAATGTATAATGTTTTCTACTTCCCACAAATTCAATTTAAAGATCTAGTTGCAAGATCATAAAGTAAAGATAAATGTGACATTAATTTAATTAGGAGAAAATTGTAGAAATCAGATCCATTTATTTGAAATTGATTTATTATTTAACCAATATTTTATTGGTGTAGCGATCTTCTATCCTAAGATTATGGAATTTGTTTAAATTCACACCAGTTAAAGGACAAAAACCAGTTATTCCACTTTCATTATGGTTCCTGTAGAATTAATTTTTCTCTGAGTCTCAATTTGTTACAAATTTTTTAGAGCAAGTTAGAGTGTACCGACTCTTGGTTTTCATTGCCTGTATCCAAACTAGTCCTACAGAATCTGGGCTCCTTATAGGGTACATTACAGTAAAAAGAATTGTCTTTTTCTCCCCACCTTTTCAGTAGAAAATTGTATATTATTACTTGAACAACTTTGACATTGTACTTTATGTTATTTAAACTTTTATCATTTGTCAGATGGCCTTCTCCTAAGCTGGCTGACTGATTCTATACTTCATTTTTATGGATGTCAGGATATCATTTTGTTAAAGGAAATCTCATTTTTATTACCTGCTTCCAACAAATGAAGTGGTTGCAAATGTGTTATGTGCAAACTTTAGGTGCTAATAAAATTCATTTTCCGCAAGAAGGGAAAGCACACATAATGAGTCATTTCTTATTTAATGTCATGAGAACATGAGCAACATACTCAAGCAAGGGAAGAGAATGTTGTAAGGCAAATCGTTTCATCATTTCCTGGAAACTCAGTGCTCGCATTCAAACTATAAGCAAAAGGGAAAGAGTTCTGAAAAGACAAATAGATCTCAAACAAGCAATTTTCTTCTTCTCTTTTCAGTGTCTTTATTATTTACCTAATAAGTTTGCTTTTTTCTTGATCTGTTCTTTAGTGTTCCTATAGTATTAATTTTAGAACTATAAGCAAAATGTTTTAATTTTCATGTGAAGTCTGCAAAATATCATTTTACTTTGTCACCAAATAAATGTCTACTATGTGTATTTAAATCCAGAGAAGTTTGTGGATAAGATGTTTTTAAGGTATTTGTATTTCTTTTTTCTTTCTTTCTTTCTTTCTTTCTTGGCTACATCGGGTCTTAGTTGTGGCATGGGGGATCTTCATTTTGGCATGCGCATTTAGTTGCCCTGCTGCATGTGGGATCTTAGTTTCCTGACCAGGGATCGAACCTGCATCTCCTGCATTGGAAGGCGGATTTTAAACCATTGGACCACCAGGGAAGTCCCATGATTCTTTAACGTACCCTTTACATAGGTTTTGGGAAATCATTTCCCAGCCTTTGCTTGACCTCACTTTCAGCACTAGGCTTCTTCCACATAAAACTGCTTTAATACATTGTGAATGTTTCTTTTAATCACAGCAACAGAATTTTCTTTCAAAATACCCTGCTCTGACATTGATCCCAGAGAGAAAAAAAAAGTGTCATGGTAGATGCAGCATAAAAAGGAAAGTTCCTTTGAAAATACTTCCAATACCAAATACCTTTTAGAAGTCTCATCTAAAGGTAAAGAAGAAAATAATTAGAGATAAGCCACATCCTATTCTCCAGTCATCTTTCTAATTAGCAAAGTCCTTCCCCTCCAGTGCTACTAAAGGAGAAAACTTAAGTACTTATTGACATAGCAAATACACTGATGAGAGCTGACCAAAACCCATTCATGAATATCAGAATTTTTTTTAGATATCACTAGTGAACACAAAGAGCTCACCTCATTCATGAGGGCTACTGAGTTTCTCTCCTGAAATGTTTCAACCATAGGATAAGCATGCATACAAGAAGGCAAAAATAATTACATATCCGTTCACACATAGAGTCGTGTGTCTGTTCTGAAAGCCAAGTTGAGTCTCTACTCTCTGACATTGAGGCACGTGGACCCCACTTTGCCTAATAAGTTCATTCAAAGTAGATGTGACAATTTCCCAGCAGTGGGATTCAGCAAACAGGGTAGACAGAATCAAACAGCAAAATTCTCCACGTGCAGCTGCCACAGAACTTATGGGAATCCTAACCCTACCACAATATCCAGCAGGACTGTCAGGCTCACTAGAGTCTTCCTGTTCACACAAGGGGGATCATGCCTGCAAAATACTCCTGTCAAAATTCCAATGGAATCTCTCACAGAAATAGGAAAACCAATACTAAAATTTGAATGGAACCACAAGTAACCCTGAATAGCCAAAGTAATCATGAGGAAAAAGAACAAAGGTGGACGCATCATACATCCTGACTTCAGATGTTACTACAAAGCTATAGTAATCAAAACAGTATGATACTAGCAAAAAATAGATACATAGATCAATGGAACAGAGTTAAGACCCAAGAAATAACTCCCCACATATATAATTGACTAGTATTTGACAAAGGAGCCAAGAATACTCTTCAATAAATGTGTTGGGAAAATGGGTAACCACACTCAGAAAAACGAAATTGGATCCCTATCTTACACCACTCACAAAAATTAACTTGACATGGGTTAAAGACTTTAAATTAAGAATGGAACCATAAAATTTCTAGAAGCAAACAGAAAAAAAAACACTCCTTGACATTGGTTTTGGCAATGATTTGGGGGGTATGACACCAGAAGCACAAGCAACAAAAGCAAAAATAAATATCTGGAACTCCATCAAACTAAAAAGCTGCTGCACAACAAAAGAGACAATCAACAAATTGACAAAATGACCTACAGGATGGGAGAAAATGTTTGCAAACCATCTCTCAGATAAGGAGTTAATATCCAAAATATATAAGGAACTCATACAACTCAACAGCAAAAACAATCTGATTTTAAAATGGGCAGAGGAACTGAATATACATTTTTCCAAAGAAGACATATAAATGGCCAATAGGTACATGAAAAGATGTTCAACATCCCTAATCAACAGGGAGACGCAAACCAAAACCACCATGAGACATCACCTCACACCTGTTAGAATGGCTGTCATCAAAAAGACAAGAGATAACAAGTGTTGGTGAGGATGTAGAGAAAAGGGTGCATTGTTAGTGGGGATGTAAGCTGGTGCAGCCACCATGGAAAACAGTATAGAAGTTCCTCAAAAATTAAAAATAGAACCACCGTCTAATCTGTTAATCCCACTTCTAGGTATATATCCAAAGGAAATGAAAACCAGATATTGAAAAGATGTCTGCTCTCCTATGTTTATTACAGCATTATTCACAATAGTCAAAACATGGAAACAGATGAATGAATAAGGAAGATGCAGTATATATATATTCAATGGAATATTATTCATCCAAGAGAAATGACATCCTACCATTTTTGGCATTATGCTAAGTGAAATGTCAGATAGAGAAAGACAAACATTGCATAATACCACTTATATGTGGAATCTAAATAAGCCAAACTAGAGATTATCATACTAAGTGAAGTATTATAATTCAGAAAGAGAAAGGCAAATATCATATGATATCACTTGTATGTGGAATCTAAAATACGATATAAATGAACTTATTTACAAAATAGAAACAGAGTCATGACATGGAAAACAAACTTAAGGTTACCAAAAGGGAAAGGGGGTGGGGGAGGGATAAATTAGGAGTTTGGGATTAGCAGATACAAGCTACTATACATAAAATAGATAAATGACAAGGTCCTACCTTATAGTAGAGGGAACTACATTTAATAACCTGTAATAAACCATAACGGAAAAAAAAATATATATATATACACATACATATATAAAACTTTGCTGTATATCAGAAACCAACACAACATTGTAAATCAACTATATCTCAATTAAATTTTTTTTAAATAATTAAAATTTTAAAAAGCCAAACTCACAGAAACAGAGTAAAATGATGGCTACCAGGGGTTGCATAGCAGGGAAATGGAGAGATGTTCAAAAAGTACAAACTTCCAGTTATAAAACGAATAAATTCTGGGGCTCTAAGGCACAGTATTGTGATGATAGTTAACAATACTGTATTATATACTGGAAGGTTGCTAAGAGAGTAGATCTTAGATGTTCTCACCACAAAAAAGAAATTATAATTTATGTGACATGAGAAAGGTGTTAGCTGACACTACAGTGGGGATCATATTGTAATATACAAGGGTATTAAATCAACACATTATACACCTTAAACTTACACAATGGTGTATGTCAAGTATACATCAATAGAGCCAGAAAAAAATATTTTCAGCCACCCCACATGTCCTGAACATGAATTGTTTCGCCAACTTGAATTGAATTGTTCACCAACATCCATTACGTAATTTTTTAACTTTCTAGGACTGATCAGAAAGGAAGCTAGCTAGCACAATTTTACCAGCCACCTCTGGAGGCTTTCTGGGCTTTGATTACTTTTTAAAATGCTAAACAACCACTTCTGGAGTGTGTATTCTTTGTCAGCGTACTACAAATGTTAAATAACTGATCCAAGAGCTAGAGTATACCGTGTGTGTCTCTGCACATGTGCCTCCCACTGACTATGCCAAAGAACTTCAAAATAAATCACATTCAGTATAGTCATTTTCAAGGATTCAGATAAAACCCTCACTCAGCACCACTTACGGATTCTCTGGGAGGTGTCCTAGATTTGACCTGAGAAGTGTGAATTAAAGGTCTCTGAATTATCCACCACTCAAAATCCACCACTCTAATTACTGTAAACAGGACACAGGCATAATCAACAAATATTTTTTGAATCAAATTGAACTGTCTGGACTCAAAAAGAACACAGTCTTCTCATACCCCTTTAGGCTCCAACTTCAGAACAGCCGGCAACCACACTGGAACCTGATTTGTTGCTGATAAAGTTCACTGCCACGCTCCCAGAGCTCAAAAGTCAGGTTCAGGGACTTCCCTGGTGGTGCGGTGGTTGAGAATCCGCCTGCCAATGCAGGGGACACGGGTTTGAGCCCTGGTCCGGGAGGATCCCACATGCCGCAGAACAACTGAGCCCATGATCCACAACTGCTGAAGCCCGCGTGCCTCAACTACTGAGGCCTGCATGCCTGGAGCCCGTGCTCCACAATGGGAGGGGCCCCCGTGATGAGAAGCCCGCGTATACCGCAACGCTCGCCGCAACTAAAGAAAGCCTGTGCACAGCAACGAAGACCCGACACAGCCAAAAAAATAAATAAATAAATAAATTTATTAAAAAAAAAAAAGTCAGGTTCAGATAGGAGCTAAATTATCCCTGTGGAACTGTGAAGACAGCCCTTATCCCAGGGCTCAGACTTTCCTTTAAATAAGATTTCAGGTTTTCTTAAATACCATCAAATACTTTATGACCATAACGCTTCAGATGTCACATATTGATATTTCCACTGTCTTATTTTTTTCTCTGCTTTTTGAAAAAAAAAAAAAAAGATGTTTTAAAAAATTGCCCAGGATTATGCTAAGAAAAAAAAGAAAAAAGCCGTTTTTCAAAAGGGAAATAAATATCTACATTTGATAGCTCTGGCTGTAAGGATGCTCAAGAATCTGGAACAACCTCCCTCGAAAGCTCATTGACTTTTATTGCTGGCAGACCATTGAATGTCGACAGGTCCTTAGTGTTTAGCTTAGTGGGACGTTTCTGCTTGGCTCACAAACTACGTGACTGCTGGGAAACCTGCCAAACTTGAGTGTTTCCTGACAGATCTAATCTATCTCACAACTAACCTCTTCTTAGTTGGAGCTCTATTTTTCATACCTGCCCATTGAGAAGGGCCGTGGTTGAAAAGGAAAGGTACTTTAGTCGCACAGTCTGAAGAAAAAGAGATTATATTTCCCCCCATCATTTTGGTATTTAGCTGCCAAAGCAATTTGATTTCAAAATCAAAGTTCACAGTGCATGGTGTTTAGTGTTACTGTCGACATTCAGATATGAGACAAAGGTCACTTAACGGTACTGTGTGAACCTGGAACCGCACTGCTGATTTGTGCTGCCACTAACTTCTTTCCTGCCTCGCTTGAAAACAATGACCTTTGACCCCTAGTTTAGTTCAAATAATTCTCTGTGCTGCACACCAGCGTTAAATAACATTAGAATCAAATTATTTGTGTATGTTTATCTCTCCTACAATAATACACTCTTTAAAACCAAAGGATTCATGACTGTATCCTTAGCACTTAGCATGACAACGTGCCTGGCATGTTGTCAATACTCTTGATGGGTCCGGGGGGGTTAAACATTATGCACCTACTCCTACCCCTGCTAGACAAGTTCTCAGCCCAACAAATTTAACCAGTGACTTCATTAGCCCTAAGAATATGAAATCCAGGCTATGAAATAAATCCACTGGGAGCAGGACAAGAGTGGATTTTCTCCCCATGACAAATATCAGAGAAAAGGATTGGTTATTTCCAATGTTCTGTACTTAAGTAGCAAGAACAAACCTAGGTGCACTAGAAATGGCATGAGTTTCCTGTCAGGCGAGAAAGGTACCTGGCAATTTGAGACAAGAGGACCCATCAGATCAGGGATGACACCGAGACCGGCTTCCCCAAATTCATCACCATGCCTTGTGTCAGCTCTGGCATTAAGACAGGATTAGGAAAATTTGAAAGCAAAGGACATAAGCAACCTACTTCCAAAGCAACATGAAGAGTGAAAAATATAGTGTCATAAGATTTCCTTAAGCTAAATGGAAAGTGTAAATTACTATGATTAACATGAGGCAATTTTCCTAACTCTGTCACTGAATGCTGAATTAGCTTTTAGCCATCCAATTAATCATACTACAAATATGAAATATGATTGATGACTGGCTAGAGATAGAGATAGTTGATTGATAGTTGATAGATAGATAGAAAAATAGATGGTAGATAACCTGCCATAATTCAAAATACACAGTGGGGTCAGTATCATATGGAATAGGAAAGGAAAGTTGCTTGAAATTAAGTACTTTAAGGCATCATGCACAAGGGAATAAGCAATACTGAGCTGCAATCTGGGTGCCTGGATTCATATTTTGGTCTCATGTTGCTTGCCTTTCAGTTCTTGCCTGTCAAAGAAATAAGATGAAAAGACAAAGGCTGACCCCTATTAGCCTAATTTTGATGAGCTAAAAGTCCAAAGGAGGAAAGAAAATTACAACATTAAAAGGACAGAAAAAGAGGAGCATGCCTGATTAAAAGAAGCTATTTTCTTCAAAGAGTAAACATATTAAAAAATGTACTGTTTGCAAAATCACTTCATTCAAAGCATTAATATGTGACTTTCATTAATGTGTTGAGGGCTGTACATTGCAAAATAACAGATAAGATAAAAGATGGGAATAAACCTTCCCTAAAGCATTGCAATTGCATGGGGTATAGGGTTATCAGATAAAATACAGAACACTCAGTTAATTTTGAATTTCACATAAATAATGAATTTTTTAGGATAAGTCTATCATAAATATTTTATGGAGTATGCTTATACTAAGAAAGTATCTGTTATTTATTAAAATTCAAATTTAACTGGGCATCTCATGTTTTCATTTGCTAAGTCCAGCAACTCTACTTGAGTGTCAAGATATTTCTGAATTTCTAAACACAACAAAAGTCTCATTTAGCTTGTCATAAAATTAGAGTCAAATGCTCAAATTCTGACAGATATTCAGAGACTATTACAGCTTCCTGCCGCTTATAGCAAAAACTGAACTATAAACACTGCCTGTATTGTAAATTCATAGCAAAAAAGAACATTAGGAAAAACAACGAGAATTCTTCTCTTCTTCCAGTACCTGAAATCCTGGCCATGCTATTTCCCTTGTTTTTTATAGCAAATCAGCAATTGGCAGGTATAAAATTGTCTCACAAAATTCTATGGTGACGAATACAGTGAGCTCTCACCAGAGCACAAAATTTAAGGGAAGGTACCAAAAAAAAAAAATCAGTAATCAAACTAAATAACATTTTATGGCAATATTTTTTAAAATAAAAATTAATGCAAAAAAATTTCATGATGAACAAAATATCAGACATTTAAATGAAGACGGGATCTGACACTGCATTTTCATAATTTGTACCTACTTGCCTCCTGCTAATTCCAGCCCTAGCTTTTAACCTTCATGACCCTGATTGACACCCATGTTCACCTTGAAGCTTTTCCTGCCTGCTCTTTGGTAGTGATAGCTCTCTCCTCAGCTCCTGTGATCCAGCTACATGTGTTGTTATCTTCATAGGCTGGACTGAGAGTCCCTGAAACCAGCCCAGGCCATCCTTATATCACCATGCAGTACAATGCACTGCAGTGCTATACCTAAAGGGATACCATTTTTGTTGTAGATATCATTGTTGAGGGAAATTTTCTTTTATCTAATTTGTATTCAAATGCTCTATGGACAAGCAGTGACTCCATGACTTTTAAGATTAGTCTTAAACTGTAAGGTAAACATCTTACCTCTCATAGCCAGAAAGCGCTGTCTCTCAAGATGGAAATATGGGATGTTTGCTTGCCCGCATTTTAGGTAGATAATCCTCTTTCTTCATGGTAGTATGGACCATATAAATAATTGATACTGTCCATAATCAGTGGGAAAAATTACAACTTTCCATGACCTTTAAAAAGTTTTGGCAACATATTTTAAAATTTCTGTTGGTTATAAATATACATGAAAATGAAAAATAATAAAACTGATATTTATTTAATGCACTCTAATTGGAAGCATGAAAAATAAGGAGAATTAAAATATTTTATTTCTTTACAACCAAAACAAAAATTTCTCAAGGGCAGTTTGAACCTCCTTTGCTTTTCCTCATCGTACAATTCACAATATGGCATGATCGTCATTTCTATGCCTTGGTGAATTGTCATACACCTTTCTAAGTTTGGATTAGCTTTCAACATTTTTTCCTTTACGTTTTTATGTTGTGAGATATCACCAAAGTTCCTCTAATGTGAAGTTTTTTGCCAGTTTTTCGTCACTTCCTCTGAGACATCTTCATCCTTTTCGTCACGGCCACTTTCCTCATCCATGTCGGTAAGTTCTCCATCACCAAGTTCCTCTGGCTGCACATCTAGAGCCTCTCAAATGGTGGGAGTGTCAAGGTTTCCATGGTCAGCTAGTCCTTCTATATCTCCACTTGCTTTCATGCAAATTTCACTCTCAGCGTCATCACTTTTTGTTTCTCCCCTGGATGTTTATCTATGTTGGTCAATTTCCTCTTCCCCCTACCTGCTTTTGTAAAATGTCATGTAGGTTTATCACTGAAGGAGGCAACACAATTACATACTTTGCTCTTGGTATGTGAACCAAATAACTGATGCACAGTAGCCAATTTCCAGTAGGCTTTAAAAGTGATATGATTGGTCACTAATCATGATTCACATCTGTTATCTACTAGTGATTTGTGGATTACAGAGTTAGCAGTAAGCTTATACTTTATGCAATTACACACAGTTAATGTACCATAGTAACTGAAATTTGAACTATATTGTACTACTCAACTAGATTATGGTAACTGAAATTTATGCACATTGGAGCTATGCAAAGTAAGGACTGCCCGTCTTCTAATCTCTCTTAATACTCCCTCTAGAGCTGAAGTAGAATTTGCTGAATATAAACCAAGTTACATAATGGAATTTAGAAGATTTTTCTCCTATTCTCATTCAAGTATATTTTATACAAAGTATATTTTCTTAGTTTCTCAGGTTCTAATAAACCTGTCCATGCTAACATAGTCATAGAGAAGGATAAAGGGGATGCCTAGGACCCATTCTCCTTTCTAGATAAAACATGTAGATTATTGTCTAAAGTTTCAGCAGCGTTGCTGAGGTCAACTCCATCCCAATCTCCTTACGGCATGCCTCCCTATATAAATCAGAACCTGGAGGATTTCACAGCCTCCCCGGAAGTGAGGATTCTGCATGTGAACCAATATCTACTAGCAGATACAACCACGGAGACTTGGAAGATGGATTCAGCACTCTGAGCCTTAGGCTCACCTGTGGTCCTCTGCAGCAGTAGCAGCAGGGGTATTTTAAGGTTCAGTCTTTAGTTTCCTGAGAGCCATGAAGCAATCACAGCCTCAGAAGTGGGTTCCTACTGGAAGAGGCTCATGTCCTGTTGTAACATACAAGTTTGGTTATCTGGCACTCCTGCAAATTACGTAAGCAGTCCTACACCCTCTAATAAATCCCTGTCTGCTTTAACTAGCTAGAATGGAAATTGTTAGTTGCATCAAGCACCCTGAGAGATACAGGTGTTAATTTGCAGGCTAGCTCAAATGATGCTACTTTCTTTCCTGTGTAAATTTTCTACAGATAAAAACAACTTTAGTGAAAGAGAAATCATCTCTGACAACAAATCAAGATAGTTCTACCTTAATCTAGTGAACTATATGTATTCTATTTTCAATTCATCAAACTTCTTAAAATTCAATCAATGAGACAGAAAATTCAGACGTCTTTAAGTTCAAATGTGTTTTGAGATTCCCATTTGATTAAAAACTGGCTTCCTAAACACCTAGATTTCCAATTCTTTCTACTGGCCCATGATGATTCTCTCTTAAAACTAGAACCCATACCTTCTATTAATGGCATGGCTTTCAAAGCAAAGCAAGGGTGGAGTTAAAAGAGAAAAAACAGTTGTAGGAAAAACAGTAAGAAACTGCCCACTATATCCCTTCAAAAAAGATAGATTGGCAGTTAATTCCACAAGAGAAGAAAGTAAATAAATACATTTTTTTAAATGTCATGGAGATGTTTATCTCCAGTAAAAGCCTAGGTTCATATTTAGTCTAAAATATTGAAAGTGCCATATTCTTTACTGTTCTCCCTCTTGCCATGATACTTAACATTTACAATTAGACTTTGGCAAATGAAAGACCTACATTTTTATCCAAGTTCTGGTACCAAATACCTTTGTGAGTTTAGGTCAGTCATTGAACCCTGAGTCTCAATTTACCAATCTATAAAGTGAGAACTGTGGTCTAAATGGTCTCTAAGATTTCTTCCTGTGCTAACCTGGTTAGTTTTTACAATTGTGAAAGTAAATTTACACTAAATTGTTTGTTGAATTAATAAATAAGACAATTATTATGAGGTCTGTGAATAATTCCACACCCAATGGAAAAAGAGAATACATCTGAAAAAAGTTATTGCAAGCTAAAAAATTAATAAGAGACTATCTTCTCAGTGTTCTCACTAAGATACAAGAATAGATGTGTTATGTAAAACTGGAGTGGGAATTCATAGAAGAAAATATGTTGATATGAATGCAAAGATGAAGAGGAGGCAGGCTGAAGAAACGAAAAATGCAATAACAAAATGTAAGTCTACTTTCATGGCAATAAAGTATAGAATTGAGATGTATTCTATCCCATGATTTTGCATTTTCTGATTACAACTGAGGTTGATTATTTTCTTTCTCACTGGACATTTCTTTACAGTTTAGCAAAGATTAATATTATATTTACTCAAATAACTTTAAATTGATTACCTACCACATGCCAGTTGCTGAATAAAGAACTCTCCATCATTGTCTCATTGAATCACAACCATATGAAATCAGTAGGGTTTCCCCCTTATTTTACAAATCATGAAACGAGAGCTGAGGGCAGTTAAGTAACTGTACCAGTGTCACTAAGCAGGTGTACTACATAGAGCAGTGCTCAGTGCTGAAAAATGGACTCAAAGGCTCTTTGGTGCATATAATATGAAAGCTCCCACTTTATAATTTCTCATGATTCTGTGAGATGACTGGTGAATTCTCCTCCCTGTGGTCACTACTGGGGCCGCACTTGTCTGAGTCTGATCTCGACTTGTCCAGCTCCTTCACATGCTGGAAAATTGCCTGACTCTTGCCCAGGAGGTCAGCCAGAACTGTCAATCAGAGGGCCTTAGTTCTCCAGTGGCATTGGTTTCTCACAGTATCGTAGCTGGGTTCCAAGAAGCAGGAAGTAAAAGGTTATGAACCTCTTGCATCCTGAGAACTTCTCTTCTGCTGCATCCTAATAGTCAAAGCCAATCAAAATGAGCACAGAATCAAAGAGAGGACAAATAAACCCTACCTCTTTTTTTGGTTTTTTTTTTCGGTACGCGGGCCTCTCACTGTTGTGACCTCTCCCATTGTGGAGCACAGGCTCTGGGAGCGCAGGCTCAGTGGCCATGGCTCACGGGCCCAGCTGCTCCGCGGCATGTGGGATCTTCCCGGACCGGGGCATGAACCCGTGTCCCCTGCATCGGCAGGCGGACTCTCAACCACTGTGCCACCAGGGAAGCCCCAACCCTACCTCTTGACATGAAGAGTGACAAATGTGTACCACAAATGAAGAAATTCTTGGTGGCCATCTTTATAGAAACCACCACACAATAATTCATAATATATGAACAAGAAATAAACATAAGTTATTTCAAACTAAAAACTTCTTCACAGCAAAAGAAACAATCAGGACAATGAAAAGGCAACATACAGAATAGGACAAAATATTTGTAAACTGTATATCTGATAAGGGGTTAATATCCAAAACATATAAGGGACTTATACAACTCAATAGCAGAAAAAGAAAGAATCGGATTTTTAAACGGGCAGAGCAACTGCATAGATATTTTCCCAAAGAAGACATACAAATAACCAAGTACATGAAAAGATGGGCAACATCACTAATCATCAGGGAAATGCAAATCAAAACCAAAATGAGACACCTCCTCACACCTCTCAGAATAGCTATTATCAAAAAGATAACAGGCAAGTATTGGTGAAGCTGTGGAGAAAAGGAAGCTACTATTGGTGGGAATGTAAATTGGTGCAGCCCCTATGGAGAACACTATGAAGATTCCTCAAAAAATTTAAAACAGAACTAGAAAATGAACCAGCAATCCCACTTTTGGATATATATCTGAAGGAAATAAAATCACTGCCTCAAAGAAATACTAGCACCTACATGTTCATGGAAGCATGATTCACAAAAGCCAAGACACGGAAAATGCCTAAGTATCCAACAGCAGATGAAAGAATAAAAAAGATAAGGTATATATACAATGGAATATTATTCAGCCATAAAAAAAGAAGAAAATTCTGCCTTTTGCAACAGCATGAATGGACCTTGAAGGCATTATGCTAAGTGAAATAAATCAGACAAAGATAAATATTGTATGATATCACTTATAGGTGGAATCTAAAAAAGCTGAACTCATAGAAATAGAATGGTGAAGCAGAAGTAGAACGGTGGTTGCCAAGGGCTGGGGAGTGGGGGAAATGAGGAGATGTTGGTCAAAGGGTAAAAATATCCAACTGTAAGGTGTGTAAGTTCTGGGGCTCTAGTGTACACCATGGTGACTATAATTAACAATACTGTATTACATACTTCAAAGTTGTTAAGAGAGTAGATCTCGAGTACTATCACAAAAACAGTAAGAAAAAGAAAGGTAAATACAAATATGTGAGGGGATGGAACAGTGTTAACTAACCCTATTGTAATCATCATTTCACAGTGTATATGTGTATAAAATCATGTTGTGTACCTTAAACTTACATAGGATATATGTCAATAATATCTCAATAAAACTGGGGTGGATGCAGAAACATTGAAGTGCTTCACGGAGATTCACCTTAACCAAGCTGTGCTTTTAGAAAGTAACTGGAGTATGGTTTGGAAGAATAGAATTTAAAGTACTGCCTTAGACTGTTTGGCTTGGTATAACAGAATACCATAGACTGGGAGGTTTCTAAACACCAAGTTTATTTCTCACAGTTCTGGAAGTTGGGAAGTCCAAGATCAAGGCTCTGGCAGATTGGTGTCTAGTGAGGGGCCACTTCCTGGTTCATAGACAGTGCCTTTATCACTGAGCCCTCATATGGTGGAAAGGGCAAGGGAGCTCTCAGAGGCTTCTTTTATTGGGTTGGTCAAAAAGTTCGTTTGGGTTTTTCCATAACATCTTACAGAAAAACCCGAACGAACGTTTTGGCTAACCCAATAAAAGGGTATGAATCCCATTCATGAGGGCTCCACCCTCATGACCTAATCACCTCCCAAAGGTCCCACCTCTTAATAACACCTTGGGGATTAGGTTTCAACATATTAATTTGAAATAAACAAAAACATTTAGTCTATAGAAGACACCTGGACCAGTTAGAAGTTTATTACAGTCATTTAGTATAAAATGTCAAAGAAAAGATTGGAAATTCACATCTGGTGACCATGTAAGAGACTATGGTTATATAAGTTTCAGGACAAGAATAGACAGTCTCAGTTTCCTAGCTACTGGTTCCTAGAAACTACATTTTGGCATTATATCCTGGGCTCTAGTCAATAAAGTTTGCCACATATTTATTTGGTTTATTTGCTTGGGATTTATTGGTACAGGCAGTGTGTGTGTGTGTGAACACACACACACATGCACATATGCAGTTTATCTTGACTAATGCAAGAAAATAAATTAATCAGAAACAAAAATCATAAAAATTATTGACTCAGGACTTGCCAACTTACTAGTTTAATATGCCAGAACACTCAGCACAGTAATAACTGAATTGTCCATGGCAAGGAGAATGTATTTTCTTTCACAGTAAAAATTGCCACCTAAGGACTTCCCTGGTGGCGCAATGGTTAAGAACCCGCCTGCCAATGCGGGGGACACAGGTTCAATCTCTGGCCCCAGAAGATCCCACATGCCGCAGAGCAACTAAGCCTGTGCACCACAACTACTGAGCCTGCATACCACAACTACTGAAGCCTGTGAGCCTACAGCTCGTGCTCCACAACAAGCGAAGTCACCACAATGAGAAACCCACGCACCGCAAAGAAGAGTAAGTAGGCCCCGCTCTCCGGAACTAGAGAAAGCCCCACGTAGCAACGAAGATCCAACGCAGCCAAAAATATAAATAAATACATACATAAATAAATAAATACATACATAAATAAATAAATACATACATAAATAAATAAATTTTTTTAAAAATTGCCACCCAACAAATTCTTTTTCCATTGCTGTCATTTGACATTTACTTATACTCTAAAGGATTACTGCACAGCCAAAAAAGCACAGTTATTATGACTATATAATAATTAACTTTTTATATCCCCCAAATCACAAATTCCCACAGATCAAAGCTCCCACTACTTAATAAACAAGTAAAATTTGGACATGATCATAAAACTGAACTGTTTAAAGTTCTTATGAAATTTGAAGTTAATAAAAGTCACATGAAATAATCCCCTGCATATAGAAATCTACTGATTTACATTTTAATGAAAACTGAGCATTACTTAAGAAAAGTAGACCTTTAAAATCATATGAAAAGAAATTCACTTGAGCACACCATTCTGGAGTTCTGAAAACTTTTCTGGTCTTTTAAACTTACATCCTCAGAAATTCTTCAGAGTCATAGAATTTGTAGACATACTTCATTCTTCCTATCCCTACTCCTTATCTCTCTTTTTTTATCCTAATATACAGCATTTGTCAAGCCCAGATAGGATGAATGTAATATAAACAGGCAGCTATGGACAGATTTTGTTACAAAAATAGAAACTAAAGGCTTGGAGCTGTATCCAAATCTCATTTGCTTGGCAGCGATGTAGATGTTCAGACAGGACAAACTTTCACTGGAAGGTATGGCTATAAATAAAAATGTTCCCAAAGAGAAGGCAACAAAATGGCATCACTTTCTATCTTAGCCCATCTTTGAGATGGATTCTTTCCTCTTCTCTATTAATCAGACTTAAGTTGGGTTCCCTAACCTCTAGATGAGACATTTATTAGAGTCCTAGTTATAACCTGGAGCAAAACCCCGCACTATTAACATGAACTGACGCATTTTATAAGTAAGTAGTCAGAGGAACTTAAAGACAGTTCAGCTAGTAGTTGGTATGAAGAAGGACTTGGAGATCATAAAGGCACCTTGCATTGGCTCAGGGCCCATCTCTGTCCCCTCCAGCTCACACTTAAGACAGGTGTCCTGTTCTGTGTTTTAGCACCAGTGCAGTCTCCCCCATGGCAGCAAACATTGAAACCCATTTTTACTGGAATAAAAACTAGTTCAGGGCTTCCCTGGTGGCGCAGTGGTTGAGAGTCCACCTGCCGATGCAGGGGACACGGGTTTGTGCCCCGGTCCGGGAGGATCTCACGTGCCGCGGAGCGGTTGGGCCCGTGAGTCATGGACACTGAGCCTGCGGGTCTGGAGCCTGTGCTCCGTAACGGGAGAGGCCACAACAGTGAGAGGCCCACGTACCGCAAAAAAAAAAAAAAAAAAACTAGTTCAGATAACTGATCTGTCAAGCAATTCTTAGGGGCATCCTTGGCTGAAGGAAGTTATGAATCATAAAAAATGAATAACTATATCACTTTTCAAGGGCAAAACAAACGCACATTCTTTTCAACCAGAAATGTATGTGATCCATATATTTTAAGAACTGGAAAGTTGAAAAACAATGAGTGTTGACAGAAGAAAGGAGAAGTAGTATCCGAGGTTGATGGCAACTTAAGGCAGCAGAGTCAGAGAATGTAAGCAAAAATTCACCTTATCTAAACAGCATTTTGAACTAACCTAGTGGAGATGAGGAAGTTGATTGAGAAATAGAGAACCTGCTTCTGCTTGCAGCCTGGAGACTCTGTAAGTGATCTCAACAAAGCCTCCTCACCTAAAATTTCCTTCCCAGACTTTCAGAAGGTACATATCCCTGTTTATGAGCATTAAAATTCCATATTCTTTTTTAAAATACAGAGCTTGTATACAAATAAAGGTACTTCTTTATTTCAGAAATATAAAATTATATATTAAATGTAATGTTTTAAACTATATACACTACACTCAGATGGTATGCTTTGCCATTGTTTGAACTTTTCTAAAATCTAATAGTCAATAGGAGTATCCTTCCACGTGTTTACAGGTGTTAATTTAATTAGGTACTATGAAATTTTGTGTTACCAAGCAATGTAGATTGAATGGAAATTGTCAACTGTAGATTCTGGTAGAAGACCCAGTGCCACAGTCACTGGTTTCCCTGCCACACTGCTGCCAGAATTCCCATCTCTCCAAAAAACAAATTTGATGCCATCACATACCCACTTTTCACACTTCCCTCTCCTTGTTGCCTTCAAGTTGAATTCCAAATCTGATGCACCATATACAGCCCTTCACAGTTGACCCCAAATTGACATTTCGATCTCACCTCCCATAATCCACATATTCTCACAAAATCTGGGCTTCAGCTAAAATCTGGGCTTCAGCTCCCTTTCCATTTATAACTTCATCTGTATATTTTATTATCTCTACCAGGAAAATAGCCTTCTTTGCTCCTTGTGGCAAAATGCATGCTCCTTGCTCATGTTCTTCCTCAAAGTTCCTATCTTTTGTGTGACCTCCACACTACTCTAAGCAAAAATAGTTACCCTGCCCTCTTTGCCCACAACATCTATCTATAGCACAGTTACAGAGTGAAACTGGCCTCTGCATATCCTGACATTCAGCGTTTAGGATCTTCCCATTTATTACGTACAAAGGACTGCGATAGATACAAAAGGAATACCAGGATGAGAAAGACACAATCCCTATCCTGAAGATGCTACATAAATAGCTCTTAATTCCAGGCATAATAAGGATCCCCAACAATTTAACCAACACATTATTAGAATTCAAAGGTGAATATAATTACATCTAATTTCGGAGATCAGAAAAATCTTGCAAGAAGAATTTGAATTTGAGGGTGAGCCATGAAACTTAAGTAAAACTACTTGAAGAAAGTTGTGTTAAGGGAGTGGAGGAAGTGTGTTTGGGAAAAGTGGAGTCCTCTCATTGGCCTGGAGCATGGGAATTTGGGGAGAGAGGGCAGCAAACTTTGAATGAGGTCTTCCTTTCAGACAATGGTCATGCATTCCTAACTGAGAAATTTATGTGTCATTTCCATAGCAACATGAAACCTTTAAAGACTTTGGAGCAAGGAAATGTCAGAACCAGAGCTGCTCTACATTTGCTAAAAGTCCCTATGAAATTTTCAGGGAAGCTTGTAGCCAACAAGAATGACTGTCCCCAAATGATTTTAGAAGATTCAGCCAAAAGAATATTAAGAAAAAGATTTAACTGTCTTAAATTGTACCACTTGGCCATTAGAAGATAAATAACATAACATATGTGCATGTCTGAAGTAGGATAAACAGAGAAAGAGGCTGTTGCTATACTATAACAAAAACTGTATTTTGAGTCGGCATGATTAAAAAGTTGTTTAAGTGAAAATAAATTAATCAAACCAATTAATATCAAGTAAGTGAAGCAACGGGTACTATGAAATTTTTGTTATTCAGGGTTTCTTTGTTTTATTTTCAACTGGAAACCAGGGTTAGAGAGTCTCTTCGAGCTTATGGTATTGGAAATATAGCCAAATCCAAAGTAAATTTACCTCCTAATTCCTGCTTTAACCATTACATAATTAAGTTAACATTCATATTCAAAATAATGGTTCCAAGTAATATTTTAATATATTTTTATTATGCAGAGGTTAATATGGTAGTTTATTATAATATATTTAAAAGAATAATCCCCTTCCCAAAAGGGTAAAGCAATGATTTTTGAACCTAATGGGAAAAAAATCATTAGCTAGGAAATAAAGATTAGGCAGATAGACTTATCAAAAAAGAAATAGAATCCTGACAGTAACCAGGAATCACTTCAAATTTGCAAGTCTTAAACTGATGATCTTACTGATACCCAATAAGATACATTTAGTCGCAGGATTGTGAAAAATAATATATTTTGCCATTCAATTAGTTACATTTCAAGCTTCAGCCAACCTATTTTTAACAGTAACCACTGCTGCTTATGTTTATGATAAATCTAAAAATAAACCTAGTGCTATGTCAGCTCTTTTGAGTTATAAATATTGGTTTCTCCTATCTACAAAGGAAAAATGGTTTTATTAAATCATTAGTGGTAAAGATGATAAAGTTAAAATTCTACTCATTTTCCCCCAAATTCTAGGAACTCATGTTGATCTTGACCATGGATTAAACTAGAAAATTGTAAAATACCACTAATTTTTTTTATCACTTCATCCCCAGTTGAATTTCTCTGGTTAGGAGGAGAAAAGTAACCATTAAGGAAGGAACATGCATCCCCTAAAGGCATGACTTACCAGCCACCAAATGCACAAATGCCATTAACTCAGGAAAGAGTTTGCGGAAAGTATCTAAGGATGTACATGTTTCCACGTAGACAAATAAAAACCATACAAATGGGCACTAAACCACATACTCCAAAATTTAAAGAAGTCACGCACAACTGAAATGGCCAAAAATATAAACTTTAACAGTGTTTCTGTAAGCAGTCTTTGGAGAACAATGCTTGCAATCTTAGCTCTATCACACCAGGATCCTAATCAAAACACCTCCCTAATAGACTGTTTAACCTGAAATTGTGTAGACACAGTAAGATGATTGAGAACTGAATGAAAAGTTTTGAGTGTATTATGTACACATCATTTAAGATATGCTGCTATTTTTAATTGTAAATAATATGTAAGAATAATTACAGAATGGTTCTGGTGTTAATGACTTCTTGAGAAAAGCCAAAAGTCATGGTCTTCATCTAGAAAGAGAACATCATCTCAGTGTGAACTTCTCCAAGAGATGGGCCCGCCTGCTTTCTGCCTCTTGTCTATTTCTACATCCTTTGCTACTTCATACCAATCACCTCCTTGTATTAAACCAATATACTGACTGCATGCAATTATTAAACCAATATACTGACTGCATGCAATTATGCAATTTTATTTGTCTGAATTTGCTCAAAGTCCAATTCTTAAAGTATATGCTTTCTGCCTCAACCATCAATAGCTCTTGCTTTCTATTTCTGTTTCTTCTGATACTGCCTTTTTCTGTTTTTAATTGCAACAATTAGGAAATCTGTACAAAGCTGGAACCCCAAGAGGCATGACACTCCTGAGAAACTCCCTTGGAAGGCAAATGTGTTTTACTAATGTCTTCTGCTATAACTATTAATGGAGGAATTCTGGGTTTTTTTTCTTTTCATAACTTCAAAATCCTGAAAAAAAAAAAAAAACCTTTCAAGGGTAACCTAAAAATATCTTTTTCAATGGGCAAAAGAACTTTTCTTCTCTCATTGTGTCCTGTCTCAATTCACAGAAGTGGCTGAAGTAAAACCTATTCCTTGGGATATTGTTTTAAACTTTTAAATCCACTGTGTACATATTACATATTAACATGGTTTCTTTGGGATTTTTTAAAAGTATAAGAACTGTACTTGTTAGAAAATATCGCAATATGTTTTACACAGATTATCAATATATATTTATTGAACAACTATTATACAATGAGCAACGATAATGTAAAAGTCACTGGAGGTTATACAAAGGAATACAAGAAAAGATCTGAGCCCTTATGAAGTTGATAATCTGTTTATAAACATAGGAAACAAATTCACTAAAAGGTAAACAACAAAAATGTCAAATGAGGGGTATAGAGTCTTAAATCTACCTGGCACTTTACGAAGTACTCTTATATCCATTACCATATTTAATTCTCATGTGTTAACTTCATGGTATAGGCAATTCCATATTAAAAAAGAAAGCACTAAGGTTCAGAGAGGTGAAATTATTTGCTCAAAAATATAGCTAGTAAACAGCAAAGTAAAAATTTTTTAAAGTTATTTCTTTCCTGAATACAGAGTTTTTCCTACTACATCACTCTATCAGTTAAAATGTAGTCAAGAAAATAGAGATGATGCAAGAAACTTTACAGAAGAAATTTGACTTGAGAAAATTAATTACAATTATTAATTGCAAATGCTTACAGGCAAAACCACGTTACAGGGAAAGGTGAGGCATACCAAAAGTTAACAATGGCCACTACTCTCTCTAGGTCTGGAAGGACATTAAGATGCTATGATGATATTACCACAGCCCATTGGCTCAGTTGCCTAGTGAGAAATAACCCTATGTGAGAGAAGCCTGGTAGGTCTAAGACCATGAAGGATGGGCTTCCTAGAGGAAGCTAGAACTCCAAAGAAGTCATAATCTGATGCTGTGGGAGAGAATACAGAAGGAATACAAAGAAAGTACGACACTGGAACTGAAGAAAAAGCACTCAGTAAGTTTACTTCCAGGCAGTGAACCTAATACAACAGACGTAACATTCTAGGGGTTGAGTCTTAAGAAAAGTGGTAATCCATTTTAATATTTTTGAAAAAAAAAATTTGTATCCATATTAAGAAAGTGAAATATCTATGTGCTATGGATTGGATGATGGTGTCTGGGATAATTGATTGGGCATTGTGTGAACTCTGGGTTGGCCACAGTGGTCTTTCCAAGAAGAAGTCTTTGTCATATACTTGAGATTATGGCTATGGTGTCCCATTTGTCTTCTCTGTGAATGTGATATGCCAGATTCAGCATTATGGTGCTTCAGTAGCTCTTGGAGCAGCAGTAAGTTCTTCTCCAGTGTCAGCAATCCAGACAAGCTTATTAGGATTTGTAACTGACTTCCTATTTTCTCTCAATTTCTAATCTCCCTCCAGTGCTTCCAAATGGCCTAACATGGAGGGAAGCCATTTGCCAAGGGAGACTGGCAAACATACTGGCAAAGTCCAGCTCTCTGAGATACAGAAAATAATAGAGAAAGAGTAGAATATGGGTCTGTGTGTGAATGCTTGAATATGGGCCTGAGAGCGAATGCTTGAATAAGATGCTATTCAAGATGCAATTCAAGATGCTATTCATACATCAGAGTTCATCTTTACCATAAAATTATTCTGATTTTTTTTAGAACCAAATGACCTTTTCTTCCTCTAAACTCCGATTGCCCTGATTTTTTTCATTTCCAATAGAATTGAGTGAGGCAATAACTCACCCCCAAAAAAAATCAGAAAAATTTTATGGTGAAGAGGAACTTTGATGTAGGTCATGAATAGCATCTTATAAACATGTAAAGAAGAGGGGAAGATACAATAGGAGAGTAAGGGAGAATACTAAAAGTTACAGAGTCCAAGAAAAAATATCTTAAAAAAAAATAATGTAAGCAGTTGGCAGAGATATCAGGAGCTAGTGGGAAAGGAGATCGAGAATACATTGGGGAGAGGCTCAAAGTGTAGACCAAGGTGTACTGTTAAACACATTCAGTGTGCAAGAGCAATAGCAGGAACTCTGGCAATCTAGAAGGAGAATGAGACAATGGAAGTGGTGCGAAGCCCAGGTGAATGTGCCAGATAAAGCAGAATTTTGATTGCTAGTCAATTTGACTACTCATATCTCCTGAATCTATCCACTTGTCCCAAAAGCCAGGACCTTAATCCAAACCACCATCATTTATCACAGGGCTGCATTCTGTTTGTAAGTAGCCTTCCCACAGCTCCTTTTATATTCCACCTACATCCTAGTCCACATAGTAGCCAACATGTTCTTGTAAATTTTTAACTGAATCTGGTCATCCCTCTGCTTAGACCCCTTCACTTGTGCCCTGTTGCATTTAAGACCAGAATTTTTAACATGCCATGCTTCTCATGATGTGATCCTGCTTCCCTCTCCACCTCTTCCCATATTATACTTTCTCTTGTTCCCTCTGCTTTAGTCACACTGGTGTTCCCTTCTTTCCTCAAATATCTATGCTACTCAAGGCTACTGTTCACTTCACCAGAAACAATTTCCTTCTTCCCATTCTTCCATTCAATGGAGGAAATTAATTCTTTCAACTTCTTTTCAACTAGCTTCAAAATGTTATCACAGTTGGAATTCAGTAATGTATGAAGAGAGATGACAGAAAAGGAGGAGTCAAAAATAACCCACATTTCTGACTGGCATAGTGATTGAGTTATAGGAAGGACACGTAGGGAAGCAGAAATTTACTTGGTGAGGAAGACCAGCAATTGAGATTTGGACATGTGGAGTTTAAAGTGCCTTTATGACAAGCAGATGAGATAATTAGATAAGAGTTTTGATGTTCTGTTCTAGGTCACATCAAAGAAATCAAACCAGGTCCAAACATGCTGTCTTGAGATTTGGAGATACCATCCTTGACCAATTGGTTCAAGATGTCAGAGTAGAAAGACATGCACTCACTCCCTCTTGCAAGAGCACTGGAATCACAACTAACTGCTAAACAATCATCAAGAGGAAGACACTGGAACTCATCAAAAAAGATACCTCACATCCAAAGACAAAGGAGAAGCCACAACGAGATGGTAGAAGGGCACAATCACAGTAAAATTCAATCCTATAACTGCTGGGTGGGTGACTCACAGACTGGAGAACACTTATACCACAGAAGTCCATCCACTGGACTGAAGGTTCTGAGCCCCACGTCAGGCTTCCCAACCTGGGGGTCTGGCAATGGGAGGAGGAATTCCTAGAGAATCAGACTTTGAAGCCTACTGAGATTTGATTGCAGGACTTTGACAGAACTGGGGGAAACAGAGACTCCAGTCTTGGAGGGCACACACAAAGTAGTGTGTGCATTGGGACCCAGGGGAAGGAGCAGTGACCACAGGGGAGACTGAACCAGACCTATATGCTGGTGTTGGGGGGTCTCCTGCAGAGGCAGGGTGGGCTGTGGCTCACCATGGGGACAAGGACACTGGCAGCAGAAGTTCTGGGAAGTACTCATTGGTGTGAGCCCTCCCAGAGTCTGCCATTAGCCCCACCAAAGAGCCCACATAGGCTCCAGTGTTGAGTTGCCTCAGGCCAAACATGCAACAGGGAGGGAACCCAGCCGCACCCATCAGCAGACAAGCGGATTAAAGTTTTACTGAGCTCTGCCCACCAGAGCAACAGTCAGCTATACGGACCACTAGTCCCTCCCATCAGGAAAATTGCATAATCCTCTTAGATAGCCTCATCCACCAGAGAGCTGACAGCAGAAGCAAGAAGAACTACAGTCCTGCAGCCTGTGGAACGAAAACCACATTCACAGAAAGAAAGACAAGATGAAAAGAACAAGATAAAACCCCAGAAAAACAACTAAATGAAGATGGAGGTAGGCAACCTTCCAGAAAAAGAATTCAGAATAATGATAGTGAAGATGATCCAGGACCTCGGAAGAAGAATGGAGGCAAAGATTGAGAAGATGCAAGAAATGTTTAACAAAGACCTAGAAGAATTAAAGAGCAAACAAAGAGAGATGAACAATACAATAATTGAAATGAAAACTACACTAGAAGTAATCAATAGCAGAATAACTGAGGCAGAAGAACAGATAAGTGACATGGAAGATAAAAGAGTGGAAATAACTACTGCAGAGCAGAATAAAGAAAAAATGAAAAGAATTGAGGACTGTCTCAGAAACCTCTGGGACAACATTAAATGCAACTTCATTCAAATTATAGGGATTCCAGAAGAAGAAGAGAAAAAGAAAGGGACTGAGAAAATATTTGAAAAGATTATAGTTGAAAACTTCCCTAATATGGGAAAGGAAATAATCAAGTCCAGGAAGCACAGAGAGTCCCATACAGGATAAATCCAAGGAGAAACACACCAAGACACATATTAATCAAACTATCAAAAATTAAATACAAAGAAAAAATATTAAAAGCAGCAAGGGAAAAAAGACAAATAACACACAAGGGAATCCCCATAACATTAACAGCTGATCTTTCAGCAGAAACTCTGCAAGCCAGAAGGGACTGGCAGGACATATTTAAGTGATGAAGGAGAAAAACCTGCAACCAAGATTACTCTACCCAGCAAGGATCTCATTCAGATTTTTTGGAGAAATTAAAACCTTTACAGAAAAGCAAAAGCTAAGAGAATTTAACACCACCAAACCAGCTTTACAACAAATGCTAAAGGAACTTCTCTAGGTAGGAAACACAAGAGAAGGAAAAGACCTACAATAACAAATGCAAAACAATGAAGAAAATGGTAATAGGAACATACACATCGATAATTACCTTAAAGGTAAATGGATTAAATGCTCCCACCAAAAGAAACAGGCTCACTGAATGGATACAAAAACATGACCCTTATATATACTGTCTAAAAGAGACCCACTTCAGACCTAGGGACACAAACAGACTAGAAGTGAGAGGATGGAAAAAGATATTTCATGCAAATGGAAATCAAAAGAAATCTGGAGTAGCAATTCTCATATCAGACAAAATAGACTTTAAAACGAAGACTATTACAAGAGAAAAAGAAGGATACTACATAAAGATGCAGGTATCAATCCAAGAAGAAGATATAACATTTATAAATATTTATGCATCCACATAGGAGCACCTCAATACATAAGGCAAATAGTAACAGCCATAAAAGGGGAAATTGACAGTAGTAACACAATCATAGTAGGGGACTCTAACACCACACTTTCACCAATGGACAGATCATCCAAAATGAAAATAAATAAGGAAACACAAGCTTTAAATGGTACATTAAACAAGATGGACTTAATTGATATTTATAGGACAGTCCACCCAAAAACATCAGATTACACTTTCTTCTCAAGTGCTCATGGAACATTCTCCAGGATAGATCATAACTTGGGTCACAAATCAAGCCTTGGTAAATTTAAGAAAATTGAAATCATATCAAGTATCCTTTCCGACCACAACGCTATGAGACTAGATATCAATTACAGGAAAAAAATCTGTAAAAAATACAAACACATGGAGGCTAAAAATACAAACACATGGAGGCTAAACAATACACTACTTAATAACCAAGAGGTCACTGAAGAAATCAAAGAGGAAATCAAAAAAAAAACCTAGAAACAAATGATAATGAAAACACGAAGACCCAAAATCTATGGGATGCAGTAAAAGCAGTTATAAGAGGGAAGTTTATAGCAACACAATCCTACTTTAAGAAACAAGAAATATCTCAAAGAAACAACCTAACTTTACACTTAAAGCAATTAGAGGAAGAAGAACAAAAAAAATCCCAAAGTCAGCAGAAGGAAAGAAATCATAAAGATCAGATCAGAAATAAATGAAAAAGAAATTAGGGAAATGATAGCAAAGATCAATAAAACTAAAAGCTGGTTCTTTGGGAAGATAAACAAAACTGATAAACCATTAACCAGACTCATCAAGAAAAAAAGGGAGAAGACTCAAAACAATAGAATTAGAAATGAAAAAGGGGAAGTAACACCTGACACTGCAGAAATACAAAAGATCATGAGAGATAACTACAAGCAACACTATGCCAATAAAATGGACAACCTGGAAGAAATGGACAAATTCTTAGAAATGCACAACCTGCTGAGACTGAACCAGAAAGAAATAGAAAATATAAACAGACCAATCACAAGCACTGAAATTGAAACTGTGATTTAAAATCTTCCAACAAACAAAAGCCCAGGACCAGATGGCTTCACAGGTGAATTCAATCAAACATTTAGAGAAGAGCTAACACCTATCCTTCTCAAACTCTTCCAAAATATAGCAGAGGGAGGAACACTTCCAAACTCATTCTACAAGGCCACCATCACCCTGATACCAAAACCAAATATGTCACAGAGAAAGAACACTACAGGCCAATATCACTGATGAACATAGATGTCAAGACCCTCAACAAAACACTAGCAAACAGAATCCAACAGCACATTAAATGGATCATACACCATGATCAAGTGGGGTTTATTCCAGGAATGCAAGGATTCTTCAATATGCGCAAATCAATCAATGTGATACACCATATGAACAAATTGAAGGAGACAAGCCATATGATCATCTCAATAGATGCAGAGAAAACTTTTGACAAAATTCAACACCCATTTATAATAAAAACCCTCCAGAAAGTAGGCATAGAGGGACCTTTCCCCAACATAATAAAGGCCATATATGACAAACCCAAAGCCAACATCGTCCTCAATGGTGAAAAACTGAAACCATTTCCACTAAGATCAGGAACAAGACAAGGTTGCCCACTCTCACCACTATTATTCAACATAGTTTTGGAAGTTTTAGCCACAGCAATTAGAGAAGAAAAAGAAAAAAAAAGAATCCAAATCGGAAAAGAAGTAGAGGTGTCACTGTTTGCAGATGACATGATACTATAAATAGAGAATCCTAAAGATGCTACCAGAAAACTACTAGAGCTAATCAATGAATTTGGTAAAGTAGCAGGACACAAAATTAATGTACAGAAATCTCTTGCATTCCTATACACTAATGATGAAAAATCTGAAAGTGAAATTAAGAAAACACTCCCATTTACCATTGCAACCAAAAGAATAAAATATCTAGGAATAACCTACCTAAGGAGACAAAAGACCTTTATACAGAAAATTATAAGACATTGATGAAAGAAATTAAAGATGATACAAATAGATGGAGAGATATACCATGTTCTTGGATGGGAAGAATCAACATTGTGAAAATACCTATACTATCCAAAGCAATCTACAGATTCAATGTAATCCCTATCAAACTACCAATGGCATTTTTCTCAGAACTAGAACAAAAAATTTCACAATTTGTATGGAAACACAAAAGACCCTGAATAGCCAAAGGAATCTTGAGAAAGAAAAACAGAGCTGGAGGAATCATGCTCCCTGACTTCAGCCTGTACTACAAAGCAACAGTAATCAAGACAGTATGGTACTGGCACAAAAACAGAAATATAGGGGTTTCCCTGGTGGCACAGTGGTTGAGAGTCCACCAGCTGATGCAGGGGACACGGGTTCGTACCCCGGTCCGGGAAGATCCCACATGCCGCGGAGCGGTTAGGCCCTTGAGCCATGACCGCTGAGCCTGCACATCCAGAGCCTGTGCTCCACAATGGGAGAGGCCACAACAATGAGAGGCCCACATACTGGAAAAAAAAAAAAAAAACAGAAATATAGATCAATGGAGCAGGATAGAAAGCCCAGAGATAAAGCCACGCACATATGGTCACCTTATCTTTGATAAAGGAGGCAAGAATATACAGTGGAGAAAAGACAGCTGCTTCAATAAGTGGTGCTGGGAAAACTGGACAGTTACATGTAAAAGTATGAAGTTAGAACACTCCCTAATGCCATACACAAAAATAAGCTCAAAATGGATTAAAGACCTAAATGTAAGGCCAGACACCATAAAACTCTTAGAGGAAAACATAGGCAGGACACTCTATGACATGAATCACAGCAAGATTCTTTTTGACCCACCTCCTAGAGAAATGGAAATAAAAACAAAAATAAACAAATGGGACCTAATGAAACTTAAAAGCTTTTACACAGCAAAGGAAACCATAAACAAGATGAAAAGACAACCCTCAGAATGGGAGAAAATATTTGTAAATGAAACAACTGACAAAGGATTAATCTCCAAAATATACAAGCAGCTCATGCAGCTCAATATCAAAAAAAAAAAAAAACAACCCAATCCAAAAATGGGCAGAAGACCTAAACAGACATTTCTCCAAAGAAGATATACAGATTGCCAACAAACACATGAAAGAACATTCAATATCATTAATCACTGGAAAAATGCAAATTGAAAGTACAATGAGGTATCACCTCACACCAATTAGAATGGGCATCATCAGAAAATCTATAAACAGTAATTGCTGGAGAGGGTGTGGAGAAAAGGGAACCCTCTTGCACTCTTGGTAGGAATGTAAATTGATACAGTCACTATGGAGAACAGTATGGAGGTTCCTTAAAAAACTGAAAATACAAATACCATATGACCCAGCAATCCCACTTCTGGGCATATACCCAGAGAACGCCATAATTCCAAAAGACACATGCACCCAATATTCATTGCTGCACTATTTACTATAGGCAGGTCATGGAAGCAACCTAAATGCCCATCGACAGACGAATGGATAAAGAAGATGTGGTACATACATACAATGGAATATTACTCAGACATAAAAAGCAATGAAATAGGCTCATTTGTAGAGGTGTGGATGGACCCAGAGACTGTCATACAGAGTGAAGTAAGTCAGAAAGAGAAAAACAAATATTGTATATTAAACCATATATATGGAATCTAGAAAAGTGGTACAGATGAACTGGTTTGCAGGACAGAAATAAAGACACAGGTGTAGAGAACAACCTATTGACAGTAAGGCAGGAAAGTGGGGGGGGTGCGGGGCTGATGGTGGGATGAACTGGGAGATTGGGACTGTCATGTATACACTAATGTGTATAAAATGAATAACTAATAAGAACCTGCTGTTTAAAATATATAATTAAATTAAATTTTTTAAAAAAGAAATCAAATCAGGTGTCCTTATGACATCTTAATGTCTTAGCCATTGATATCCAAGCTGGACCTCACCCATCTTCCACCAGAGTCTACATGATCTTCAGTCTATGTCACGAGTTCTCTTGCCCCTTATATTTTCTTCCTAGGTGATTTCTTCCCTTCCCCTGGATTAACAATTTTATCTTTATAGACATAATTCTAAATTTCATACTCCAACCTGATTTTTCCTCTGGGCACTAGGATCTGAACAGAGTAATAGTATTTTGAAACACATTGAAGAGAAGGAAAAGTATTCTAAGGATTTAGTGGGGAATTAAGATGAAAGTAAAAACCAAAGTAACAAATAATTATAGATTATGTACATTATAAATCGTTTATATACATCTAAATTGTGATAAATATTATGAGAAAAATTAAAATGATCATAACAAGTTGAAGCCCACGTTTTTTAGGGTGGTCAGAGGGCAAGGAAGATCTTTCTGAATTAAACTGAAATTGAGAAATGAAAAGGACCAGATTTCCAAGCATGATACGTGTGGACAAAGGCAAGAAAGGAGAGTCAGGTGAAAAATACTTTTCAGACAGAAATGCAGCATATATGAGGGCTCCAAGGTAAGAAGGCTCATGGGACTGAAAATGTTTGAGGGAACCTGTGGCCCATGGTGAGGTTAGAGAGGTCGGCACAGATGAAATAATGAGGGTCATCCAAGTTCATCATCACCTCTAAACCCTTATAGCTTGGCCAAACTGCCCTTCACCATCTACCCCCATCTTTCCTCTGGAGGTGGATTTCCTATCACTCCACCCCACACACACTATGCTATAGGTCTACATGTCCTCATTTTCTTTACTGGAACATTCTCTTCTATTATCTCCCCTTTCTCTACCTTTCAGTCTTTCATCTTTCAAGTACCAAACCAAATAGCAAGCAGAAGCAGTTACTCCATCCTCCTATGACTGTAGTACAATACTTTGTCCATACCTCTACTTTAATGCTTGCTGCAATACATAAGTAATTTACCTTTTATATGCTACTTGAATATAATATCCTCTTTCAATCCTTATCTAACCATATCTTATTTATCTTTGTATCCTCAGCACTTAGTCTTGGCAAACAATTAATAAATGTTCCTTAAAGAATGGACAGACTTGTAGACAAGAGATAAATATTAATGGCTTAAAACATTATTTGTTTGGGCAGATGAAAGCTGCATGGATTACATCAAAAAGAATAATAATAATTCCATGTTTTATAATCTCTGCATAAGGACTGAGATAATTTGCATTTTCAGAGCTAAAAGCAACTTGTGCTTTTTTGGCCACTATGTTAAGGAAGATAGTGACTCTTTTAAGCCAGTCTGAGTCTTTGAAACATTAGCATAAATGTGTTCTCTTGCTCCCACTGAGTCCTGCTTTGTATTCCCTATCTCACATTGCCATTCACATACCTCTATTATTTGGTTGATATTCAGCAAATAGGTACAGCTGATGTGATAGAGCAGGCAGTGCAGGAGCTGCAGAGGAAGAAGGCAAATCCCTGCTCAGTTTACCTGTTTCCTCCATCCTTGGCAAACCATATGAAAAAGAGATGGCTCTCACCACTATTCTGTTCCACCTAAGTACTAAGATTAGGGGATTTCCTATCATTCCATATTATATTGTCCTTCTACAGGTGACAATTAGAGCTACCAAGTGTCTTGGCCATTGAAAAGAGGAGTATCCATGTAGGTCATTTTGGATGGAACTCAGCATTTCCTCAGTGCTGACTTGACTCTCTCATTTGGGCCGCCAGGTGTGGTCCACACAGCCAATGGCCTCTTGCAAGGACAAATCCCATCAAATGCCTTTTCCTACTCCTGGGAAACCAGGATGTTCTGACTTGGTCTCCTAGCAAATCGAACTCTTAAGATATTTTCTATTCCCTTTCCAATCCAGTGTTATGACATAAACTCTAACCATATCTTATTTATCTTTGTATCCTCAGCACTTAGTCTTGGCAAACAATTAATAAATGTTCCTTAAAGAATGGACAGACTTGTAGACAAGAGATAAATATTAATGGCTTAAAACATTATTTGTTTGGGCAGATGAAAGCTGCATGGATTACATCAAAAAGAATAATAATAATTCCATGTTTTATAATCTCTGCATAAGGACTGAGATAATTTGCATTTTCAGAGCTAAAAGCTAAATCCTGCCTCCTTCGAGGATCTTTTTTGAGTCTTGTGAGTATCACTGCTCTCAACAAAATCAAGCTTTTACAGATAGTGACTGATTCTTCTTCTTGCATTGCTGGTACAACAATCAGAATTCAACTCCAAGCAAAGTGGAAGTTTCCTTGCTCAAAGGAAGAATCACATACAAGGAAATGCAGAAAAGGAAAGTACAATGATTAATACATAGCATTTCAAAAGCTTATTTCCATGTAAGTTCTCAGCCATATTTATCCATTCTCAAAATGGAGATGTCTGCCTTTCCTGTTTCATGGGATTGTTGTGACAGTCACAAGAAATAATGCGTGAAACTATGTAAGTGGAATCTCATCTTAGGCAGGAATTTGGCTCCTAAATAGCAAGATAAAAATCCTATATGGTAAAAAAAAAAAATTACCACTGAATGTTTCTTAGACTGTCAATAAGGCACAGTACAAGGTTTGGTGTCTACAACCCTGTGCCCTCAGTTTTCGGCACAATAAATGTTGTGAACCACTGAGCAAGATGGAAGTAAGAGACAAGGAAAATCTATATGCAGAGTTTCAGGCACTTAACTGATTTTGTACTTAAGAAAGCCATCAAGCCCCAGAAAATGGGTGAAAATGTTCTGTACTGACTACCTAGGTTAGTCCATTTGGGTTAATATTAAGCCACTATAATATTAATAGATTTGGAGAAGTTGTAAAAATTAAAGAAAATAGTAATGCAGTCCCTTGCTTTCTATTATGGTCTCAAATATCAGGGAGACAACATTGC
Organism: Phocoena sinus; assembly: GCF_008692025.1. Classification (NCBI taxonomy): domain Eukaryota; kingdom Metazoa; phylum Chordata; class Mammalia; order Artiodactyla; family Phocoenidae; genus Phocoena; species Phocoena sinus. The sequence goes on from NC_045765.1 coordinate 159,162,032, forward strand.
AAAGCCTTAGAGCAGTACGCCAAAGGAGTCAGTTCACAAAGTGTCAGTGTCATGATCAACGACTGGATTTATACAAAAGCTTATCAGAAGACATAGCTGCTCCTTCTGAAAGAGCCCAAACCAGGGTCCTCTGCTGCCGGATACTGCTGCTAAGATCCAGTCCTCTCACCCTGGGCATACCCCTCACTATGCAAAGACATTGGTCCCAACTGCTTAAACTCTTACTGTTAAGATCTAATTTTATTTGAGACCAAGACACCAAAATCTCACTTCTCACCTTAGTGCCAGACTAATGGTGACAGCCCATTGGCACTAGTCATAGTGTGGATGCAGCTGGCAGGCATTTTTCCTCTAATCAAAACCACCTGACACGTAAGACTTATGGAGTTTCTGGTACCTTTTATCTGGAATATTTTGGATGAGTGTAGGAGAGTTGAAGGCAAAAACTTTCCTAGAAATTCTACTTTGAAGCACTGGCCAGACCTTTCAAAACTAAAATTAACTCTTTTTCTTGTTAGAAATGGAAATTATCTATTCCTCTTAAGAAAAACCCTCCAGATGATTTTTATTCATGTTAAGGTTTGAGAACCACTGTTCTACACCATCACTGCTATAAGATATCAAGCAAACATTCACATCAGAAAAAGAGAAATCCAACAAACAAGCAAATATGTGCAATTTTAATCTCTGGTGTGGAGCCCTCTCTGTTGCACCTCCGTCCACAATATGAGAACTACTGATAACTCCCTGAAGACGCAGGTCCATCATGCCAGATTATAGAACTCCAATTTGCTAATTCGAAAACAATTCTTAGAAGCTCCATCAAGAATACTGAATGTAGGGCTTCCCCGGTGGTGCAGTGGTTAAGAATCCGCCTGCCAATGCGGAGGACATGGGTTCGAGCCTTGGTCCGGGAAGATCCCACATGCCGCGGAGCAACTAAGCCCGTGCGCCACAACTACTGAGCCTGAGCTCTAGAGCCCGCGAGCCACAACTACGGAAGCCCGCGTGCCTAGAGCTTGTGCTCCGCAACAAAGAGCAGCCCCCGCTCAACGCAACTAGCAAAAGCCCGCACGCAGCAACGAAGACCCAGAGCGGCCAAAAATGAATAAGTAAATAAAAAAAAAAAGAAAAAAAAAAAAGAATACTGAATGTAGATGAAGTCTGATTCACTGGCATCCAATTCTGTTCAATTAATGTTTGAAAACTGTTGTCTTCATGAGCAGATTACATTATAAACCCCCAATAAATATTCATTGATTATGCTTTCTATATATCCCTGTTTGAATCCAGTATGTCTAAAGAAAATCTGTTGATTGACAAGACTAATGAAGTAGTCTGCTCTGGATAATTCAAATCAAATAAGTAATCTTAGAGCCATTTCTGTTTAACTTAGAGTCGAGCACATGATTTTTCATTTGTTTTTTGGGGGGACAGTAGGTGAGCTTCTTAATCATACTCTTCTTAGGCTGATATCAGCATGAGTTCACAGTGTTGGTATGAATTTAGTTAGCCTGGAACATTCTGAGTGATATTAACAATAAAAAAAGTCCTAAAATTAGCTACAATTAATCCCCAGAGGTCACCAAGCCATAGGCTTCAATCCACCTCCACATTCATACCAAATGTGTAACTCTCCACTTCAGACACTACCTGAATTGATATATCTTACTTGCATAAATGAAAGGGCAGTGAAACTTTCTGATCAGATAATCATACCACATTGTCCCAGATGCTTTGAAGTTACTTACTTAAAATTAAGTATGCCTAAACTGGCAAGATGTTAGCCTTTAAAATATTTCAGAGAAGAAATGGAATAAGAACAGCTGTGGGTCCAGACCCACCCATCCCTGTAGTTACTAGTGTTCCAAGAGGTAAAAGTAGTGCTGTTTCACATGTTATCTCAACATGTCTCCAAAGAACAAGTAGAATAATTCATCTTTACAAAATTCAGACTTGAGAACTGTGCACTAGTGAGCACTTCAACTCTTAGTAGATATCTACCTGTAGTGTCAAATAAACCACCACCACTCTGAAGGCAAAAATGAGGATAAAGTCATAAGAAATATAAACAGGAATTTCACATGGTGAAGGTGTTCTCCAAAATGGTGATATTTCAGGTAAACAGTGAGAACTAAGTTTACTCTTTTTTAAAATAATTCATTTCATTTTTTAAAATTACAAAATCAATATATGCTCACTAAGGAAAAAACTCAGAAAATAAAATTTAGCAAAAAATAAATAAATGCAAATACCCGTAAAATCCTCAAAGGGAAAGTAAAAATGATATTGCTAAATCTTTCACAGTCATACTTTACCTGTGAGAGGGCATTATATCATGAGAGATGCCAAGCTGGAGTGCAATTTAAACAGAAAAATGCAGTCCTTATTAGAATTAATTGCTTTTCCACAAAGCACCAAAGCAAAACAAACACAGGAACACAAATAAAACAATACAGGTAATACGGGACCACTGTGCCCTGTTATTTATGATAGCAGAAATTTGTCTTTGTTATGAGAAAAGCAATTATAGACAATGAAGGAAGTGATTGGAGCATGCACCTGCTTTAATTCATTCAAAAACTGTGTTTTAAGTACATACAAAGTACTGGGGCTATAGCAGTGACCAAGACATAAAATCTCTGCTCTTGGGGAATCTTATAAGCTAATAAGTGAGACCAGAATGTGGATTTACTCTGAAAATAAGAAAGCAAAGCACCAGGGCATCTTATTTGCCAGGGTCTTTCCAAGAGATCTTGTATTTAATTTGTACTCAAAATTCTGAGTTATTTTCTTTAAAAGAATGACTAAAATTGTGTAAGCTTCAGATTTGCCCCTGGATTAGATAGATACTTACTTGCTCAGTATAAAAGATCATTTCAAGTACTGACAACTGCTACGCAGGAAGTAGAAGAAGCTGACTTGATACAGAGTGACAGGGCTAGTTTAAAATGCGAGATCAGGAAGAACTCATGAGCTGAACGTAAATGAAAATGCCTTAGAGGGATTTGGAAGAGAAAGGGCTGAAAATTTTTAAGCTTTTACATTGAGTTTATTTACATACTTAGCACGTGTTAGATAAGAATTTATTCTTGCAGTAGAATGATATTAAATTCAGAGAGATTACTTCTAAATTTGCGGAAGTTAAGCCCTGCTCATGTTTTGTTTTTCACAGGTATGTTCAGTAGAACTCACAAAAAAAGATCTCTTTTATGATTTCCAGAGTTTACAACAAATATATTGCTGTTTGTTCTAGTTATTTTTCTTCTAATATCTCATGACTCTTCTCCTAGAAATATTTGAACATTTAAAAATCAATACAAATATATATTATCTAATATTTATATGTATACTGTAATTTATAAATACATAGAAACTATCTTAAAAAACCTAGTGAACTAAATTATTCTGAGTTAAAACACAATGTGCATGTGTATCTAGTTCTGACTGTAATTGTTTTCATTATTATTCATCTACATGGGAAAAATAAACCAAAAATGTTTTACTGAAAGTAAAGTGTAGAATTAATGTCCATATAATCTTTAAATGACTTTTATGTTCTACTGTAAATAGGATAATTAGGAAGTAAGAAATGCTTAGGTTCTAAACACCAAATTTTAGGTATAATAGCGATGTAAAAATATTAACTGTGATAGTTTATATTCATACTGACAAAATAGCTTTTTTTATATCTTTTCATATTAAGAATTAGAGACACCTTGCTATAAGTTCACAAAGTTCATTATAATGCATTTGTCCTGTGTGAAATACTTCCATTGTTACAAGCTATACTTCTGAGTTCTGAGTCCACAAGTATACATTAATAAAGATATTTCTTAAGTACTGTTAATTTCCAAATCAATACATTTCAGGCCAAGATCTATTTGGAAAATATCCATGTCACTAGAATCAGTTAATCAAGAATAGCTTTCATGAGACTCACATCCTACTTGATAACTGTGATTTCCTTTGTAATAACAAGAAGAGTATTGATGTTGCAATGATGACTACAGAGGTGAAGAGGAGAAAAAAGATAAAGAAGAACAGAGGGGAAAGATAGAGTCACAGGATAAAAAGGAAAGTAGGAAGGGTTGATAGAAAGATCAAACCCCATAGTAAAGGAGACACTCAGAATTGAGTAGGCACTCAGAATTGAGTAGGCATTGACTCATACTTTCTTTGACTTTTCTTCTCTAAATGAGCTGAACTTCTACTCACCGTTTATTAAAGTGGTCAGCTCTGCTGCTGGTGCCTCACATTTACCCCTAAGGTCAATGGCAGTCTCGTGTCTTTTTTTGCGGTACGTGGGCCTCTCACTGTTGTGGCCCCTCCCGTCGCAGAGCACAGGCTCCGGACGCGCAGGCCCAGTGGCCATGGCTCACGGGCCCAGCCGCTCCGCGGCATGTGGGAACTTCCCAGACCGGGGCACGAACCCGTGTCCCCTGCATCGGCAGGTGAACTCTCAACCACTGCGCCACCAGGGAGGCCCAGTCTCGTGTCTTTTTATTGCATTCTGTACTACCCAACATCATTTTCTGTCTCCTCTTGCAAAGCAGTAAGGTCCCCAAACCAGGATTCAACATCTGAACTCCTCCAGATCTTTGAGAATTTCCAAGTCAGGAAATTCTGTCTGACTCCTGATAGCCAGGTCTATGTTTTGGTAAACATGATTCTTCCATTTTTTTCATGAGTACTAGTATTGACATTATACGATGAAATGAATTAAATTCTGAATTCTAAAATCTAATTGAAATAATTACATGTTGGAAAATCTTGATAAATGCAGTATCTCCATAAGATGAATAGTGCAATATTGCAATATCACTCCCATATCATCAGGTGTAGATAATCTTCATATAAGAATAGAGATTCTTTACCATATAAGAATTCTGACTACCACAATATTTTATCATAATTCTAAATATTTTCTGGGTTCTGATGTCTCAGACAGTGTTAACATTTTTTCTATTGTGGGTTTTGATTTTTTTTTTTCTCCCAGAAATTGGTTTTATTTGATGTACCCAAGTCTTAAGTTTCTCAATAAAGAAAAAAAATCTCCATAATATATATATATATATATATATATATATATATATTAGCTGAATGTTCAAGTCTGTTCAAAGTTGAAGTGTTGATAACAAGATATTATCGATATAGGGGATCAGAGAAACAAAATAGTATAGTACCAAACAGAAAAAATTAGACATTCAAAGAAAGAAATTTGTTGACTGGAGTTAAGGAGAAGAATTTAGTGATTATGGTATGAGAAGAGAGATACAAAAGAGAATCAACTTAACTGAACAAGTTAGAGTTAAATGAATTTTCTGACCTTGCGAAAAAATCCATTCCCAACAGAGATAAATCTTAGATTAAAAGCTGCTAAAAACGTTGACTTGTTTTGTGCCATAAGAATCAGATGTCTGTTGGTCCTCTAGCCTCTTGCTATTCAGGGTGTGGTCTGCTGACCAGGAGCAGCCGCATCACCTGGGAGCTTAATTGGAATAAGGAATCCTGGGCTCCACCCCATACCTACTGAGTCAGAACTGATATTTTAACAAGTCCTCCAAGTGATTTACATGGGCACTAAGACTTGAGAAGCACTGCTTTATCCTACAGTCTCAATGATAAGCAAATGTACATACATTGATAGGTTCTGAATCTATTCTGATAAGTAGTAATTATGATTTTTCAAAACTGAGATTTGCCATATTGTTGATTTCTGGTAGCTACTGAATAGAAATTATTTTTATAACATAATTTAGAAATACTGTTTAGAGTACATCATTTAATGGACTTGATATTATATAATAAGTAAGCCATGTGAGCTAACAAAAGTTATTTATATGCTGATATGTATATCTAAAACCTAGAGCACAGAAAGACAAAGAATAAGAAAAATAAAACATCTGTTTCAAAAATAAATTCTCCATCTTGATAAGAAACTACTGCTGTCAATAGCAAAGATACTGACAGTTTCAGGTAGAAAGCTCCTTCAGACACCCATGAACATATGACAATATAATTATTGTACACACAAATGTCAAAAGATTGGCCTTTTAGCTCCTACAGCAGAGATTAATTACCAAGAACTATTTATGATGTATTAGACAGTAGCTGCATCAATTCTAAACCCAGTCCTTCTAGACTCTTTCCTAGATGATTCCATATGTTCTAGATTTCACTGGTCCTGTTACCATTTTTTTCTTATTCCTATACAAATAATCTCTTAAAGCTATTAATCCACTCAGGGCTCAAAATGTTAAGAGAAACTCAATAGAAATAAAAATCAATACAGTAAAATGGTGCCTTAGCCATGAAAAACAGTGTAGCAGTTCCTCAAAAAATTGAAAACAGAATTATCATGTGACCCCCAAATTCCACTTCTCGATTTATACTCAAAAGAATTGAAAACAGGGTCTTGAAGCAATATTTATACAGCCATGTTCATAACATTATTACTCCAATAGCCAAAATGTAGAAGCAACCTAAGTCCTTCAACAAATGAATGCATAAACAAAATGTAGCATATATGTACAACAGGATATTATTCAGGCTTAAAAGGAAGAAAATTCTGACACGTTACAATACAGATGAACCTGAAGGACATTATGGTAAGTGAAACAAGCCAGTCACAGAAAAGCAAATACTGTATGATTCCACTTATATGAGGTACTCAGAGTAGTCAAATTCATAGTAAAAGGATAAGGGCGGTTTCAAGGGGCTGGGCAGGGGAGGGGGTAGTGGAGATTTATGGTTTAATGCGTACAGAGCTTCAGGTTTGCAAGACAAAGAAAGTTCTAGAGATTGGTTGCACAAAAATGTGAATGTACCTACAGTTAAAAATGGTTGAGATGGTAAATTTTAAGTTATGTATATCTTACCACAGTTAAGAATTTTTTTTTTAATTTTTTAAAGGGGAAAAATACAAGACAGAAAAACATACATATTCAAACATAATAAACAAACATAAGATGTTTATTTTAGCATTATTCGCAATGGTAAAACACTGGAAATTTTTTTTAAGTTGATTAGGAAGAGAATGGCTGAATGATTTATGACATATTCACACCATAGAATAATATAAAGACATTGACTTAAGGTAAATCATTTGATTTAAAATGATAACTGATTGAGGAAAGTAAGATAAAGAAAATTGTACATATCACATTTTTTAAAGCAAGCTATCAACAAATGTAATAATATAATAATAATTATTCTAGAAACTGACATTATTGTATATTCATTATATAGCAGGTACTTTTCTAAACACATAACATGAAATAATGCACTTAATATTCACAACATTACTGTTAACCTCATTTTAAAGGAAGAAAACTGAATCACTGAGAGGTTAGAAATCTTCTTCAAGGTCACAGAGCAAGTGCCGGTACCAATGTGCAAATCCAAAAAGTTGACCTCTGGAAGCCTATTCTTCAATGTGTGTATGCATGGGTGTGTCTTTGCATGCATGATTCCAGATTAAATATATACAATAACACATAATAGCTTGATGATATGAGGTAGAACATGCTTCATAGTCAAATCAGTATGGAAGAAACAGCATTAAAAAAGTTAAACAGATCATTTGTACCTCAAATCATCCTGTATCACTTAATATGCTAACGATTATTGTGACCCCCCAAAAGGAACTATAAAGTATGCATCATTTTCCCACCTTCTTTGGCTAAAAGGCACTTTTTAAATGCTGCACCTATTAAACATTGGCCAAAAAGTGATTCCACAAAGCAGAATCTAGGAGCTAATTACCTACAATATAGCTTTTCTTAACCTTCAAAACTGCCAGAAAACCATTCTGGAAAGAGGCAATGGGATGGATAAATAAAGAGTAGAGAGGTTTTGCTTTTTATTTATTTATTTATTTTTGGTTCACCATATCATGTTTTTGCATTTGATATTTTGCCTTGCACAACATATTGGTAGCAGAAAATTAAATAGAAACTCAGCTAAATGTTTCACTTATCTTTTTGAAAATATTTTCACTCACATAATAAAGTCAGTTTATTGACCAATAGTGTTATAGTACCTAGTTTTCATGGATGAGCTTCATATTATTTACAAACTAATGTCTAAAGCTATTTCTGTTAATGTCTATTTTTATCTATTTTACTGTGTTAAAAGTTTTGTTATCAATCCTTAATAGCCTACTTCAAAGTAACAAAAAACTCCACCCCCAAATTAATTAAGATCCCTATAACTGCTCTGATCTAATTATTACCACATAGGAAGTAATCAGTATTTATAAGTTACAGGAGATTGATTCAATGAGTATCTATGTTTAAGGCATTTCCTTAAGGGCCATGGGAATCCTAAAATAAATACCTTATATTTCCTTCAAGGTAGTCATAATCTACTAAAGGAAGCAGAAAATCTACACAGTGACTGAAATATGTTTAAGGAAATAGGAATAAAAAGAAAGAAAAAATATTTTATAACATGGTCAAAGAGATCATTTCTACTAACGAGCTGCCTTTGTTAGAGGTTTGACAAACACGCTGGCAGGAATACAAATGTGTTATGAGATCTTTTTTTTTTAATAAAAGTATAATAGATTTACAATGCTGTGTTAGATTCAGGTGTACAGCAAAGTGAATCAGTTACACATACTTATATATATTTTTTTCAGATTGTGTTCCCTTATAGGTTATTACAAAATGTTGAGTAAACTTCCCTATGCTATACAGTAGGTTCTTGTTGGTTGTCTATTTTATCTATAGTAGTGTGTATATGTTAATTCCAAACTCCTAATTTATCCCCTCCCATTTCCCCTTTGGTAACCATAAGTTTGTTTTCAATGCCTGTGAGTCTATTTATGCTTTGTATATAAATTCATTTGTGTCATTATTTTTTAGATTCCACACGTAAGTGATATCATATTTGTCTTTGGCGTACTTCACTTAGCATGATAATCTCTAGGGCCATCCATGTTACTGCAAATTGCATTATTTCATTTTTTTATGGCTGAATAATATTTAATTGTATAAATATACCACATCTTCTTTAGCCATTCATCTGGTGATGGATGCTTCCATCACCATGTAGGTTGCTTCCATGTCTTGTCTATTGTAAATAGTGCTGCAACGAACACTGGGGTACATGTATCCTTTTGAATTATGGTTTTCTCCTGATACGTGCCCAGGAGTGGGACTGCAAGATCATATAGTAGCTCTATTTTTTTGTTTTTTAAGGAACCTCCATACTGTGCTGCATAGTGGCTATACCAGTTTACATCCCCACCAGCAGAGTAGGAGGGTTCCTTTTTCTATGAGACCTTATCTTAAAAGGCTGTTACTGCTGTACATCCTCAGGACTACAGCTCACTTTTGAGATGAGCATGGATATTCCTACTCTTTCACCTCAACTGGGTTTTCATGAGGATTCAGTGAGAAACAGATATGAAAGAACTTTGGAGATTTCCTATAAGATTATTTTATTATTAGAACTGAAGTTTGTGCTTCTGTTTCACAATTTGTAGGAATCAACAGAGTTTGTGTCAGAGACACCTACTTGTCTTTCAAAATCCATCTTTACTTTTCTGCTTGTGGCTGCCCAGCCTCAATCGTAGCTGAAAGTGTGGCCATGTATTTAGGTGCTACTCCCAGCTTAGGTCTCAATTTCATGGGCATGCCTCATTCACACTCTCTTCTCCTTAGTGCCAACTGGGATCCTTTGCAACCAATTTTCCCCCACTAGAGATGATGACACTGCCAAGGAGGTGGTGAGAATATGTAACTAGAACAAATAAAAATCCCTGAATAACTAATGGTGTTGAGCACAACTACTCACACATACTAAACTCAGACTGTTATGTGGGAAACAAATGAATGTAAATCACTGGATTATAATATAAAGAAAGGATTCTGCTACATGAATTTTAGTCCTAGGTTTGCCACTGCATGGCTAGATAATAGGATAATTTAAAATTTCCTAAATTCTGGGACTTCCCTGGTGGCGCAGTGGTTAAGAATCCACCTGCAATACAGGGAACACGGGTTCGAGCCCTGGTCCGCGAGGATCCTACCTGCCACGGAGCAACTAAGCCCGTGAACCACACTACTGAGCCAGCATGCCAAAACTACTGAAGCCCGCGTGCCTACAGCCCGCGCTCCACATAAAGAGAAGCCAACGCAATGTGAAGCCTGCACACCGCAAAGAAGAGTAGCCCCCATTCACCGCAACTAGAGAAATCCCGCGTGCAGCAATGAAGACCCAATGCAGCCAAAAATTAATTAATTAATTAATTTTTAAAAAGTTTTCCTAAATCCTAAAATGACAGCATATGAATAGATCAGTGTTTTGAAAACTCTACTTCACAATACTCTAATTCTCACATTTTAAAACTTATTTCAGAAAGCAATTTTGATAACGGTGAAAAGATGGGGGCCAAGGAGTAGGAATGAATAAGAACAATGAAGCTGTTGGTTATTATAACCTAATTCACTCCCCTATAAAACAATGAAATTAGGTTTTCTATACTGAAAAGCCAAGAAGGAATGTGAATAAAAAATTTTGCATTTAAAAATATTTATGAAAATAACAAAGTTATAAAATCTCTAAAACACATACACTTTCTGAAATTATGTGGTTGCAGGTAATAAAAGATTCTCCCAGTACTGATGATGGATTTTACATGTAAACAAATGTGTACTATTCCTCATCTGTCCTTTGTAAACAATGACACATATTCCATAATTAATCTAAGTTACTTATAGAATTCATGATTATAAAATACTCGGGTGAGCCCCAGGTGGCCGCCCAGAATTCCTGCTACAGAGTTTCTGAAGGCTTCACATTTGTTGGCGATGGAAATATAGACACTCAGAAGAAGACAGATCTTGAAAGCTGGCTTTTTGAAAGCCTTCCAGGACCCACCAGAGGACCCAGTTCAGCAGGCAACAAGTCCTCTCTCGAGTGCACCTCGGAACACGCTGGCCTGCAGAAGGGACTACAGAAAGCCTGGAGGGTCACTCCTGTGGGGGCCTTTTCTGCCAGGCCATTGTGGCCCAGGCCATATTCTCCCCCAAGCCACAGACATGGAAACAGGTAGGCAGGCTTCATGGGAAGGCTTCAACTTTCCTCTTTAAATACTTCTATATTTTCAAACATTTTCGGGTTTCTTTGGGGCCAAATCGAATGGACCCGTCCCCTGTCCCCCCTAGTCCACACCCCTGCCGACCATCCACATCCGGAATCTCAGGGGTACATACGTTTTACAGGATGCACCCCACCTTGGCACATGGTATAGTCCATGGATTTTGAACCCTGCTGTGTCACGTCAGGCATCCACGCTTAGAGCATGGCACATAAGGCTTGGCTTTCCGGCCCTCAACCTGCTCTGTGTTCCGCCTAGCCTTCCCTTCCTCCACCCTAATCCCTGCCGACTCCTGTTGTTTCCACGGTCTCCGTGGCTTAACCCCTCCCACAGTGTCCCTATCATTGAAAGGCTGAGGTCTGTAGCCATTTCACATTGGTTTCTTTCACTGGGTCAGTAGGCCTTTGGAGTTCTGCATCTCTTGTCATGGCCTGCTGACTCATTTCTTTCAAGCACCCAGTACTAGGCCAGTGTCTGAACGTACCACAGTTCACTGACGGTTCTTCCCCACTGAGGGGCATTTGGTTCCTGCTGAGTCTGGCAATTTAGAACGCAGATTGTACGAATGTCTGCGTGCAGGTTGCCACGTGCGGCACCCATGTTCCCCTCCTTTCAGCGAGCTTCAAGGAGCTGGTTTATAGGGTTAGAGTATGTGTCGTTTCGGAAGAAGCTGCCACACTGTTTCCCCAGGTGCTGCCTTAGTTGCCGAGCGCTGCCCACTCACATGACACCATAGACTGGAAGCTCGGCCAACGCACGTGTATTTCTTTTCTCACCCTTCTGGAGATTGGAAATTGCCAGATGGGGTTGCGAGCCGACTCGTTGTTCAGTGATGCCTCTCTCCTGGGCTGCACCTCTCCACCGTCTGGCTGTGTCCTGGCATTGCCTTGGCTCTGGCTGTACTATCCCCGGTGCCTCGGTCTCTACTTTGAAAGACACCAGTGCTGTTGGATCGGGGCCCCTCCAGAAGCTGTACCTTTGATCTGAATCACCTCTCTGAAGTCCCTATCTTCACATCTGATAGTCACGGGGTGTGGAGTTCAGCCAGAGTGCTTTCTTTGACCGTATTTGCTCTGCTGAAGGCCCTAGCCCCAAATAGAGTCCCATTGGCGGTTTGGGCTTCAAGAGATGAATTTGTCCATTCACAGTGGCTGTCCAGTTTCGCATTCTCAGCAGCAGTGAATGAGGGTTCCTTTCTCAGATCGGCAGTCCTAGCTGATGCTCTACGTCAGGCCAAGTTAATCAAACGCATAGGCCTCGGAAAGAATGAATCAAAGCGGGTTGGTTCAACAGATTTCCTACACCATTATGTAGGAAAACCAGAAAGACGTGACCAAAACTCAGGGCGGAAATAACCCTCCTGGGATTGACAAGTGATTGATTCTAGCAAGGTTGCAGGGTACAATGGGAATGAAGGTACATAAGTCTGCTGCTTTCTGATAGGCCATCAGCAAACAGATGAAGATGCTTTGATGCTTTCTTCCTGATCGCTAAACCTTTTAAAACTTCGCCTGACCTCGGCCATTAGCTAGGACCTCTGGCCCCAGGTAGGAAACGAGTGGTGAGAAGACAGATGCTTGCCTCTTCCCGGGATCTTACTGGGAGAGCTTCGAGTTCCTTCCTCACCATTTGCAAGAGTGCTGACAAGCTGCAGCTCTTTGCAAGAGGTTCCTGATCAAGCTACAGTCCTCTGCGTTCCTAGTTTGATCAGGAGTGGGTGAGGGTGGGACTTTGTCCAAGGCTTTTATCTTATCTCTCGGTAGGGTCCTGTGATTTTTCTCCCTTGACCTGTGCATGGGTCATGGATCCCACCCAAGGGTGCCTGAAGGCTGAGCCCGCCCTGGATACCTAGGATCAGTCTCACTAGCTCCAGCCATCTATGCTTCTTCTTACCCATGGCTGGATGTGGTTAGCTGAAAGGTGATTCAGGGTTTTGGCATCTCTCTGTGTGAGAGATCGTCATGTCTATTTATGTGGGAATGCCTTGGGTCACGGGATGAAGCTAAGGCTGGTCTCATGGTATGAGTTAGGAAGAATTCCCTAAGCTCCCACCTCCTGGAAGAGATCGTAGAGGAGCGGTATAATTTCTGCTTTAAGTGTTTGCTAGAATCCATAAGTGAACTCCTCTGGGCCTGGTACTCTGGGATAGGGATGGTTGTTGAGTACAGATTCAATGTCTATGACAGGTAGAGGCCTTTGCAGAGGTCTGTTTCTTCGTGGGTGTGTTGTGGCAGGGGGTGTCTCTCAAGGTATTGGTTCCTTTCTTCTGGCTTATCAGATGGATGGGCGTGGAACCGTTCACAACATCCCTTTCTTACAATTCCATTGCCCACGGGTTCCAGAGTGATGCTCCATGTTTCACGTTTCGTTTCTGATACGCGTACACTGGGTCTTCTCTCTTTTCTGATGATTCCTCCAGCTGTCTAGAGGCTTCTGGGTGTTCTTGGTCTTTTCAGAGAAGCAGCTGGAGGTGTGGTGGATCTTCTCTCTCCAATTTTCTTCTGTTTATCCATCCTGGGGAAATCCCCAGTGGCCTGAGATACAGGAGCCGCATGGGTGGGGCAAAGTCTCAGAGTCAGGAGGCTGCTCTGCCAGCGGGACTGGTTCCTCAGCGACAGGCCTTCGCTGGCTCTGGCCTAGAAGAACAGGATCTTCTTGTGCTTGCTGCCGGGGATTTGCCCCTTGGAGCGTAACCTCCGAACAGCCTCCCTCATATGCTTGGGTTGGAGTGGGGGCGTTTCCCCCCACTTCTCACACACGTCCAGGGCCTCCTCAACCACCTGCCCGACGAAGACCTTGGCCACTCCGGACATGGCAATGACCGTGTTCTGGGACACCGTCGAGCCAGCCACGGTCTGGATCAGACGCTTCATGGTGGCCTTGGGGAAGGCTGATCGGCGATACACTTCATAACGGTCCAGCTGCTCCTGGCTCATAGAAGACATGAGGGTTCTCATCTTCTGAGCCTCCAATTCGTCCACTGCCCGTTTCCTGGGTCTCTTCCCCTTGGTGGCCACTTTCCGTCTCTTGGCTTCAGGATGACGTGACGAGGAGTCTGCCTCTTCACCTGCCCTTGGACGCAGGCCATCCTGACGCCTGAGCTCGCCTTCCTCGTCACAGGCTTTCCTCAGTTCCTCAAATCGGTCCCGCGGGATTCGGTCCAGGCAGCTGGGGCTGGGGTCCAAGGGCACCACTCCTCCCTCACCCGACACACCTGTGACCCGACCTTTCCCTGGGAGCGACGCGCTGGCCTTGGCCATCCCAGCGCCGCAAGATGCAGGGGCTCGGGCTGGGCTCGTCTGATCGGCGGCCTGCAATGACAAAGACGAGACGAGGGAAGGTCAGCCTTGCTGCTGTATTTATACGCTCACACACACACATACACACACACACACACACACACACAGAAACACAGGTTTCCACTGCCTCCCACAATGCAAAGACAGTTGCCCTTGGAGATGCCTTTTCTATGCGTGGACAATGAGTGCCCGCAAACTCGGCACCTTAAACAAGCCCCACTGACTGGTTGAAAGCCCGTAGGTCAGAAAGCTCTCGCCCTGGGTCCTTTCTTCTGCAGAGTCCGACGCGGAGAACGTCCCTCCGGCTGCACTCCCCTCAGGGTCAGGATTCCTGGATAACAGTAAGGTCCCAGCCGCTTTATATAGAGCTCTGGGGCTGGGGCCACGCCCACCCGGAAGTCAGGTGATTCCTCAGCCCTCGGGGGCTGGGCTCCTCCCACGCACAAGGGAAGGGGCGGGCCGAGGGTTGGCCGCCCAGACTTCCTCCCGCTACAGAGTTTCTGAAGGCTTTACGTTTGTTGGCGAAAGAAATATAGACCCTCAGAAGAAGACAGGTCTTGAAAGCTGGCTTTTTGAAAGCCTTCCAGGACCCGCCAGAGAACCCAGTCCAGTAGGCAACAAGTCCTCTCTCGGGTGCACCTCGGAACACGCTAGCCTGCTGAAGGGACTACAGAAAGCCCGGAGGGTCACTCCTGCGGGGGCCTTTTCTTCCAGGCCATTGTGACCCAGGCCATATTCTCCCCCAGGTCATAGACATGGAAATAGGTAGGTGGGCCTCATGGGAAGTCCCTCTTCCTCTTTAAATACTCTTGTATTTTCAAACATTTTTGGGTTTCCTTGGGGTCAAACCGAATGGACCTGTCCCCTATCCACCCTAGTCCCTACCCCCATCTTCAGGCAGGTCTTCCCGCACCATTGACATCCAGAACCACAGGGAGAACATTTGTTTTACGGGATGCACCCCCTTTGACACATCCTCCTCCCCCAAGGTCCATAGTTTCCATTAGGCATCACACTGACTGTTGTATATTCCATGGATTTTGACCCCTCCCTTATCATGTCTTGCATCCACCCTTAGAGTATTGCACATAAGGCTTGGCTTTCCTGCCCTCAACCTGCTCTGTGTTCCGCCTAGCCCTCCCTTCCTCCACCCTAATCCCTGTTGACTCGTTTCCATGGTCTCCGTGGCTTAACCCCTCCCACAGTGTCCCTCTCATTGGAATGCTGAGGTCTCTAGCCGTTTCACATTGGTTTCTTTCGCTCCATCAGTAGGACTTTGGAGCTCCACGTCTCTTGTTGGCCTGCTGACTCTTTTCTTTCTAGTGCCGAATACTAGTCTAGTTTCTGAATGGACCACAGTTCACTGACCTTTCTTCCCCACCAACTGGCATTTGTTTGCTGCTGAGTTCCGGCAGTTTGGAAAGCAGATTCCATTAACGTCTCTGTGCAGGTTGCCCTGTGCTCGCACCAATGTTCTCCTCTTTTGGGTAAACCTCAAGGAGCTGGATTGTATAGAGCGTGTGCTATTTTGTAAGAAACTGCCACACTGTTTCCCCAGGTGTCTGCCTTAGTGGGCTAGCGTGTCCCCATCCGAAGACACCACAGCCTGGAGGCTTGCGCTAACGCACGTGTATTTATTTTCTCACCCTTCTGGAGATTGGAAATTGCCAGATGGGGTTGCGAGCCGACTCGTTGTTCAGTGATGCCTCTCTCCTGGGCTGCACCTGCCCACCGTCCGGCTGTGTCCTGGCATGGCCTTGGCTCTGGCTGTACTATCCCCAGTGCCTCGGTCTCTACTTTGAAAGACACCAGTGCTGTTGGATCGGGGGCCCTCCAGAAGTGGTTCCTTTGATCTGAATCACCTCTTTGAATTCCTGAGGGAGTGCATCCGCTCTAATACCTTTATTTCATACTTCTCGTCATCTGAATGATGAGAAAATAAGGGTGTTTTTTGCACTGTGATTGTTAATTATATTTGTCAATTTAACTGGTTTAAAGAATGCTCAGACTGCTGGTAAACAACATTTCTGAGTGTGTCTTTAATGGTATTTCTGGAAGCTATTTGTTTTTGAATCAGTTGACTGAGTAAGAGATCCACCCTCATCACTTTTGGTGGGCACCATCCAAACTGTGAAGGCCCCAGGAGAACATGAAGAGGGTGAGCAAATTTACTGTTTCCTTTCTTGAGCTAGGACTTCCATGTTCTCCTTCCCTCAGGCATCAGAGTTTCTGGGTCTCAGGTCGACTGACTCCAGTAGTTTCATCAGTGGTTCCCTACCCTGTTTTTCAAGCTTTTGGCCTCAGACTGGGGATTACACCTTTGGCTCCCCTAGTTCTCAGCCTGTTTACTTTGATTGAATTATACTGCAGGTTTTCCTGGTTCTCCATCTTGCAGTTGGCATTTCATAATACCGTAATCTTTCTTTTTCCCTGTAGAGTACTTTGTTCTGACTATCTGCCTCTGGGGCTGTACCTCCTGCATACCTATTCTTCCCCTATTCCAGGTTCTGTAAACTTGCAGAGGGTTTAAACTTGAACCCTTATGGCAAGTAATCAAGAAAAGAGACTATTTGTTTACTCCAAACTTAAAACAGATTCCCCTATTTTATGGAAAAGTATAAGCAAGATTACTTCTCTGTAAAACCTTTAAATACCCCTGGTCTAAAGGATTCTGGAATTATCTGTCTAGCCATGTTACTCTCAATTCTGTCTAGCCATGTTACTCTCAATATCACCTAGATTACATTTAACTTGTATATTTGTTCTTAAAATGATGGTACATAAAAATAGTTGCCTAATAGTAAAGGATCAAATTCTCTCTCCCTCTCCTTCTCTCTCTCTCTCTCTCTCTCTCTCACACACACACACACACACACACACACACACACACACACACACACAAGGAAGACAGAGATTCCTACCATGCACTTATCCCAAATACAGTTAGAAAAATGGAAGTGCACTGTGCAAAGTTCTATGTTGGAAGACATATTCAAATATGGCCTTGGATTTCACTTAGAAGCTGGCAATATGGATTTACAAACCAGAGAACTGAACTTGTGTAACTGAAACTAAACTATCCAAAGACTGCAAAAGTAAAGCAATATATGATATACTAGCAAGTCTATCAGTTAACTATCATTTGCTACATTCTCTCATTATCCTTTGTTACATTGCTGTTCTTAAGATAGAGCTCTCAAACATTACAAATATTCTTTCTTGAACATCTTTACATAAACATATGCTGTGATTCAGCTTTCTCATATTCTTTATCATTTTTATTTTCTGAATTTTTTTTTTATTTTGACCACCTCTTTAGGTTAATCCTTTAACTATTTTATCATATTTCAAACTCATGTTATAAAAGATATCCTATCTCCCGCATCTACATCCCTAAGCAAACCAGTACACGTACACATACGCACATACACCAAGACGCCGAAGGATGAAAACAAATTCACAAGGCCAGTCAATAGCAAAATAGACACACTTTGGTACAAATAGTTTTACACGCTAATTCAATCGATATTCTGCCTACTGAACCATGCTACTTCAGTAGGACATCCAGTTCACTGTTACCGATCAGCAATTGCCAAGTTTAACTACCAGTGAAAATAGCTTTGTGCTCAACCTATGAATGATATCCGTATCAAAGCAAAACTGCTCCCAAGCACCACATTATTGTCCCATCTATTGTTCCCAAATCCTAGGCCAGCCAACAAAATCAGCCTTTCTTGGTGGGCTTAATTACCTTTTTTATCCCAGTCATAGCTCCCCCAGTAAGAATAGCAATCCTGACTAGCAAATCACAGTGTTACCATTCTGCAAAGAAGGGCTTGAATGTGGGTGATTACTGTGCCGGCATTACTTGCCAGGTGAAAACACGGTGGAGTATCATGAGATTTCCCAACAAAGACATGTTTGGTCCCCTCGTGACACAAACGGTTAGATGTGATTCTTTAGATATTTATTAAATTTTATCACTGTTCTTCATATCCTCTGCATTCATTGAGCCAACTCTACCTGGAATTTTCTCTGATGAACTGAACTTTTAGCAGCATCAACTTTTCCTCCAAACCATCAGTCTATAATAGAGCTTATTCACTGATATAAGTGAGTTAAAAACTTGTTCCAATGGTATACTTTTACTTTTGATGTTTGCATATATGTCTTATTCTAGTAATTGTTCTAGTCTCATGACAACAAGCAAAGAAAGCGTATTTTGACAGGAAATTAATTTTAAATCTTTGGAGCTAAAAGGGCCTCAGTTGTAAATTTTATAGAGTAGAAAACTGAGGGCCAGGGCTTCCCTGGTGGCGCAGTGGTTGGGAGTCCGCCTGCCGATGCAGGGTACACGGGTTTGTGCCCCGGGCCGGGAGGATCCCACATGCCGCGGAGCGGCTGGGCCCGTGGGCCCTGGCCACTGGGCCTGCGCGTCGAGCCTGTGCTCCGCGACGGGAGAGGCCCCAGCAGTGGGAGGCCCGCCTACCGCAAAAAAAAAAAAACAAAAAAAAACAAAAAAAACTGAGGGCCAGAGAAGTTGAGAGTCTGTCAGGTCACACAAACCAGGCTAATATCTGAAACCAAAGTCCCCAAACTCTCCATTTAAACCCGTCATCTTCCACAGTGTGCTGCTCTGTATAGCCACTAAATACAGTGAGCCAAAAAACATCAACAAGTGGCTTCACGTGGGAATGTTAGCTTTTATTCTAATTATTGCCTGTTTATTTCCTTTACATTGATTAACAAAGGTAAGAAATACCCCAACAGTTCTTGGAAACTTACCTATTCTTAAACACAAAACAAGTGAACAAATAGAAAATTGTTATTAGATGCTAAATAAAAGTATTAGGTATATTCATAAACAGTATGATCATATAGATAATAGCACAAAACCCTTAGTAATAGATTGGCTTTTAAAAAAAACTAATTTAAAATAATCAAGAAGGCTTTCTTTCACTGTTAAATACCAGGATATCAGAATATTAAAGACATGAAACATCTTTCCATTCTATAATTATTGAGAAAGAATAAAATTAATAGGAACTGGCTTGCTTTTAAGATTTAGTAGTATCACAGGAAGCATGGCACAGCAAAGCGGATTTTGTTTGGAGTTTTTTTGTTTGTCTGTTTCGTTTATTACTTAAAACAACAGAGATTTATTCCCTCACAGTTCAGGAAGCCAAAAGTCCAAAATCAAGATGTTAGCAAGGTTGGTTCCTTCTGGAGCCTCTGATGTAGAATCTGTTCCATGCCTGTCTCCTAGCTTTTGGTGGTTGTTGGTAGTCTTTGGCATTCCTTGGCTTGTAACTGGATCACTCCAAAGTCTGATTCTGTCATCACAGAACTTTTTTCCCTGTGTGTATCCTCAGTGACTGTATCCAATCTGCCCCTCCTTTTTCTTATAATGACACCAGTCATAGGATACCGGGCCTACCCTTATTAGTGTGCCTCAGTTTAACTTGATTATATCTGTAAAGACCCTATTTCCATATAAGGTTATGGTCACAGGTGCTAAGGGGTGAGGACTTGAACATATCTTTGTGGGGGACACAACTCATCATACTGTACCACGGACTTGTAATTAGTAGTTTATATGACAATTCAGGGAAGCATTTAACACAGTGCCTAACTCATAGTAGGTATTCAATAAATGCTACTTCCTTTCCCCTGATAATATGACCTTTTTTTTTAAAAAATGCTTCTTTGCCCTGGTCTATAATCAACATAAGCATCAGATTGTGTCTCTAAATTATAGGCATAAAACTGTTATTTGACTGGAACTCTGTATATTTCCAAAGAATGTTTTTATCTTATTTAGGGATGTAACAGGTAAGCTACAATAAGATATTTTTCTAGAAGATGTAGTGTGTATGTGTGTGTGTGTGTGTGTGTGTGTACAGGCACACACATGGAATACTACTCAGCCATAAAAAAGGATTAAATTTTGCCATTTGCAGCAACATGGATGGACTTAGAGGGTATTATGCTAAGTGAAATACATCAGACAGAGAAAAACAAATACTGTATGATATCACTTATATGTGGAATCTAAAAAATACAACTAGGGAATATAGCGAAAAAGAAGCAGACTCACAGATATAGAGAACAAATTAGTGGTTACCAAGTGGAGAGAGGGAACAGGGAAGGGGCAATACAGAGGTAGGGATTAAGAGGTACAAACTGTTATGTATAAAATAAGTTACAAGGATATATTGTACAACACAGGGAATATAGCCAATATTTTATAAGAACTGTAAGTGGAGTATAACCTTTAAAAATTCTGAATCACTATACTGCACACCTATAATATATAATATTGTACATCAACTATACTTCAATTAAAAAAAGAAGTATGTGGTTCTTAATCTTAACTGCACATTTGAAACATTGGGGGAAATTTTAAAATCTCAATAGCCAGATAATAGCAAAGGCTAGTTATAAAGAATCTCTGGAGTTAGAACGAAGGCACTGGCATTTTTAAAGCTCCCCAGGAAATTTCAATCTACTTCTAAATTTGAGAATCATTGGAATAGTCAACACGTTTTATATTTAACATATATGACATTGGATCCTGCATCTGTCCCTTACTTTATAAACTTTCACTGTTTGCTTCAGTTTCTTATTTTGTGAAATAATGATGATGATGATGATGATACCTAACTTGTACCATTGTTATGTGAATTAGTGTCCATATATGTAAATCTCCTACACAGCACATGGCAAAGGACAGGCAGTCAGTTAATATTAGATACTAGTTTATGGTGAAATTTTGTTTCCCCTCATGGTGGAATAGGTTGTATCAGATTAAACTTTCTGTAGTAACAATTATAAACTCTACACAAATATAAAACAACAACTGTTTGAAGGCATCATTGTACAATCCAAAAGCATGAAAAACTGAAGAAGATATAATCCTGAAAGGAAAGGAAGTATGCTAGGTGAGCACCATAATTCGTTGAGCTTTCCCTTGAGAACATTCTCAGGCTTACTGCAATCTAGAGATAGAATAGAAACAAACCAGTAAACAATATCCTATTGGGAAGAGAACACAAAATTTGAAGTTTAGGGCTGTTAGTAGAGCAGTAAATTGGAAGAAAAATTTCACAGAGTAAGTAGACACAGAGGAAATACTCTAAAACCTGCATAGAAATGTCCCGCAAATCTTTGGCTTACACCTAAACTGCATACGGTTTTGCTGAGAATCTAAGGAATACAGCTGAAAGCAGCAGCTGAAAGGATTAAGAACTAAAAAAAAAAAAGACAAAAACTCTATCCACAGCTACTTAGTAGTGCAGGGAGTTTGTAGATCAAGTCTGACCTGGCTAACAGAGCTTGATAGATACTTTGGCTTTCCATTGAAACTCTAGAATGGCAACACCTTAGGAGTAAGAAACACATATCCTGACTAAAGTCTATGGCATGGGAATAAGAGCAAAAACCAAAACAAGAATCCACACACAAACCCCAAAACCAAGCCTCCAAAAGATCAAGGGACTATGCTGGCAAATTAATAGCCTTTCAGGACAAAATTTGACACTCTTTAGAAAAAGATAACATAATTCAGAAGGTTTATTATCCAAAATATCCAATCAGAAATTAATAGGCATACAAAAAGTATGAAAATATGACCAAACAAACAGAAAAAAATTAATCAGAAGCAGACCACATATGATTTAGATGTTGAACTTACAAAGACTTTGAAACAGTTAACAGGATTCTGATAGAATTTAGAGAAAAAGATGGACAAAATAGAAGAACAGATGTGGAATTTCAGCACAGTAGAAAAAAAAATTTTTTAAAGAACCAAATGGAAATTATATACTGAAAATACAATATCATAAATAAAAAGTCCATTAAAGTGACTTAACTCCAGACTAGACCTACAGAAGAAAGCACCAGTTAATTAACTCAAAGATAAAAATTTTTAAAAGAAATGCACAATAATAGAGTATGCAATATTGTGGGACGATATTTTATGATCTGACATATGTGTAACTGAAGTCCCAGAAAGAGATAGGAATGAGACAGAAGAAATACTTAAAGAGAAAATACCTAAAACATTTCCAAACTGATAAAAAGACATCAACAGACCCCTTCCAAAAATATGAATCTTAAGCAAGACAAACACAAAGATAAACACATCTAGACACCTTATTTTCAAACTAGTGAAAACCAATGATTAAAAAGAAAAATATTAAAAGCAACCAGAGGAAAAAACAACACATCATATTTATGGGAACTGCAATAAGAATTATAGCCGAATTCTCACGAGAAATGATGGAAGATAGAAGATAATGGAATGACATCTTAAAAATGCTAAATGGAAAATCTCTCAACTTAATTTTTCACCAGTAACTATATCTTCAACAAATGAAAACAAAGTCATTTTTCAGACAAAGCTGAGAAAATTTTTTATTAAGGCAAAACTTCACTACAAGAAATGCTAAAGGAAGTTCTGTAGACTGATAGAAATAACACCAAGTGGGAAAGCAGGTCTACAGGAAGGAATAAAGACATAAGAAATGGTAAACATAGACAGTAAATATAAAAAATGACTTTTCTTAGTTTCTTTAGAAGGAGTCAACTGACCATTTAAAGTAAGAAAAAACTTTTGATGTATAGAGAGAAATAAAATATATGACAATATGAAAAATACCTGGAAAGAGGGGAAAATGAAATTATACAATTATAATATTCTAATCTTACACATATGGTAGTAAATATTAATTTAAAGTAGCATCTGATAAGTTAAAGTTATATCTTATAATGCCTACAGCAAGCAAGGAAAAAAATAAAACATCTTAGCAGCTGCTAGTGTGGATAGAAAACAACAACAGAAGAGCAGATGCAACCCTCACCAACTCATTCTTGATTTCAGACCTAACCTTCAGGTGGGAAGGCAGAGATGATTTCCATGAGGAAATCTTGGATTGGCTGAGATCATTCTATGTTCTGAGATTTTTATTTCTTCTAATCCCAGAATGGGGGCTTAAAAGAGAAATGACATTTAAGAGGAATATACAGATGCATTTCTTATACTATCGAGTTTATAGACATATTTTATACTTTCTGTATGTGTCTACATTTGTATGGGACAGAAAAAAAATGTCTGGGAAGATCTATACAAAACTATACATCAGTATATCTAAGAAATGAGGTTAGAAGAGGAAGAGTAAAGGATTTAGAATATATACTTCTTACACTCCTGGGGCATTTTCCCACATTTACTTTCAGACAAAAGAAGGGAAACATATGTCAAACAGTTCTAAAAATTCAACAAGGCTGATTCATTACTTATTAGCTTTATGGCCTTGAGTAGGTTACTTAACCTCACTAGGTCTCTCTTTCGGTATAATGGAGATAAGTATTGTACTTACCTTATGAGGTTTTTATGAGGATTAGATAAACTAATTCTCTTCTCCTTAATCTGGCCATTAAGTCCAAATTTATTGGAATGTTAGACAATATGTATATTTGCAATATTTTATGATACATCTCAAGCATTCAGTATTCAAACACATTACTTCTGAGGTAAGTGTATAAATATTAAAGCTATGTGAGATAAAGAACTATTAAAGAACGCTCACATCAGTTAAGGTTAGGTTTTGCCACCAAATTAATTTAAAAAAATAAAACCTGTTAATTTCCCATAGATTTTAGACTCTGGAATTGCAGATGAAGGATTGATACAAGAAGGACTAAATAAGGGTCACTTGTTGGTCGATCCACTGGTTGGTTAAATAACACCAGAATCTCAGCACTCTGCAACGCTCCTGCCATGAATAGCGTCCAGGAACTAGATGAGGCTGAGAGATTCCAGCTTCAGGCTCCCATCTCATTCTCATGGCAGGGTACCCGTTCAATGAATGGAATGAAAGGCGTTATCACTCCCTATATGTATATTCTTATTCTATTTTTCCCTTAGTCAAGCTAAATTTTCATATCTTAAACATTCATATAACATGAATCTATTGTGTCAGCAGAGGGTTAATTCTTTGCATAATTTTAGCATTCATTGAGCCTAGAAATCAGGAAAAGACTCATGTATTTATGAAAGATTAATGACATAACAACAAAGTGAATAAAAATAAAAATGTCTTATGTTTCTTATTCCTTTCTTATTTTTCTTTTTCTTCTCTCCTTTACTCCCAGAAAGAGTAGAATTTAAATAGGGAGTATCCATCAAAACAAGCGACTGTGCTGAATTACCTACTTCACATATACAGGGACAAATTGAAGGACCCTGAAATTTATAACACAGTTCTGATAATTACCTTAGGGAGAAGAGGCAATGTTGGTGGCACTCAATTCCAAGGCACATGCAGCAGTCCTCCTCTCACTTTGCTTTCTGAAACCTTCTTGCCTTGCTTCTTATCTATGGGTCTTCCTAGAGCCAATATCATCATTTTGTCCATTAGCTGCCCAAAGTCCCTCATCTTTACCAAAACAAACAAACAAACAAAAATATCTCTTTCTAAATGCTTACCTTGACTCCTTTTAAGACCCTTAATCTGATTAAAATAACTCATACCTAGATTCTGGTCGAGGGAAAAAAAAGCTTCCTGGGAATAATGTGTAATTTAAAATAATTTTCTACTTAAAATAATCTTTGCTCTGAGTTTATAGATGAACATTCCTGAGTTCTTTGTTTATTCCCTGCTACCCCAATACATCTCATGCTGTGTTTCCATGTACACCCAGACACATACTCTCACTGTGTTTAAAACAGAACTAAATAAAAATAGTCATTCTTCCAGGAAAATACAATGACTGGCTCAACCAACCACAAGTCACAAATAGGAAGTAAGGAGAACTTTTTAGACTTTGATTTCTGGCCAACAGCTTCAGCCTGTGTCTCAAAAGATGCCTTTACTCTGGCATTCCATACTAAACTTATCTCAAATAATTAATATAAATAAATGCTTTATTCTGTCATTCCCTGCTAAAATTATCTCAAATAACAAATGTAGAGGAAGCTACCAAATCAATTGCTTTTCACCCAGTGTAGGGGCTTTGACCAAATTATCGTTACACAATCAATCACAACTTCCATGCAGATGTCCAACTTCCATTATCCTAGCTAAGTGGTTCAGATAATACATTCTCAAATCAATATTTCACCACTTCAAGTTTTGTGATCTTATTTTATTTCCCTCCATTGTCATCAATGTTTTCTGGTAAGTTTCATAATTCCCCAGAGCTTGAACTTGCCTAAACAGTCGTTCCATTATTAATTGCTAATATTAATAATTGACTCTTCACTATTGAAAATCTAAACATACAAATAATAAAAGTTAGTCATTAAAGTTTTTAAGATTGTATAAGACAGTATATATAGTAGACATTTAGTAAATGTGAATAAGTGCATGAACTAATGAAGTAATTAATTGGCAATTATTTCTAAGCTTCAACAAAAAGAACTGATGTTTTGAAGAGATTACACCTTTTTCATTCCTGAGCGTTATCATCGACTTTAAAAGTGCCCCTCTGCTTTTTCTTTTTCTGTTTTTGATTTTTGTTTTTTGTCTTTTGGGTTTTTTTGCTGTACGGGGGCCTCTCACTGTTGTGGCCTCTCCCGTTGCGGAGCACAGGCTCCGGACGCGCAGGCTCAGCGGCCATGGCTCACGGGCCCAGCCGCTCCACGGCATGTGGGATCTTCCCGGACCGGGGCACGAACCCGTGTCCCCTGCATCGGCAGGCGGACTCTCAACCACTGCACTACCAGGGAAGCCCTGCTTTTTCTTTTTTATATAATTACAGATATGTTCCAGTTTTGAACTGTGCATCAGAAAATAGCTTCTTTCCGTTTTCTCAAACACTGTCATCAGACAGAACTTATTGATACATTCTGCAAAATGCACATTCAGGCTTTCTTGAAATCGCACATCAGTTCTGCGCACACACAGGAAAGAGAAGATGTTGTGGCACTTATCTCACACCTTGAAATCAAGAAATTATTCTTGTTCCTGGTTCTGCACAGCTCAGACCATGTGCTGAGAGTCTGATCCCATCCTTTTTTCCTAGTCTTTGGCCAGGATAATTGATCTTTTCTTTCCAGGCTCTTGGTTCTCTAAGCTTCTTCTCTGCGTTTCTGATTCCTATTGTCTGACTTCCATGTTTCTTACCTCCCTAGACCCACTGTGCCCATTGACTCCTCCATGACCAACTAGCTTCTCTGGACCAGAAATCATGACCTAGTCCAAATCCAAAACCAGCCTCTCCAGCCTGTCATGTCCTTTTGCCATACCTGCTTAGCACTCGATCTGTACATGGAAGGGAAACCAAGGCACATTCACTCGCTTTATGAAGGCTACTTAGCTCCTGAACTAGCCTTTATCTTATCTACAAACCAGTTGCTCTGTCAACCCCATTCCAACGCTCACTAATTTTTCATTCTTCCCTGAGCTTTGCTTTCTCAGTCTAGTGAACAACTTATTTGGCTTTTTCTGACCCCACAAGCCTGCTTTATTTCTCAACTACAACATTGTCCTTTATGAACTGGAATAGCAGTGATAGCAAACAAACAAACAAATGAAAACAAAAGAAACCAAAAATTATTTTTCCTTGGATCAAAGCACTCCATACATATGAATTGATGGATAATACTGACCAGGTACAGCGCAACAGGGATCTCAGGTGTTTTCTGCTGAAAACAAAATAGGGAAAATAGGATAGTGTTAAACCTCAATCTATGTGAAGGTATAATGGCTACCTACTCACCTAATGTTTGGCTGGCACATACTGGACCTTTAGTGTAAATTAGAAAATTTCTCTATCTGGGTGGGTGATTCACAAAAAGATATCCCTCTAGGTGTTTGATGCACCAGAAGTTGATCTAATTTTAACAAACAAAGCTCCAACTACCCTGCCCCACGCTAAGCCAAGTACTTTCTCATTATAGTTTAACCATAGGGTAGTATCTAGAAATTCAGAATCCAATAGAATAATGTTGTTCTTAAGTACAATAAATGTTACAGAATATGTTTGTGTGTGGAGCAGGCGTCCTAAGCCCCTCACCCTCCCGCTTAAATTCTGATTACCAATTTCTCCTTATGGTAGGCTATTTTTGGAAAAGGCACAAAAATTGCCCCATATTTAAATCTGCAAAGGGATGGTGGAATGTTGGTTTAAATCTTTATTGTTCTTGTTTTGATCATCTCAGTCCTAACAAAAGACAGGCATGGCTGCAAAATTGCATGGAAGATGCAGACAGACACACAGGGATGAAATGTGCTTGCTGTGGACTTCGACATGTCTACCTAAGCATTTCCAGATGCAAAAAGAAAAAGAGATGGCCGACTAATCAGAGAGACTTGCTTTATTTTACACATTTATAGTTGCTGCGTGTTTCTCTCCTCAAATTGGAAGAAAACCCTCACCATTGAGAAGTAGGAGGTTGAGAGAGGAGTGATGTAAAAATT
Source organism: Phocoena sinus (assembly GCF_008692025.1). NCBI lineage: Eukaryota > Metazoa > Chordata > Mammalia > Artiodactyla > Phocoenidae > Phocoena > Phocoena sinus. The sequence continues at coordinate 159,189,865 of NC_045765.1, forward strand.
CTGGATAACTGACTTCAATTTTTCAATTTTATAGTTTTCCAAACTGTTTGGAATATATCGTCCTTTTTAGATAGAGAAGACAGAAGACTCTGCTTTCCATCCAAATTTTAAAAAATAAAGTTTACTCTTCAAACTAATGAGAGAAGAGAGGAAATCGTTGTTTGATAAATCAAAAGTCATATGACAATTGGAAAAACTCTAAGCAAACACGTAATTTAGCTCCATTTCATATTTAAAATTAGAATATGTAAGTGTCTTGTGCTTCACCTACAACTATTGCCTTGGAAAAGTTGCTTTGCAAACTGCTTACATTCCGTTCTTTGAAGGGTCTCAAGACAAAGTAACCCTCGTGACCTATTTTACATGGCTGAGAAAAATAACACTGTTCAAAGTGTAAATCTTCCCTAGAAAATATAACAATTATTGACAGAAGGAAAAAAAAAACCCTAAAATCAAATATCATGGTGACTGTGAACAAAGAAGTATACAATTTATATATAATTCATCACTTAATTACACAAATAATTACCATTTTTCATTGCTTCCATGGTTAGTTTCCACACTCGAGTACACTAACACCCATCTTCTTTTTCCTCAATGTGATTTTTTTTCTGCAAGGCAACATAATCTTTATTTCAAATGCATACTATTTATCCCATTTATATGAGCTCATAAGAATATTACTCAGCCCTGCTACTCCAAGGCATATGAAAGAGAGGAAAAGACTAGACAGAGGAACTGCTAAAAGAAAAATACAAGTCAGAGAAAATACCTAAGGAAAAAAACAGTCAAATATTAATTCTTGAAATGATTGAAAAAGGAAATAAAATTGGAAAATGGCAAAAATTTCTCAGTAGAAATTATTTCTGGACTGTCCCATTATAAAGGGCTTTCACCTGTTACCAAAATTCATTTAAAAGGGATTAAAAGGGGTACTATTTGATAGTAGATTATAGAGTCTATGGATCAGAAGATAAAAATACGAAATATGGTAACCATCAAGAACTGTGAGGGGTCTGAGAATTCACCCTATTTGCAAGCTGACAAGTTAGCCTGCCAAAAGTTTCATGGATAGAAGACACAAGGGTCCTGAGTCAGAGACAAAGGAAAGTTTATTAATCACAGCAGTAGTAATAGCCACAGTGCCCAGAGTTTTGGCGCCAGTTCCCCGGGTCCCTATTCTTGCAGAATGATGCAAAGAGGGCCAGATGACATCTGCATACGTGGTGGGTTGTGTTATAGTACAGGAACCCTGAATTTAGGAAACGTGAATCTTTTTTAATGGGCAGTAAGCAAGCCTGTCCTTTGCCCCAGAGGGAAACACTATCTTTAGCTTCCAAGGCTATTCACAGGACACATATCCATGAAAAGATATTCCAGAGCAAAGGGCAGTCAGTCCCTCACTCACATGACATCTAGAAATACTAAAAGCTTATGGAGAACTGTCTTCCAACAATAATTCTATTTTAGAGGAAGCATTTTAAGGTAACTTGGATTCTTTAAAGGAAATTATAACTCATTTATTAAAAGCCTCTCTTTCTCCAGATCCAATTTTATGTTAATAAGCTTACATAAGTGTGTACACATGGACTCAGTTTGAGTCAGAATACCAAAAACAAACAACTAAATATATATTAATAGTCAGAAAACAGATATGGTAATGATCAGCCCATTATGTGAGGCAAACACTGAACTTCTTTGTAAATCACCTATGTAATCAATGATAAACCCAAGTTTAACAGCTCTTTCAAATGATGAGCTGCTTGTCCATGAAATTCATTTCTTATTCCCCAGGGTAACAGGGGTAGAAATGAATCCTTCCAATCACCTGCTTGTAATCACAAAGTACATTTCATTAATATGTTAAAGGAGCTATAACTGGGGAGTTTTATCTGGTTTCCAGCCTGTCACTATTTAGAAATAAGATGGCAACATATTCGTTTTCAAAATAATTATATTCCCCATTAGCTCAATAACTAAAGCCAGAAATCTGTACATCATCTTAGACTCCAGAACCTCTTTACCCTTTTCACATGTGGTCAGTTGCCTACCCTTGCTGCCTTTATTTAATAAACAGTTATCATATCTGCTTGTGAGCAGGGACTGTGCCTTGTATCTGAGTATCAACAGCATTTCCCATTATGCCAGACACATAGTAAGTACACAGTAAAAGTTTCTGGAATGAATGGATCTACCTCTTTATCAATATCAAAAAACAATGCACAGGGCTTCCCTGGTGGCACAGTGGTTGAGAGTCTGCCTGCCGGTGCAGGGGACACGGGTTCGTGCCCCGGTCCAGGAAGATCCCACATGCCGCGGAGCGGCTGGGCCCATGAGCCATGGCCGCTGGCCCTAGGCGTCCAGAGCCTGTGCTCCGCAACGGGAGAGGCCACAGCAGTGAGAGGCCCGCATACCGCCAAAAAAAAAAAAAAAAAAAAACAATGCACAAAGAGACATAGAAAAAAATAGATTTTCTTGGCAAGCATGGATTCTACCTAATAAATAATCACAGGCATTTTGACACAATTGATAACACAAGGATATATTGTGTTTAATGGTAACCTCAAAACCCATTCAAAAATGGCAAATTTCTTCTCTGGCCCTTGATTAGAACATCCATCTGCACTTATTTGTTTATATTTTAGAAGAAGAAGGCACTGTCATTACAGGCCAGGTGCATCTGTGGATAAAACCTGAGATGTGAGCTACAGGATGCTGATAGCATTCTTGGCCCAGTCAATTTGTTGTTGTCAAGTCAAAGATCATACCAGAAATGCCCATTCATTAGGAGGTATTTGTATTTATTTAGGGCTATTTTGCTTATAACCTGGTGGTTATTCTCAAAACATACAGCTTCCGTTGGGGAGGGTATAAGGAGAAAAATCAAAGAAATTAGTCTCCAATTCTCATAGAAAAAATCTTAAGAACAAGTTCTCCCTGTTAAAAAATAGTACTAAAAAATACTTTAATGAAAAGATAAGATCCAGGCGTGTTATGGTAATTTAATCATTTTAACATGATGTAGTAATTTTCTTAAATGTAGATGCAGTAGTATTTGTGGGATGATGACTTGGGAAAACATTTCTGGAAGAGCTTGTAGTAGCTGCCTGGCACAGAATTAACCTTAAGTACAACAGAGTCTGCAGCATAAGCATTTTCACTATCCCCTGGACTCAAAACTTACTCTAAGGCAAGAAAAACACCAACAGTGTTTTCAGGATACAGGTAAGTCAAGACCCCATCCAAAAAAATAATTAAATGAATTTATATGTTGAAATTCACTTAAAATATCTATAAATCGTTTTACTCAATCTGTTTCTCGAGTGCTACCGTTCATTCTGTCAAGTGTAAACCTAAAACTGCTTACAATTCAAATAAGAAAAATATGAAGCATAATTAGAATTGGTAATTATCAAAAAACTCATTCAGAAAATTACTTATATTTATTCATAATTCTATCCATACTGTATTAGTCTGCTCAATATGCCTTAACAAAATACCATAGATTGGGTAAGTTAAACAGAAGAAACTCATTTCTCACTGTTCTGGAAGTTGGGAAGTCCAAGATCAAGGTGCTGGCTGATTAGATTTCTGGCAAGAGTCCTCTTTCTGGCTTGCAGATATCTGCTTTTTCTTGCTGCTCCTTCACATAGTGGGTGGCTGGCGGTGGGGAGAGAGAGATATTGAGAGAACACTCTGGTATCTCATGTTATGGAGACACCAGTCCTATAGGATTAGGGCCCCAACTTTATGCTTCATTTAACCCTATTTACTTTCTAAAAGCCCTATCTCTAAATATGGTCACATTGTGGGTTAGGGCTTTGCTAAATGAAATATTGCCTGCCATATCAGTAAACAAAGGATGTCACAGTCATCAGTGATTACAGCCATACAGACACCAGTGACGGTGAGCTGGTGAGCCCCCGAGGGAACTCAGGAAGGAAAAGAATACCTGCCATCTAGCAGCCATCAGACTGCAGCCACTCCCCATGGTGAGCCCTGAGGAAACTCAGGATGTGAAAACACAGGGTACTGGCCCCAGATAGCTGAGGTGCACATCAAAGGAATGATTTCAGTGAGCCCAGACTCTTGCGATCTTCCCATATATAGAAAAGTGCTAAATTCCTTAACTTGAGATATCTAGCTTTCTTTAATTAACAGTAACCTTTTGTTCCTACTACCTGCCCTTTGTTCCAAAACTTCTATATATCCTACCACCACCCCCCAACTCCTCAGAGCAGTTCTCTTGGGGTCACTTGAGATGCTGCCTCCTGGGCTTGAAGTCCTAAACATTCCCACAAAATAAAACATAACTCTCAACTTTTCGTTTGTGAGCATATTTTTTTACTCAATAGCTTCAGCCTATGAATTTTGATAGGACACAACTCAGCCCACAGCACACACCATACAGTGTTTGAGATTAATTTTTCAGGCTTCGCTGCAATTTTAAAAATACAAATTTGGTGTTTATATTTTAAATCACACAAGTATTACACAAATTCTCATTCTCAAAAATTTAAATAAAATAACCTTTCAGTCTACCTCCCCACCCTCATCCTACACCTGTGAGCACTTTTTTTCTACACATTTACCTAGAAAGTGCTAGAATTATTAGAGTATCTACCATCCACAGAACCATTTTTTTCCCAATAGAAAAAGCTACCAAGAGTGAAATGCCCTGCATTAGAAGGTAGTGATTTGCCTGTTGCTGGAAGTTTTTAAGCAGGCACTTGACAGTGATTTGGGAAGCTGTTATAGAAGAAATTCAAAGTTTGGATGAATGGTTTAGAGTATGGATTTTAAGGATTTCTTACCTCATTCTCCATGATTCTAACCCATAATTGTCTCAAAGTTACCACACACACACACACACACACACACACCCTTCCTTGATCCCACTGACTACCCAACTACCTTGAACTTCCTGACTACCCAACCCCTTTTCCAAACAAATGGTTGCTCTCTCTTTGTAAGTCGCTCCTCTGAGAAGATGGCCAGAAGAGCATCTTTTCCGTGTAGTCATCACTTAACCATCTGGTCACTCATTAAAGAATTTAACACTGGCTCAGTTTTCCTTTCATCTCAAGCCTGCAGGGGCACTGGGCAAATTCAACATCACATGGATGCATCATCAACACCTTGGCCAGCAGGGTTCTAACTTGATACTCAGTGATTTTCCCATCACTCCACCTCAAGTCTCAACTTCCACAATCACACCATTAATTTGGTCATGATTAGAAACTGCACTTGAGATACCTCCACAATAACATACACACACACACACACACACACACACACACACACACACACACACACAACCTACCACCACCACCCTTAACCTCTTCTCTTTCTAGTTGCCTTGTTGCTGTCCCCTCACTGCAACACTTCTCCCTGCCTCAAGACCTACAATCCAATGACACTACCACTTCCTCTCCATCCATCAGCCTCCTCAACACTCCTCACCTCTCTCTCATTTCTACCCCCAGCTCCCGACTCCATATTTCATCTGCTCTGTTCCTACCCATCCTTAAGCTCTCATCTTGATTACCACTTTCTTAGGAAGGATTATCCCAATTCCTAAGCTAGATAAAGTTCCCCTTTTAGACCATCGTTTATGTTCTGTGTACCTTTTATTGCTTTTCCTCAAATACTGTAATTATCATATGGTAATTATATCATTATGGATTTGAGCATGTGAAGTTTATTTTATTCTAGATTGTAAATTTGTTGAGGGAAGAGACCATTGTTGCTTTATTCTCAACTGTATGTCAATTAGCATCATACCTGGCACATAGAAGGTACTCAAGAAGAATGTATGGAGTAACACATACACACGAACACATTCACACACATATCCACACACTTACACAAAGTTTTCTTCCAGTGAATGAATATCAGTATTATGTAAGCAATGTTAAATCATTTGGAGGCTTTGTTTGCTGCCTAACACCAAAAATATTGCAGCCACTTTTTGAAGAATACAATAACTTATAAAAAAGCCTCTCTCTGCTGGATGGCTGAGAGAGATGTCCTACCAAGAGGTTCAGCACTCCTGTAGCAAAAAGTGTAAAGAGAAGCGGCAGGGATAAAAGAATACGTGGAGGGGAAAGAAAATGAAAGCGTCCTTGCAATTCAAAGATGCCAAGAATAATCTTGCAATCAGAAGCTGTGTAACACAGGGGAGAGGAGGGAGCTTATAGTTTTATTGTAAACAGCAGAATTCTTTAAAGATGACTACGTCAGTAATCAGAGCTCAAAGATGGTGGAAATACAAACACCTCCTTTTCACTCAGGGTATGTGGCTGCAGCGTAATTTCTCCAGCCTGGGGAAATGGAGGAATCTTACTTCCCCACTCTTCCAACTACATCTCTAACCCAATCCCTGATTCCCCAAGGAGGTCAACCCCACATCAGGCAAAACATTACAAATCACTGTTCACAGCATTTTAATAGTTATCTGCATCTAATACACGGTGGCGTTCTGAAAGAAGAGAAAGAGGAAAAAGAAAGAAGGAGGGAGAGTTCTAAAGTATTTTGCAACAACAATGACAAAAAATCAATTAACACCAATATACACGGAGAAACGAATGACCAAATTCACAAGAGCAATGTGTTTCCTCATTTCTCCTTCAACTGACCAAGCCTAAACCAAGACAAGTGAGCAACCTGAACAGCTGTATATTTTGGCACACCTTGCTGTGTAAAGGTATCTTTAACATTTATTTAGAGGAGAGGATGTGGTGGGCCCAGGAAGAGGTAAGAAGGGGCAGAAAATAGAGATGACTGGCAGGGTGCTCCCCTGCATGGCCACTGCCCTGAGCATTTCAGCTTTGGTCCCAAAGTTGTGTGCCCTACTAAGATGTCCTACAAGTCATGGGAACCTTTCTTTCTAGAGGCAGTTTAGCCTATTCCTTTGGGATCTCTGCCCCACTTCTCAAGTGGTTTCAAAATACCCTCCATTTACATACAGTGCTCTCTTTGAAAGGAGTTATGATAGATTTTTTTATACAATTTTACAAGTAGATTAACTGGAGTTCAAAGGAGCATATAATTGTAATTAGCAAAAAAAAAAAAAAGTTGCATCTACACATTGCCAACAAATAGAACAGAAAATCAAAAATATACAATCATAGAAAGTGTGGACTGGTATAGGCCAAATAGCTGAATGATTTAAATGAGTTGTTTTTTTTAATCAGTCAATTAAGCATTTCTTAATTCAGTCATTTTAGCAAGAGTCAGACAAATTCTTTGAGACTACAACAGACCAACAGACGGTAGAAACAGTAAATACCACCATTGTTCTCTTGGCAAGGAAGGTTACAAATAAATCTCCTAATAGCCCAGGCATAAAGAAATGTTCTAACAAGATCCACTTGTATAAAATCAAACCACTGGACTCAGGCATCTGATTTCTTACTGTTTACTCAGAGCAACAGGCAAGAGGAAGACAGGGCTTTGGATTTATTTATAAAAGGGTCAGCCACAGATAGGCAAAAGAGGAAGAAGTACAGTACAATTTGATGGTGGATGAATTTGCAAGCAAAAGGTCTAAAAAAGAAAAATTATGCTGACCCAAGTCTCACAGTTTACTTTTTAAAGTTGTGGGGAAAAGAAATGACAAAGCTTTCTATTTTGGTAAACTTTTGTTCTAAAATATCAAATAAAAAATAACAATACCCAATCATCTCTAAATTACTTCCACTAAAAACACCATCAAATGTCTTATAATGTTTTTTAAAGGTTTTATTCTCGTAACTTCTTCCTTGGCCCTGAAAATAATGTTTTAAAATAATCTTATTTACATTTTATTTCTTTACTGTCTTTCTGCATATACATTTTGAGATGCTTACTTATGGGAAAATCATTGCAAGCTTATCATTCATCATTTATGAAATCTCTCTACTTCTTTCACCTCAAACTGGCATGTGCCCTGTTTGCAGCAACATGGAAGACTTTCCAATAAGGAAAGACATGCCTTTGCTAGAAGACATTTTTAAAACATAACTAAATGTATTTGAAAATACATAACTGTGAGAAAAGGGAACACTCCTACACTGTTGGTGGGAATGTACGTTAGTACAGCCACTATGGAAAACAGTATGGAGGTTCCTAAGAAAACTAAAAATAGAATTTCCATATGATCCAGCAAGCCCACTCCTGGGCATATACCTGGACAAAACTGTATTCAAAAAGATATATGCACCTCTCTGTGCATAGAAGCACTATTCACGATAGCCAAAAAATGGAAGCAACCTAAATATCTATCAACAGATGGATGAGTTAAGAAGATGTGGTATATATATACAATGGAATACTACTCAGCCATAAAAAGAATGAAATAATGCTATTTGCAGAAATATAGATGCAACTAGAGATTATACTAAGTGAAGTAAGTCAGAAAGAGGAAAACAAACACCATATTATATCACTTATATGTAGAATCTAAAATATGGCACAAATGAACCTATCTACAAAACAGAAACAGACTCATAGACGTAGAGAACAGACTTGTGGTTGCCAAGGGAGAGGGGGGGTGGGAGAGGGATAGACTGGGAGCTTGGGGTTGGTAGATGCAAACTATTGCATTTAGACTGGATAAACGACAAGGTCCTATTGTATAGCACAGGGAAATATATTCAATATCCTATGATAAAAAATAAAGGAAAAGAATATAAAAAAGAGTGTGTACATGTTTATAACTGAATCACTTTGCTGTATAGCAGAGATTGGTATAACATTGTAAATCAACTATACTTCAATTTTTAAAATGCACAATTAAAAAAAAAATACAGGGCTTCCCTGGTGGCGCAGTGGTTGAGAGTCCACCTGCTGATGCAGGGGACGTGGGTTCGTGCCCCGGTCCGGGAGGATCCCACATGCCGCGGAGCGGCTGGGCCCGTGAGCCATGGCCACTGAGCCTGTGCTCCGCAATGGGAGAGGCCACAGCAGTGAGAGGCCCACGTACCAAAATAAACAAACAAAAAAAATACATAACTGTGTTCCCAAGAGAGAAAGGGAACTCAGATCAATGCCTGAAACAAGGAAAAGATTGAAAGTCAAATGTGGAAACATGTGAGCCGGCCCAGTGGAAGCTCTAAGTATGGCAAAGTACTAGTGTTATTAAAGTTGCCAATGCAATCCCCCGAATGACATCTGCATTTGTAGCTGCAGGGTAATATTCATAGCGCTGCAAACATCTGTCTAATATATCACATCTTCAAGAGAGGATGAAGTTGTGACTGAGAATTGGCTAATTGAATATTTAATATATTAGAAACTGGGCACTGTATTTTCAAACTGTGTATATGTTACATTGTCAAAGATTATTGCTTCAGAATAGAAAAGCAGTTATAAAATATTGGGTCAAATCATATAAAACTGCTAATATTTTACCATTTTTAAGCTACAAAATTACCAATCAAGAATATTGGCTCCAATGAGTTTGCTTCACCTTATACAGCTGATCCTCTCCCTCAGGGAACTTAGAAGTCCCTCATTCACTTCTTGGCTCCCCCATTTAATTGTCTTTCTTCCAGTTTATCAGAACATCTCCCCTAGGAACTTTCACCCCTCCAAGTCCCTCTTCTCTTTGCCTCAGCTAGACATCCAGACATTCAGTTCTGTCCAGTTTCCTCTAGATGGACCAATGGGGGAAGAAAAGGTATCCAATGCATAAGTGAAGCTGAAATTGAAGGGGAAGCAGGAAGAATTTGCACCTCACTAGCATAATTCAGGGTCGAGCCATCTCCAAGACCATCAGACCTTCCACACTTCCATCTGATGCTATGTGACACTGTGCGTCTATACTTTCTCTGTTTTGAGTTAAATTATATTTCCCCTTTCTGTTACCTAGGCTTGGAGAGTGCCAGGCCTCCGAAAGGAAGTTATGGGAGAGGGTAAAAATTCCTTTCATATTTATTTGTGCAGAATCTTCACTTTTCAACTATATACCAGATGTAAAGAAGTGTTTTGCTCTAGTGCCATCTGTCACCTCAGAACTGGGATCGATTCACATAATGATATAGAAAAAAAAAAGAAAAACCGAAGTAAAACGACCTGATTTTAAATCTTGTCACTGCTGTTTCTGAGTGTACTTAATTTCTCAGGCTATGATTTCCTTGTCTATAAAGTGGAACTTAGACCAGGCCTAGCCACATAAATTCATTGTAAGGATTAAATCAATGTCTGGTAAGTGTTTTAAAATGCCACGGTACAACCAGGTGGTCAGGGAAATTTACATGGAAAGCAGAGTTGGGATATCATGCTGGTAGAGAAACCAGAGAGAAAACCAGAGTGGACCCAAGTAAAGGATTCCAGAAGTTCAATTCCAAAAGGAGTATTTCTTCAGGACACTCAAAAGGGTCTACAGAAGTCACAAACACAGCCACCATACTTAAGGATAAAGACAGCCACTTCCTTAGACACTGGTCCACTGACTCAGTGGATGTTCCCCAGATCCAACACCTTCCCAGGTTCACATCCAGATTGACAGCCCCTCTTGCACTGAAGCTTGCAGGGCAGGCTCCACACGCGGACAGCCAAATATCTCTCAGTACACCTGTTCCCCCTCTACTCGATATAGACAAAAAAGGAGAATCAAACCTTTCATGTACATAGGTCCCATGCCAAGACCTTTAAGGTCCCACTATTACCTGCAATACTCAAATACTGCAGTATTTCCTCATACAGTATTCACCTTAACAAATATTTGCCATATTGAAAAAAAATGAGTGATAAATTTGGCTATTGGAGCACAGTGTTTATTCCTGTATATGACAGGAGTGAAAATTGCCAGAAAATATAATTCTCTTTGAACTTTTAGCATGCACATTTAATTTTTAAACTCTATTTGTCACATACATCCACACTTCTTTTGGTTGTAGTCTCACCTGAAGCTCCTAGAAAAACAGGTGATGATCTCCTTATAGGCTATTAGGTTGGAAGGACATAGCTGCCCCCGATTCTTAACAGTTGACCCCAAGAGGACTTCCAGACTCAGGTAGAATGCAGTTGGTTGCAGCAAAACACATTCTTGCTAGACCAACTGAAAAATATAAATTGATTTCAAAAATCATGTTGAAAGAGATCAGATTATGGAAATGGAATTAAGTGAACAAAAATGCCATAGAGCAGAGAGCTTTACCAAGGTGAGCTGTCTTTTCTTCCATGAGGCATTTGCCAAGTCTGACTATAGTCTGAAGATCTGACCTCGGCCATGCGGAAGGACTGTAGGATGACAAAGGTTTTGGCATGTAAATAAGGGACCGCAATGATTCGGAAACTAAAGTGTCCCTAAATGCTTGGTCAGTTTTGCTCATAGCACCTTTGTCGAATTCTGGTGCTGAGCGTAAGGTTACAAAACTTCTGTAAGGTAGACAAAATTCTCAGTACTCCCATAATAACTAGGAGTACGAGTCCCGCTTGAGAGAATGGGCCTGGCTCAGAACCATGACTGGTCTCCCCAGGACATCCCTCAAATTTGGAAGTAGTGTATGCAAGATGCTAAAGAATCTCCTACAGTCTCTCAGAGCTCTCAATCAGAAGTGCAGGAGAGACGGGTCTACGGGGAAAACGCAGAACTAGAGGTGGAAGGAGTCTTACTAAAACTCTCATCCCTGACCCAGCTCAGGTGATTAGCTCCGAACTTTGTCTGCCACAAGTAGCATCATCCAGAGCTTTGACACCTGCTTTGTTTACAGTATCTGCAATACAGTAACAAATTGCTAACGTGAAAATAGGCAGGAAAACATGACCAGTAACCAAGTGGAACAGACAACATAAGCAAATGCGAATGAAAGAAATAGATATTGTAGTAAGCATCCAAAGACTTTAATACAACGATTAATATGTTAAAGAAAATATGGACAAAAGTGATGAAAGGATGAGGAACTTCATCAAAGGATTAGAATCCATAAAAAAATCATAATTCTAAGATTGAAAAATACAGTGTCTGAAATTAAGACATCATTGGATGAGTTTAACAGCACAGCAGAAGGTTTATTAAATGATCCCCAAAACAGATCAGTATAAAACACTGATGAAAGCACAGAGATAACAAAAAATACACATATGGGTTACATGTAGGTCATAGTGCAAAACTTTACATCCTTATTTTTGGAGTTCACTGAAGAAGAATAAAGAAAGAATAAGGCAGGAAATATATATAAAGAAAACATGGTCAAGAATTTTCCAAAGTTCTTAAAGAGAACAACCCTCATAGAATAAAGGCTATAACCCCAAATAGAATAAACCCTAAGAAAATCATAACTAGGTACATCACAAACTGCTGAAGACAATAGATTCTCCCTGATTCCAATAGGCTGAATGATCACTGTGCCACAAACCTTACTTTAAACACAAGTGGAATGTGCTACAAATTATTTTTTTTAATCTTGTTAATTTTAAAAGGGCAATTAACTTCCATAACTTCAAAACAAGAGCAAGTGAAAGATACAGAAATTGTGTTTACTGTTTGAAGATTTTAGCTGCTTTTGAAAAATAATAGAAACTATTTGTTTGAAATTGCCCTATAATCGAGATAAATAAACTCATTTTCAAGAAGAGTCTCCATGCCTGGCTAATATGAGTACATTGGAACATTGAGAAAGCAATTCCAAAGATGTAGAGCTAAGGATACAAAGTCTTAACTCTTACTTCACTTATTAGCTTTAGAAAGCACAGATTTACTTTTTAGAAAGCTTGGTTAAAGATTATTCACAATAACAGAATGATAGAGAATCAGGCACAAATTGTGGGTGGAGTCAGAAGTAAAGAATCAACATTCACTGAGCTCTTAATAGGTGCCAGGCATTATTCTAAAGTCTTTACAGAGATCATCATGGATGTGAAGTGCACTTTACATAGATCATATGTGTATGTGAAAAGGAACTTATTTATCGCCTGAACCTCCATTATGTAAATCATTTCAGACAGTTCAATATCTTCTGGTCCATTTTTCTTCTGTTTAGAGATAAACATTTATTCTAGCTGCAAGCTTCTGGATTTCGTCTGGCATGTTGTAGATCCCAGTGGGATCAGCCTGGGTTCCCACCGAGTCCTTTTTTCATGGACCAAATCTGCTCTCTTCTCCTTCCTTCTCCTCTCAGAAACTACCAGCCCCTCTCCCTTCCTTAAATTACATCATCCCCTCCCCAGCCATAAGCCTGGCTGTGAAATAGGATATAGTCTCCCGAATTTTCTCTTCCCTTCCGGCATATACACCCATTTCCTCCTAAACTGTTTCTGCTGATCACTTCGGGAAACAGGGATAATTAAAATCATAAACATGAAGGAATTTAAAAACTCGTATCCTTGGCACAGTGATTTCTGGAGTACTCTTTGCATCTGAAATTATAACTAAGCTCAGCTGGGATCTTGCCCCCACTATCAGTCACCGAATTTCCTTCTCGGCCCTACCCCTTGATTAAGTTATATCCTGCTGATGTCATGAAAACGTCTGGTGTCTCAGTTCCAAGTACTCAATTCACAACTTGGAGAACTCTGGGAGAGGTCTCTGCTCTGACTCTACAAGCTATTTCCCCCATAACGTGGGACTCGCCCAGGTAAATGACCCATCAGTACCCAGTCTCTCTCATTCCCCTTCCCCCTTGGAGGGAAAAAAAACCCCATAAAATTTGGAAGAAAAAGGTTCTCAGAATCAGAAAAGTGACATTGTGTCCTAGCCCCTTTGGATGGACCCGTGTACCATCTACATAAGTAAACCTACACAAGAATTTTGCCAACTATTAAGAAAGTTTTAACATTCAAGTATGCACATCTACACTTGACTGAGTCATTATCTTTTCAAACTAGACACATAGGAGTTATTGTTCCGTCCTTCTTTATCCTGTTCATTTGATCTAAGGTTATTACTTATTCCCCTATATATCATAGAATCACCCTTTCATCATTACTGTCTTTTCTGCTGAGTGTATTTGCTAGTTATGTGTAGTCACTCTTGAAATAGCTTGTAAGAAACTGATACCAGTTGGGGCCTAAAAGTTTTACTTTCTATACTGCTCTCTAATTTCATTTTAATGATTGTTATTCTATTGTTTTAGGGGAATATTTTTTTTTATCTTAAATAATTTTACATCCCCAAATACAGTTTTATCCTGCTAACTCTTTATGAACAAAATAAAATTGAAAAGGGAGGTTATTTTATATGTACCTCCCACTATTTTAACTTTGATTCTTGGCATTTAGCATCAAGGGAAGCAAATACAGCAGTATAGCAGTTAGCGACTTTCATCACTTTCCATTCTTTCCTCTCCCTTATTGAAGCTGCTTAAAAACACTTCACTGACTGCTGGGAGATGTCAGGAGTCAGAAAGGAATTTTAAAATTATGTAAGAAATGAACTCATAACCTCTATTTCCTTGCCTATTTGGTAAATAAATTGTGGTTTTCAGAAACTGGAAGCATATTTTAGAGTTCAAGCAAGCTTGGCAGTAAATTGTCCCAAGGCTTGTAAAAAAAAGTGCACACAGGGTTTTGCAGACACCAAATCAAATAACCAAAGTGAAATGAAACCAAAACAGAGCTGATGCGTGTATACACACAGCCTACCCCAGTCCCAGACCTGCCGACACAGTGGTCTATCTTCTACAGTGTACCATACGTTCTGTAATATTAAATAGTTCAGTGATTAGATAGGCTGTTCAAGTTGCCTCTTTTTTTTTTTTTTTTTTTTTTTAGCTTTTAAAATATCCTTACACTCAGTTTTGACTGCCTTAATGAAAGACATAGGTTATGGGTTGAAACCTATAACTGCAGAATGACTCAGGACCTAGCAAGACCATTGTCCATTGCCTCTCATCTTCCACATGTGCTGAGGAAGGTCAGGAAGGGAAAGAGACTATGAGGATAGAGGTGGGGTGAGCAGAGGCACACACTCCGGCATTAGGAAATGAAAGCAAACATATCACAGGGAGTAAGAGGAACTTGGCTCAAACACATACTAACTTTTCAGTTTTATTTCCCTTTCTAGTGAAACACTAAGTGATTGTCTCAAGATCCCCCAACAGTTAGTGGAAGGAAGAGTCTCAACTAGAATACAGAACCTGAGACCAGAAATCCACTGCTCATTGGACATAGGCCCAGTTTACAAAACCCTTACAAGTAGGATCCCCTGTGCCCACCCACGACCTCCTACTAGTTTTTCTCAAGGCATCTACCAGAATGAGCTTTTTAAAAAATAAGCCAGATGATAAAGCGTGTTTACTCCTCCGCTCAAACCACCCAGTGGACCTCAGTATCACCCAGAGAGGAGTGAAAGTCCTTACGGTAGCCTTCAGGGTCACCATCACCCGGTGAGCCAACACCTTCACCCGACCCCTCCCACCCAATTGCCTGGCATCTCCGATCTTGCCTCCCAAAGAAACCCTTTTTCCCTCTATTCCAACCGTGTGCTGCTTCAGTGCGTTTGCACTCTTCATTCCTCCTGCTATTCCCCCAGATACTGCTGTGACTTGTTCTCTGCCTCCTTTAAACCACTGCCCAAAGAGCTCCTTCCCAGTGAGACCTTTATAACCATCTTATTTAAACTTATAAACTATGACTCCCCAAAACTCCTTATCCCCCATCCCACTCTGCTTCTTCCTACACCTTCCTTACCACCTTTTTTTATATTCTATATAATATGGTTTCTTTTTTTGTCTCCCTCACCAGAATGTAAGCTCTACAAAGCCGAGAGGTGTTCTGTCTTTTGCCCACTGCTGAACCCCAACATCAAAAATAATGCCTAGTATACAGAAGGGCTCAACAGCTATTCACAAAACAAATAAGTGAAACAGAAGGACCACTTTCTTCATACTTCAGCATCATCATTAACTAGCTTTCTGATCTTAGATAATTGATATCTGAGATAACTCATTAGCTTTCTGACATTAAACAAATAACTGCTCTGAGCCACTGTTTCCTCATTTGAAGATAATCATTCTTCCTTGTAAGGATCATATGAGATAATATATTACAAAAGCATTCCAAAAAGTATCAAATGCTATATAATTAAATAATGACTAGAAAAATTGTTGGTTTAATTGGCAACTTCTCACAGATGAACAATATAGCTTATCCAAAAGAAATAACATGAATCTATACACATAGATAAAAGGAGATAGAAATAGATATACAAGTATAGAAAATATCTATCTATCTATACAGCTATAAATCTAAGTATAAACATATAAAAATAAAGATATAGATGTAGAGGGCTTCCCTGGTGGCGCAGTGGTTGGGAGTCCGCCTGCCGATGCAGGGGACACGGATTCGTGCCCTGGTCCGGGAAGATCCCACATGCCGTGGAGCGGCTGCGCCTGTGAGCCATGGCCGCTGAGTCTGCGCTCCGCGACGGGAGGGGCCACAGCAGTGAGAGGCCCGTGTACCGCAAAAAAAAAAAAAAAAAAAAAAAAGATATAGATGTAGAGAGAGAAGGTGGAGAAAGAGAGATAGAGAGATAGATACAGAGAGAAGGAGAAATCAAATATTCGTGGTTAAATTTGAGAATAGATTTGTACAGTGACCATTTTTTCCCAATTAAGAAGTTAATGAAGGGCTTCGCTGATGGAGCAGTGGTTAAGAATCCGCCTGCCAAGGCAGGGGACACGGGTTCGAGCCCTGGTATGAGAAGATCCTACATGCCATGGAGCAACTAAGCCCGTGAGCCACAACTACTGAGCCCGCGTGCCACTACTACTGAAGCCCACGTACCTAGAGCCTGTGCTCTGCAACAAAGAAGCCACCTTAATGAGAGGCCTGTTCACTGCAACGAAGAGTAGCCCCCGCTCGCTGCAACTAAACAAAGAAAGCCCGCCCGCAGCAACGAAGACCCAACTGCAGCCAAAAAATAATTAAAAAAAAAGTTAATGAAGAAACAGAAACGATAAGAACAAGTACTAAGCACAATATTATATTTAATTAAGGTTCTCTCTTTAATGACTAAAAATAATTATTGCTTCCTCTTATGAAATAAATTATCCGAAGAATGCAAGTTCCTTGGGGGCCAGGAATTTTGAAATATTCATCAGTATATCCTCTGAGTCTAAGAGAAAGTCGTTTGCCCAACATTTGAGTGAATAACTAGCCGGCAGAAGCAGTGAACTAGTGTAGTAGAAAAACAGGGACATTTCAGAATAAAGGTTGGCTGGTGACACAAGTTGAATTTGCATATCTGGAAGCCATCTCTTCCTTGATTTGTGACTTTAAGAATGAGTAGACATTTTTGAAAAGGTACATGGTGGTTCCTTTGCAGCTCAGCATAAGTCATTGTAGACTCAGGGTGCCCTAGACACAGGGAACCATGAGTGGGTGGCAGAGGAGTTGGGAGCAGGGCAGTGATAACAATCAGGGTGCTTCGAAATTTCTGTTTGATCCAGCAGGTACTTTTTCAGAATCATAAAAGGTTGGCATTTCATTGCTTAATTAATCATTTAAATCCTCATGGGCATTCGACCTATTCAACCAGAACTTTAAACCACAAAAGAGAAAAAGGGGGGAAACGTTGGTGAATGTGGGTCTCTTCATACATAATAAAACAAAATTAAGATAAAACAAAATGAAAGACTAACGAAAGTTAGCCTACTAATATTGACATTTCTCCAAAAAAAAATCAGCTTTAAAAAGACAGAATAGGGTGTGGAGTCGGGGCCAAGTGTTCCCTTATTGTTCTCTTTTCATCTTTTCACTGCTCCAAATTTATTTTAATAATGTGTCCAAAGACTGATTCAACCGCTCTCCCACTTTAATAAATGTTCATTAGTGGATTAGGAGAGATTTGAAACTGAGCCCAGTGGAGTCAGCAGAGACAAATTCCAAACAGCTACTCAGCGCATTTTGAAAAGTACCAAGCTAGCGACCTGGAAAAGATCTACCAATAAAATTTGGTTGTACTGTCCCCACTGGACAGGCAAACCATCTCCACTTCTAGATGGGCAAGAGTGACAGCATTACCCACTGAAGTTAACAAGGCAAAGATTGTTGTGTTCAATTTGAGCCCAGCCCAACAAAATAAACACAGCCCATCAGCATGGAAAATAAAAACAGGAAAACTGACCATCCAGCATATATTATTGTGATAAAAATAAGTGAATAAGTGCTGCCACCTGACCTCTGCTATTCTGGGATCCTATTGTTCCCTTTGAAATCTGCAAAGTCCATCTCAATAGCACCCTGTCCCACATTCCACCTGGCCTACAAAGAGATGGATCAGAGTGGAACTGGGGAGGGAACTGTTGACTTCTTCCTTTTCCCCCTATTTCCACAGGCTTGTTCAAAATTATTTCCAAAACTGATGACATCTTATAATACATGGATTAAAATTCTACATCTTCTACAAGTATTACCAAAAATGAGAAGAGTAACAACTAATATTTAAGCATTTATTAATTTTTTTTTCTAAAAACTTTATAAAGAGATGAGGGATTTGAGGAACCAAAAACGTTAAGCAGTTAAGAGGTTCCATTTACCACCAAGATCAACTAGGTGGTAAATGGAAAAGGTTGGGTTTAAACCCAGGCTCTCTCCCACATTACTAACTACTATGACATGCTGTGATACTCCTAACAAAAATTAGTTTAGAAATGTGGTCATTTTAAAATCAAAATAAAGCAGGGATTTTCCTGCAAACTTTTAAAAAGTATAGCTGTTATCATGATTACTTACTCAAGCTCTTTGCACAATTTTGTCATCAGCTACAGACTCCCAAAGACAAGTTCTGGATTGCCTCACCCCACTTGGCATCTCTGTTGCCATTTCTCCCAGGCAAAGTACCTATCCTGGATCTAGCCAACATTTTCCTTTAACTCTTCAATCTAAAATTATTTTAATCTGTAGAACATGCCAGTAAGCTGAAACTTCTCTAACTGTATTTATCTCTATGATACGGAAAGAAGGACAGGAAGGAGGGAGAAAGGAAGAGGAAAGAGAGAGACAGAGAATGAGAAGGGAGAGGAAAGGGGGAAGGGCAGGAGGGGGGGAGGGAAGAAAAGAAAGAAAAAATGGAAAGGAAACACTATAATATCTAACTTTACCAAAATTGATACATGATGTTGCAGTTACTTTTTTAAAACTTTTTCCATTTGAAAATAATTTCAAAGTTACAAAAAGTTGCAAAAAAACATACAAAGATCACTTATTTAATCTTCACAGATTTTACTGTTGTTAAAAGTTTCCCTCGGGCTTCCCTGGTGGCGCAGTGGTTGAGAGTCCGCCTGCCGATGCAGGGGACACGGGTTCGTGCCCCAGTCCAGGAAGATCCCACATGCCGTGGAGCGGCTGGGCCCGTGAGCCATGGCTGCTGAGCCTGCGCATCCGGAACCTGTGCTCCGCAACGGGAGAGGCCACAACAGTGAGAGGCCCACATACCGCCAAAAAAAAAAAAAAAAGTTTCCCTCACTTGCTATAGATGATAGATGATTGATAATAGATAGATAGATACATACATACATACAGACAGACATAGATATATGGATAGATAGATACATAGATATATAGATAAATAGATAGACAGATGATAGATAGATAGATAGATAGGTAAATAGAGAGATAGAGCAATGAATGAATGTTTGTGTCCCCACCCCAAACCCATATATTAAAACCACAATCTCAACGTAATTGTATCTGGAGGTGGGATCTTTGGGAAGTAATTAAGTCATGAGAGTGGAGCCCTCATGAGTGGGATTAGTGCCCTAATAAGAAGAAGCCAGAAAATTAGCTGGTTCTCTTTCTGCCATGTGAGGACACAGCAAGAAGAAGGGTGTCTATAAACCAAGGAAAGAGACCCCAATCATGCTGTCATCCTCATCTTGGACTTTCAGCCTCCAGAACTGTGAGAAATAAATCTTTGTGGGGTTTTTTGGATTTTGTTTTTGGTTTATTTCTGAGTATAATTGCTTTACAATGTTGTGTTAGTTTCTGCTATACAACTAATTGAATCAGCTATATTACATATATCTCCTCCCTCTTGGACCTCCCTCCCACACCCCCCATCCCCCCCACCTAGGTCATCACAAAACACCAAGCTGAGCTCCCTGTGTTATACAGCAGGATCCCACTAGCTATCTATTTTACACATGGTAGTGTATATATGTCAATCTTAATCTCCCAATTTGTCCCACACTCCCCTTCCCCACCCTGTGCCCACATGTCTATTCTCTACGTCTGCATCTCTATTCCTGCCCTGCAAATAGGATCATCTGTACCATTTTTCCAGATTCCACATATATGTGTTAATATACGATATTTCTTTTTCTCTTTCTGACTTACTTCATTCTGTATGACAGACTCTAGGTCTGTCCACATCTCTACAAATGAACAAATTTCATTCCTTTTTATGGCTGAGTAATATTCCATTGTATGTGTGTACCACATCTTATTTATCCATTCATCTGTCTATGGATATTTAGGTTGCTTCCATGTCGTGGCTATTGTAAACAGTGATGCAATGAACATTGGGGTACATGTGTCTTTTTGCATTATAGTTTTCTCAGGGTATATTCCCAGTAGTAAGATAGTTAGTGATGTTGAGCATCTTTTCATGTGCCTCTTGGCCATCTGTATGTCGTCTTTGGAGAAATGTCTATTTAGGTCTTCCACCCATTTTTTGATTGGGCTGTCTGTTGTTTTGATATTGAGCTGCATAAGTTGTTTTTATATTTTTGGATATTAATCCCTTGTCAGTTGCTTCATTTGGAAATATTTTCTCCTATTCTGAGGGGTATTTTTGTCTTGTTTATGGTTTCCTTTGCTGTGCAGAAGCTTTTAAGTTTAATTAGGTCCCATTTGTTTATTTTTGTTTTTATTTTCATTACTCTAGGAGGTGGGTCAAAAAAGATCTTGCTGTGATTTATATCAAAGAGTGTTTTTCCTATGTTTTCCTCTAAGAGTTTTATAGTGTCCAGTCTTACATTTAGGTCTTTAATCCATTTTGAGTTTATTTTTGTGTATGGTGTTAGGGAGTGTCCTAATTTCATTCTTTTACATGTAGCTGCCCAGTTTTCCCAGCACCACTTATTGAAGAAGCTATCTTTTCTCCATTGCTTACCCCTGCCTGCTTCATCATAGATTAGGTGGCCATAGGTGTGTGGGTTTATCTCTAGGCTTTCTATCCTGTACCATTGATCTATATTTCTCTTTTTGTGCCAGTACTATATTGTCTTGATTACTGTAGCTTTGTGGTATAGTCTGAAGTTGGGGACCCTAATTCCTCCAACTCCATTTTTCTTTCTCAAGATTGCTTTGGCTGTCCAGGCTCTTTTGTGTTTCCATACAAATTGTAAAATTTTTTGTTCTAATTCTGTGAAAAATGCCATTGCTGGTTTGATAGGGATTGCATTGAATCTGTAGATTGCATTGGGTAGTATAGTCATTTTCACAATGTTGATTCTTCCAATCCAAGAACATGGTATATCTCTCTATCTGTTTGTGTCGTCTTTGATTTCTTTCATCAGTGTTTTATGGTTTTCCTAGTACAGCTCTTTTGCCTCCTTAGGTAGGTTTATTCCTAGGTTTTTTATTTTCTTCTTTTGCTCCAATGCAAAATTGTTGACACTTTATTGTAAGAGCTCTTTTTGTTATTTTTATTGTTGTTGTTTATTAATTAAATTCTTTGGTGAAATACTTTTCAGCCCCTTGAATAAAAGTCAACTCAGGACATCCCTTCTTGGGACTCAGACCTCAAGAACAGTTCACACTTTACCTAATCTCTCCCATATTCATCCTCTTGTTTATTCTTTTCACCCTTTTTTGTCACAGGAAGCAAACAGAATGTGATACCAACTTTAGACCCAGGTAAGCTGGGCTCCTGCCTAGGTCCCTGTGCTCCAAGGCCCCGCACTCCCTGTGCCTTCCATGAAATTGTTTAAGACTCCCTACCCCCACTATTCCAGAGCTGGGGTCTGGCTGGAGCTGGTAGTGTTGTCTGGGTAGGCTCCCTGAGCCCGGGCAGAGGTTGACAGGTATCTGTTCCTGTTTCTACCCTTTAGGGTTCTATCCCACCCTCCATTTTGTGCTTGGGGTAGACTCGGTGCCCCAAATTGCTCCAAAACCTGTTCCTGTGAGGTCACCCTGGGGCCCTGGAGTTGGGCTGCTGCTCCAGGAAAGCAGGCTGGTGAGTGCTGGTCTCAAAGAGCTGACAGGCACAGAATTGCTTTCATGGGATGGGGTGAGATTGGGCTGCTAGAATGGTGCTGACACTCTGATTTTGAGTGATTCTCACTCACTTGGACACAGGATGAGTTCAGGACTCTGGGTTTGTCCACCCTTGAGTTTGAACTGCATGTGTGGTCTCCTGCATCCTCAATCACGCATCATGCTTCCACCATGGTGCTGCCTCTGGCTTTCAGCACCCAAGATGGCAGGTATCTTTTACCCAGTGCACCCCCTGCTGCTGGCACTCAGGGCAGCCACCTCACCCCTCTGCAGACTCTGCACTCTATGTAATACAATCCTCGGGTGGCGCCACCCATCTCCTCCAAGGGCTTTTGAGACACTTGCTTTACAACATCAACCGGCCCTTCTAATTCCTGTCCTCTCTTGTCTCCAATTGTTGTGCTGACTCTGTGCTCTCCCAGGTTAAGCTGAGCCAGATGGGAGTCAGGGATTCCCTGCATGAATTAGATGACTCATCTTCCTCTACCTACAGGCCCCTCCCCTATCTGCCCCACCAGTAACTGTAAGTAGAAACCAAGAGTGTAATCGACATGGAAAGAGATCACATTTTAGGAATGCTGTGATTGCAACATAAAGAGTTCCAGAGGAGACACAGCTGGAAAGTGTATTGTTATATATATATATATATATATATATATATATATATATATATGCCATAAAATTCCAAATGATAAATTTAACACAACCATAAAAAGAGTCACTGTTCATATTTTCCTGCATACTGTGTGCATTTGTGGTCACCTTCAAAGAGCACAGGACCAGCCTTTGAAAGAGCCATTGGAAGCCAGTATTCACAAGGAGCAGGATGGATGGTGCAGCATCATGAATAATGGTGTAGCCAACATGAAACAAATGGCATTAGGGCACTTAGAGTCAAGAAGAGCTATAAAGTTTCAACCCAGACAGATTCTGAGAGCTACAGGACTTGAATAATAACAGCACTGTTACCTTTTTCTCACGGTGGGAGATATGAAATTACCCAGTAACAGCACATTTGGCAGTAAAGAATATGAAGAGTTGATTCCTGGATCTAAACTGAGATGGTGTGTGGATACTATGGAGAATCAAGTGCTCTGATTGGACAAGGAACAAATATATCAGTACCTCTTTTCTACCCATCATTCTAAACCTTTAGTGATAAATCAGTATGCCTTATAGGTTCACAAATTTTGCAAAGTCTTTTTAAATGAAAATGATTATATAAACAAGGGACCCACACACAAAAAATGTTTACGTGGGGTCCCATACACCCTAGAGGTGGCCTTGAGGCAAGGGATGGGATGTAGATATCCACCATGTCCCAGTTCTTAAAAATGCATCACAAAGGATGAGGACATCACAAAGATGACTGGGTTTCTCTGACATCTTGATTGAGTCCCATTTCTCTTTAAGAATCATGGGAAGTAGAAAAATTACAGTTGGAGACTTTGTCTTAGGTTCTGTAACAGGCTGAAATGCTGGTTGAAACTTGAAGGTAAAGTAGGAGAGATGCTGATTTCAGCCCAATAGGGTGAAGTCACCAAGGCCACATAAACACCCTTTGACCAAGGAAAGAATAAGGACAATATGGCTTTGCAGCTGTACAGCTTGAAGAAATAGTATATGAGGGCTAGGCTGCCAGTCCAACTAGAGAATGACGTATATAATAACATTACTGCAAGCTAAAGAGAAGGACAATTCATTATAACAAGAAGTTTCCGTGGCAATGTCTAGGGAGTTGCTGTGGTTTTATTCACTATTAAAACAAAACTTGGAAAAGAAGTTGAGCTGTTTTCAAGACCTGTTGAGTCCTAGTCCCCTGTTCTTTGGCAACTGCCTCCTTCTCTTTCCACTACTTTCGTACCTACATATTGATAAATGGAATATTGCCCGCCATATCAGAAAACAAAGGATGTCACAGTCATCAGTGATTACAGCCATGCATACACCAATGACGGTGAGCTGGTGAGCCCCAAGGGAACTCAGGAAGGAAAAGAATACCTGCCATTTAGCAGCCATCAGACTGCAGCCACTCCCCATGATGAGCCCTGAGGAAACTCAGGATGTGAAAACACAGGGTACTGGCCCCAGATAGCTGAGGTGCATGTCAAGGGAATGATTTCAGTGAGCCCAGACTCTTGCATCTTCCCATATATAGAAAAGTGCTAAATTCCCTAACTTGGGATATCTGGTTTTCTTTATTTAACAATAATCTTTTGATGTTCCCAACAACCTGCCCTTTGCTTCAAAACATCTATATAACCTGGCTCCAACCCCACCCTGTCCCCAGCCCCCCCAACCCGCCTCCTCAGAGCAGTTCTCTCGGGGTCACTTGAGATGCTGCCTCCCGGGCTTGAAGTCCTAAAAGTTCCCACCAAATAAAACATAACTCTCAACTTTTAGGTTGTGAATATTTTTTTAAATCCACAATATACAACATATTCCTAGGGCACTGAGTCCACTGCGCTGTACTGTGAAAGCTCAGGCAAACGCAATATGTTTCTTCCTCGCTCATAGCAACCTGTATACTCAGAAGTGCTAACATATACACGGATTCTTCTACCATCAGCTTCATTGCTTCAAAGCATAGTCATTTCCTCCTTGGCTTTGTCATAATTACATCCATGGGTATCTCCACTCATTTTCCCAAAGAGCAGTGAGAACTGGATAACTCTAGAGCAACAGAAACATAACCCACTCCTACTTCCTTTTGGGGGGATCCCTTGCTTAGGTCAGGGATAACACTTGCTGTATTAATATTCTGTGGGGAAGAGTTACAAAAGTAAATAAATTCTATTTTCAGTAGAACTCTAATTATCAGCCATTACTGGAAATCACAATTAATTCAAACACAAAGTATGTGCAGTGGCTCTGACATTTAGAGAAGACAAGTTATGTCAACTTTTCTTTATTTAGTAAAGGATGCTCTTCTAAGATGTTACTAATCTCTTTTTCTTTCACTGCATTGACAGTGGAAATCTGACAGAGGCTGCAACTTCTTTTGGCAAACTTAAGACAGGGAGAAGGAAAAGAGCTAAAGAAAATAAGGGAAAATAAAGAAAATATGGTACAAGGAAACTATGAGCAGGGGGGAGGAAAAAGGAAATAAAAGAAAGAGGTGCATTTGATAGGAGGGATTGGATACCACAGTGCCCATCTATTAGATAGAAGCCCTTGGGTCATAGTTACCTGCCACGTGTTATATACATGTAGTGTATAGAACAGGAGAGAAATAGCACAGGTTGTGACTTGAAAATGAATTGGCTAAGGAGATTGCTTATCTCACTTAACACATATGTAAAATTTCAAGGCTAGTTGTTACAAATCAGTGTTTTATTCAGTGTTACATTTCATTATCCCTCTTTAAATAAAACTGAAGGCTGTGATGCAGTGAAAATGAAGCCTGGGTTCACCTGGCACAATACCCTTTGTTCAGCAATTCTATTAATATCACTATAATTGTGCCAAATGCCAGCCAGAAGGCACTGTTTTCATTCTGGCTTTACAAAGACTTCAGGGGTGATTCCCTTGCTTCAGTTATTTTTCTGAAGTTTGTAAATACTAGCTGCCATTTAGTGAGTGTTTATAATGTTCCAGACGTGCTTTACAGTATTTAAATACACCATTTGATGGAAACCTTGCAACGGTCCTGCTCTCACTTTGCAGACGAGGAAGCAAAGGTCAGAAAGCCTGAGAAACCCCTCCCAGAGTGTCACAGTAAGAGATGGAGCTGGGTTTTAACTACAAAGCAGTTTAGTCAGAGATAATTTTTGAGCTCTCAGATATTCCAAAACATTAAGTAAATTAGGATCAGCTAGGGGCAAAACAGCAACAACAACAAAAAAATGACTTCTTGATTTGGTTCTACTTACTGCATCTGCAATTAATGCCATTCGTCTACAAAAACCAATATGCTTTCTCCCTCTCATGATTTTTAAAGTGCTGTGTTCCCCCCCGGATCTGGCCAAAGCTGAATATTCATTCAGGAAGCAAACAACTGGTGGAATCTATTCACACTCTCTTGAATAGTTTAGTAACTGTTAAGAAACCACAAGAACCTCAAACCTGGACAGAATATGAAAGAACATTGTTCCTGGCTCATTCTCTAAAATAAGTCAGAGTATCCCAGGGAAAAATCAGCAAAGCTTTCTATTGCCTGTATCAGGTGGCATGTGGTATGCTGTTAGGTATGTTCATCTGGACATGGGTTTCATTTTCTTTGTTCCCCAAAATGAAAGCCAGCAGAAGAAAATTCCTTAAACCAAGCACCCCCATAACAGCTTTTATGGTGAGACTGGTGAGACTGTTCTTATTTAATTCTGAGAACTAACACACATAATGGAAACCTGATCCCACAGAACTGTACTTCGGGGACATCATCACCTTCCAGTCTCACAACCCTTAATTACCTATATAATTCATGCCTTTATAATGTAATTATGGGCTGATATCACATTTGCACACAAACTTCACACAGACAGTAAAATGGGCATAAATCAATTATAGCAGCCTGAACAATCAAACACACAGAAGTAGCCACTTATCCATATGTCTGTTTAGAAAAATTTCCCCTTCTTTTTAGTTTATCCAAGGGCTAATAGCCTAAATCAAAAAAAAAAGACCATCCTATCATTTCCATGTCCATTTTTTCCAAGGAGAGCTTCAAATTCAATTTTAGAACTTTTTCTCAATAAAGAGTCTCTTAATGGTAATATTCAAATAAACATAGAAATATTTAATATCAATAACCAATATTTGGTGGGCTTTGTAGTTTGCAAAGCAAATTCATGTATTATTCTTATAACACTCCAAACAATGCTATAAAAGGTCAGACCGTGTGAAGACCAATACTTTTCACACACAAAACTGCAAACTGAGAGAGGTGATGATACAGTTAAGATTCAAACCCAGCTTTTCTGAGGCTGAAATGTTCAGCAAAAATCCACTTGACTATGAATCAGTCCATATCCACACAAATTTTATTAAGCAGAAATCAAGAAAATATTCCAAGGGTAGACTGTAAGTGTTTCCCTAAGGTATTTCCTGTAAATTCAAGCCTAGTACAGCTTACCACCACATAGAAGACAAAGGAGCAAAACCAAACTCAAAATGAAAACCAACAGAGTTATTTTTACTGCCCTCGGTGTATAAAAGGAAAGAAGGGGGAAAAGCTGAAAGATCAAATAACAAAGAATTTTCCAAACCTGTCACTCAGTAATGTATTGTCAAATTCTTGGTGTTTTTATCCCAGGAAATTTAAATTCTGCGTACCACTATCAAAAGGTTCATACTGCATTCATTCTCTGTCTCTGTCTCTCTCTCTTATTTCTTCTTTCTCTCTCCCTCTCCTCTCTCTAAGCCACCTTCTGGAGCACAAGGAGAGAATGTCAGGTTTACTGATTACTGCATGTATAATTCAGAAAAGTAGAGGGAACTGTTTCCCAATCTTTGACATTTTCTCTTTTCCTCCCATTTTTACTAATTTTCCAGGGATGATATTGTCTAATGAAGACACGGGGTACCGCAGAGCCAGATCAAACACAAAGAACATAATGTTTGCCTGGAGAGATGCATCTGTACACACAGAAACCCACCCCTGAGCTTCCTCCTTCTCCGTATCTGCATTTCAGACTAGAAAACTTTGGTGGGCAGCTGGTAATTCTTTCCAGATCCATATTTAACCTGAAGTCACATTAGCTGACAGGGCTTTGGCGTTTATTGCCTCAAAAACAGATCAATATACTCTATATTTTGAAGGGCATCAAAATCTCCGCATTGGGAGCAGAGAGGCTGTGGGCCGGAGGAGAGCCAGAAGCAATCACGTCAAGCCTCTCTGAGCTGCTGCACCAAACGGAACAGAATTTCTCTGAGGCTTGTGTGGTTTTACTCGCCTGGCAGAGGTTGAGATGGTGCGTTTATGCTGGACACTCAGAAGCCCATCAACCTGGGCCAACAAATCATGGCCAAAGCCCAAACTAATCACAGCCTGTGGGTGGGTGGAGCAATCCCCAAAATAGCCCTGTGATTAGGCCTCTGGGAGGTTCTGAGGTAGAAACATTTCAGCTGCTGCATCCTCCCTACAGCATCTAGGTACCTTCAACACGCTGTCGGGCAAGATTTCAGGAGATTCTCCCTTTCTGTCGTATTTATTTCTGTAACAACTGAGTCCTAAAATAATAAGTAGATACCCTTCTTATCAGAAAAAAAAAGATGCTGAAAAATTACCCCTAACTCAATACTCTTTCAAGTAATTGCTATACTTTAAACACCATGTACACATGAAAACTATCTTGCCTCTGTTTAAATTGAGTCATGGCAAATCAGGGCTGAGATGCTTCCAAGCATCTGTTTCTGGACTGCATGTCAGAGAGGCTGTGCCATTCACAACCATGAGTAAAATGACAACATGTGAGTGAGTAAAATGCACTGTTGTACACTGTTAGGAGCTGAACGGTGTTTCCTAAAAGTCGCATGTTGAAATCGTAAGCCCAGCACTTCAGAACACGGCTGGTTTTGGAGACAGGGCTTTTAAAGAAATTACGGTAAAAGGAGGTCATATGGGTGGGCCCTAATCCAATCTGTTGGGTGTTCTTACACAAGGAGGAGATTAGGACACAGACACAAGTGGAGGAACAACCGTATGAAAACATAGAGAGAAAATCATCCACAAGCCAAGGAGAGAGGCCTCAGAAGAAATAACATCCTGCCAATACCTTGACCTGGGACTTCCAGCCTCCAGAACTGTGAGAAAATCAATTTCTGTTGTTTAAACCACTCAGCTTCTGATATTTGTTATGGCAACACTAGCAAACAAACACATACACACTGCATTTTGGCTCTGTCATTAGAAAAGCTGAAAATTCTGAGTTAATTCTGGAAATTTCTTCAATCGAGAGAGCTGGAAAATCCCACTAAATTAAATTTATTTTATAAGTAAAATAAATTTATAGATAAAATAATTTTATAAACTTGCCACATCTCACCCGTCAGAAATGCTCTTGGGTCTACCTTCAAAGACTAGCCAGTACCTTGACTACTGCTCACCACTTCCATTGCTATCACACGAGCCCAAGCCAATATCTTTCACCTGGATTGTAGACTCTTTATGGATCCGCTATAGACCCCCAATGTCTATTCAAAACACATGACCTTCTGAAAACATGTTAGATCATGTTACTCCTCTGTCCAATGCCCTGCAATGCCTCCCTAGTTCCTCCGAGGAAAACCAAGGCCCATATAAATGACTACCATGGCCTACTTGAGTTGATCCCAATTAGACTTCCCCTCCATCCCTCTGATCCAGTATGGTGGATGTCTTCAATCACACCTTTGCTCTAGCAACTCCCTTCTCTGGAAGCCTCTCCTTCAGAGACCTGCATAGCTAAATCCCTCTCCTTATTCAACTCTTTGCTCAGATTACTCAGTTTCAGTGACAGCTTCCTGGACCGACCTATTGAAAACCATAACTATGCCCTTCTTTCCTCCCTCATTATCCTACTGTACTGTTTCTTTTTTCTATTGCATTTAGTCTCTTCTGGAAAATTATATAAATTACTCCTATATTATTTTATTGTTTATCCTATGTCTTTATTTGGTCATCTCAAATCACCTGGAGGACATGCTTGACCTCTGGTAGGAGGTCAAATATTTGATTAATAAATGTTGAATGAAAGACCAGTTGGTGTGTGGTACAACTGAAACTAACAAAGCATTGTAAATCAACTACAATAAAAAAAATTTTTTTTAAAGAAAGACCAGTTGAATATGGAAACTAGAATTTTCCCTTTAAGCACTATAACTTTTCAAACTTTCCCCAATTTAGAAACAGTTACCAATACAATCCATCATGAAGGTGAGGAATTTCCTTTTTCTTACTTGCAGTTCTTACTATTGATTCAGTTCTCCAAGAAAATCCCCAAAGGAAGGAAAGAAATTTCAGTCCTTCTCCTTCTACTCCAACCACATCATACTTTTGGGAAAGACAAAATGGAAAGTAGGTCCCTAAAACTTGAACTTGAAATTTTTCAATTGTGCATGAATGCTTGCTTATGTGAATGTACTGCTGGAATGGCTAAGAAACTGTGACAAGTCAGGGGAAGCCAGTGAAATATCCAAAATTCAACTGGGGAGCATTTAAAATATTTACCCAAGTCATAAAGTTTTAATACCATGGAAGAATGCAGAATCAAATCAAGATTTAAAAAATCATTTAATAGAAAATACTTAATATCTTGAGATTTTATCAAATAAAATGGCCTTAAGAAACTGAGGGGGTCTTCCCTGGTGACACAGTGGTTGAGAGTCTGCCTGCCGATGCAGGGAACACGGGTTCGTGGCCCGGTCCGGGAAGATCCCACATGCCGCAGAGTGGCTGGGCCCGTGAGCCATGGCCGCTGAGCCTGCGTGTCCAGAGCCTGTGCTCCGCAACGGGAGAGGTCCGCGTACCGCAAAACAAAAACAAACAAAGAAACTGAGAGAAAGTATATTTACAGATCTTATGACCCAAAGAAATGTAAACATTCATCAAGTGATCAACCTGGATGGAACCTGAAGATTTCTGTGAACAAAGAGAAGAAGTAGGGAACATGTATGTAACTTGGAGCCAAACACATGGGCTTCAGGACTGAAGAGACGTACTATTTGAAGTTTTAAAGCTCATGACATAACAAATACAACTTAGGGCCCCAGAGCCTCTTGTAAGATGGGACGTTTGGCAGATATGAGATTGGAAATATAAATTTCAACAATATGAATTTGAAAATATCAATATTATTATAGAAACATGAACAAAAAGGCATAAAGTAGTAGTCCTCAGACTTGAGAGTGCATCAGAATCACAGGCATGGCTTGCTAAAATACCGATTTCTGGGCCCTACCCTCAGCCTCCTTCGGTAGGTCTTGGGTGCAGCCAGAGAATCTGCTTTTCTAACAAGCTCCCAGGTGATGCTGATGCCACTGGTTCAGGGACCACCCTTTGAAAACTACCTGGAATAAGCGGCTCTGTGTTCAAGTAACTTGTAAAATAGAAATAATAAATTGTTTTAAGGTGTGAAGAAAAAGATAGCTTGTTATTAGTGCCTATTTGTAAAGGCAGTATCCCTTCAGAAAGGATGCTATAATTTACCGAGTCCCTTTTGTACATCACCTGCCTTAGCGGCAGGAAGGCATCCACGGCAGCCTCCTTCCCCTCTCCTACTGCTGAGGCGGCCTCGTCACAGAGCGGCTGCCGAACAGGGCACACGTTAGAAGCAAACAGTGGTGAAAAGGCTCTTAGCTGGCTGTAGACAATCAGCTTCTGTTAACATTCCCGGTTTGAGACAAACCATTCAGGTCCTCGCTGGTGGGTGTGAGTGGTGCTGGCCCAGACATAGCCACGCTGGAGATGATCCGAGGCGGAAGAAGCTGGCTTAGGGTCTTAGCAGTGCCGGCTGCTTTGTGTGCGGTCCCTCGGGCCCCTGGGCCTGTGTGGCTGCAGCTAGCCTTCCATCTGTCTGGTCCCAGTGCAATTTACAGACAGGGTGATAGGGTAACATGAAGGACCTGCATGATCCTTTGCCTTTCTTCTTCTTTTTTTACCAGCTACTGATGGTTGGCAAAGAGATGAAAAGCAAAAAATCTTAGACCTCCCTTTTCAATCCTCACAGCAATGAATACACAGAAAAAGGTACTTTATGGGAACTACAAATAGCTATCAGGTAATTACACACATTTAACTTGAACAGTGAGCCTGCTATATTTACTACACACTCCCAAGTAGCTGTCCTTCCTATGCTTGTCCTTCATATGTCCTATGTTGCTTTTAATAAAGTTTCGTGTTCAGAATTCAGGAAGAAAGTAAATATGAGATATTAGACATTGTATTATTTTTCTCTAAATAACTTTTCAATTAAAAAATAGTAATCTAATCTATGGAATGGATAAACAACAAGGTCCTACTGTATAGCACTATACTGAACTATATTCAGGATCCTATGATAAACCATAATGGAAAACAATATAAAAAACAGAAAAAGAATGTATATATATGTATAACTGAATCTCTTTGCTATGCAGCAGAAATTAGCACAACATTGTAATTCAACTATGCTCCAATTTAAAAAATTGTAATCTAATATTTTGTTTGGTAGCTAATGTTTTGGGGAAGTAAAACAAAGAAAAATATGTTTACCATAAGCCTGGAAAAAATAATGAAGCATATTACTGTACAATAACATTTCTTTTACAGATGGTCTATCTTCTATGTAAAGTTTGACTTAAGTAGTATGTTTTTTTAAGAGGTACATGCCTGGTAATCAAACTTCAAATTAAGCAGAGAATAATGTGCTTCCATGTCTACAAAAGCTGCTCTCTTAAGTCTTCAAGATAGGCAAGGATTTTCAAAGGAAATATTTATGAAAATAGTTTTCTTTTGAAAGAACCAGTAAAAACAGCTAACCAGATTGATGAGGACAGCTCCAATTTTAAATATGCTTCCTTCCTGTCATACTTTGTGTGTGCGTCTTTCATTCGGACAATATGGCATTCTGACAATGGCAGAGGTAAAAAACCCACACTGCATCACAGATCCACTCATCTGACAGCAAAGGACACTGAGGGTGAGAGAGGCTTGAGAGAGATACCCAGTGGGTTTGTGTAATAACCAGAGCTTCTAGCTCCTAACTCAGCGTGCCTTCCTGAATTATGAAAGTATTTCCCCATTTCTGAGGAAAAGTCACTCATGAATGTATACATTTGTGAAAGCTAACTTTGAATCACCTACTTAGCCAGCCCTTTCCTCACTGAGAGAAAAGTGGGCTGAGCTGGGGTTGAAGTAAGATTTCCACCTAGAGTCTGTCTCCACGGTCCCTCGGGCAGAAAAGCCAATATGATTTTACCATTATTTTCTGAGATTTCCAGGTGACAGTAGTACACACCCAGAATCCTCAGTGGGAAGGGGAAAGGGCACACAACCTGTCTTTCTCCTCTAAGCTGGCTTCTCACCTAGGTCTCAGCTGAGAAAGTGGGGGGGCTGGAGGTCGTGTGACTCTCAGTCTATTCCTTCTCACCCCAAATTAGCTAATATTCCAACATGGAGCCAGGATCCTTGGGTCTCAGCCCACATCGGTGTGGGTCACCTGACCCTCCTGGGCACTGCACAAGAAGGGAGGCCAGTCTGTGTCATCTCTTACCTGACAATTCTAACAGCTCCATCAGGTCCTCAGTTAAAGAGAGCACCTGGTGACCAGAGTCAGAAATATATAGACCGTCCCCCTCCTCCCTCCTCGTTTCTTATCTACTTAGCAAATCCTTCTTTCATGTATGTCAGTCCATGAGCTCCACGAAGCAGACATGAAGATGAAATCAGATATTTGAGATTTGGATGGGGGTGGAGGGGGAATCCCAGTGAAGGAGCGAGGGGAGGATATGTTACTGACCAGGGTTCTTGGCCTCCTTAATCAATGGAAAGTGATCAGGCACCAGACAGGAAATTCAGGCAAGGCTTTACTGGGGCCCCAGATGCAGCAAGGGTAAGTAAGAGCAAACAGCAGGTTCCATTGCTTGCTCCCTGGCTGAGGGAGGGCAAGCTTGTTTCCTATATGGGGTGAGGGTATGGGTGTGTCCAAGGGTCAAGCCAGCGTGGGTGATTGAGGTGATTTACCCACCCCCTTTGGTAGTGTTGTGTTTAGGGC
The DNA here is from genome assembly GCF_008692025.1 of Phocoena sinus. Taxonomy (NCBI): domain Eukaryota; kingdom Metazoa; phylum Chordata; class Mammalia; order Artiodactyla; family Phocoenidae; genus Phocoena; species Phocoena sinus. The sequence goes on from NC_045765.1 coordinate 159,223,680, forward strand.
CATGCTCAGTACTTTGCTTTTGCTCCCGACTCCCTGCCTTCGTTCACTTCAGAAGTGGCAGTTGGGCTTTTTGGTCTCTTTGTATCTTGTTGACCAGAATTTGCCCCAACTGCTCATGCGCGCCGTTATTTTTAGTCCCTTATAATTTCTTTGTATTTTGTAGCACAAGGAGAGGTTTGTCCGGGTGAAAGCACTGCAGCACTGCAGCAAAGGATCCCAGGTCCCAGCCTGTCGCAGAGAGAGAGAGGAGGGATATTCTGGAGACCGTCTTCAGACTGAGCCGCAGTTCTGACACCTGTGAAAGGAAAGGAGACTCAGCCTGCAGAGGGCTCTGAGAACATCTTGTCCAGGCTGATGGTGAGCCCTGGAGCAGAGCTTACCCATCAGAGGACACCGGCCTTTTGCAGCAATGTACTGGGGCTAGTATTGCTCACCAGCCTCCCACCTCCCAGCAGATTTTCTCGAAGGGATTGCGGAGCACCGCACCCCATGGCCCCACCCCGCTCGTGCATCTGTCAGCTTGCTGTTGGGTTAGCTCTGGAATAAAGCTCCCCCACGTGAAAAGGATTCATTCTGCCCCTGAAGGAGGAAATAGCATGAACCGTGTATGGTGTAGGCACACTGGTAGTACTTCTTAATTTTTTTGGCTGAGAAAATGATCCTTGTTACGAAATAAGAAGATCACATTTCCTTCACACAATGATTGTATTTTAGGGCTAAGAGGGAGCTTTGGAAACACTTGAGTCAGTTTATACGTGAGATCCAATTTTATTTAAACAGGCTTTCTCCCTTACCTCCTAACCCTCATATATGCTAAAGCAGGCTTCCTGGTTCTTTTTTCCAGAACTTTCGCCCAGAAACCAGGCATCTAGGCGATATGGTTTGACCGTCCAAATAGATTGCCCAGAGGAATTCCAGGACTACACTTATTTTGGCACAATTCTACTAGAGACTCATGTATGGCTTTGACATTCAGTGAATGGACCGTTCTGGACCTCACCTAAATTCCAAGACCTCACCTAAATCCTACCTCGAAGAATTCCCCCAAATTGTGCATTTTAATTGAAATCAACTAGGCTTACCCTTTTCCTCTGCTGCAAATGTCTGTGACATTGTCCCTTCTCTGCCCCTCCTTTCCACTAAAATCCACCCTCATCCTTTTCATGTCTCCACTGCTCTTTTGCAATAGCCCAGAGCGTGTATGTTTTGAGTTCTCTGGTCTTCCAAACTCAGCGGTAGGATTTTTTCAAAGCTCAGCAACCTGATTCAAATTGCCCAGAAAGCTTTGAATAGCGGGTCGTTTCCAAGACACACTAACGCCAGATAGGTCCCACACTCTGTATTGAACGCTGGAAAGACCATTTTTGGTTTTTTTTGGCACAGGATAACTGGAACAATCAGATCATGTATTTAGTTGGCATTGCATCCGAACACATTTGTTTCCTTAACCTAGAAAAGATATAGGAATATTGCACTAACTGACCTGAAAACTAGAGCGTGCGTTTGTTTCCTATATGAGATAGGCTTCTCAATGTTTATGTAGAACCCAGGACATCTAGTCATAGAATATTAAGTTTCAGGACAAGGACAAGTCATTATAAAAATCTCTTACCCAGGACTCATTTGTTTACTTGTCTGTCTTCGTCTCATATAGTGGCTTAACTTTGGACTTGGCTCTTCTCCCATTGTACTCTCACTTTTCCCTGAAGATGTTTAGGTAGTTCACAAAATACTGAGTACTTTCTAGGTACTAGGTGCTGTATGCTGGATGTGCATACAGTGGTAAGCTGAGATCTTTTGACTTATATACAGCTTAAGTTCCAAGTGAGGAAGGGCTTCCTTTGTTTATTACTGTGCCTTCTGCATCACAGGGGAGAAGTGCTTCTCACGGCCAAAAGACTCACCACCATTTTTCCCAGGAGTGATTGTAGGTTGGAGAGCAACCTAGTCAGATACCTAGATAAAAATAGCTATCATTTATTGACAGCTTATTATATTGATAAGTGCTGTTCTCATATCTTTATATATTTATATCTGTATAGATAGACAATACATTAATATCTATGTGCATCTATCTAGATGTATACATACGTCCATTTATATCTGTGTCTATCTATATTTACATATATGTAATTGATTCTCATTATTTGTAGCTCTTATATTCTATAAAGTCACCACAAATACTAAATTAGCAAATAATGAACCATTGCTTTTAGGGGAAATACAGGGTTAGCTTCCTGCAAGCACCTAGTCACAACATTTTCATTATCTGATCAATAGATTATCTTGTTTCTATTTGAAGACACTTTATTTAATACATGTTGGTGATTCATTAATATTCATCTCACAGCCAATGGCACCACAGCTCATGACTAAACAAAGCTTATCTACACACTTATTTTCTCCATACAATACTTCACTGCCTTCTAGCACTTAGGAACGCCAGACCAGAGGGACTTCAGCGCTGCACTGTGGGCCATTCTAACCAGCGAAATCATCAACAAAAAGCACAAAAATGTGAAAAACATGGCACTAAATATATTGAGAAAAGGACACTTCTTTATATTATGAAAGCTGAAACTAGAATGCAGAGCATGGTCTCATTCAAGACCACCGGGAACACGGGCACTGAGCAATTCAAGTGTGTCACCTCCCTGTGCATGTTCACAAATGGCCCCAGAGCATCATAAATATTGGTTTGGATGTTACAAGTAAAGTTTAACAAGTAGGCAAACTCACAAACAGAGAATCAGCAAATGTTGAGGATTGACTCTGTATGTATATATACACATACATACACGTGTATATATGTACATATACATATGTGTATATATGTGTTTGTGTATGTGTCTGTGTATATATAGAGAGAGAGATTGCTGCTATGAGCACAACAGCCATCTATAGCAGATAATAACCCTTTCTTTATTTCATAAATGAAGAAAACTGGGGGATAGAAAAGTTAAGTAGCCAGCTGAAGGTTATAACACTGATAAATTATTTGAACCCAGGGATTCAAACTCCAGAGCCTCTCTTCTTGATACTCAGTGTTAGTTATTATTTTTTTATTTTTCCTCTATTTTCAATACATTTTTATTGAGATATAGCAAAAAGCAGAATTATGCACATAACATAAGCAGACAGCTTGATGAATTGTCATAAAATGAAGAAAGCCATGCGACCAGCACTGAGTTTGAGAAACAGATCGGACACACTTGAAGCTCCTTGGGACCTCTTCCACTCACCAACTCCCGACCCCACCCCAAGAGCAACCACTGTCATGACTTCTTAGTAGTAGCTACGATTTAAAATGTGCAAAATGTGATTCACACCACCTAGATCTTAGTTTCTAATATCATTCTCCAATGAAAAGAAACAGGGCTCCTTGGAGACATATCTGATTCTAGGACTAAAGCAGGAAACATTCAAGATGAGCCTGGAGCATCTTGTAGTGCCAGAAAGTAAAAAAGTACTCAAAAAAAAGTCCACAATGACAGGCATATCAAAAGGACACAGGAACCAACTAAGCAAGCCCCCAGAGGCCAAATCCTGAACAATTTGAACAAGGTAATAACTAAAATCTATTGGATTATAACCCAAAGTAGAAAATAAATACACATGAGTTCATGCTGATATAAATAAATGAATTGAATAAATAAATCAGTGGGGTAGAACAGATAAATCTCTTAGGCAGAAGAATTCCAAACAGTTTATGTAGATAATCAGTCCTCAAGAAGGTGGAAAATAGCTCTCCACTCCTTAAGTGTGAGCTATGCATAGTTACTTCCTTCTAAAGAGTCTAGTCCTCCAAGGTTGCCCCAGACCTGAAGGTAGTCTGATCCTTGCTAGTAGGCTTTTCGACTCCCCCATGCGCAGGAAGTATCCTCATTTGCTGAAACACATCAAACTAGAGTCAAGAGACCTTGAATAATTGTCTTAATTCCAACACATACTGTTGGGCAAGTCATAAACTTCGAATCCTCAGATCCCTCTTTGCAAAACTTAGGAGAGAATTCCCTTTTGTCCTAACAAATTCGCCAAATTGTGGTCACAAGTACAGGCTCTCTAAGTTCAAATCCCAACACTGCCACTTACTAGCTGTAGGAACCTAAACAAACCTGACTTCCTTCAGCCTTGAAATCATCATCTCCAAAATAGGGATAATAGCAGTGCCCACATCCTTGAGCTTTTATGAGGATTAAATGGCAAAATATATAAAAATTGTGTAGCAGTTGACATTGAAAACAACCTGTACAGGCTAGAGATTAAACATAATAGCAATAATATACCTGTCCTTGGAAATAGAGTATATTCCTGGTTCAGGACATCCTCTCTCTCAGACAAGTCTTGACTGAACAGCACACAGATCTCCTTTCTCTGGATTTCCTCTACTCAAGCTTTTATGTCTCCTCAATCCCCCATCTGTTGGATGCATTCTTCCTTAAATATATTGGTACATTTAATTGACCAAGAGTTGAGTTCAACTAGCTTAGGAGTCATTTTGCCCTTAATCAGTATTTTTGCAAATCTCTACTCTGCCCCCTTATAACTCAGTGTTACAGTGTACTCAGAGGGCCTTCGCATTTTTCCTAAAGTCACGTTCTTAAGGGACTCCTAGCCTCCTGTTTTGGCCATATGCTCGGACTGGAGAATCTCTGAGGTTTCTTTGAATACACTAAAACTCCTATGATAAGATTTCATTATATAATACCAAATATCTACATAGAGATCTTTAACACTTGATCTCTAGAAAGAGATAAATCAATTGAAAGAAAAGGATATATAAGGCTGTTACCCCTGCAAATTGAATAAAAATGTTAAGCACACTGATTTTTTAACAGACAAAGCCAGGCAAAAATTTAATGTCTCATTATGGGTCTTTATTCACTGTGTAATTTATATATATATATATATATATGTCATATATCCTAGAAAAAATTAATTGTAGTTCAAATGACACTAAACCCATATGTACTTTACTCTTACATTAAAATGTTTCTTTATTAAAGAACCAAAGTAAACTATTCACCCTCTCCAGCTAAGACACAGACCACCTGGGCAGGCAATCATGATTACAATCCTTTAACCTCTGTCTTCTCTCTCATATGAATGCTTGCATGCCAAATTTTCATCAATTGTGTGATTTTACAAACTTTACAAACTAATTTGTTTTCCTATTGGTATTCATTATTAAATGTTTACAATGCACAAAAAAATAAACATCTATGTAACAAACACTAGTAAAAAAAAAATGGAATGTTGATAATAAATTGAGCCCCACCCTACGAGCCCCTCCCCACTCAACAAGACTGTGAAATATGCAAAGAGGTTAATATAAATTATCCTCTTATAAAGATCAGTAACTTGCCGAAGTCATAATGAACTAAAAGAACATTTGATGACAAGAAATTTTCATTCCCAGAACTTGTTAGAAACCAGGAGCAGAGTGACTCCAGAGGGTTATAAGAGAAATAGGGCTTCAAATAAGAGTAGAGAAAGTCTGCATAATGGATAATATATGGGTTTTTTTTTTTTTTTTTTTTGGCTGCATTGGGTCTTCGTTGCTGCATTGAGTCTTTGTTGCTGCACGCGGGCTTTCTCTAGTTGCAGTGAGTGGGGGCTACTCTTTGTTGCGGTGCTCGGGCTTCTCATTGTGATGGCTTATCTTGTTTCAGAGCATGGGCTCTAGGCACGTGGGCTTCAGTAGTTGCAGCACACAGGCCCAGTAGCTGTGGCTTGTGGACTCTAGAACACAGGCTCAGTAGTTGTGATGCATGGGCTTAGTTGCTCCGCAGCGTGTGGGATCTTCCTGGACCAGGGCTCGAACCCGTGTCCCCTGCATCGGCAGGCGGACTCTCAACCACTGCACCACCAGGGAAGTCCTGATGATATATGTTATTACTTCACAGTCTGTGTATTTATTTCCCAAATTATGACTATGTGGAAAGAGAGCCAGGCCAAGAAAACACTGGGCTTTCAATCCAAAAACCTGGGTTTAAATATCTGCTATTACTTCCTTATCAAACGTGAGACTGAGAATGAATCAGGAAAATGTTACAATGAATCAGTTAGCGTTAACCGCCAATAGGAGCTTAAGCAAGTCAGATATTTAATTATCTCACATATGATCAAACCTGAGGTAAGTGGGTTCAAATTTGACGAGGTAACAAAGTGATGTCATCAGAAAGGTAAGTTTTTTCCTATCCTTTTTATCTTTTTTCTATCTTCTATCATCCCAAATATGATGTATTTTTGTTCTTAGGCATTTTGTCTCATGGCCCCAATCAAGATGGCTGCCATTGTTCCATCACTTTCTCACATAACCACCTTCAGGGCAGGAAGACAGAGAAGGGGTAGAACCGGTGAGCTCTCCTCTTGCACCTGACCCTTTCATGGAAGAGCAAAATCTTTCCCAGAAGCCCCAAAGTGGAGTTCTACTTATGTCTCACTGGCCAGAACACATGGTCTGTCACATGGTTACCTTAACAGCCAGGGTAATCATTTTTCAATCCTTCATAATTTTCAAACAAAAAGAGGAAATTATTCAATTGCTTGTTATTCAAGTAACAGTGCCCATCAAGGGTATATCTTGTCATTAATGAAGCCTTGTGTTAATATACACCTATACATGTACACACACAGTCACATATGTCTTGGTCATAAAATAATTGAGGTCCTTGTGCCCTTTTTGCAGCTCAGTGAAACAAAGTAGATATAATTGAAGGAAGATTCCTACCTTCTCAAGGAAACAAAAAAAAATTTGAGACGATTTAAGATGACTTTAAAAATTAATTTGCCAATAAAAAATTACTCTTAAATATTCCTTAAACTTTGTACACATGCTTAAAAATAATAAAACCGTACATGTGATAATCACAATCTTAGTCATACAAGTCTTCACAGAATTTGCAACGATCACTGGGGTTTTACTACACCTGTAATATTTTAGTTTCATTTTTAATACATTACATTGCTATGTTATTTTTTAAACAATTGGTTAGAGGAAATATGTAACCTTTTACAAAAGCAGTTTGGGTTGTAACCTGAACTTTTTCTCATTTCAACTCTGATTGTTTATTGCTGTGGAGGAGATTAACGCAAATTATCAAAAAAATAATTACCTAACATGCTCAATTTCTACTGGGAATGAGGAAAATTCACTTCCTCTTATAAAAGGGAAAAATTATATAACGGCAGAGACTGGCCTAAATAATGACTATAGGCCATTTGTAAAGAAATATGAGATCCAAAAAAAGAAAGAAGGGCAAAGACAAATCTTCAGTGTGTCAAACAGCTAAAAAATATGTGAGAAGAAAACTCAACAACTAAACAAAGTAATTCAGGAACTTTAATGCCATATTGCTTAGGGAACAAAGTCTACGTTTCTAAAATGTGTAACAAATTCTAAGAATTCACGAATAAAAAGTAAATGCAAGTTAGATTAAGCAGGGGTCGTTAATGGTTAAGGATTAGTGATCACTCATAGATACTGATCTATTTACACCTTGCACTACACATTCATCTTTTAAGATGATGTGTTATAATGTTGCTATAAAGGGTTGCCTATTTTGGGGTTGCTATTTAAAGGAAAGATACAAATTAAGTATTTTTTTTTTTAATCTTACTAACATTCCACACCTACTGGAACATGAGCTCCATGAAAAAAGGGACAGTTTCCAACTTGTTTCCTTTTGTACCTCCCTCATGTGACATAAAATAGCACTCAGTAAAGATTGATAAAATTAGCAAATGTTCATGAAATCATGAATACAAAAGGGCAGTGCCCTTAAAAGCAAATGGATGGAAATCAATTTTTTGTGCTAAGATTAGAGATACAGTAGCATGTAAAGGAAAAAACATCTCAGGAGTCCAGGAAATATCTGCAAATATCTCAGGAGTCCAGGAAAAGTATAAAAAAACATTTGGTAATCAGGATCTATTTCTCCAGAGAACAGTCCTAACTCTTTATGCCACATTTAGTAACCATTTACTGAGCAACTACTTGCCTGAGACTTAGAATCATTTAGGTGAAAAATTCAGACTCTCTTCCCTTAAACTTTGACATATCTCAACCTTCTCTCAAGAGAAGACAGCTTGGCTTCCCACCCACTTCCGTGTACACAGAACCTCAGGGAGAAAGTCTTCCTGCTACTTTCTCATTGCTCCTACAGACCAGAGTTCCCCCACCTGGAAGTAAAAACACCAGTGTTGAAACTTACTTTATCTAGCCCTAGCAATCTCTTCCGTCAAATTCCCTGACATTTGTCGAGAATTTGGTTATCTACCCGCTACTTTTTCTTCTCTACCTCTATCCCTAAAAGCTCTGTATGACATCCGTGGCTTACGATAGACGATTGATCTTACACTCTGGTACTTAATATCCTTGATCTCCTCAATTGCATAGACTTTTCCCTCTAAACCCAACTTAGACACCTCATTCCAGGGCAACTGTAGGGATTTATCCTTTCTCTGAAATCTTTAATTGAACTTTGCCTTCTATTACCACAGACTCCTGTTCTTCATGTCATTCCATGCTTAAACTTCTTTATTACTTTGCCCTAGATTTTAACATCTAAAGTCTCACCTTGGCTCATAGAGCCCTCTGCAATCCATCCACTGCCCAACTTGACTCACTTTCTTTCTTAACACCACAACCAGGATTTCTTTACAGACATCCTGAAAGACATGTTTTTCCAATGTGGCTTCAGGCTTCTTAAGTGGTGTGTCTCTTGTTCTGCTTTCTTTCCTTTAGTTTACTCCTGTTCAGTTCCTCAAAACTGGTCTTAAAGTATCCATTCCTGTTGGAAGACTTTCCGTGCCCCATCTGGCCAGTCTAGTTTATTTGCTCTTCCTCCTGGTTTCGAGAACATTCTTTGTACATGTCCAGCATACACTGCCTAAAGCAGGGAGCTCACATTTGTAACTGCAACACCTAAGACAATATTAGGAACCTGGTAGCTAGTTCAAGCCTTGAGGATACTTTCCATAAAATATTGAAGACTAACACTAGGGAAACTGAAAAATATTAGTAGTTCCAAGTTTAAAATTTTCCAATTATAGCTTTATATTGGTCTGCTAATACTTTCAGGTCTTACAACTCACCCCTAGATAGTGACTGCATTTTTCTTTCTTATCGAAGTTAAACACTGTATTGTTAGTACACAAAGATGATGACGATATTTAAGAGTTGAATGGAGGATGATGAAATGAGGCTAGGCTTTCAATTTGAAAGAGAGAAGGGAAAAACGTAAGTTTTTCTATAAACCTTAAAGAATCGACAAAGATAATTATGTCTCTTTCTGAAGGGGTATTGTATAAAATGTGAAGAGACTCACCACTTGGTTAAAATTTTAGTTAACAACTGAATTATTTAAAACAATAAATTTGAGAATTCCCTGGCTATCCAGTGGTTAGGGCTCGGAGCTCTCACTGCCGAGGGCCCAGGTTCGATCCCTCGTCAGGGAGCTAAGATCCCTCATGCAGCGATGCGGCCAAATAAACACACACACACACACACACACACACACACACACACACACAAAAGAAATGTGAGCTTGGTTCCATTTTCATACAGAAAGCAAATGAGCAAAACAGATCTTTAGAATTACCATACAATAATAAGAAGAAGAATGCATTAATTTCATGCAATCAACACATTACTATAATGTTATTAAATAGACATTACACACAAATATGGGTGATAACGGTCATGTAAGTATTTGTAGCTTAAAATAAAATTAGATCTAGTACATACAACACTTAGAGTCTTCTCTATACCAGGTCTTTAAAATCACCATCAGCACCCTAGTGGTCAAAAGACTAGAGTTGAAACTCAATCTGTGCCATTAATCGTGGATTCCCACATTAGTCAACTAATCTCTCGAGGTCTCAAGTTTCCTCATTTGTAAAATGAGAAGAGATTAGATTTTTCAAACACCTTATTAATGGACAGAACTCCCTTCTTTTTCCCAAAGGAAATCTTACTGAGAATCCTCATAGAAACAATCTAAGACATAACAGCTCTGGTAAAGGCAACATGAACATTTGGTCTTTCCCTTCTCCCTCCAGGCACACCCCAGAGCTCTGGGGCAGGGTGCTGGAAAACTAGCAGCACAAGTGACCTTTAGGGTCTTTTGCAACAATTCTGGCAGGTCCTTCGGTGATCTGGTGAGTCTGGTTGAAACCAGGGCAAGTCTGCTAAGCTGAGCGCTCACCTCAGCTCACGTAGAAAATAACACATTTTTCCTATTTCTCTGAAAGTGGAATGGGAGTTTTGTCCTGAAGTGGCCTTGGAAGACTCTGTCCCCTCCTCCCTGATTATGGTGTTGACTCCTTGAATGGCATTTCCGGCTGCCTACCTGTCTTGCCCCTCACTTATTCAGTTCCTCCAAAATCGCCCCTTGCTGGCTCTGTCCCCTGAGCCCCCTTGGCTTCATTGTGCTCCACTCCAGGTGTTGAGGAGTTCTCAACACCTGCAGCAGGTGCTATGATTCAAGAAACCTGGGTTATTGTCACCAGGAACGTCAGATTCCTCGGTGACAATGGAAGGAGGCTTACAACAATGACTTCACGGCCCTATTATGACCCCAAATCTCTAAATCTCTGTCTTGCTCAATTAAAATGACCCAGGGCTTTGCTTTTTCTCTCACCCACATTCAGAGATCCACTGCAGATAATGCTTAATTTTCTTCACTCTTATCCCTAAAACAAAGTGAGATAGTGCTTTCAAAACTAATTTGGCTCATTGTAACTCTTTGGGGGAAAAAAAAGAGAGAAAAATTTCATTTGGTTGCTTCTATAACTTGTTTCAAAATTTGCCAAAGAATCACCACAGAACTACTGCAGTTTTAAAAAAATCTATTCACCTACAAAATGTCCACAAATTTTTCAGCACCCACAGCCCAATCGGCAGCTGATGCTCCATGGATCACCTATTATTGTCCCACCCTGGGATTCACTTGTAAAACCCTTGAACACACAAAAAAACAACGGTCAGAGAGCAAAACACAGAGCTCCCTCCAAGCTCAAGGAATTCGTATTCTCGGGCCTTTATCTGTCCACTGTCTAAATGTTTACCTGTCCCGTCCACATTTTGCACATCCCAGACATGTGCCTTACACGCCTGAATTTTAAAAGGGAGAAGAAACATAAAGCATTCCAGGGGTGTCCTGGGTGATGGCCACCCAGTCCCTTTGCAATGGCCTTGATCCCCGCCAACTGTTTCTTCCTGCCCCTTCAAAACTATCTGCTGGGGCTCAGTAATCACTCCTTCCAAGGGGACCAGAGATGAGGGGACACTGAATTCCAGATCCTGGACTTCCTGTTCTGATGAGGTTTGTTAGGACCCATCTAGTCAGTAAACAGCAGGTAGGGGAACAATGGTTCTGCTTGCTGGGATGATGAAATAACAGACTTACTCACCACTTCCCCTTGCTAAAGTGCTAGCTCACTGCAGGAGTCAGGCAGTGCCCTGCGGGAATGGAGAAAAGGATGGCTGATCAATAATACATGAGCCCAGAAAGTCCTAGGAATGTGTGCTTAAAGCCATCTTGAAATGGGGGAGGATGGAGAGAGGGATAAGTCACGTAAGTGGTCAGGGTATCAGATAAAAGAGCTTTCTCGGAACAGATACACATTCTGCTAAGAATTTCATTACACAAACTGATTTCTCTCCAACTAGTCCATCTACCTTCTGGTAGGTTTCATACTCAGAAATCCTGAAACAGGAAGAGTAGTAAATATAGCTCTTTCTGTAAAAAGGCAAGGGAAGGGAAATTAAAAAATGAAACAGAAGAACATTGATCAAGTGAGTGTGTGTGTGTGTGTGTGTGAGTGTGTGTGTATGTGTGTGTGTGTGTGTGAGTTTTATGTCATCTTTATTTTTACTCCTTTCATTCTTCAGCATTTATATCTCACAAACTGCCCCCACTGTGTAGGTACTAATTTCAAGGCAATGATTTTTTCCCTCGAAATTTAATTTCCAATCTTTTTATCTCAATAGTAAAGGACAGCATAATTTCCACATCAATTTTTCAACATTTCAAGGAAGAGATGGCTCTAGAGAACACTTTCACGAATCACTGAATTTAACCCTTTCACTCAAACTTTCACTTTTACATTAAATACCTTACTTATTATAAATTTCTTTTCCTTCTTTAGTGAAATATACAAGCATAATTCAAACGTTTCCTGATAGCTAAAGATCTTAATTATGAGCAAGTATTTTATCGTGCTATAATATAATCAGCTCCTGATGAGTCAAGACATATAGGATGGTGAGTTTTCCTCTACCCAGACCAGGCAATAGCCGTCCGCCACTCTCACTGCCTGCTATGCACTGATAGCCTGGGTAAATCATCATCTTCATTTTGGGCCAGTCACCATTTCTGTACCTTCCCACCAGGCTGTGCCTCCCTTATTTTATTTTAGTTTGCACTGCTTTGTTTTACGCTACATCTGCCCTCTTCTCTAAGCTTCTTTCCCTGCTCTTCTCTTCCTTCGGCTCTCAGGCCGGCTCCAGCAGAAGGCTGTGCTGCTGGGTTCCGCTCTGATAAGCGACAATTTCACCACACGGAGGTGCAGGGATCCCCCAAAGTTTGTCTTATACCACTTCGCTTTCAGGAAAGACCTACATTAGTTCCTGTTTTTACTAACCTAAAGAAATCCAAAGAAGATTTTTGATTTTACAAAAAAAAAAAGAAAAGCGAAAAGAGCGGTCAGCGTTAATTTCACAGTGAGCCTTTATAGAGGCAGCTCAGACGCTGAGCAGGGAGAGTGGCCCCGCCCAGCTCCTTCCGCCAGAACCACACTCAGTATCTCAGCATCAAAGCCGCCATAGCTTTGAACTGTGTCTGTGAGCATCTGTGCTTCATCTGGATTTATTCTGTGCATCTGTTAGCAAGATGTGTCCTAAGGTAGTTGCTTCTTCACTTTATACCATTTCAGCTTACGAAAGACTTCCTAGGAACCTGTGCTTTCAGACTGCGGGGGAAGCCTGTATTTAGGTGCCCACTACCTTTTTTTTTTTTTTTTTTTTTTTAATGATCTTAGCTCATTTTGCTGCCAGAAATGCTTTCTTTGCCTCCCTCAGCACCTCCCAGTTTCAGGTTTGGTGCCATTCCGAGAATGAAAGACTGCCTCAAACACCCTCCAGATCATCCAGACTCTGCAGCTGAAGAAATCAGAACTGGTGGCCCTTTTATTAAAAATACCCTCACTATAAAAAGAGATGGAGGGGCTTCCCTGGTGGCGCAGTGGTTAAGAATCCGCCTGCCAAGGCAGGGGACATAGGTTCAAACCCTGGTCCGGGAAGATCCCACAGGCCACGGAGCAACTAAGCCCGTGTGCCACAACTACTGAGCCTGTGCTCTACAGCCAGTACTCTGCAACAAGAGAAGCCACCGCAACGAGAAGCCCCCACTTGCAACGAAGCCACCGCAACGAGAAGCCACTGCAACGAAGAGTAGCCCCCACTTGCCGCAATTAAAGAAAGCCCGTGCACAGCAAAGACCCAACACAGCCGAAACTAAAATAAATAAATAAATTTATTTTTTTTAAAAAAAGAGATGGAATAGGCACATTTGGAGATGAATTAGAATTTTTGCTCTAAAAATGAAAAGCCTATTATAAAATATCGGAAGTGAATTCAGCAGCATATACGCTACCCAAGCCTGAAAGTTGCATCTGCTCCTACCTGGTAACCCTCGATTAAACAGTGTATAGAATCCATTGCCCAGCAGTCTCTCACTAGCCGTGTTCACCCTCCATAGTTAGGGAGCACCATGTTACCCATGTTATATTTCGTCCTTTAAAGGGGGCACATCTGAGGACTGAGGCAGCCTGTTTCACCTTCCACAACCCTCAAGCTACCAAAATTGTACTTGACAAAAGTTTGCTGAAAATAAACAAAAATGCCAAGTTTTCATTTGCCTACTCAAATGTCCAAGCTACCTTCCTTGGGAAATGTTAGTTTCAATTACATTTGACTTAAACTTCAGAGTTGGGGAGGGGGAGGGTGCACCTATGAATTTTTCCTTCATTTCCACATTGCTGTTCCTTTAAACACTAAGTAGACATAATGATACTTAGGCAAGCCTAAGAAATAAGTTGAACTCTTCTGGAGAAGTACTAGTATATAATAATATCTTTCAAGGAGTTAATTTTCAAATCCCTTTAATGAATATAATCACCCGCCACCTTTTTTCTCCGCTCCCCAGTCCATCACTTAAGTAATTAATTCTTTCATGGAAACAGTATTTCTCGTCCCTAAATGAGTTGGGAACCAATTTTCCTGGCCCACTAGGTGCCAGGCACAGCTGTATGGAGTTATTCACACCTTTGCCCTGCCCAGGCCACAGGTGGGGTGTGGAGCCATGGTTAATGCAGTGCTGGCTGACTGGAAGAATGGCATGTGCTTGATTCTAATAGAAAATACAGAAAACTTGTCAATTCAAATGCTAGATGAACAACCACATCTTATTCCACCCTGAAAGGTAACAGTGCTTTATCAGGAAAACATGCAGCTCACCTTAACTACGACCAAATGGTGCACAGCTGAACACCTCAACCGTTGGTTCACCCACTAAGGGGGCAGGACTTTGACTACCAAAACCAGCATTACCGCCAAAAAAAAAAAGTGATGGGATATCACTTCTAAGATTAGGTTATAAAAAGACTGTGTCTTCCATCTCTCTCTCTCCAAAACCAGCATTAGCTTGTCATCACAATAGCTGTCAGGATTTGAAGGAGATTTTGGAAGGCAAAGACCTTATATACGGCCAGAAATAATACAAATGTCAATATGAACAATCTTAAATGAACATTTAGTAGAAGTGTACCGTTGTGAAATGCTTATAGTAAATGAGAAGTCGCAGATTCCTTCTGGAGTCTACGACAAAGAAAAAGATTTACAACCAACCAAGCTTTGAGCCACAAAAGCTGGGTTGCTCAGTCCAACTTCAATTATTTACTGTATTAGTTTGCTAAAGGTGCTGTAACAAAGTACAAAAAGCTAAGTGGCTAAAACAATTGAAATTTATTGTCTCATAGGTCTGGAGGCTAGAAGTCCAAGATCAAGGGGTTGTCAGGGTTGGTTCCTTCTGGGCTCTGTGAGACTCTATCTGTTCCATACCCGTCGCCTAACTTCCGGTGCTTACTTCGGTGGAAATCTTTGGCGTTGTTGGCTTGTAGAGGCATTGCCCTGATCTCTGCCTTAATCTTCATGTGATATTCTCACAGTGTGTGTATCTGGTAACTAAATTGCCCTTTTTTGTAAGGACACTAGTGAAATAGATTAGGGCCCACCCTAATAATCTCATCTTACTAATTACATCTGCAAAGACCCTATTTCCAAATAAAGTCACATTCTGAGGGTTAGGGTTTCAACATTTGAATTTTGGAGGGACACAGTTTAACCCTTAACATCTGCTCTATGAATGGATGCTAAGGTCCAAGAGAGAGGGCAGTGATGCACATCATGGTAGAACCTGTCAGCAGGCCGCTAGGTGTGTGTGTGGGGCGATGCGACGGAAACTGAGACATACAAATGTGTAACTATGTGGGGTCTGTCATACCCTAACTTTGGTTTAAAGTTAATGAGTTTATTATATTCCGTATTTAGAATTGAGCTTCACTTCATCTGAATACATTCCAAAGAATGTGCAAATCTCCCTCCGCTTACTTCCACCATAATCCTGCATATGTCAATATGGTTCTGTGCTTCAGACAAAAGATTCAAGAGTGTCAATATGGCGTTAGACACGCACTCTTTATTTTTTTTTGGCTGCTTTGCGTCTTTGTTGCCGTGTGCAGGCTTCTCATTGCGGTGGCTTCTCTTGTTGCGGAGCATGGGCTCTAGGCACACAGGCTTCAGTAGTTGTGGCACATGGGCTCAGTAGTTGTGGCTCGCAGACTGAGTAGTTATAGTTTGTGGGCTCTAGGCATATGGGCTTCAGTAGTGGTGGCATAAAGGCTCAGTAGTTGTGGCTTGTGGGCTCTAGGCACACAGGCTTCAGTAGTTGTGGCTCGCAGGCTGAGTAGCTGTAGCTTGCGGGCTCTAGGCACATGGGCTTCAGTAGTGGTGGCATGCGGGCTCAGTAGTTGTGGCTCACGAGCTCTAGAGGGCAGGCTCAGTAGTTGTGGCACACAGGCTTAGTTGCTCCACGGCATGTGGGATCATCCCGGACCAGGGCTTGAACCTGTGTCCCCTGCATTGGCAGGTGGATTCTCAACCACTGCGCCACCAGGGAAGCCCACAGACACCCACTCTTTACTCGGGACAGAGACAATAAGAAAGAGCTTGCACTAAGGCCTTTGTACGTGGTATTTCCTTTCTTCACACACACAAAATACAGGTCTACTGAGGGTAAAATCCTTAAAGTAAAAACACTATCAAAATATGATTTTGAATTCCAAATAATGTATGTAGATACACATCCTCCTCCAGGAGGTAGAGCGTAATCCTTCCACTCTGTTAGATATGAGCTAGATTTAGCGACTCACTTCCAAAGAAAGGAGAAAATAATAACTCTACTCCAGGTTCAGAAACCTGGTAAGCATGATCTTAACCAAGTGATCAAATTAACGTCACCAACAGTGAGTCACGGACATCATGTAACCCCTGATACTTTGTGATGAGAAGGGCATTTCCTCTCTGGTTTTCTGCCCCTAAACCCATAACCTAGTTTAATCATGAGGAAAACATCAGACAAACCCAAAATTGAGGAATATTCTATAAAATATATGACGAATACTCTCAAAACTATCAAGAAAATGAAAAACAAGAAAATACTTCACAGACATGGGAAACAAACTTATGGCAACCAAAGGGAATGGTGGGGCAGGGGAGGGATAAATTAGGAGTTTGGGATTAACAGATACACACTACTATATATAAAATAGATAACAAACAAGGACCTACTGTAGAGCACAGGGAACTATACTCAATATAGTTCTTGTAACAACCTGTAATGGAAAAGAATCTGAAAAAGAATATATATATATATATATATATATATACATATATATAACTGAATAAAAAAGAACATGCTGAGAAACTATCACAGAACAGAGGAAACGAAGGAGACATGACACTAAATGCAATGGGGTATCCTGGATGAGATCCTGGAACACAAAAAGAATATTAAGGAAAAACTGGTGAAATCTAAATATACTTTGGCGTTTTAGTTAATAAGAACGTAGCAGCGTCGGTTACTTAGTTTTGAAAAATGCACCACAGTAATGTAAGATAATGATATAAGGGGAAATTTGAAGCCAGTGTAGGGGTATATGAGACTCTCTATGCTCTCTTTGTAACTTTTCTGCAAACCTAAAATTATTCCAAAATAAAAAGTTTATGATAAAAATATATATGTATAGATATATATGTCATTATGAAGCAGAACATCAAGTCCCATTTCCTACAATATTCGTGAAGCTAAATATATTGATAAAACCACATTTAAATTCCTGTATATAATACAGAGTCTGAAGTATAATACTTCACGTTGGAACAAAAAAGTAATAACATACTGCTACTTGTTTACTTTATTAAGACTTAAAAGTTTTCCTGTATTCCAAAATGTTAAAGGGTCATGGACCATGTCATGGAGGATTATACATGACACAAAACATACTGAAACTCCCTGCTCATAAAACTAAGGCTCTAATTCTTGAGATAATTCAAAAGATATCCTCTATCACATGTCAACATTACTCACCCTGAACCAAACAAAAAATATCCCAGTGGGTTTTTAAGTGCAGTTTTCTGCCCTAGATCCTGAGAAAAACTCAATTGAATGGCTAGTCATTAAAGCTAGCTCTGGGGGCGAGAACCACAGTAGAGTTTACATGTGTTTTTTTCTTGAATCTCTGGTTTGAGAAAATTGAGAAAATCTCAATTTTCTCATAGTTGTTCAAAATTTAAAGCTCTGGTTGTTTAGATTCAGTAGAACATTTTGTTTACACATATATGGAGAATACTAAATAAAAAGAATTTATTTCAAGGTTCATGGAATTTTAAAAAGAAATAAAGCAGACATCCTCTGTAAAGTTGATGTGTCATAAACTAACAGAGCATCGCACTCAGACCAGAGGGGAAAATAGTTTTTATGTTGAAGAAATAAAAAGAAAAAGTGCTTCTATGGAGAATCTACCCTATTGCCTACACCACACAACAAATTTGGAAAAACTTTTAAACTGGCTTCCATGGGCATGTCAGCCTTTCCTAATTGCCTATTTGGACCTTGAAGTTGATTCATTTAGCCCAGTCATCATCCACATCTGTAACAAAGTAGAAAGAATATTCTCTTCTACCCTCTCACCATCCTTAGATAATTTAAATACCTGAATAAGGCACTTCTGACCCAGGCCACATGTAATGCAAGTTATGATTCTAGATGCTTCACCTCCTTTCTAATAAGTATCACTCACTTACTTCAAGTTCCCCAGGGTATTGTCCATGTTCCTCCCAAATATCATATGGTAAGCAAACATCTGAAGACAAAGTCCTGCTCTATAGCTCCTCATTCACTGGTCTCCAGTGATACATTCACATGTGTTCCTAATATTCATTCATGTTACCAAGACCTGCAAAATTCACAGGGTCCAGTTCCTACTGTCTTCTATCTCTCGCCTCCAACCGTCCAACAAACAATTATTTATTGAGCACCTAATATGCTTGAGATTCTGCCAACATATAAATGCTACCAAATCAAGAAAAAACTGTTGACTTCCTACTTTCAGAGAATAGTGTTTCTTCTCAAAATTCCCTAGGAGCTGTGATGGGCAGAATAAAGCTACTGCCCACCCACCTAAAGATGTCCTTGTCCTGATCCTCAGAACCTATGAATGTTTTGGGTTCCATGGCAAGAGGGGATTACTGTTGCAGATGAAATTAAGTTTGCTTATCAGTCAAACTTAAGATAAGGAGAATATCCTGAATTATCCAGGAGGGTCCAGTATAATCACAAGCATCCTTAAATGGGGAAGAAGAGGATAGAAGGTCAAAATCAGAGAGGTTGCAGTATGAGAAAGACTCAACTGACCATTGCCGGCTTTGAAGATGGAGGAAGGATCCGTGAGACAAGGAACACAGGCAGCCTCTAGAAGCTGGAAAAGGCCAGAAAACAGATTGTCCCCTAGAACCTCCAGAAATGAATGAGCCCTGCCAACACCTTGACCTTAGTTCAATGAAAATCATTCCAGACTTCTGACCTCCAGAGGTCATACATGTGTATTTTTTAAGCCAATAAGTTTGCTATAGAAGTGATAGGAACCTAATAGACATTTAAGTATAATCATTTTAAGGTTCTGTTTTGTTCACTGAATTTGTCCTCCAGAATTAATCCTTGGATTTTCATCTTGACGCTTTTCTTCCATGCTGGCAATCTTCTTTAAGTGTCTCAGGTTCTTTGTTAAATGTTCACATTTAGGAATATAACCTGACATTATAAGACATTGTATAGTTCTGTTTCCTCTCACCTGATTGGCAGTACTGAATCCTAGCTCTGTACACATGGCCAAGAAGTAGCAATGGAAAAGCCCTCTCTGGAGGGTAAGTGTTCACACTGACCACCTTGGTGGCAGAATATCTGCAAAAATGGTCACCAACAATCTCTACCATCCATGTCTATGCATTCTGTATGAATGAGTGTTCTCCAGAGAAACAGAAGCAATAGGATATGGAGAGAGAGAGAGCAAAAGGGATTAATTATAAGGAATTGGCTCACATGATTATGGAGGTTGAGAAATCTCAAGATCAATAGTCAGCAGACCCAGGAGAGCTGATGTGCAGTCCAAATCCAAAGGCCTAAGAACCAGGAGAACCAAAGGTGTAAATCCCAGTCCGAAAGCAGGTGAGCTCGAGAATCAAGAAGAGCTAACGTTTCGGTCTGAACTCAGAGGCCAGAAAAGACCAATGTCCCAGCTCAACAGTCAAGCAGGAGGGGTTCCCTATAACTCATCCTTTTTGTTCTATTCAGGCCTTCAACTGATTGGATGAGAACCACCCACATTAGGGAAGGCCATTTGTTTTACTCAGTGGACCAATTCAAATAATCTTCTCCAGAAACACTCTCACAGACACATCTAGAATAATGTCTGTCCAAATGTCTGGCAACCCATAGCCCAGTCAAGTTAACACATAAAATTAACTATCACCCATGCCATTTCTCCCATCAAATGGTAGTCTCTTTCTCCCCTCCCTGAACATGGCCTAGCTTTGTGACCTACTATGACAAGTGGAATAGGGTTGAAGTGATGCCGTATGACCTTGCATCTCCCATTCAGCTACACTGATAGAATACTGGTGAAGAAGTTGTAAAACTAGTATGTTTATATATTCCTGATAGGATTGCCAACTGATAGGTAATTTGATCATATATGGACACAAATAACAAAGACACCTAGCTCATCTAAGTTCTACATTCTCTAGAAATGGACCTAATAGAAAGACCTGGGCCTCTGAGACCTTTTCTCTGTTATGGAATCTTGCCCATTTTGCCAGTGTGGACTGGTCCATAGCAGCTCCTGGACCAAGCCAGGCCAGGATTAAGATAGTTCTCTAAGACCTTTTCTCTTAGAGTTAAATCCTGTCTCTTTACTGGTAGAAACGTAGAGTTTGGAGAGGTTGTGTTCCCTCTGGAGGGGGAAGGGAAAAAATGCTGACCAGCAAATGAATGAAATGAGGCTGACCTCTGAGCCTTGGAAAGAAATAGTCAGAAAAAGCCCTGGGACATTTAAGTCCCTGGTTTCAGCCTTCCAGATGTGCTTTCCCTTCCTACTGTTACATGCACGATCCTTTGCATCTAATAAATCCTCCCTTTATTTCTAAGCTAGTCAATGACACTTGAAAACAAATAGGTCCTTTTACATCAAATATCATTAAAAAGAGGTTTACAAATTTTTACCCACTAATTTCCTTTGTAGAATTTTCTCCTAAGAAAACAGTCAAAACCCTGGAAGAATCTATGTGCATAAAAAAACATACATTGCAATATTTGTTTCCTTCGTAATAACATAACAAAAAAATAGAGTCTAGATAGCCGGTTATATGGGGATTGTTAAATAAATGATATATTTTCATAACTAATGCCATTAGGAGTGTCATGAGTCATTGAGTATGGTTCATATTTACTGTGTTTCCAGATTTTTTGTTATTACAAGCATAAGTAACATTTATAACACTAGGTTTTAAAAAGTCAGGGTAAATTATAAGTACAACATGATTACAACTGTTCTAAAAAATATGCACAGGAAAAGTCTAAAAGAAAATAACCAAAATTACAGTGTGAATAATGCATGTTAAATCTTCTGGCACCATTTTACATTTTTACAGCAAGCAATCATTGGAAAAATGTTAGAAAATTAATAGTTATCCATTGCATAATTGAAGAATATGGCCTTTCTTTCTTTCAACCCTCACAGGCTCAGGAAGTTGAGAGGATATTTTGGTCATATAGTGGTATAAATATTATATTCTAATTTATGAATTCTTAATCACCATGTAAAGATGCAAATCATGTACACTGCTCTTTGGTATTCAGTTAACCTATTTGTGCTTTACAAAACCAAAATGCAAATTGAGATCACTACCAGGCAAGGTTCATGTTATCCACACCATTACTGTTCCTTAATCATGCAGTTAACCACCCAGGGTGACCAGTTCTTTTATGTCACATAATCATTCCATTGGGGTAATTACAGATCTCCAGTTTCATTTTTAATCAGCTTTTCAATGGAAGCAGAAATTCAGCAACTTAAGCCAGTCTTCTTTTGCCATGTGCTTCCACCACTGAATAAAATCTTCTCTCTGTCCAACAATTATTAGTAACTTCCAAGTTACTTCTAAAAACTCTTAAGAATTATTTAATATTAGTGCAAACTACTCATCACTGCATTAAAAAAGAAGAATGAAAAAAATGAATCCCTACCCAGTAATTAATACCTGTGACTCACTCCCCCAGAAAGACAAACAAAGAGAAATGCTAGATAACTTTCCAGGAGACTCAAATTACTGCTCTAGAATTATTAAGGTAGTTATTACAAGTTAATTGAGTATCAGTTGATTATACAAAGGAACATTTACTGAGTCTTGTCAGAGTGTAAGGATTAAATTTGGCAAGCAGCCCGTTATTCAGGTAGCAATCTGTTTTTTTCTTTTTCTTTTTTTTTTTTACTTCCACCTCAATGTCTAGCTATCCTATGTATGACCCAGTCACCCAAGTCAGTTAATACATACCTATTTAGTGCTTATTATGTGCCATATACACAGTGGAGATCCAGAGAGGATTTTCCTGCCCAGATGATATTGACTCTCCATCATCCTCTGATGTCTCCATTTGCACTCAGAATCTCACATAAACTAATATTCACACATTGCTTTTTGATGGAGCCTGTGGCACCTGCTATAGGCCCAGGGCCCTGGACAAGTCAGAAACATGTTTGTAGACCTAGCACCTGGGAAATACTTCTGAGTTCTTTGGGAAGCTTTTTATTAAAGGGCTAAAATTTCAAACTATTAGAGCTTTGAGATACACAATGCTATGTTCACCCAGAGTGAGGCAGCCCATAGGAAGCAAAGCTGAAAGTGACTAGCATATGGACAGCTTCCAAGAGTACCAGCTCTTTCCTCCCATTCTTCTGTCAGGTCAACGTTATGTTAAGTCATCAAGAAAATCTTGCATCTTCTAAAGTAATCAATCTTTTTCTCTCCCAAGGAAAAGTTTTGGACCTAATCAATTCCTCATCTATGGCAACTAGCTTGGGATAAGGTTGAAAGACTCAAACTGAGAGCAAATAAGGAGAAATTTATATATAACTAACAGCCAAAGTATTCACAGAAAAATGCATAGTAAGATATCTAACTTTGTATTTATCAAATATGATGAAAAGGTGTTGCTTTTTTTTGTTTTTGTTTTTTTGCAGTACGCGGGCCTCTCACTGTCGTGGCCTCTCCTGTTGCGGAGCACAGGCTCCAGACGCGCAGGCTCAGCGGCCATGGCTCACGGGCCCACCTGCTCCGCGGCATGTGGGATCTTCCCGGATCGGGGCACGAACCCGTGTCCCCTGCATCGGCAGGCGGACTCTCAACCACTGCACCACCAGGGAAGCCCGATGAAAAGGTTTTAACTCAGAGAACAAACATGTTTTTATGTTCTGTAAGCTGCATAGTCTGTTACTCTGCCTATGAAACAACAGAAACATGAAGATATCACTGCCACCACAAGTAAAGAATGAACCTCAGAATTATACCAGTGGAGCCCAGACATGGAGACCACATTTCCACTCCTGCTGCATTCTACAAGAAAATGAAAGAAAGTGAAAGCAAGACAGAAGCCAAACATACAGATGACCAACAGGCACATGAAAGCTGCTCAACATCACTAATTATCAGAGAAATGCAAATCAAAAGTACAATGAGGGATACCCTCGCATCGGTCAGAATGGCCACCATTAAAAAGTCTATAAATAATAAAAGCTGGAGACGGTGTGGAGAAAAAGGAACTCTTCTACACTGTTGGTGGGAATATAAATTGGTGCAGCCACTATGGAGAACAATATGGAGGTTCCTTAAAATACTAAAAAGAGAGTTACCATATGATCCAGTAATCCCATCTCTGGGCATATATCTGGAAAAGACAAAAACTCTAATTCAAAAAGATACATGCAACCCAGTGTTCATAGCAACACTGTTTACAATAGCTAAGACACAGAAGCAACCTAAATGCCCATAAACAGATGAATAGATAAAGAAGATGTGGTATATATACACAATGGAATATTCCTCTGCTATAAAAAAGAATGGAATAATGCCATTTGCAGCAATATGTATGGACCTAGAGGTTATCATACTAAGTCAGACAGAAAAAGACAAATATCATATGATATCACTTACATGTGGAATATAAAAATGATACAAATGAATTTATTTACAAAAGAGAAACAGACACACAGACATAGAAAACAAATTAATGGTTATTAAAGGGGAAAGGAAGGAGGGGTACATAAGGAGTTTGGGATTAACAGATATACACTACTATATATAAAATAGATAAACATCAAGAACCTACTCTATGGGACAGGGAACTGTATTCAATATCTTGCGATATCGTATAATGGAAAAGATCTGAAAAAGAATATATATACATATATATATACTTATATATCTGAATCACTTTGCTGTACACCTGAAATTAACACATTATCTATCAACTATATTTCAATTAAAAAATAAATGACAGAAATCACAGTCTTTTATAACTTAATCGTGGAAGTGACAACCCATCACTTTTTTAAAAGGTTTTTTCATTATTATTATTTATTAATTAGTTTATTTATTTATTAATTTATTTATTTTTGGCTGCCTTGGGTCTTCATTGCTGCACGTGGGCTTTCTCTAGTTGTGGTGAGGGGGAGCTATTTTTCATTGCAGTGCACGGGCTTCTCATTGCAGTGGCTTCTCCTGTTGCGGAGCACGGGCTCTAGGTGCATGGGCTTCATTAGTTGTGACACGTGGGCTCAGTAGTTGTGGCTCGCAGGCTCTAGAGCACAGGCTCAGTAGTTGTGGCGCACGGACTTAGTTGCTCCGCAGCTTGTGGGATCTTCCCAGACCAGGGCTTGAACCAATGTCCCCTGCCTTGGGAGGCGGATTCTTAACCATTGCGCCACTAGGGAAGTCCCACAACCCATCACTTTTGCCATAGTCTACTCATTAGAAGCAAATCACTAAATCCAGTGAACACTAATGAGGAGCTTGCACAAGGGCACAGGATGGGTCTCACTGGGGGCCAATTTGGAAGCTACCTGCGTAGAACAAAGAAGCATACTGAGCTCACATGAGATGATTTGCCTTGCAGGAAGAAGAACATTTCCTCCACCATAACTGAGTAGGAGAGGAACATATAGGTACAGGTGGGGGTAGATTATTATAATTGGTGGTAACAAGTTGCAGGATTAGGTCCGATAGCATTCTTTTTTAAATCTCCATGAAGAATGATGCAAAGTCATCTGATGAAGGAGAAGATGTGGTGGTTGAGTGCAAGAGGAAAGTGTGAAAGGACAACCTCAGCAAATGGGTAACATCTACTAAAGAAACACAGTAGAACTACAAGGCCATGCCAACCGAACGTTTAAAATAACTTGAAGTAAAAAATATAGCTCAATTGCACAATTTTCTCCACCACCTTTCAGCTGCCAGTGTACTTACTAGCTTAGAGAAAGTAGCAAGAGATGTACGCCAGCTCTGGGGTAGACAAAAACGTTTCAGCCATGTATGAGTACGGCCAAGAAATAACAGTGTGAATTATACTCATTTATATTTCTCTCCATCTGATTCTTCAAACCCACCCTGCCCAGCAGGTATCTTTCTACTGAGCAGGCCAACAAGTTAAATAGCCTGGTGTGTGAGCTTTTGATACAGCTCTCTTGGACCTGTAGTTCATGCTAATTCCCTGGTTTTATTCCTCCCTGCATCGTGTATAGCTGCTCAGTGAGCAAAACTCTCCAGGACTTCAAAGGAGATCTGTAACATGGAAAAGACCCAGGGGCTCTGTCTGCACATTGCAGATAAATATTGGTGATAACGACCTTCAAAATGCCATTAAATCTTCCATCTTAAAACTGACTGTTTAAATCTAGCTAACATCTCTGATAGGAAACATATACCACTTATGAAATGTGTACTCCTGTACACTGTTAAGACGCCCAGAAGTTTGTTGGTTAGTTGGTTAGCTAGCTGGTTGGTTAGTTATCTGGTTGGTTGGGTTTAAATACATAGAAAAAAACAAACCACAGAAATATAGCAAAAACAGCACCACTCCTCAACCAAGTGCATATTTGTATTGGTCATCTTGGGTTTGGCCATAATAAAATAGCATAGGTGGATGGCTTCAACATCAGACTTTTGTTTCTCATAGTTCTGGAGGTTGGAAGTCCAAGATCAGGGTGCCAGCCTGGTCAGGTTCTGGTGAGAGTCATCTTCCTGATTTTCAGACGGCTGCCTTCTTACTGTGTCCTCACATAGCAGGGAAAGAGGCTCTCTGGTGTTTTACAAGGGCACTAATTTTATTGGATCAAAGGCCCACCTTTATGACCTCATTTAACCTTAATTACTTCTTTACTCCAAATACAGTCACACTGGGGGTTAGGGATTCAAAATATGGATTTGAGGGGCACAGAAACATTCAGTCCATAACAACATTCCTGCTGAGATGACCAGTTCATCCCAGTTTGTCTAGGACTTTGCTGGTTTTAGCACTGAAAATCCTGGGAAGCCCCTCAGTCCTGGAGTTAATTACCTAATTAACCTGCAGATGCTCTCAGGAGTGGTCCACGAGCAAGGCTGTACCTGAGAATATTCCTAGGGCTGATCTTGTTGCAACATCTTCTGATTCACAACCCAGCCCAAGCCATAGCTCTTGCTCAACAGCCCTGGCCCCTTATGCAAAGCTGACAGAACTTTCTAGAAAGAAATGATCTCTCAGCTTATCACTGTATTCACTTCAGAGGTAATCAAATTCATCCAGAAAGATTTATTGCATGCTTATCATCTGTACAGTATGGTACCAGACATGGCTGAGGACCCTGAAGTATAAAAAAGTATTCCTGTCCTCAAGGAACTTTTTTGTGAATACAACAAAAATTTGTGGGATAAAAAGGTCAAACAATAATAAAACTAATATGACAGAACAAGCATTAAAAAAAATTCACAGAACAGAATATGATTAATTGCAATCATGCCCTTGGAAAATTAGTGACTTTTAGAGTCAGGAAGTTTGGGGGTATTTTGGTTTTGTTTTCTCCTAAACAAAGGTAGCCCTTTTAGTGACTGTTCCCATTGGTTGAACAAAGCATAGGAGAGAGATGGGTGTCACTTCACACAACTTTTCAAGCTTGAAAATTGTGGACACAAGCTTTCCAACAAGGCACAACACGTCCCAATGTCATCGTTGTTACATACTATCTGTTGGGAAACTTGTCAAAACATCCTTTCCCTCAGCCGAAAAATCAGGATAATCTAATTCCATCTTAGAGCTGTGAGAGGATTCCATGAAATGAGCTTCAGAATTACTTAACACATGACCTAGCATATGTCAGGTACTCAATAAATAGCTGCTATTATGATTTGTGTAATTATTAATATGATGCTGGCACATGTTATACCCTCTTCTCTCCACATTCCACAATTGCTTTAATCTGGACAGTCTGATGCAATTTAAATTTTATATTAAGTCACAAATGATGTTTCATTGTCCTTTAAAAGGAGCAAAGGAGTTTTGCTTGTTTATGTCTGAATGCATTTTCATTCAAAACACTCTTCCTGTTGAAATGGCCAAGGTAAGGTCATGTGTAATGCAAAAATTAGTGTGGTCAGCAATGCGTTTAAAATTAATTTATATTTATGAACTTGTCTTACCCCTTAGCTATCGCATTAGTTATCTACTGCTGCATAACAAATTACTCCCATAATGGACCAACTTAAAACAACACACATTTATTATCTCACAGCTTCTGTGGGCCGGGATCCAGGCATGGCTTTACTGCATCCACTCACCTCAGGGTTTCTAATGGGCTGCAGTCAAGGTGTGCTCTGGGCTATGGCTCAAATAGGGATAGGTTCCAAGCTCATGGGATAGGTTCCAGGACTTGGTTCCCCACAGAGAGTTGAACTTAGGATCCCACTTTCTCACTGCTGTTGGCTGTAGGCACCTTCCAATCCTTGTCACGTTGGCCTGTCCATCATGGCAGTTTGCTTCAATCACCATGTTCAAGCCAAGAAGGCAGTGAAGAGAGTCTACTAGCAACATGGAAGTCACAACCCTTTGTAACCTAATCCTGGAGGAGGCATCCCCAGACCTTTGCCATAGTTTGTTCGTTGGAAGCAAGTCACTAGGTTCAGACACGCTGGAGGGAAGAGAGTCACGCAAGACCATGGACCACGAGCCAGTAATCACCATGTGCCCGCTGAGAAGCCAGCCCACCACAGCTGCCTCTTAGAGGCTCTCAGTCATGCCTGGACTACAATAAATCTGAGCAACACAAATAACAGTGAATAGCGAATTGATGCAACAAGATGCAGGGAAACAACAGAGACAGAGTCACATGCCTTTTTCCTGAGCTAGCTGCCCCATTGATGCACAGTGTTCACCAGAACTAGACCACTTTGGTGCATCCTACAACACAATAGTTTCTGTTATATGTATTTTTCTAATATTTCTTCAAAATTATATTATGCAATACTTTCTAGTGTAATTTGAGTAAAGTTGAGTTTGCTTGAACTGAATCTTAATAATTTGAGGAGTATCACCACCAGTGTTAGAAGTGCCCATGATCAAGACAGAACCTCCTAGAAACTGCTGGAAACTTGCCCCAAGTCACAGAAAGCAAATCAAAATATTTGGGGCCAAGTGACTTAACCACTGAATCTCAGCTTCCTTCCAAAACTGTAAATGCTATTCCAGATCATCTATCCAGTTCCTTTTAACTCCAAAATGGCCCCAAGATTTTACAACCAACTGTTGGTCAAAATATTACTGTGTGCTAAGGAGTCTTTCCCAAACTCCAAGAGCCACCCACCAAAGAAGGTATAGCCCTGGGAGTGAGACTAGAGGGCCATTTGAAATTCCGGGTTTTCAAAAGCTTCATCTTCAGAGCAGAGCTGTCCCTCATTTTGCCACCCAGAAAGCTCATGAAATTTATCAAAGCTTTTCAGAGGTTGAATGAGCAACAGGACCACATCAAACACTGAGAAAGACCCAAGTGCGGGAGGGAGCCAGGGAAAGGGCCTGAAGATATTTCCAAGTGGGAACTGGTGCTGACCCTGGCTCTCTCCCAACAGGACCCGCACACTGGCATGAGCTGTAGTGGGTGCACAATGGGTCCTCGCTGACTGAACAAATAAGAACACATATTTGGTGTATGCTGGACATTAGATCTGTTGTCTTTCAAGTTTATATCCACAAGTAACCAAATATGTAAGAGGAAAAAATATCCATTGACATACGTCAATGTTCATTGACTCAGTCAACTCAGAAATGCCATGCAAACGTATAAGAGAAAGGTAGAACTGTCTTTAGTAAGTGGACTGGTGAAGATGGAATTAGAACACAAGAAGTAAGATTAATAAGAAATTTAACCTTGTTGGGCTATGACCTCTAGAATAGGGGCAGTGACAACCTTAGCAATTGACGTTTGTTGACTAAAGCTCACTTTCCCTAGATAGTGCTTAGATGGGTAATATCCTGTCTGCCTTGTGATTCCCCTTTTATCCAGGCTTCCAAGTGCACTGAACCTCCCTGCAGAAAGATGGTGTAACACAGCTAAGGAAAGAATGTTTTCACTGGGTTAGAGGGTCCTAAGAGCCATGTTGTCTCTTTTAAGAATCCTTTGTATAGGATTATTCTAACGCTACGTCAGCTGATTTCAAAGCGTAACTCTCACTGGGAAATCTTTTTTCCCAAATTCCAGGAAAACAGGAAACAACGCGCCCCAAGTACTAACAGTAATACTGGCAACTCAGCACCCGCAGCGAGCTGAACTCTAGAGCAAGTCTGCATTCTTCCAGGAGCCACACAACTAAAAAAACAGCAATCAAAGCACAGAGACTCTGTAATATGCCCCTTCTACCAGCTCTTAGAACACATCATTAATAAATTGCTCCATTTCTCAAGGAAAAGAGGTCAAGATCGTGATCTTCAAGCATATACATAGAGATAGTCAAAATGTCATGATTTGTGTGGCCACATGACAAAACGATCCCTTATTTGAGTTCTCTCTATAATGAGAAAAATACAGAAATGGGAGAAATTTTCCTGTCCAATTTAATTACATCTGCATGATTACTTATAAGCACATGAGCTATAAAAGCTAATGTAAAGTGGATATTGTAATGAAATTTCCAAGTATGGTTTTGTTTTTTTTTTTCTTTACAAAGCTATATAAAAATGCGTCTTGCCCTATTGTTGGGACCATTCAGAAGCCTGGGGACAATTACACAGAGTGTATTGGAGTCACCACACAAATCTCCTAATGGCAGCCTGGCCCGGAGCCAAGTCAAGCCTCAGGGAATTCAAATTTAAAAGTCAGCTGCATTAGAGGTAGTGATTGACTTTGGAGAAGAGATCGCCTTTCGTGATTTATTACAGCCAGCGCTTTCAGTACATTTAAAAGATGATCTGGTTTAGTAGCATCTTCAAGGGAGCAGTACTGCACAAAATGAGAAACATCTGAACCGGGATTAACCAGAAAGGAGAGACTTGATTACAGCTTGAATTATGTGGAAAGCACATCCTTTTTCTTAGAAATAAATCTTCAAATGCCCCAGAATCTACAAAGAGGAGCTACATTTTCAACCCCCAATATCTAACTTGTAATGGATGGATCTGTTATGGCCAAGTATTTTTATTTTTCTTTTCTTTTTCTTTCTCTTTCTTCTAACATCTTTACTGGAGTATAATTGCTTTACAGTGGTGTGTTAGTTTCTGCTTTATAACAAAGTGAATCAGCTATACATATACATATATCCACATATCTCCTCCCTCTTACGTCTCCCTCCCACCTTCCCTATCCCACCTCTCTAGGAGGTCACAAAGCACCGAGCTGATCTCCCTGTGCTATGTGGCTGCTTCCCACTAGCTATCTATTTTACATTTGGTAATGTATATATGTCCATGCCACTCTCTCACTTCATCCCAGCTTACCCTTTCCCCTCCCCGTGTCCTCAAGTACATTCTCTACGTCTGCATCTTTATTCCTGTGCTGCCCCTAGGTTCTTCAGTTTTTTGTTTTTGTTTTTTTTTTAGATTCCATATATATATGTGTGTGTGTGTGTGTGTGTGTGTTAGCACACAGTATTTGTTTTTCTCTTTCTGACTTCACTCTGCATGAAAGTCTCTAGTCCATCCACCTCACTACAAATAACTCAATTTTGTTTCTTTTTATGGCTGAGTAATATTCCATTGTACGTATGTGCCACATCTTCTTAATCCATCCATCCGTCAATGGACACTTAGGTTGTTTCCTTGTCCTAGCTATTGTAAATAGAGCTGCAATGAACATTGTGGTACATGACGCTTTTTGAATTATGGTTTTCTCAGTGTATATGCCCAGTAGTGGGATTGCTGAGTCGTATAGTAGTTCTATTATTAGTTTTTTAAGGAGCCTCCATATTGTTCTCCATAGTGGCTGTATCAATTTACATTCCCACCAACAGTGCAAGAGGATTCCCTTTTCTCCACACCTTCACCAGCATTTATTTGTAGATTTTTTATGGTGGCCATTCTGCCTGGTGTGAAGTGATCCCTCATTGAAGTTTTGATTTGCATTTCTCTAATGATTAGTGATGTTGAGCATTCTTTCAGGTGTTTGTTGGCAATCTGTATATCTTCTCTGGAGAAATGTCTGTTTAGGTCTTCTGCCCATTTTTGGATTGGGTTTGTTCTTCTTTGATATTGAGCTGCTTGTAAATTTTGGAGATTAATCTTTTGTCAGTTACTTCACTTGCAAATATTTTCTCCCATTCTGAGTGTTGTCTTTTCATCTTGTTTATGGTTTTCTTTGCTGTGCAAAAGCTTTTAAATTTCATTAGGTCCCATTTGTTTATTTTTGTATTTATTTCCATTTCTCTAGGTGGTGGGTCAAAAAGGATCTTGTTGTGATTTGTCATAAAGTGTTCTGCTTATGTTTTCCTCTAAGAGTTTTATAGTGTCTGACCTTACATTTAGGTCTTTAATCCATTTTGAGGTTATTTTTGTGTATGGTGTGAAAGAGTGTTCTAATTTCATTCTTTTACATGTAGCTGTCCAGGTTTCGCAGCATCACTTATTGAAGAGGCTGTCTTTTCTCCATTGTACATTCTTACCTCCTTTATCAAAAATAAGGTGACCATATGTGCATGGGTTTATCTCTGGGTTTTCTATCCTGTCCATTGATCTATATTTCTCTTTTGGTACCAGTACCATATTGTCTTGATTACTGTAGCTTTGTACTATAGTCTGAAGTCTGGGAACATTTTTCCTCCAGCTCCATATTTCTTTTTCAAGATTGCTTTGGCTATTCGGGGTCTTTGTGTTTCCATAAAAATTGTGAAATTTTTTGTTCTGGTTCTATGAAAAATGCCATTGGTAGTTTAATAGGGATTGCATTGAACCTGTAGATTGCTTTGGGTAGTATAGTCATTTTCACAATGTTGATTCTTCCAATCCAAGAACATGGTATATCTCTCCATCTATTTGTATCATCTTTAATTTCTTTCATCAGTGTCATATTTTACTGCATACAGTTCTTTTGTCTCCTTAGATAAGTTTATTCCAAGGTATTTTATTCCTTTTGTTGCAGTGGTAAATGGGAGTGTTTCCTTAATTTCTCTTTCCGATTTTTCATCATTAGTGTATAGGAATGCAAGAGATTTCAGTGTATTAATTTTGTATCCTGCTACTTTACCAAATTCATTCATTAGCTCATGTAGTTTTCTGGTAGCCCCTTTAGGATTCTCTATGTATAGTATCATGTCATCTGCAAACAGCAACAGCTTTGCTTCTTCTCTTCCGATTTGGATTCCTTTTATTTCTTTTTCTTCTCTGATTGCTGGGGCTGAAAATTCCAAAACTATGTTGAATAACAGTGGTGAGAGTGGACATCCTTGTCTTGTTCATGATCTTAGAGGAAATGGTTTCAGTTTTTCACCACTGAGAACGATGTTGGCTGTGGGTTTGTCATTTATGGCCTTTATTATGTTGAGGTAAGTTCCTTCTATGCCTACTTTCTGGAGAGTTTTTGTCATAAATAGGTATTCAATTTTGTTGAAAGCTTTTTCTGCGTGTATTGAGATGATCATATGGTTTTTCTCCTTTAATATGCTAATATGGTTTATCACATTGATTGATTTGCATATATTGAAGAATCCTTACATTCCTGGGATAAACCCCATTTGATCATGGTGTATGATCCTTTTAATGTGTTTTTGGATTCTGTTTGCTAGTACTTTGTTGAGGATTTTTGCATCTATATTCATCAGTGATATTGGCCTGTAGTCTTCTTTCTTTGTGACATCTTTGTCTGGTTTTGGTATCAGGGTGATTGTGGCCTCGTAGAATGAGTTTGGGAGTGTCTGTCCCTCTGCTATATTTTGGAAGAGTTTGAGACGGATAGGTGTTATCTCTTCTCTAAAACTTTGATAGAATTCGCCTGTGAAGCCATCTGGTCCTGGACTTTTGTTTTATGGAAGATTTTTAATCACAGTCTCAATTTTAGTGCTTGTGATTGGTCTCTTCATATTTTCTATTTCTTCCTGGTTCAGTCTCGGAAGGTTATTCTTTTCTAAGAATTTGTCCATTTCTTCCAGGTTGCCCATTTTATTGGCATATTGTTCCTTGTAGTAATCTCTCATGATCCTTTGCATTTCTGCAGTGTCAGTTGTTACTTCTCCTTTTTCATTTCTAATTCTATTGATTTAAATCTTCTCCCTTTTTTTCTTGATATGTCTGACTAATGGTTTATCAATTTTGTTTATCTTCTCAAAGAACCAGCTTTTAGTTTTATTGATCTTTGCTATTTTTCCTTCATTTCTTTTTCCTTTATTCCTGATCTGATCTTTATGATTTTTTTCCTTCTGCTAACTTTGGGGTTTTTTTGTTCTTCTTTCTCTTATTGGTTAGGTGTAAGGTTAGATTGTTTATTTGAGATGTTTCTTGTTTCTTGAAGTAGGATTGTATTGCTATAAACTTCCCTCCTAAAACTGCTTTTGCTGCATCCCATAGGTTTTGGGTTGTCGTGTTTCCACTGTCATTTGTTTCTAGGTATTTTTTGATTTCCTCTTTGATTTCTTCAGTGATCTCTTGGTTATTTAGTAGTGTATTGTTTGGCGTCCATGTGTTTGTATTTTTTACAGCTTTTTCCCTGTAATTGATATCTAGTCTCATAGCGTTGTGGCTGGAAAAGACACTTGGTACAATTTCAATTTTCTTAAATTTACCAAGGCTTGATTTGTGACCCAGGATATGATTTATCCTGGAGAATGTTCCATGAGCTCTTGAGAAGAAAGGGTATTCTGTTGGTTTTGGATGGAATGTCCTGTAAATATCAATTAAGTCCATCTTGCTTAATGTATCATTTAAAGCTTGTGTTTCCTTATTTATTTTCATTTTGGACGATCTGTCCATTGGTAAAAGTGGGGTGTTAAAGTTCCCTACTCTGATTTTGTTACTGTCATTTTCCCCTTTTATGGCTGTTAGCATTTGCCTTATGTATTGAGGTGCTCCTATGTTGGCTGCATAAATATTTACAATTATTATACCTTCTTTTGGAATTGATCCCTTGATCAT
This sequence comes from Phocoena sinus, assembly GCF_008692025.1. Classification (NCBI taxonomy): domain Eukaryota; kingdom Metazoa; phylum Chordata; class Mammalia; order Artiodactyla; family Phocoenidae; genus Phocoena; species Phocoena sinus. The sequence continues at coordinate 159,257,993 of NC_045765.1, forward strand.
TATGTAGTGTCCTTCTTTGTCTGTTGTAATAGTCTTTATTTTAAAGTCTATTTTGTCTGATATGAGAATTGCTACTCCAACTTTTTTTCTATTTCCATTTGCTAAGAATATCTTTTTCCATCCCCTCACTTTCAGTGTGTATGTGTCCCTAGGTCTGAAGTGGATCTCTTGTAGACAGCATACATATGGGTCTTATTTTTGTATCCATTCAGCCAGTCTGTGTCTTTTGGTGGGAGCATTTAATCCATTTACATTTAAGGTAGTTATCGATATGTATGTTCCTATTACCATTTTCTTAATTGTTTTTTCTTTGTTATTGTAGGTATTTTCCTTATCTTATGTTTCCTGCCTAGAGAAATTCCTTTAGCATTTGTTGTAAAGCTAGTTTGGTAGTGCTGAATTATCTTAGCTTTTGCTTGTCTGTAAAGGTTTTAATTTCTCCGTCGAGTCTGAATAAGATCCTTGCTGGGTAGATTAATCTTGGATGTAAGTTTTTCCCTTTCATCACTTTAAATATGTCCTGCCACTCCCTTCTGACTTGCAGAGTTTCTGCTGAAAGATCAGCTGTTAATCTTATGGGGATTCCCTTGTATGTTATCTGTTGCTTTTCCCTTGCTGCTTTTAATATTTTTTCTTTGTATTTAATTTTTGATAGTCTGATTAATATGCTTCTTAATGTGTTTCTCTGTGGATTTATCCTGTATGGGACTCTCTGTGCTTCCTGGACTTGATTGACTATTTCCTTTCCCATATTAGGTAAGTTTTCAACTATAATCTCTTCAAATATTTTCTCAGTCCCTTTCTTTTTCTCTTCTTCTTCTGGGACTCCTATAATTCAAATGTTAGTGTGTTTAATGTTGTCCCAGTGGTCCCTGAGACTGTCCTCAATTCTTTTCATTCTTTTTTCTTTATTCTGCTCTGTGGTAGTTATTTCCATTATTTTATCTTCCAGGTCACTTATCCCTTCTTCTGCCTCAGTTATGCCTCAGTTATGCTGCTATTGATTCCTTCTAGAGAATTTTTCCTTCTAGAGAATTTTTAATTTCATTTATTGTGCTGTTTATCATTGTTTGTTTGCTCTTTAGTTCTTCTAAGTCCTTGTTTAAACGTTTCTTATATTTTCTCCATTCTATTTCCAAGGTTTTGGAACATTTTTACTCTGAATTATTTTTCAGGTAGACTGCCTATTTCCTCTTCACTTGTTTGGTCTGGTGGGTTTTTGCCTTGCACCTTCATCTGCTGTGCGTTTCTCTGTCTTCTCATTTTGCTTAACTTGCTGTATTTGGGGTCTCCTTTTTGCAGCCTGCACGTTTGTGGTTCCCGTTGTTTTTGTTGTCTGCCCCCAGTGGCTCAATTTGTTTCAGTGGGAGGGGACTGGTGCCTGTGTTCTAGTGAATGAGGCTGGATCTTGTCTTTCTGGTGGGCAGGAACGTGTCTGGTGGTGTGATTTGGTGTGTCTGTGACCTCATTATGATTTTAGGCAGCCTCTCTGCTAATGAGTGAGTGTGTGATCCTGTCTTGCTAGTTGTTTGGCATAGGGTGTCCAGCACTGTAGCTTGCTGGTCATTGAGTGGAGCTGGGTTTTAGCGTTGAGATGGAGATCTCTGGTAGAGCTTTTGCAGTTTGATATTACATGGAGCTGGGAGGTCTCTGGTATAACAATGTCCTGAACTCGGCTCTCCCACCTCAGAGGCTCAGGCCTGACACCTGGCTGGAGCATCAAGACCCTGTCAGCCACATGGCTCAGAAGAAAAGGGAGAAAAAAAGAATGAAAGAAAGAAAGAAAGAAAGAAAAAAAGAAAGAAAGAAAGAAAGAAAGAAGGAAAAACATAAAGTTATTAAAATTAAAAATTAAAAAAATTATTAAAAATGAAAAATTAAAAGTAATAAAAAGGGAAAGAAAGAATAGAGCAACCAAACCAAAAAACAAATCAACCAATGATAACAAGTGCTAAAAACTATACTAAGAAAAAAAAAGACAGACAGAAGCCTAGGACAAATTGTAAAAATAAAGCTTTACAGACCAAATCACACAAAGAAGCATACACATACACACTCAAAAAAAGAGAAAAAGGAAAAATATATGTATCTATATATATTTTAAAAAAACATAAATGGAAGAGAGCAACCAAATCAATAAACAAATCTACCAATGATAATAAACTCTAAATACTAAATTAAGATAAACATAAATCCAGAAACAAATTAGCTGCAGAAAGCAAACCCCTAGTCTACAGTTGCTCCCAAAGTCCACCACCTCAATTTTGGGATGATTCGTTGTCTATTCAGGTATTCCACAGATGCAGGTGACATCAAATTGATTGTGGAGATTTAATCCATTGCTCCTGAGGCTGCTGGGAGAGATTTCCCTTTCTCTTCTTTGTTCGCACAGCTCCCGGGGTTCAGCTTTGGATTTGGCCCCCCTCTGCGTGTAGGTCGCCGGAGGGCATCTGTTCCCCGCCCAGACAGGACGGGGTTATAGGAGCCCCTGCTTCAGGGGCTCAGGCTCACTCAGGCCCGGAGGAGGGAGGGGTACAGATGCAGGATGGGCCTGCAGCGGCAGGGGCCAGCGTGACATTGCACCAGCCTGAGGTGCACCGGACGTTCTCCCGGTGAATTTGTCCCTGGATCCCGGGACCCTGGCAGTTGCGGGCTGCACAGGCTTCCCGGAAGCGGGGGTGTGGATAGTGACCTGTGCTCGCACACAGGCTTCTTGGTGGTGGCAGCAGCAGCCTTAGCATCTCATGCCCGTCCCTGGGGTCTGTGCTTTTAGCCACCGCTTGCGCCCATCTCTGGAGCTCGTTTAGGAAGTGCTCTGAAACCCTTCTCCTCGCGCACCCCAAAACAATGGTCTCTTGCCTCTTTGGCAGGTCCAGACTTTTCCCCGGACTCCCTCCTGGCCAGCCGTGGCGAGCTAAGCCCCTGCAGGCTGTGTTCATGGCACCAACCCCAGTCCTCTCCCTGCGCTCCAACCGAAGCCCGAGCCTCAGCTCCCAGCCCCGCCCGCCCTGGCGGGTGAGCAGACAGACCTCTCTGGCTGGTGAGTGCCAGTCAGCACTGATCCTCTGTGCAGGAATCTCTCCGCTTTGCCCTCCGCACCCTTGTTGCTGTGCTCTCCTCCGCAGCTCCGAAGCTTCCCCCCTCCACCACCCGAAGTCTCCACCCACGAAGGGGCTTCCTAGTGTGTGGAAACCTTTCCTCCTTCATGGCTCCCTCCCACTGGTACAGGTCCCAGCCCTATTCTTTTGTCTCTGTTTATTCTTTTTTCTTTTGCCCTACCTGGGTACATGGGGAGTTTCTTGCCCCTTGGGAAGTCTGAGGTCTTCTGCCAGCATTCAGTAAGTGTTCTATAGGAGCTGTTCCACATGTACATGTATTTCTGATGTATTTGTGGGGAGGAAGGTGGTCTCCACGTCTTACTCCTCCGCCATCTTGAAGGTCTCCCCCTAGCCAAGTATTTTTAAATGACTAAAAAGACATTAGTTCCCTAAGTGAAAAGTAATCATTTAGTATCAAAAATAAACATATGATTTAAAATATTAATCTTGTTTGTGTTTATAATCTATGAGAAGCTGCACTTATTCATCTTTGTCCTCTCTGTAACCCAGGAGAATTTTCACTAAGACTTATGACCTTGGGGATTCTCACTGGTTTTCCTCAATGTATACTTTTCATGTCTTCTATCTCAGCTGGAGATAAATGAGTGAATTAGTAAATCTCTGCAAAATATTTATGTTCTTTAACACTCAATTAAGATTTAGAGAAAATATAGGAGCTACAGTTCTATTAAGAGCAAAGTAGTTTAGAAAAAGTATTATTTCCGTAAAACTAAATCTATCTATAGATGTATTTTCCTTACTAATATATTTGATAGGAAAAAAAACAACACCATGAACTTCAAGTCCATTTCCCACTAGTGTCTTCATTTTTATATTTTATTACATTCTGCAGTGGTTCTGTAACCAGCTATATCAAGAATTTTTAAGAGGAATGTAAACAAGGACTTTGCAGTGACTTGGCTGAAACACATCATATAACTGGGAGCAAAAATCTCTACTGAGCTATCCCAAGATGAGTGGTTGAGCTACATTCCAAATCTCTGCCAAGTTCCTTCTGGCAAGCACATTAGGAAATGAAATCTCTCCACCAGAGGGAACCAGGAAGAGATTCATCTATCTTTAGGAAAACATCAACTCCATCCACATAATAAACTAAATGGTTTTGTTATCATCTTGTGTATATATGTAATGAGAACATTTTGAGATATTAGCCAAGTTTATTTTTTCTGTGAGCTGTGACCTTGTAGCCCTCCCCCGAACTCATGCTATGATACTGCTTCCAGAAAGGAATAACTCAAAAGGACACAAGGGTCAACTTCTCTCATTTATTCATCCATTATTTTGTTCAACAAATTTTTATTGAGCACCATCTATGTGCAAGACACTGTCCTAAGTGCTGAAAATAATCTTTGTCTCCATAGACCTTTATATTCTAGTGGAGGGAAGTCAATGAACAAACAATTGATTTTTGTTTTGTTTTTTAAGGAGCAACTGATGAAAATGCTGTGAACAATAAAAACAGTTGGTGGGATAAAGAAGGACAGAAGGACAGGAGGAAGGCTCAGCTTCTGAGCTTCAAAAGACTTGGTCCAGGTATAAAAAAATTTAGAAGCAATAGTCAGCCAGGTGCTATTTTTTCTGGCCACTAGATGAGATGCAGTTTTCTCAGGCAAGACGAAGGAGAAAGAAAGATTTCAGAGGAGATACAGAGAACTCGAAGCTGGTGGGTACCTGAGACCCCACTGTCCTTCCTGTCTCCCAAAGGACACATAGGCTTGGGACCTTGACCTCCTTCATGGAAGCATCCAGATTGGTCCTAGGAAAGCATAGGCCCTCAGATTTGAATGACTTGTGTCAGCACAGTGAGGGTGGAGCAAAATAAGATTGTTACTCAGATAGGAGGTAGGTCCAGCAACCTGCTGGAAGAGGGGCAGTGTTTTTCTACAGGCCATGCTCACCAAGGATTTGCACTAAGAGCCAGAGGATCCAGAAGAAACATGATCTGAATAAATCAATGCACAAAAAGCAGGCAGGAATGAGCGTCCCCAGCAGAGGGTGATGTGAATTGATGATGGAGACAGCCAGACCCCCTCTGACCCCCACAGGGGAGAGACATGTTCTAAAGCTCCTTGGAAATGAAGCTGGACCCCATACAAACTGTGGAAGGTAGGGAGGAGGGTTGCTAAATTAACTTAAAGATTTTGCTGCCGGGTAGAATGAAGTCTTGTAATAAGAATTAAATTCCATTATAGAAAAATAAATTAAGTTACATTTCCTGCACTCAGATATCTGTGGCTTTTGATTTGCACCCATGAGGCATTACGTTATTAAAAAAAAAAAAAAAAAACAGATGGTCAAATCTATTCCCAAATCCAAGTGCAGATAATACAAAAGCGAGAAAGGAGAAGAGCTAGAGAATTGGACAGGGAGACTCTGCAATAGAGCATAGCTTCACTCCCTGCAACAAGAACTGCCCCAGGGTCGGATCTCGCACATCAGGTCCCTTTATTTAGGGAGTTGGAAGGTGGAGGCTCAGCCCACATTTTGCAGCTGCAAACTGATTGAATAGCCCTTTTCTAAATTAAGTCAAATGCAACCATCTGCTCACCTGAAATGCCTATGGTTCCAGGTAACAAGGTTCATCAGGCTTCTCTAAGAACGGATTATTATGATCAGAAAAAATATGATCTGTATTCTGTTAAGCCCGTGACATGCCTGTCAGCATACCAAGCGTTGCATAGAGTCAAGCTTAGGAGGCAGGAGGTAAACAAATAATATGTGTGTTACGTCATGCAACCATTCATGTAAAATGTATATCAGATGCTTGTGCTCGTCACCAGAAAATAACAATATTAATAAATAAAATAATAACATTATTATTAAAAATAACATAATAATATATAAAAATAATAAATTTTTATTAAAAAGAAAAAGCTAAGGTAAAGATTTTTTTTAATCTCAGATCAAGGACAAGGTTTTTGTTTCTGAGCCCCAGAGTGATGAGGCAGTGGTGCTGCTAACTACTTCATTTTTAGTCCTGACATTCTGTTGTGAATCCTTGGCACAGAGAATGGTTCAGAAGAAAGGGGTAACATGGGGGAAAGAATGAGGGCAACAACCTACTATAAAGCACAGGGAACTCTACTCAATGCTCTGTGGTAACCTAAATGGGAAGGAAATCCAAAAAAGGAGATGTATGTATACATATGGCTGATCCACTTTGCTGTACAGTATAAAGTAATACAATGTTGTAAAGCAACTATACTCCAATAAAAATTAAAAAAAAAAAAAAAAGAATGAGGGCAACAGCGATGCCAAGGTCAAGCTTAAGAAACTAACAGGCAGGACCAAATGTCTGGGGACAGACAGTCAGCCGACTACCCCAGTCAGCTCTCTCCCAGACACAGGTATGAGCCTCTGCCTTTGAGCCTTCAGCCCCATCATGCTGTATCCACACACAAGCTCCCATTCAGTAACCACCAAGGTCCCTCCTGTTCTCAAATTTAAATAGATTGGTGCAGAGCCCAGAGGGCCCTGGGATTCACAAAGCCCCAGACAAGACTGTGGGTTGACTCACAGTGAAGAATATATTGATACATCAGTGAAAACAGTGAAGTCCTCCAAATCCTGACAGAATCAACTACTATGAGAATTGTTACAGATCAACAGTTTGAGGGAAAGAATTTCAAGTCAGCAGGCTTCTTTCTTACAAGCAAAATTTCATTAAAAATTAACTGTGAACAGAGTAAGCCCAATATTTGATTCACATAAAAATCTCTAGAGTAGGGATGCAACATGATGCGGGGCACCATTTCACAATGTGGCGGGGAAGGGGAGCAGGGCAACTACTCAACTCCTGCTATCCTCACCCTCCAAAAAATTGCTTCTCTATTCAGCAAGAAATTGAGGCAATTTGTCTTTACTAGGTAAACAATACTGTGGTCCTCCATCACCACCATCATCATGTTTATTTCACCTCCTTCCCACCAGAGTCAGAGAAAAAGGCACATCTCTTCAGGGCACTTGTGCATTTCATCCCTTCCATGGCCCCCTTCTCCAGAGCCCTGGTCCATCAGTGCTCCCTTGTCTCATCTGTATCTTCCATCTCTTCATCTTTTTTTTTTTGCGGTACGCGGGCCTCTCACTGTTGTGGCCTTTCCCGTTGCGGAGCACAGGCTCCGGACGTGCAGCCTCAGCAGCCATGGCTCACGGGCCCAGCCTCTCCGTGGCATGTGGGATCTTCCCGGACCGGGGCACGAACCCGTGTCCCCTGCATCGGCAGGCGGACTCTCAACCACTGTGCCACCAGGGAAGCCCCATCTCTTCATCTTTACTAGCTCTTTTCCATCATCATCTAAGAGTTCAAGTTCCTCCCTTCCGTGGAAAAGAAGAATTCATGAAAACAACTTTAAACATACCACTAAACTAAAACCAGAGAAATAATTGGAAAGAAAAGTGAGCCTATCATATAATGTCTCGAGCAACAACTATGAAAGTTGTTAGCAAGTGTTTAGACCTTCCAACTTTTGATTACATACCACATTTTAGGTTGATGTACAAAATTTTTTTATTGTTAGTTTAAATGGTTGCAAAGGATAGAATTCCTGGAATCATATTTAAATTGTGATATTTTAAAACAAAACTGTTGATTTAAATATCAGAGCAATTTGATGTTTCCCATCACTCATTTTCAAAATACGGGAATAAGCTCTTTTGTAAAAGTCACAAATTGTACATTATTCCCTTTCTCCTTGAAATCATGTTTTTATTTCATTTTCCCACACAATTTACCGTAAGATGATATATATTTCTGTCTGAATGTCTTTTATTGCTCACTCAACAATTAACAATCAAACACGTGTAGATAATTTTAGATTTATATAGTGTTTAATCACTGTGCTCATATAGTTCTGAGTTAAGATTTGAGGGATGAATGTTTCAGGTTCAATAATATTATTATTAGTCCACAACTGATCAAACAACATAGTAAGATTGTTTAATATGCAATGAAAAGTAAAATTTGGGGGAAAGACATTTCTTCATAAAGTAGATAGGCGAGGTTCTGGTGCCTGGATTCAAAGAAACTTCTCTGACACCAATATAGTACTTTGAATTTTCATATTGCTTGGCCTTACTGAAGTTTTTTCATCACGAACAAGGTCACATAATAAGAATTATCATCTGATAGAGACACGCTGTTCTTTTTTTTTTTTTCCTTTTTTTTCCAGCTTTATTGAGATTGACAGTTGACACGTAACATTGTGGAAGTTTAAGGTGTACAATGTGTTGATTCGATACATTTATATGTTGCAAAATGATCACCACCAACCAAGCTATTCTTTATAAAGCAGCAAAAAGGAAATGTGAAAGAGAGGTGGGAGAGGGCTGGGCACCTTCAAGAACATGTGCAGAAGCAGATCATTTTCCTAGAAAAAGAATATTTAAAGTTGAGGGTCTAGAATCTGAATCCATTAAAAAGCCTCCAAGATTCCACCCAAGCCTTGGAAAGCCGGCTCTTACCACACGAGGCAGACACACGCCAGCTTGAACATCACTACGTGAGATTACGGCTTCTCCATTGCCCAAATGACACTTCTTCTGCTATTTTCCTTTGATGCTTCCTTTGCTAAGCTCTGCGGAAAGGGGAAATAATATACGGCAAAAACACAAATGTTTTCCACCATTAGTGGAAATGGAATAAATTATACCGGTCAGGCTGTATAAGATTTGGCATGACACTTTCCCAGTGTTAATCCCACAATTTGAGATCTTAAGAGAAGTGATATTTAAAAGGTCACATCTTTAGTTCATTCACGGGCACACCCCCCTCTAGTGCTGCTGGGAGCACACCTGCATGTAACTATTAAAGTTCTGATGGCAAAAGTGTCTGCTGCAAATGGAGAACCATTCTTTGGGGGCAGGAAAAGCAGGCCAATGGAAGCATCATTTGAGGTCACTGTAACATTGTTTGTAATTACAAGGGACAAATGCAGAGATACGACTGCTCGCTCGCAATACAGGGAGCAATGGAAACATGTAGAGGCAAGAATTTTAAAGATTACAGTAAAACATCTCAAATGGTCTCCTTCCTCTACAGGGATATAGGACAGGGGCCAAGAAAACATGGCAGGTCATTGTTCCAATTTAGAAAAACCTTGTGAAGGGTTAAAATCTGGGGCAAGTTGTCTCAGTCTAAACCTGCAGGTAAATCATGCTGTCTTTTGTTTCACATAGAGATACTAGGAGCAATTGGAAATTAACACTTTGAGTTATTTCCCAAACATCTGTTCAGGACCCATTTGGGAATCTTCTTCAGATTCAGATTACTGGGCCCAACCAGTTGTGTGAGTGTGTGTGTGTGTGTGTGTGTGTGTGTGTGTTCTTCTTCAGATTATTTTCCATTATAGTTTATTATAAGATACTGAATATAGTTCCCTTGCTATACAGTAGTTCTTTGTTGTTTATATATTTTATATATAGTAGTGTATATCTGCTAATCCCCAAACCCCTAATTTAACAGCTATGTATATTTATATTATATATATTATATATGTATATTTATATAAAAAACTGAGTCACATTGCTGTACACCTGGAACTAACACATTGTAAATCAACTGTACTTCAATTAAAAAAATTTTTTTAAGCAATTCAGGCTTTGAGGACCAATGACTTCGAAAGTCAGGCTTACAAAAGAAAATGTAAACCTACAAGATTTCTAGCTCAGGAGTCCTAAACATTTTATTGTGCTACTGTACTTACTTTTATATTATATGCACGTTCATTGTGCTACTAATATTTTAACAACAAAAAAGTAGAAAAATATAAAGAATGAGATTTTTTAAAGTGTAAATCCTAATATTTTCTTCCCACACTCAAATCGATCATCTGACCAAGCGTGGTCAAAGGAGAGGGGAAATTTTTAAATGGAGGTTATCGTTTATAATTCCTCTTAGCTTCTCTGGGCTTTAATTTATTTCAATCGTTTTCACAGCTTTCTTAGATGTCTGGATAGACTTTCAACTCATTATGAAAAAAATATTACTGAAAATGTGGAAGAGCTATCCTCTTAGGAATTGCTGGGAAGGCAGATTTTTGTGGATTCCTTAAAAGAAAGATGTTGGATTGAGATCCTGATCGTTATAGGTCAGGCTAACACTTTTGAGATGTTAAAAGATTTTTTTCCCCCTCCAGTGTTTTTCCCTTTTCTTTCCAAAACTCTCAGCATGTTACTCCACCCCACGCCATTTCAAACGGAAGTTCTGTTTGCATGAGCTCAGAAGCTCAGAGCTTTTGGTTTCCTAAAGCCTGATGTCCAAATGGAAGCAAAAGCCCTTCAGAATTGATGCTGAAGGCAGTGTAAACTGACGGAAGGGAACCCCTGGCAGAAACACGCCTGAAGAAGAAGGCTTTCTCTCCAAAGACCAGAAAGCAATACTTCTAGACTAGGGAAGTGAGGGGACATAAATAAAAAGAGAGTTGGGGATCCCTGGTGAAAGGGCCAGACACAGAGAGGCCAGGTGAGCAGGAAGAAGGGATGCAAGGGGCTTTGCTTGACCCGCAGAAGTTTTAGGAGAGCCGAGTGATCCCCTTCTGTAGACCCTACAGCCATCACTCGCTAAACATCGTCTGCAGCCAAGGACAGTGCCACCCTCATCCTGTGACAACCTCGCTCACCAGCAGCCCGTCCACCTCTGATGGTCACGCAGCAGGAGGGGTACCCCATCCCCCCATAAAACGTTGCTCACGCTCTGTTTGTTCAGCCAAAAAAAAAATAGAGACTACCCCTGAGATCAGCATACTGATAAAGAAGCTGCTGTATAGAAGCTGCTCCAAGACCCCTGGAACTGAGACAGGTTGGAAACACTGCAGGCTTTTGCAAACACACATATTCCCTGCACAGTCTTCATTCCTTTTCTTCTGCGGTGGGCAGGAAACTGGCAGTCAGTTTCTAAATACATCAACTAACACTTCTAACTCTCCCCCTTCTTGCAGGTATGTCCTCACTGACACCAAAAATAATGCTGGAGAGAGAATGAAATCGTGTGCAGTGATCTAAACAGGCTTTGGAAACCATGAAATTCAAACTATGACATAGGTGATCATCAATAAGCTAAAACACCAAGATAATTCGGTGACACATAAGCAAGAAAGCTGGAGTTACCCATTGTGATGGTTCATTTTATACATCAATTTGGAGGGTGTTTTTGGATGACATCAGCATTTAAATGGATGAACTTTGGGTAAATCATGTTACCCTCCATAGCGTGAGTGAGCCTCATCCAATCACCTGAAGGGCAAATGGAACAAGAGAGTGGCCTCCCTGGGCAGAAGCAAATTCTCCAGCCGATTGTCTTCTGACTGGCCCTGCACTGTTGGTTTCCCTGAATCTTGACCTGCCAGCCCACACTGGACTTCCCAGCCTCCATAAGTGCATGAACCAGTTCCTTATAATAAATCTCTTTGGATAGATACATAGGTAACATATAATATCTGTATATATGTTATTAAATGGTAACACAATATGTATAACATTATATGATAACATAATATACAGAACATGTGTTATAATATAGGTTCTGATTCTCTGGGGAACCCTCAGTAATACACCCATATTTTCTTTTTCTGCATTCCCCACAACCAAGTTTATGAATTCTACCTCTGATACTTGAGTATAATAAAAAATATATTTATTTTGTCTTTGCCCCCATTTCTAGCACAGATTTCCTAAAACACTTGAAATTTCCTGAGCAATAGTGGTTTTTTTAATTCATAACGAGCCCTTTCAACCATACCTGGGTTTATGCTAATGAGGTGACTGGTGGCAGGAACCCTACACAGCTTCAGGATGACGGCTGGTCACCAGAGGAACCAAGCATGTGATCAGAGGGTTGGAACTTTCTCACTACTCCCACCTCTGGGGAAAGAAATGAGGCTGGAGATTGAGTTCAATCACCAATGGCCAATGATTTAATCAATCATGTCTATGCAATGTAACTTGGATTAACACTCTGAAACAATGAAGCTGAGGAAGCTTCTGGGTTGGTGAATGCATCCACATGCCAGAAGGATGGTGCATCCCAACTCTGAAGGGACAGAGGCTCTGGCACTAGGGACCCTTCCAGACCTCACCCTATGCACCTTTCCATCTGACTGTACACTGTCTCCCTTGTAATAACTGTAATCCTAAGTATAGCTCTTTCCTGAGTTCTGTCACTCTAGCAAATTACTGAACCTGAAGAGGGCATTGTGGGAAACCTCGAATTTGTACTCAGCCGGGCATAAGTGCAGGTAGTCTGGAGACCCCAGTTGAGGCTGGTGTCTAAAATGGAAGTAGTATATTGGAACTAAGCCCTGTGCTAATTCTGTGTAGTTAATTGGATTGAATTGTTGGACATCCAGTTGGTGTTGAAGAGTTGCTGTTGTTAGGAAAAAAACCACACAATTTCATATCCTAATTGCAGCATCATTTTCCATCTCCACTACTGCCATCCTAGTCCAATCCATCTTCATCTTCAGAAGAGTAGGGTTTTTTCTTTTCTTTATTTTTTTGCTGTACGCAGGCCTCTCACTGTTGTGGCCTCTCCCGTTGCGGAGCACAAGCTCCAGATGCACAGGCTCAGCGGCCATGGCTCACGGGCCTAGCCGCTCCGCGGCATGTGGGATCTTCCCGGACCGGGGCACGAACCCGTGTCCCCTACATCGGCAGGCGGACTCTCAACCACTGCGCCACCAGGGAAGCCCCAGCAGAGTAGGTTTTTAAAACCATAAATCACATGTCGATCCTTGCTTAAAATCACCCATTGGCTTCCTATCACACTTAGAATAAAACCCACCTTATTCTGACTTTCAAGACCCTTTTTGATCTGGCCCCTGTCTACTTATAGAGCCTTATCACATAGCACACCCCCTTGCTCATTAAGTACTTTGCATGTGGCCTTCTTTCTGGTTTTCTGTTTATTAAATCCACCCATCCTTTTCTTGCCTTGGGGCTTTTGTACTTATCCCTTCCTTGGCCAGACATGTTCCACCCTCTTCTAAACAGACCAATCTGAGCAATTATTCAGAATTCATCTCAGGGATGCCTTCCTGGAAGACCCAAACAGGGCTAGAGATTCACCATCACAACAGGCTATTCTAATTCTCTGCATTCCTTATCAGCATCTGACACATTTCATGTTTATTTATCTGTTTATTGTCTGACTACACCCACTAGAATGTTAGCTCCATGAGAAATGGGACCTTGTGTGTCTCATCCATCACTCCATCCCCAGTGTCCAGAACACAATCTGACCCACTTGGCCAATTGATGAATATTTGAAGATGGAACAGTTGAAGAAAATCATCACCTGGGAGGTGAGAGACCAGCAGCTTCCAGATGGCTGAATTAATTTACCAGAGAACAGCAGAGACCATGATTACGCTCAGCTAATTCTGTGCTATAGCGTCTGACTGGTGATAAGGACTCATGGTGGGAATGAAACTATTTCAAGGATTTGCCCCATAAAAAGGGCTGTTTATTAGAGCATCAGCAAATACAAATAACTTCTCATAAAACCAAACAAGGTCTGGCAAGTTTCCCTGCTCTGTGCAGGGCTTTCACTGCCATTCCCTTGAAAACCATTCATTCTACAAGGCAGTCAGCCTCCTGTCTCCTTGAGCACTGATTGCTCTGCTTGGTCAGGCAGTTTAGGAAAACGCACCACTCTCGACAGGGCTAAGGAAAGGGAGAGAGGGGATCTGGCTTTTCAAAAGTACAATGCTTTGGGCTTCCCTGGTGGCGCAGTGGTTGAGAGTCCGCCTGCCGATGCAGGGGACAACGGGTTCGTGCCCCGGTCCGGGAAGATCCCACATGCCGCAGAGCGGCTGGGCTCGTGAGCCATGGCCGCTGAGCCTGCGCGTCCGGAGCCTGTGCTCCGCAATGGGAGAGGCCACAGCAGTGAGATGCCCGCGTACTGCAAAGAGAAAAAAAAAAAAAAAAAAAAAAAAGTACAATGCTTTCTGATAAAAGAAAACACAGAAAATCATTCCAAGTGAGGAGGACGCTTCTAAAGGGAACTGAACGCCTCATCTGAGACCAGAAAGGGGCTTCAGCCCTCTGGCCTCTGTCTTCTCCAGGAAGCCTAGAATCCCACAGTTCCAGTGGGAAATGGAGAATTTTGGCGTTTCCTGAATCTGGCATTTGAAGTGGTAAAGGCTTTTCCTAAAGAGACAGACTCTGTCTGCCATCCACTGGGTCTGCTTGCTATTCAAAAGCAAAGATACAACTCTGTGCATATTGAAAGTTAAAAGTGTGATTTCCAACAGACTCACAGACTTAGAAAACAAACTTATGGTTACCAAAGGAGAAAGGGGGAGGGGGATAAATTAAGAGGTTGGGATGAACACATACACACTACTACATGTAAAATCGATAATCAACAAGGACCTACTGTATAGCACAGGAAACTCTACTCAATACTCTGTAATAACCTATATGGGAAAAGAATCTGAAAAAGAAAAGATTATGTATATGTATAACTAAAATCACTTTGCTGTACACCTGAAAGTACTAACACAACATTGTAAACCAAATAGACTCCAATGTAAAATTTAAAAATTGTTTTAAGTTTAAAAAGAATAAAAATATTGTTTCCATATAAATATGGTCAGCAGCTAATGCCAACAGTTAATGCTGTATGTTTCATTTCTGCAATGAATTAATATATCTCACAAGGAACATTTCAAATTTCCAAAGGGAAATCCATGTACAGTGTGAAGTTAAATCCCTTAAAATGGCTATAGCCTTCTATCCAGGAATTCCACAACCAGAAATTCATCCTGAAGGGAAATAATAAGGAATGCAGACAAAGATTTATTCTCAAGAGTGTTCAAAATCCTAAACACTATAAACAACTGAAATGTCCATCAATAGGGAAATAGTAAAGAAAAATTATTGAGTGTGCCTATAATGGAATGTTATATAGTCATTAAAAATTATATTTATGGGGAATTTTTAAAAACACACTTGTGCTTTAAAAAATTCCACCATGCTTCCAAAATGTTCACAGAAACACTGGTTAATCCCAAAGAATTTCTGGATTTCCTCATATCCTTCCCTTTTGCTTTTTCTTTTTTGAAATCAGAGATGTTGACATGGCATGGTGTTAAAATGGGAGAAGTTGGTTGGAGAGGAGTGTAATCCTCATGTAAACCTATCTCCACACAAGAAAACAAACTCTCCTGTCCTTAAAAGAGAGGAAGTATGGCAGAGTCAGAGTCTTGAATGTTTCTTCCTGCCATCTGCTGATTCTATACTTTCAAACTATTTCTTAAGCAGCTGCTAGACAGCTGTTTCAGCCTCCTAAGATAGGTAGAGAAGAAAGGAACGAAAAAAGAATAAAAACTTTACAGAGATGTCCACACCATCCAGACTCTAGGTACAGTTGTGCTATTTAACATTATGGAGACAATCGTGTTAATATCCCCAGATGGAGGCTCACCTGGCTGCATAAGTGCTCACGTCAGTCTATGTCGTAGTTGGCTGTCTAGGGCCTATGCGTTCATCAGTTGGGGCTGATTTAAATTACCTGCTTACGATGGGGAGCTTGAGGGTAGGGTATCAGTTAGGAACCACGTGAATGAAGGATTAGAAGAAGCCAGGAAGATAAAGGATTTTGAGACAGAACAAAAATATCTCATCAATCTAAAGTCACCAGAAAAACCTGCTGCTCAAGCAAAGTGAAATTGACTAGACTTCCTGTAATAAAGGAGAACAATCCTTGACAGAGCCCAGCAGTGTCTCAAAATGGGGAAATTGGAGAAACATACACATGGAGTTTTGAGGCCTGAGTGATTTTAAGGTGGGTCTTGCAAGGTGGGGAACTGGCTGGGATTGGCTAAGACTTATAATAGCTGTGGGTTGATGGGAAGGTAAGGTGAGTGTTTTGAAGAGAACCCTGGAGAGCAAGCTACCTCGTGGTTCACAGTCTTGTCTTCCAGGAACCAGTATTCTCTGGAGCAAATAACTAAGATTTCTTTTTTTGTTTTGTTTTGTTGGTGGTGTTACATACAGGTAGGAAAGTATACCTGACCCCAGTTAACACAGGGACAGGCAAATATGTTTGGGCCCAGTATTGTTTAACACAGAGACAGGAAAAGATATTGGTTTCAGTCCTTACAGGAATGTAATGCAGTTACTGGCTGTGTAATTGACACCCTCTCCTGCTACTTCCCTGGAAATCTTTGGTAAAATTTACATTGCTCACTAAGGCTTTTCAAAGTGCTTTCATTGGTGGCTATAAGGAAACATGGTTTGTGCAGTTATCAGAGATTACCTTTGAACACTTGCTTTCATGGGGAGTTAGACTGTGTCTTCTGTCACCATATATCCGTGCCTAACACAATACTCAGCATATATAGCAAATAAATGGGTACAAGAGAGGAAACATACAAGCATATTATAAGTGATGCAAGCAATAAGAATGCAAAGGAAAGAATGCTTGCAGGGTTTGAAAGTAGTAAGAGAAGATTGCAAGTATGCAAAATCATCATTGATATAGGGCAGGATGAAGATGAAGAAGAAAGACAGTGAGGTAAGCGTAAGCAACGTCTGTCCCTGTAGCCATAGGACCGTTCTAAGGTGAGTGCAGAGGCTGTGTTGGAGAAATCAGAATGTTTGGACAATGAAGCTAGACCTCAGGCCTCTGGAAACCAGACAGGTAGATATAAACTGAGAGTCTGTGAATAGCAATGTCCAGATAAGAGGAATTTCTTTTAAGAAAACAAACATAACTAAAGTATTTGGTTTGGAATAGAGAGAAAAGAGGAAAAATCCAGTCAGAAGGCACAAGGTAAATAAGCCTTGGATGAAAGCATCCACAAAGTTAAGGGAAAAGGGAGTATAGATACAGGATATGAACCAAGGCCAGCAAGCTGCAGAACTTGAAGTAGACCCAAGATGAGTCATCAGACATAAAAGAAGACTCAAATAGACCTCCAAATTTCCAAGCCTCTTGGTTGGAAGAATCGTGATGCCTTTGACAATCAGGAACAGGAGACACAACAGGGAGAGAGGGAAGGATACGTACAATTTGGGGCAGGTTGGTTTCCTTCAACCATGGGGATATCTAAGTTATGCCTCTGGAAGACAGTTAGACATATGCGGGCGATGCTTCGGTGAAATGAGAGAAGATAAGAGATTAAAACAACCACTGTATCTCCAGTGGTTCCCAAAGACCAGAGACGGTGCTACAAGGTCACGAGCAATGGCAGGAAGAGCAGGTGGGCACAGTCCTCTCCCAGGAGAGAAACTGGTCGTTCACAAATACACGAAGTATGAAGGATGTGTAAGAGTATTTCTATCCTTTTCCCAAGGGCAACTTCAGTCCCTCCACAGTGGGACTGTGGGTCTCAGAAGGAGTACCTGCGGCTCGTCTCACTCCTCTTTCTACACTTCAGACTTACTTGAGACAGCCCATGTGTCCCAACATGTGCTCCAGGCCCTGCCTCTGGGACACATGTCCCTACCTCTATCCTGAAGGAGGCTCCTCCGAGTTGGGGTCTCCATCTGCCTCTCATTGAAGTATTCGATTACAGGTCTTCCAGACTCTTCAGCGCAAAGCAGCTACAACGCAAGCGAAAACTTTTCTCTGATGAAAAAAGTATCCGCTAAAATTACATTATTTCAGTGTTAATGCCTTTCTTGGGGGTCTCTTAAATTTCATTCTGTAAAGAATAAAGCACTTGAGCAAATTAGAGTGGGAGAAAGAGAGAACTCAACAGAGAAGAGGCAGAAAAACTGGTCAAGAAAAGGAAGAGTCAGGAATCAAAGTATTGGAGGGGTAACTTCAGCAGAAGCCCTGGAAAATAACAGCAGATGAAAAGTCACCAGACTTGACAATGAGAGAGACGGTGACCTTCAAAAGAGGAGTGTCAGCAGAAAGGGGTCCATATGCCAAGCTTAATTCAAATCACCCAAGGATCATCCCGTCTAAGCCTGTACTTCCTTGACGTAGCTTACCTGACTTCTTATAAATAATCATATGTCAGCCTCCCCAGATTTCACTGGTTAACATAAAAAAGCAGAAGAACATTTTACATGAGTAATAAAACTGTGGGCTTGGTGGCACTCGTGATAATTTGTAAAACCAAATATTTAACACACAGCAAATTTACTTTCAAGAAACACTTGTCAGTTTTCTGCCCTCTGTCACAAAGTGGCTCCAGACTGAGTTTCCTAAGACTGCATATTTGTGTCTGCATGTCTGGAATAGTACTAAGAATGAATTCTATACCCAGCACCTTCTCGAATAGAACTCTTGATGGTAATTTTGAGAATGTTCCTTAATTAGTCCATAACCTGAGCATCTGTGCTATTCTCTATCTCAGTATTTTCCATCAGAAAACTAAGCCACATCCCTCAGCTGGTATTTGTTTTTAAACCAAGCTCAAGTTCTGACATCCTTTTTTTAAGGTACTGAAATTTCATGCAGGGATCCTTACCACATGCTTTGAACTTCACCCATCTGACGCGACAAATGCTCTCAACCCCCGCTTCCATTTGCAGAGGGATCCTATATAATTTGCAGTTGGACATGATTTTAGGCAATGCCACTATAGCAGTCTTTTTTTTTTTTTTTACTAAACTGTCAACTCCAAGGCATATTTGAAAATTAATGCTTTCAAGGTTAAATCCCACGGCCAAACTTATATAAATTACTTTTATAAGATGATACTGTCTAGTTTAATTAAACCCATTTAATCCAACTTGCAAAAGGTTTTCCAAGTTATTAGCCATTCCTAGTAAAATAGCTGTTTAGTCTATACAAATATATCCATAGCATCGTGGCCTAAAAGACTTCTTATGCCCATTAGACTAAGCAATGTCATGTAGACTCTGATTTTTAACAGATAGAATGCAAGTTCAACAACGCAAATGAATGAGTCAAACAAAAGCAATACTAATGTATCATTTAGGGTTCTCCAGAGAAACGGAGTATATATGTATGTATGTGTCTCTATGTATAAATATGTGTATCTATGTATAAATATGCATGTATGTGTAAGTATACATATACGTAGCTATACTTTTTTTGGCGACTTACTTGAAGGAATTGACTTACATGGTGTGGCGGTTATCTGAACTGCATAGGGCAGGTGGCAGGCTGGAAATTCAGGCAGGATTTCTACTTTACAGTCTGCAGGCACACTTTCTTCTTCATCCAAGAAACCTCAGCTTTTGCTTTTAAGGACTTCAACTGAGTGGATGAGGCCTATTCATATTATCAAGGGTAATCCCCTTTACTTTAAGTCAATTGATTGCGCATTTTTTAAATTGACGTATAGTTGACTTACAACAGTATATAAGTTTCAGGTGTACAGCATAGTGATTCACAGTATCTAAAGATTATACTTCATTTGTAGTTATCATAAAATATTGGCTATATTTCCTGTGCTGTACAATACATCCTTGTACCTTATTTATTTTATACGTAGTAGTTTGTACCGCTTAATCCCCTTTTCTTTTCATTTTTAAATTTAATTAATTTATTTTATTTATTACTTATTTTTAAATACATTTTATTTTAATTTTGATTAAAATGATCGTACATTTTATCAAATAAAGTCAATTAACCACATGTACAAAATGCTTTCACAGCAATCCCTAGGTTAGTGTTTGATTATATAATTGGGTACTAGAGTCTAGGCAAGTTGACACATAAAACTAACCATCACAGTGTGGCAATCCTTGTGGGTCCACAATATGTTTATAGTTCCAGTATCAGCAATGACTATATCAGGTGGGGGAGAATGATACTAGGATATGAAAGGCATGGGCTCCAGCTTTGCAAGAGAAGATCATCTAATGATAGAAACTGATAATCATGGAAAATTGCATAAATCACATAAGCCGCATAGAGAGACATCTTGCAGGGCCAAAACCCAACACTAATTAACTAATTGATTTTAGTCCTTTATTCATTTTTATTGTCAAAACCAATCATCATTTGTTTTAAGCAAGCCATACCACACTAATGAAAATCATTAATTATCTTAGCTGAAAAAGTCTCAAATTATATAAATTTTAGTTTTATCAGAATTAAAATTCTGATAGTTTTCTATTGTCAAAGATTATCTTTTAACTTGATGGTACTAAATAAAAATAATGATGAAGCAAAGTCTTCATCAACTTATAGAATATACTTCCCTAATTGTTTTACCATATAAAAGTGCTATAATTAAGGAAATGAGAAAAAAATTGAAGGATAAAGAAGTTGCTAGAATAATTAGAATCACTTTTATTCTAGCTGCCGTATTTCTTTTACATCCTACTTTCACTTCTTTTTGTTCCCTCACATTTTAAAAAAGAAATTACCCTTAGGAAACTAGAACTATCAACATCAAATCTCTTATTTTGAGCTTTTTGATGATTAATCTTATGAGTCAACTTGGCTAGGCTACAGCGTGGAATTCTTTGGTCAAACACCAGTCTAAATGTTGTTGTGAAGGTATTTGAGGATGTGATTAACATTTAAATCAATAGACTTTGAGTAAAGCAGATTACTCTCCATAACGTGATGGGCCATATTCAATCAGTTGAAGGTTTCTTGTAGAAGAAGAAATTCTCCACAAGACTGTAACATAGAAAGTCTGCCTCCGTCTGGCCTGCTGCCCTGTGGCGTGAAGACTTAACACGGAAACATCAACTCTTACATGAATTTCCAGCCAACCAGCCTATCCTTACAATTTTGGACTTACCAGCCCCAGGAATCATGTGAGCCAATTCCAGTCAATCAGTCAATAGATAAATAGATGAGAGATAGATAAATAAATATATGTACACATGTACGTGTATATATGTGTGTCCGTGTGTGTGTGGAGAAAGAGAGAGAGATACACGTATTATTGGACCGTTTCTCTGAACTAAAACAAATATTCTTCCTTAAATTTTTCATAAATATTTTACACAAGAAGTACAACTTATTGTAACAAAAAAGTCTTAGTTTGTATGCCTGTTTTTACCATGAATGAAATAATTTATTTGAGTGGTATGAGGTGCCTTAAGTTTTAACCGGAAATGTTTGAGATGTATTTCTTTCACTCTCTTTTGACCTTGCAGAGACTCACATACCTGTTCATTCATAAACATCGGTTGGCAAGACTGCATACACTCTACCTCCCTCCAAACACTGCTTTATTGTTGCCTGAGGTTTCTAGGTAATGGATACTGGCCAGTCTAAATAGACGACAGATGTTCAACACGGAACCTGCATGCCTATGCCTGGAAGGGATAAAAATTTGCTGTGGTGGAACTGGGAAACCGAAGCGATATGGTAACTTGGGGTTGTCCACTATGACTGCTAAAGATCATTCTAGCATTACTCTTTCTTAGTGTCTGCTCTGTGGAGCCATTCAGTCAATCTGCATTTGCCTAATTAATCTGAGAATTGTCATGGTTAAGGAACTGAGGAAAAACATAACAAGACATTTAAGAATGTGAACATTAGTCTCTTATGAGACTGCTTTATTGATAAGGTTTTGCTGAAATGGGTAAGATTTGCCTTGTTGCTAAGGCAACCTGTGCACAGGAAAAACCGAACTATACCTCATTCTGGCAAGTGGTCCTTGCAATTTAATAAAGGGAAAAATAAATATAGCTACAGACCCACATCAGAAAGAAGAAAGAAAAATAAACTACAAAAGGGAAAAAGATAATGTTTGGGGAGGTGGGTGTTGGGTTTGGAAATTGAGGTTAAATGTTATCTTCCCAGAAGAAAGCCATCTCTACGAGGAATACCAAAAAATATATGTCCAAGTCTGACACATCACATCCGCTGCCCTCTCCCCTCTCAGATCTTATTTCTTACCACCTTCCTGTGCTCTCTTCTGTCCAGAATCACTGGACTCCTTGGCTTTCCTCTAACATGCTGTGCTCAACTCTGCCTTTACTGTTTTGTCTGCCTGGAAATCGCTCTCCCTAGATATGCACCTGACTCCCCTCTCTCATATCCTACTGGTCCTCTTATCAGAGAACCCTGCCCTGACCACACATTTAAAATAGCCTCTCCCCACTGCCACCACTGCCCTTCTCTATCACTTTATCCTAGTTTATTTTTCTTCATAGCATTTATCACCATGTAATACTAAATACTCATTTATTTCTTTATTCTCAGCTTCTCCCACTAGACCATAAGCTCCTTTAGAGCAGATTATGAGTGTCTTGTCCACCGCTTTGTCATCAACATTGCAAAGGGCTTTTTTTTTTTCTTGTACAGTAAATTGTTATTTGTTAATAAATGAAGTTGTGCTTCCAATCTTTCAAAATCCAGTTAAGGAGATAAAACTAAGACATAAAAACAAGTATGTAATGTTAATATGGTAGAAAATAACAAGACGAAAACCAAACCCAAAAGCAATTGCAAGGGGATATAGTATGGGTTAGAAGAAGGAGCAAAAAGCATTACTGGGGACATAGGACTTTAGTCACTACCAGAGAAACCTTTCTAAAATAGCACTTGCATCAACCACTCCACATCATGCCAGATAGTGTCTGTTGCTGGCTCTTAGCAGGGGCTAAGAAACTACATTTCACAGACTCTGTTGCTAGCAGGGTTCCAGTCAAAGTTTTGCCAACAGGAGGCTTTCTCATGAGATTAGAGGGTAGAAGAAGAGTAGGAATCTTTCTTCTTCGGGCAATAGCAGTGGCTATAGGCTCCATGGCACCTGCTCTATACCTGAGCTAGAGTGAAGCAACAGACCATCACAGACAGCTTGGGGGAGAGGGATTCAGGGCTGCATATCTGGCTGCACCTCCCTGTATTTGCTTATATCTGAGAACACCACTTCCTTTTCTGTTCCTCCAACCTCTCCAATAATTTTAAAATTTAATTCCCCATATTAAATATCTCTCTGCTGGAAATATCTTAAGTGGCTTTTATTTTTCTTGATTCAATCCAAACTGATAAACACCTACTTCTCATCCTAACCGTTCTAGCCTTCTTTAATTCATATTCTCAGTTAAACATGTAGTTAATTCATATTCATATTACTTAGTTCATACTCTAAATTCTATAGTCTCTCTAAAGGTGGAGAAGAATGCTACACCATAACCATTCTCAAGAAAGCCCTCGCAAGTGGCTCCCTCTAGCCAGCAATCCTCTATCCTTAAATTATGTAAGACGTCATCTGTACCTCACAATTTTGTACTCAGTTCCACACATTGCCGTATTTTACTCCCCAGTTTTTCTTAAATAAAAATGTTCAGTCTCCAATTAAATTTCAAATTCCT
The DNA here is from genome assembly GCF_008692025.1 of Phocoena sinus. Classification (NCBI taxonomy): domain Eukaryota; kingdom Metazoa; phylum Chordata; class Mammalia; order Artiodactyla; family Phocoenidae; genus Phocoena; species Phocoena sinus. The sequence goes on from NC_045765.1 coordinate 159,281,320, forward strand.
GGAGGGCAAGACTTGGAGTTTTTTCTTTTACCTCTGGTAACACCTATGACAATGTCAGGCATGTTGTCAGTACCTGATGAATAAACATGCATTAGTTTCACTTGAAAGAGATCAAAGAAAGGGTATTTTTCCCATCAGTTCAGTGTGGAAGGCCAGTGATTTGCTCACAGCCATACGTTACAGTGTCCTACTTATCAAACTGTCATAAACTGCCTTAAGCCTTAGTAATTGCTGGGCTCAAGGGCCTGGGAGAAAGTCAGCACAGAAGAACTGCTAGGGGACCATGGTTTTACATGTGAAAACTATTATTTTAGTTCACTAAAGATGAATGTACTAACAACTGGAGCCTGAAAACTGTTTTTAGCTAAGTTTCACACCTCTAAAACTTGCCAAAATGTCTCAGCATCCCATCCAAATTTCTGGATAAGTAGCAGATAGCCTACTTCACCTCAACTCCCTTGATTAGTCGTCTCAACATTTTCTTATTTTTATCCATTATTGTCTACTAGACACAGATTGTGATGTGATATCAATAATCAGTCTCTTATTATTTTTGGTTTTTGGTTTTTGTTTTTTTTCCCGGAGCAAATTGTTCCAAATGTAGCTGTAGATTTGGTGCATTCATGGGAGGAGGCAAGGTCAGGATCCTCCTACTTCGTGATCTTGAGCCGGAAACCTTCAGCCTCTTATCATGATCAAAAAAATCATTTTCTGAATGCATAGTTGAGTCTATTAGATTGGCCAAAAAGTTCGTTCGTTTGTAACATCTTACAGAAAAACCCAAACAAACTTTTTGGCCAGCCCAATATTTTATAGTCAACTCAATTGTATACATTTGGACAACAAGACAAGAAAGCTGTTAACAAAGAAAAAAATCTAAAAAGAAGAAAACAGAGCTACACAAGTCAGGTATCCTCTGAGAATTTTGGAGTAAACTGTCAAAATGCCATCTTTGACACTCCAAAGAAAAATAAGCTAAATTAAGAACCAGAGGATAGGTCTGGAAATTTGGAAACACAGACAATTCTACCCCAGTTTTAGAAGGGGGGACTGAAATCAGAAAGAACTGATCTGTTATTCGGTGAGCAGAGAAAAAGTCAATATCTTCTTATTACTAATAAAGCCCTGAATAAGCTACTAATTTGGAACTGAGGAAGTACCCAGCTGAGGAGCTGAGATATAAAAATTTTATTTTTAGATTCTAGAGAATATTAGGACCAGGTTTTCAGATGACGTGTTTATGCTTTATTTCCTTGATTAGAGCACTGCCATGCTGCTTTTTAAACACCGATGCATGCCCATGGCTTTAACTTGGCTACCCCAACCAAATTAGACGGTCCTTATTGTGATAAATCACATTATTCAGGGTTGTTAGTTGCTAACAACAGCAAATTGACTATTGAAGCAGAAAAAGAATTTAGTCAAGGATAATTGGTAGCTCTCAGAATCTTCAGATGAGTCAGAGAATAGGTTTATAGGTTGGCTAAGTGACCAGATGCAAAACCTAAGTCACGCCATCCTATGGCCTACAGGCCACTGACTTTGTCCCAGATCAAGGGCCTCAGCACAGCAGCTCACACCTCAGAGGCCAGCCATGCTTTCCACCTCTGCATTCCCAGTTGGCAGCTTCCCAGCCAAACCAGGAAGAGAACCATGTGCAAGGCCTCTGCTTCCTTTGGGGTTCATTCTAAATCCAAGTCCCGCACAAGTGCCTCTCATTTGTATCTTCTAGGTCACATGTCTTTGCTTAGGATACTGTTGCAAAGGACAGTCATGCTGAGCCATTTTGGACCCAAAAGGAAAAATCTGTAACATTAATCCTGTCTTTATTTAAAATTTTGTCCACCATTGAATTTTGAATTTTTTAGAATTTTTTTAAATTAATTTTTATTAGAGTATAGTTGACTTACAATGTTGTGTTAGTTTCTGCTGTATAGCAAAGTGAATCAGTTATATATATATATATATATATATATATATATATATATATATATATATATATATCTCCACTCTTTTTCAGCTTCTTTTCCCATATAGGTCATTACAGAGTATTGGGTAGAGTTCCCTGTGCTATACAGTAGGTCCTTATCAGTTTTCTATTTCATACATATAGTAGTATATATAAAATCTTTTTTTAAATATCACATTAAGGACTTCCCTGGTGGTGCAGTGGTTAAGAATCCGCCTGCCAGTGCAGGGGATACGGGTTCGAGCCCTGGCCCGGGAAGATCCCACATGCCGCAGAGCAACTAAGCCCATGCGCCACAACTACCGAGCCTACGCTCTAGGGCCCACGAGCCACAACTACTGAGCCCACGTGACACAACTACTAAAGCCTGTGCGCCTAGAGCCCGAACTCTGCAACAAAGAGAAGCCACCGCAATGAGAAGCCCACGCACCGCAATGAAGAGTAGCCCCCACTCGCCGCAACTAGAGAAAAGCAGCAACGAAGACCCAACGCAGCCAAAAATAAATAAATAAATATATTTATTTTTTAAAATATGATCTATCTTGATTACTGAGTTTTTTGATTCTCCCTTAAATTTGTTCCTGGAGGTGAATGCCGTGCTCTCCTCACCTTGGTCCCAGCCCTGATAAAGAAAGCTGGGAGGGTGAGCTTCTGGATAAAAGTCCAGATTCTGGACTGAAAGGTGATATGGCCCACAGAATGATTGTCCCCAAAGACGTCCATATTCTAATCCCCAGAACCCACGAATGTGTTACCTTACATGGCAGAAGGGACTTTGCAGACATGATTAAGGATGGGAAAATCATTCTGGACTATCCAGGTGGGTCTTATCTGATCCCAAGAATCTTTATGAGAGGGAGGCAGGAGGGTCGGAGTAAGAGACGAGGAGATGCGGCGATGGAAAAAGAGGACAGAGAGAGTTGGAGATCCCGTGCTGCTATCTTTGATAACGGAGGATTGGGCCTCGAGTGAAAGAAGATGGGCAGGCTCTAGAAACTCAAAAAGGCAAGGAAACAGACTCTACAGATTCTGTAGAAGGAATGCAGCCCTGCCAGCACCTTAATTTTAACCCAGAGAGACTGATCTTAGATTTCCAAACTGCAAAACTGTGCGACAACAAATTTGTGGTTTTTAAATCACTGAGTTCGTGGTAATTTTTAAATAACAGCAACAGAAAACTCTCCAGACGTTATAAGAACGCTCAAAATGCATGAGGCAGTCAGAGAGCATGACAAGTGCCCAAAGCCTGAAGATTTTACATTTTCAACTTATATTTTCATCTTTTTACTCAAAGTCCCAGCAGGGCTACAGACAACCAGTATTTGTCAGGTGAAATGATGAATTCTCCACTTGGCTTCTAACCATAGATTCACCAAGTGTCTTGAGTCATTTTGTGCATATATATGTGCAATTTCCCTAGGTTGATTTTCAGTTTTTCGAGCGCAGGTGTCTTGTCTCTACTGCTTTCCAAACATTCAAGACAGAAACACAGAGTCTAAGCCTTTAGTTTCTTCCCAAGAACAGAAATAGCAACAAAATGTCAGAGTAGTTTTTCTCCTGTTTTTCATTAGAAAATAATGACTCTCTGTACTTATTAAAAACGGCTTTAATCTTCCTAAGTCTCCTTACTGTAATAATAATAATAGTAACAACAAAACCTACTTTAACTTAGTTTTTCCATGAAAAACTAAAACATTGTAACACTATAAAAGATAATTTTCTTGTTTCTTAGAAAAAAATTGTGTTCTTCACCTCAGGATAAATAGAGTACACTGTGCTTTCAGCAACTAACTGAAGTCTCCGTTTGTGCATTTAATAGATAAAGATGGTCTCTAGTGGAAATACAGGTTATATTCTGAAAGCTCATGCATGGGCCAGTCATTTAGAATTCATTTTAACGTAGCAACAATACAATTGTTAACATATAACAATTTTTGCAATCTCGTAACAACATAGAGAAAGTTTTATCTTTGTGGATGTTCCAACACTAATTGCATCTCAATGAGGGAGCCGGTTCGTCCAGAACATAATTTGAAGAGTGCCTATAGCATCAAGTGCCCTGAAGAAGGAAACAGTTTTGTGTGATAAGGGAGGCTGAATGAAGTGAAGCCAGGCTCAGCGCTGCCTCAGGGAAAGTTTCTCTGAATGCAGAGATGAGAATGACTCGGGAAAGGACAAATGTCTTCTGGGGACAAAATGTTCAATGTTTCATAGAGTTCACTGAAGCGGTTGGTGTGGGTGGGTTATTTGGGGGATGGGGAGGGGTGAGGTGAGCAGGTATTATGTGCCACATCAAGCCTGGCAAAGGGCAAAAACACATCACATGTGGAAACCCCAGGGTTATACTCTTTTATAACCAGACTCACTAGGAACAAACGAGAGCCTCATTTCCTGGCTCCAAGCCCCACCTAAAGGATGCTTCTCATCCTTGAGACCTGAGCTCTCAGCCATAAAGTGAGTTGGTAAATCTCAAATTATTCCTTCGTTTCTATAGTCTCAAGCAAAGACTCTCGTTTGAGGGAAAGGGATGGAAGGGGGTAGGGGCAGAATAAACCTAAACTGGAGTCACTCTAGTAGAAAACACTCTTGAAGATACACACACACACACACACACACACACACACACACACACACGCACAAATAGCATCTTTTCAATATAAAATTCTGAATGCTTCAACTCCATAAAACACAACTCTAGAGAATATAATGGTAAAGGTGGCCCCAAGAGTTGTGCAAAGATGTGACCCGGACATGAAGAGAAACTTGTTTTCACTTGAGGAAATTTGAGTCATGTTGTGTGTGAAAGTGACAAGGAAAAAAAAACTCGAAAATTGTTACATCCTCGTTCCTAAGCCAGGAAAATCCTACAAGCTCCCTGGGGTTGGGCTGTGTCTTGAGCCGTGTGTATCCTTGTGGCTCCACAAGGAGTCTAGCACAACCCAATCCGTCAACAAATCTTGTTCAGTTTACCTTCCAACCTTATCCCAGATGCATTTACTGCCCTTTATTTCCACTATTACCGCCAAATCCAAGTCACAGTCATCTGACCCCTAGACAAGGGACGTCCAAAACTTTTGGCTCACACATGCATGCATAAAATATTTTTGAGCACACACACACTCCCGTTATGTAAGTTGATTTATTTATGGATAACATATCTACAATGGTAGATATGCATATTACAGAAGAGAAACATATTATAATATAGAAACAGAAAGTTGAAATTTAAATGTATATGCACGTGTAGACATATGTGTGTATCTATAAATATATAATATTTTCTTCCTCTAGTGGTTCCCCACCAACACCACTCTCCAGGCTCTGCATTCTCTCCATTGCAGTCTAGTCTACTATAATTGCCCCTTAATTGATCTCCCTACTTCCACTCTTGTCTCCTATCATTCATTTTCTGCAGAAAAATTAAATTAGGTCATGCCATTCTTCCACTCGTAATTCTCCAACGGCCTGTCGTTGCACTTAAAATGAAATCTAAACTCCTTCTGCTGACCTACACAGTAGTCCATGATCAAGACCCCGCCCGCTTCCCCAAATCCCTGTGCCTGAGCTTTGCCACACGGACCTTCTTTCTCTTCCCCCAGCATGCCAAGGCCGTCCCCACTATGGGGCTTCTGAAGCAAACTTCTCTCTGCCTTGAATGCTAGGTTCATCACAAGCCTAACTTCTTCTGGTCATATGGACCTCACATAAATGACTCGTCCTAAATGAGACTACTTAAGTCCCCTCAGGTAGGGTACTGACCCAGTCTAGCCCATCACATTGTGGGGATTTTCAGCCTGGCACTTTGCCTGCTCTCTGATGTTCACTGGTGTAGACGTGTTCATATGTGTATGTATTTTCATTGTCCATTTCTTTGTTGTCAAATAAGAGTAGAGAACTTACCTATCGCTTTGACTGTGGTGCTTGACTCATAGAAAGCCCTCAGTAAATATTGGCTGAATAAGTGAATTAATGGAGTGCTTCATTCATAGAAATTTGATGAACTCTTGATGTGAAGTCAGTTGAATCAAGCAGGGTACAGTTTTATTAAGCCTATTTTTATTGAATTCTTTCTTGTCAGCCACCTATGAGAAAAAAAAGTAGGTGGTTTTATAGAAATAGCCTGACAAGGGCTCAGATTTCTTGGAAACACCTACAATCAAAGGAGTGTGAGTCTAACAAGGGAATCACAGATTTCCAAAATTAAACATCTCTTTGAAAATAGGCAGCCTGCCATGCCTTGTAATGGGAGCTCTAAAACCCCATAACTGAGCCCTTTCCAGGAAACCTCAGTGATGTGAGTATTATTCAGTGGTCTCTAATTGGCTGTGCTCTTAAAGGACCTTAAATAAATAACAGCCCTTATCTGATTTGAATTGTAGCCAGAGGTTGTCATTTGAAGGAGGTAATGCTCTAGTGAAAGATATCACATTGGGAAAGGAATATTGAACTATTCTCTGCTCCTCAACAAAAGATTTGAAGGGAAAATGTTAACTCATATGTTCCTATTGAAAAGAATTAAGTTTTGAAAAAACTAGGCTCACTGGAATGCTAATATGGAGACAAACTGTTAAAATAAATCATCAAAAGACAAATATTCTGAGAGGGTCCAATGTCTGACCCTAATGTTATTATTTTGCAGACAGAATTCCCAGTCAAAATCATGACTTGTTTGTGGTGTGAAGTAGAATAAGAATTCACTATTATAATTAGCTCTAAGCAAAACTGTGTATGAGGCAGAGTTGGAAATCTAAGTCCCTAACCTAATTCACACACACACACACACACACACACACACACACACACACGTGTACATGTGTCATTCAATTTGGAAAAATCCAGGAAAGCATTTGGTATGATTTATTAACATTTTAATATAAATTTAAATCAGTATATTAACTCTTCCAGAAATATTTGTATCTGTCTCTTTTTTTTAACCATAGAATAAAATATTTTGTCTCTTTGACAAAGACATTTTGAGATTGAACGTTGAGTTGAGTGTGTTATTTTGGAGTTAGAACCCTACCGCTTTCCTGAAATCATGTCATTTGAAGAGCCATTTAGTGGTTCCAAGTGTGTCATTTTGGAAAAACAGCTCTACGCACCCAGAAGAGAATTCTGCCCTCGTCATCCAGGCAGATAGAACCATTAACAGAAACACAGACTCAAGAACTTCTGCCTATCGTCTGGAAACCAAAACACACCCACATCTTCATCCACCTTCTTTTGACTAACAGCTCAGATAATGCTGCAGAATTCAGTATCAGTTTCTTAATTATTCATTCTGACTGTGCCTCAGTGAAAGCAAAGACATTTTTATCCCCCTTGCTTTCTCACACTTTCTTTTAAAAGAAAGATCCTGTCAGAAACTATTATGACTTGTTAGAAACCCAGTGCTTTTCAGCAAGCTAGGTGCTACTCGGAACACAACCTAGGAAGGGCTTCTTACACAAAGAATTGGCGTCTTAAAGAAGCAACCTGGACAGAACCGGGTAGACCCAACTGAATAAAAAGAGAGAGGAAAAAAGCAGAATTTTAGAATGCACTAGAAATGACGCACAGCCTCACGCAATCTACGGGCTCACTCCGCTCTCACTGCCCCCCTTGTATGCAGAACTGCTTGCAGTCAGAGCCTTCTATCTGGGGTGGTTTCAGGACTACAGATGAGCTTCTTAACCCTCCTGCTCTCTGATTGCAAATCACCACCATATCTTTAGCAGGGAATCTGCTTTGTATTTTGGGTTTTTTTTTTTTTTTAATTCCCACATGCATCCCAATGCCTGCCACAATGTCAACACCTGTTGAGGGTTGGACAAGTAAACGATGGATGTTGACTGATTCAGGAATCAGTTTGATCCAATCAGAGCCCTTCCCTTAAATTCTAAAACTTGAAACTGCACACAACCATTACCTTCTACATAGTACAGCTTCAATATGTAGACCCAGCACTGCCAGAGCCTTGGGTATTGCCATGAGAAAGAAGCCGGTCTGAGTGAATGAGGCCAATACAGAGAGAGAGTAACAGAAATGGGAAAGGGGAGGGAAGATCCCTGGTGGGATTTGTGTCTTGCATCCACTGTGTCTACACCCCTGCCCTTCCTGTAGCTACACAGGCCTTACAGAAAATCCCCCTTTTTGCCTAAGCTACGGTTGAGTTCATTTTCTATAGTTCTCCAAGAGAAGGGTTCTAAGGATCTTAGTGTGTGTTCTGTTTTCTCAACTATACTACGAAGGTCTTGAGGATAAGAGCTCACCTCCTATTGTTTCAGAATCCTTCATGGTACCCACTATGGCATTTGGTACACAAAAGGCATTCGGTCAGGGTAACATTCAGTCAGTGTAACATTCAGTGGATTTGGTCAGTGGAAACAGAAAATGTGCTCAGGGTCTCTCAGTGCCATGTTGAAGCAGGATAGATAGATGTAGGAAGCACCTAAATAGGCATGGAGCTGGGACAGTTGAACAAAAAAACTGGGGTAGAGGCTCCTATAGTGGCCAGCCTCCACGGAGGCCCCCAATGATCCCTGCCTCCCAACATTCGTATCTTGTATAGTTCCCTCCTGCTTTGTACCAGGGATCGTCTATGTGACAAAGAGTATACAGCAGAGTGACGGGCTGTCCCTTCTGATAGTTGGTTATGAAAGGCAGCTTCCATCCTAAGTGTTCTCTGGCTTGTTGGCCAACTTTCTAGAGTATCACTGGTTCTGGAGAAAGCCAGTAAGGAACTGGGGCCTGCTGCCACCCCATGAGTGAGCTTAGACATGGGTCTTTTCACCCAGTCAGGTTCTGAGATGACTGCAGCCTGGCCAACATGATGGCTGCAAACTCGTGAGCATCTCTGAACCAGAACCCTTGAGCTAAGCCTCTCCCAGATTTCTGACCTTCAGAAGCTGGGAAATCATAGATGATTTTTGTTTTAAACAGCTGAGTTTAGGGGTAGCTGATAACGAGTACAGCTTCCATGATCCCATAAATAAGCTAAGAGACCAGAGGGCTCCAAGATGATGATACTGCTCCAAGGGATTTCAAAACCTCAGCTGTCAGCGTTGCAGTGGGAGCCAGAGAGGAAAAACCACACAAAACAACAACAACAAAAGACTAGGGAAATGATGGCAAGTCAGAGGTTTTGGAGATGAGTAGAAGTGGAAAATCTCAATGCCATTTTTGTTATGAGCCAAACAAGGTTTTTGGAACCAGGAGATCAATATCAAAGTGAGAAAAAGACCTCTGAAGTCTCAGTGGCTCAGACTGGCAAGTATCTAAAACCCCAGAAGGGCGTAAGCAACCAGAATGTAAGAGAATGCTTCCTCCTTGGATTGGAATGGTTTGCTCTGGATCCCATTGCATGTTGCATAGTGTGTGTGTCTACCAGAAACCACAACAGAAAGTTACAATTTATCTTCAGTGGGTCATTTACTGCTAGGGCGGGGGCTGGAGACCTTCAAGGCTTTTCTTTCAAATGTTTTTGGTAATTGACATTTTTTTTTCCTATCTAGTATTTGACACCCTCAAGAACCCACCAACTCTGTATCTCCTCAGCACAGAGACTTCACCCCCGTCAGTTCCTCGCTGTGCTCCCTCTTATGTTTTCTAGGCCTGGATCTCCTGTCCTCTCTTTCTTGACTTCTTCAAAATCTACTGATTCTTTTAGACTCCATTTAAGTTTCTTGTCATCGTAAAACATTGACCAGCTTTCTAGCCATAGCGCTCTCTCCATTCTCTGAAAGTCTCTAGCAGCTAGAATGTAAACCACAGAATTTGATGCTTGGTTATATCTTGTATTTTTGACTTTTCCCCAAAATATCTTGCCTTCTCTAAAGACTGTAAGATATAGTTCTTTGGTAGCATCAAGGTCAATGTTTTCCAAATCCAACCACATGTCAAATTCATCTTTGATGCCTTTTAAAGCGCTGCTTTAAAAAAATGCAGATTTGGGTTTCCCTGGTGGCACAGTGGTTGAGAGTCCGCCTGCCGATGCAGAGGACGCGGGTTTGTGCTCCGGTCCGGGAAGATCCCACGTGCCTCGGAGCGGCTGGGCCCGTGAGCCATGGCCGCTGAGCCTGCGCGTCCAGAGCCTGTGCTCCGCAACGGGAGAGGCCACAACAGTGAGAGGGCCGCGTACCGCAAAAACAAAAAGAACAAAAAAATGCAGATTTAAAGTCCCTACCTCGGATTTAGTGACTAAGAATTTGGGGAGTTAAGTTCAAGGAAATATTATGTTAACAAACTCCCCAGATGATTTTTATGATGCTAATTTAAGAACATTATTAAATGCTCAGAAACAATTTTTTTCTGGTGAACTGACTCTTTTAATATGTCCCACTGATCTTGCTTAGAAGTAATGGTAGATGCTACAGAAACAGGAACACAGAGGCAAAGACCTAACCAACTGGAACTCTGTATAAAATCAATATAGCCATTCCCTACATAGTCAAAATTTAAATCTTTAGACATCCGGGGTAGAGGGATGATGGATAGATATATGATAAAGCAAGCATAGTAAAATGTTAGTGGTACAATCTAGATGGTGGGTATATAAAGGTTAAATTAAAATTCTTTCAGATTTACTGTATGTTTAAAATTTTTCATAATAAAATGTTGGAAAAATGAAAAAAAAATCCTACACATTCAGAATATCTGACCCACCTAAATTTAGTTTCACTGGATCATATTCCTTTTTCCTTCCTTCCTTTATCCTGAACACTCTTGATTACGGTCACTAAAAAAAAAAGAAGAAGAAGCATTTGTCATGAAGAATATGTGTCTTAGACCTGAGCTTAGTTGGATATTTTATGAAAGAAATAGTTTAATCTTGCAAAACATCAGCTTGGACACTTGGGCTGTATTTGCTGCTTTAGACGCTTTGTTGTAGCAGTCAAGCTACCTAAACTAATTCCATACTAAAGGTAAAAATTATTTTAAGGGCTTCCCTGGTGGCGCAGTGGTTGAGAGTCCGCCTGCCGATGCAGGGGACATGGGTTCGTGCCCCGGTCCAGGAAGATCCCACATGCCATGGCAGCGGCTGGGCCCGTGAGCCATGGCCGCTGAGCCTGCGCGTCCGGAGCCTGTGCTCCACAATGGGAGAGGCCACAGCAGTGAGAGGCCCACGTATTGCAAAAAAAAAAAAAAAAAATTATTTTAATTAATTTGAGGGGTTCAATGAAATATGTGACAAATAGTATGTAAATTACTTATGTTGTTCAATAACATTTTAGCATCAGCACCCACGAAAAATAATAAGCTGTGACAACAGTGGGTATGTTTTAATAGATAATTAAACTTAATATAAGTACTTATCTATTGATCCAAGACCGAATACGTTCTATTCCTAGGTCAGTAGGTAACAGATAAATGCTGTGTGATGTCAGATAAATACTGTATGATATCTGATTAGCTTGGAGTGTCATTTAAAAAACTGTGACAGCATGCACCCCAATGTTCATTGCAGCACTATTTACAATAACCAGGTCATGGAAGCAACCTAACTGCCCATCGACAGACGAACGGTTAAAGATCTGGTACATATATACAATGGAATATTACTCAGCCATAAAAAGGAATGAAATTGGGGCATTTGTAGAGACTTGGATGGACCTAAAGACTGTCATACAGAGTGAAGTAAGTCAGAAAGAGAAAAACAAATATCGTATATTAACGCATATATGTGGAACCTAGAAAAATGGTACAGATGAACCGGCTTGCAAGGCAGAAATAGAGACACAGATGTAGAGAACAAACGTATGGACACCAAGGGGGGAAAGTGGCAGGTGGGAGGGTAGTGGGATGAATTGGGAGATTGGGATTGACATATATATATACTAATATGTATAAAATAGATAACTAATAAGAACCTGCTATATAAAAATAAAATAAATATAAATAAAATAAAATTCAATAAATAAATAACTGTGAGAGAAGGCGTGAAGGGATTCTCTGTGGAAAGTTTAACATGTCCGTGGCTCTATGCTGCCTTGATTATATTTATGAGTAGCTCATATTAATAACCATATTAGGACCATATTGAAGAATTAGATATGTGCTCCCAACTGAAATGTTAGCAGACATGTTTTCACAATCTCACTTACAAGATGGTTTTAACAAAAATGTACATGTGCCAACAGGTTTCCTCCCTGAAATGACTCTACACATTTTTTCTCGCTAAATATTCACCAGTAGAGTACTTTCCTGACAAGAAACTAAGTTATTTAGTATTCCTCAAACACAACTTGCAGGTTCTTGCCTTGGTGCTTTCAATCTTTTGTTCGGCCAAATACTCTATTACTCTCTCCATATTCTCCCCACCTTCACCTCCTCCAGCATATTTTGTACCCATGCACACGACTGCTCCACTGTGACACCTTCCAGACCACTTCACTCCAGAGTCACTGTCCCCCTCGTGGATTTCTTTCTTTCTTTTTTTTATTAAAGTACAGTTGATTTACAATGTTGCATTAGTTTCAGGTGTACAGCAAAGTTATTCAGTTATACATACATATATATATATATACACACACATATATATGTATATATATATATGTTCTTTTTCAAATTCTTTTTCCTTATAGGTTATTACAAAATATTGAATATAGTTCCCTGTGCTCTACAGTAGGTCTCTGTTTGTTATCTATTTTACATATAGTAGTGTGTATCTGTTAATCCCAGACCCCTAATTTATTCCCCCCAGCTTTCCCCTTTGATGACCATAAGTTTGTTTTCTGTGTCTGTGGGTTTAATTCTGTTTCCTATATAAGTTCATTTGTACCTTTTTTTTGTTTTAGATTCCACTTATAATTGATATCATATGATATTTGTCTTTCTCTGTCTGGCTTACTTCACTTAGTATGATCATCTCTAGGTCCCTGAATTTCTTTGATGCACATTCTCTGCCAGCCTCATTTGGAAAATCATGAGAATTTCTTCCTCTTATATTTTCTAAATCATCCCTTATTCATGATTCATCTTGCTAACCATTTTGAATCTTTTGAGAGAAGACTTTGTCTTACGCGTCTTGACAAGCCCAACACTATCTTACAACTGGGAGGATGACAAGGTACACCTGTTGCTTGATTATTTGTTTATTTGTGGAAGAAGGAATAGGAAAGAGATGTAAAAGTAAAAGGTAACAGATACGAAGTGTTTGCTATCTGCCAGGTACTTACTGTTCATGCTACTGTTTGAATTTTATATCATTTAATCTTCTCAGTACAGTATCTTATGTAATAAATTTTCTTATGACCTCCATTTTATGAAAGGAAGCACATTCTCTAAGGAAATTTTGCTTCTCTGCATCACTGCCCCATCCCACTCACCCCAGGTTGAGTTCAGCATTGCCCAGGGCTTCTGATGAATTCTGTCCTACATGAAAATCTGGTTCAGCAGAAAGTGGTCTTATCAGCCTTGTGTCTAAGCCATGAGGCAAATGCGAATAGCTTGGCCCTACTTGTTCCCATTTAAAGATTTGTGATAATGGACAATACAAATATCAATGTTAACAATAGGTCGGGAAACAAATTCAACTTTTAAGAGAATAAGATATTAGAATATATATAATATTTTGCATAAGGCAAAATACTTTGAGTTATTAAAACCAATTTCCAGGATAACCTCAACTTTAAAAAAAAAAAAAGCAAACGTATTTGATTGACAAATACCTGTATATTTCCTGCAATAACTGAGTTGAATATCAGAAACTCCAAAGCAATCACAAGTTTTGTTCATCTTGCTTCAGGCTACAACCTAAAAATGCAACCAAGGACATTAAACTATTCTAAAAAGCATAGTAGTGATCATTAACCATTTCCATTTTAAAAGTAGAGCTCTTCAAGGCTCTAGAAAGCCACACAGGAAAGTGAAACTCACTTGTAGCCGTATATATATGGTTAAAAGAAGAGCCTTTAAAAACTAAACCACTTTAAATGAATTGATCTCTCTAGCCCTCCTTTAGGAGTTTCCAGGGTATTCATAACATATATGGAAATTAATTATGAAATAACGTATCCAGGAGTTTCCCTATATTCGCATAAAAATTAATATTAATAGTGGTAGTGTTCCCTTCTACAGCACCTGCCCCTGACTGTCCCAGTTAATTAAAGCTTACACAGTGACCTTAGCCTTGGGCAATCCTTTGAATCATATATTCTACTGGTGTCCCCTGTATCCAGAGATGTTGTGCTGACAGTTTTATTTCCCTGATGAACTAAAGTGATTGAACCAAAGAATGCAAAATAAGCAGTCCTCACCCTGTCATTTTCCCTCACAGTTTGTCCTTTGGTGAAGATGTAACTAGTCTCTCTAGGTGGCTCAAAAGAAATTAAGAACCGGTAAGATGACAGTGTTTAACAGGAATATTTGTTGAAGTGACAACGTGGAGAGGGGTCTTAAGAAAAATTTTGGAGCCAAAATTTAAATTTATTCTTAAATGACATACGATTTGGTTGTAGTTTCATAAATGGTTAAACCGATTGCAAAGCTGCGTGAGGAAGGAAGGAAGGAAAGAAGGAAGGGAGGGAGGGAGGAAGGGAGGGAAGGAGAGGGGGAGGGAGCGCCACAAGTAAGTATCGCTCATGACCTGAATTTTCTCAGACTATGTTCTCGTATCGTTTCAGTCAGCACAGCAGGGCAGCAGGCCTCCAAATCCAAGTCTATCTCCAAACTTTAAGGAGAACGGATATTTTGCAGAAAGAACAATTGAGGTCCTGGTGCGATGTCAGCATCCGCCACAAAGCAGAGTGATTCAGGACGAAGATGGCTCTAGACCTTAAGCTCTACACTGACCATGGCCGCCCACTGGGCTTCCAGGGTCCTATGCCTTGTGACCCAGCCAACGTTTCACTTGACTTGAAAACCACTCTCTGCACTGGTGAAAAATCATTTCCTACATCCTGGCTGCTAATTGATAAATCTCTCAGCCTAAATTTCCAGAGATTTGAAATAGTAAGTAAAGGAAGAGTTGATTCCTCGTTATGACACTTCAAATGCTAACTATTCAACCTAGAATGTGGATTCTGGATAAAGTATTTCACCTGCCTCTAAGGCGTAGATTAAAGATAAATTTAACACAGGTGCATTACATTATTTGTACACTAGGAAACATTATTATAACAACAAGTTATGGATTCCTTGGGATCTAGTGAGAGAAGAACCAAGAAATCTGAGTGTCAGGGTATCAAACTCAAGAACTATTCAAAAAACCACTTTTAACAGCCAGTACTGCCTATCTGAGTAGAAATATTTGTAGAATATAAAGGAGAATTTGTCAAGCTACTATAGTTTCTTGACAATATCCATTGGTGTAATTCTCAGCGTATCAAGCAAGCCCCTATTATTTGGTCTCTTCACATGACCAATGTCCTGGCAGAAGTGAGGGTCTTATGTAAAAAGGTAATTCCAGTTATCCTACCAGATATCTTAAGATTATACATTATAAATTGCTGTTCCGGTCTTTAAATCGGCATACTGTGAGTTTGGTCAGTGTGGTAGGCTCAATAATGTTCAGCCCTCCTCTCACCAAAGATGCCCGTGTCCTAATCCCAGAACCTGTGAATATGTCCCCTTACATAGCAAAAGAGATTCTGCAGATGTGGTTAAATGAAGGATCTTGAGGTGGGAAAATTGTCCTGGATTATATGGATGGTTCAACATAATCACAATGGTCCTTACAGGAGGGAACCAGGAGGGCCAACATCAGAAAATTTGATGTAATAAGGGAAGCAGAGGTCCGACAGTCAGAGAGGACTGAAGATGCTACAGGGCTGGCTTTGTAGAGGGAGGAGGGGGCTATGAGCCAAGCAACACAGGCCGCCTCTGGAAGCTGGAAAAAGCAAGGAACCATATCCTCCCCTAGAGCCTCCAGAAGGAGCCAGCCCTGCAGGCACCATGACTTTAGCCCAGTGGGACTCATTTTAGATTTCTGACCTCCGTACCGTAAGATAATACATTTCTGTTGTTTAGCCACTGAGTTTGTGGTAATTTGTTACAGCAGCAATAAGAAACTAATACAGTTAGTGTGATTTATTTCACAATCTGATAACTTCTGGGAGAATTAAAAAACTGGTTTTCTGAAAGATGAAAACTGGACCCTGAGCCTGTGATGAACCCCTGTGATGTTCTCTCTTTTCACATTC
Source organism: Phocoena sinus (assembly GCF_008692025.1). Classification (NCBI taxonomy): domain Eukaryota; kingdom Metazoa; phylum Chordata; class Mammalia; order Artiodactyla; family Phocoenidae; genus Phocoena; species Phocoena sinus. Next base: position 159,297,409 of record NC_045765.1, read on the forward strand.
TCTCTCCTCTCTTTTTCACTTTCTCTCTCCTCTCTCTCTCTCTCTCACCATGATCATCCTCACAGCCTGAAAAAATTAGAATGTAGCAATTCATTCTAGAATTCTATCCTTTACTTTGAGCAGTCAGATATTCAGGTGTAATGAAAGAACACGTCACTTTCCATAGAGTTTTCCTATCTTCAATTACCTATAAGAGAAAAGCAGCCCAGAATTCTAAAAACTAGCCAAATCAGGTACAAGACATTCCACTTACTAAATTTCCTCTATCTTATCCCTAGGAGGATATCTCTGGGCCTAATCAGTCTTACATAAGATTGAACAAGCTTAGTGATCTAATTGCCTAGCCCATTGTAAAATCTGAAGCCACAGGTTCAAAATAAGGAATGGGGAGTGGATTGCTAAAAGAGATGAAGTATTTGCAAAAAGAAGGGAGAGATCTCAACCTGATAACACGAACGAGACATAAAAACTCTTCTAAGAAAACAGACCCCAGAATTTAGGAAGAAAGAAAAAGGCAGAGGCCTGGAGCCATTTAGTGAAGGACCAGCTAGATCTACACAGCTTAGCTAGGGCTCGGGACACATGAATGTATTAAATCACAGTGTGATATCTGGGGTTTCTTATGATGAGCTTAAGTTATCAGTATGGCATTACACCTTGGCTTTTATAAAATGCTTAACAGGGTAATTATAAATATAATTAATTATATGACAATGCTTAACAGAGTAAGATCCATTAATAATTCACTTTAATTATATGTCTTAATGCTTAACAGTTAAGACCCCTCAATAATTCACTTAAAAGGAAGTCTCTCATTCCCCAACTATGCCAAATAAATTGTTAAAATATTATTAAATTTATTCTATGCTAATTAGTAATACTGAGAAATCAGAAGTCCTCTTACTCTTCCCCCCTTTTTTTTCTGATTCTCAATAGTTTTAAAGATTGAGGAAATCCTGACACCAAAAGCAAGCCCCTCCTCCATCCATCAGCTCCTTTGTGGTATTGCCACCAGCCCCACAGGAGATGATTTGAAAGCACGGCATCACAGGCAGGATTTCACTCAGCCTAGAATTTGGAGAATTTACCTGGCAAACTCTATAAAAGAGGCCTGATCCTGCCCATGGAAGGAGCGGGAAAGGTGTCGCAAAAAGCACTTCAGGATAGCTTCAAGTACGCAACCACGGCTGAAAGCAGAAAGCAATGAATAGTGCTGAAATCCTGGAAAGTTTAATCGGCTACTGAAAAGCAGACTGAAGAACTGGAGATTTTCACACCAAGAGATATATTATTTGAGGTACTTACAAGTACAGGCCTTGGCTGGTGTCTGAGACCTTGGATTTCTGAGGAAGCACCATCACTCTGACAGGAGCAACTCACCATGCTTAAACTGTTTGTGAAAACAGTGATGTATGTGGACCATTTGATTTCCTTCTGGCAGTCTGGAATTTTGATACATGCTAGGTAGAGGGTGTCTACATGACTAGCCCCCAGTAAAAATCCGAGATCTGAATCTTTAATGAGCTTCCCTGGTTGGCAACATTTCACAGTGTTGTCACAACTCACTGCTAGGAGAAATAAGTGCATTCTGTCTGACACCACCGGAAGAGAAGCCTTAGAAGCCTGCTTTCTTCCAAACTTCATTCCATGCACTTTTTCCCTCGTCTGATTTTTCTTTGTATTCTTTCACTGTCATAAATCATAATTGTGAGGGAAAAAAAAACACTCCCATCATCAGTTCACATTTCCTGAGATTCTCAAGACTTGGAGCCCAAGATCGAATCATCAACAGGATGCAGAGATGTCGTTTAAAGTCAAGTTTTTAAAAAGTCACTTTGAAAATTTCAGCCCTAAGTGTAACTTCCTTTTCCAAATGAAAGTTAAGCCAATGTACATGGTCCGACAGGTTTGCAGATGACCTAAATCCTTCAAAGAGAGAAAATAAAGTCATATTTTTGGCAAAGACAGATCTCCACCACCCCCAGCCCCGAGTTTCCTCATGCAAGGATTAAACCTATGATTTGGTAACCATCACTTTGCATATTGTAGAAAATGGTACGTTAGGCAAGTGCTTAATATTCCCCCAGGACTTTGCTGGAGGGAGGAAGTGGGTAGCAAAAGGGCACAGCAATAAACCAGAGTGAAAAGACCCGTCAGACAACAACGTGGATAGCTCCACATCTCAGAACCGCACCATCTAGTTTCTCATCTCCAGGCTCCAGACCTTATCTCACTGAGCAGCTACAATAAACCCAGTGCTAGAAAAAAGTGCTGTTTCTCAAGCTTCAAACTCAGAGGAGAATGTGAGTGAAAAATCAGATATCGACTTGGCATGCAGGGGTATGGGGATTTTATTACATCCTTTCTACTCAGACTTACAGACTTCACGATCACATCATGTCACTCTCCAAGATGATGCTGGAGAGCCCCTTATACATCAATTCATTTGACTTAACATGCAGTTTTTTTTTTCAGTAGGTCCTTGCTGGCTATTTTAAATATAGCAGTATGTACATGTCAATCCCGAACTCCCTATCTATCCCTCCCCCAACCCTTCTCCCCTCATAAACATAAGTTCATTCTCTAAGTCTTTTTGGATTCTTCTGTGCAGCCAAAAGTTCTGGTCACTGAAAATATACTGGTGAATAAGTGCCACATAGTCCTTGCCCTCAAATAGCAGAGAAATTGAGCAAGAAAAGAGGAAATTACAGTAAAATGTAAAATGTGCTCTGACAGGAGTAATATGGGGTCCTATGGGAGTTTATAGGAGGAGCTGCATCAGATACAAGCTGAGAAGGGTAAGTGAGAGTTATCCGCTGAAGGTGGAAGCCGGGGAGGCTTCCAGTATGGCGCCTGTGGGCACTCGAGTTTGTGAATTTCTGAGATAAAACATGAAACGTTTTTTCCATTTTATCTATGAAATCATCATCATCCTTTTGGACATTTGGGCCACCATTACGTGAGTGACCCTCTAATGTACCAGGCAGGCATTTGGGGTTCAAAAAAGTATAAAATATTATTCCTATCCCCACAGAAGGTTTACTGGTTTTTTTTGAAAAGGTGCAAAAAGACAATCAGCGAAAGATTTGAATAAGCATTTCCCCAATGAAGGTATACATTGAAAAGAGGCTCGACGTCATCAGTCATTAGAGAAAAGCAAATGAAAACCACAATGGGATATCACTTCACAACCACTTATTACACAAACAATAACAAGCATTGATGAGGAAGATGTGGAAAAGCTGGAACCCTCACACACTGCTGATGAGATGTAACATAGTACAGCCGCTTTGGAAGATAGAGTGGTTGTTTGTTAAAAAGTTAGACATGAAGTTACCATATGACCCAGCAATTCCCTCTTAGGGAATTATCCAAGAGAAATAAAAACACATGTGTCTACACGAATGTTCATAGCAGTACTTCTACTTCATAATAGCCAAAACAGTAGAAACAATCCAAATGACCATGAACTGGTGAATGGATAAGCAAAATGTAGGCTATTCCTACAGGATATCTGTATGTATCGTTCTGAAACAGTGAATGAAGTATTAATGCAAACTACAATGATGAACCTCAAAAACACATGCTTAGTGAAAAAGGCAGTCACAAAAGACCACATATCATATGATTCGATTTATATGCAAAGTCTAGAAAAGACTGATCTATAGAGAGAGAAAGATCATTAGTTGCCTGGGGCTGGAGGTGGGGACAGGAAATGCCTGCAGAGAGACACCCAGGAGCTTTCTGAGATCATAGAAATGTGCTAAAATTGGATGGTGCTGACCGTCTCATGACTGCAAATTTGCCAAGTTATTTAATTGTATGCCTAAAATGAGCGAAATTTATAGGATATATTATACCTCCATAAAGCTGTTTAATAGGATAATCATGGGGACTTCCCTGTGGTCCAGTGGTAAAGAATCCGCCTTCAAAAGCAGGGGACGTGTGTTCGGTCCCTGGTCGGGGAACTAAGATCGCACGTGCCGCAGGGCAACTAAGCCCACGCGCCACAACTAGAGAGAGAAAACCCACATGCCACAACTAGAGAGAAGCCCTCACGCCGCAAGGAAGATCCTGCATGCCGCAACGAAGACCCGACGCAGCCAAATATAATTAATCAATCAATAAATAGAGATAATCATATATTGTGAAACATAGTAAATGTCCAATCATTCGTTTAAAAAAATGGTCTCCAAACTTTTAATATCATCTGATCATGCACCCCGCTCATTAAAAGTGTTCATCGTCGATGTATATGCATTTATTTCTTTACAAATAATGAAATGAAGTACTGTGTCAGTATATTATATGGAGCATAGAATATACCCCAAAAGTAAAACCAAAAGAAGAGGAGATTTGGGATACATAACCAGGTGATATTTTAGTACAAAATTACTGATTTGATCACAAGATTCTTAAGAAGAAAGGAATCTAAGGGTTAGAATTAGTCAGCAAAGTGAATTCTAGAGTAATAAACATGTAAGTGTGGAAAGCTTCCAAAATTGACTGGGGTTTCTGTTATGGACAAGACCACCCATGCATGATAAACCCTCAGAATATTCAGCAATTGAAAATCATGTCCAAAGTGATGCTGTGTTTGCTTAGGGAACAATGGAACATCCATCAAAATAAACCCAGCTGCTCTGAGGATGGCAAATATTCAGGAAAGTGGAACGGCAGGCGTTGTTAATAACAAATGTCAAAGAGGAGAGTTCAAAAGAAAAGAACAGAGAAAGGAAGTTGGAGGAAGGATTCATATGAAGAGGAAGCTTCCCATGCAGTGTGAACTTTTGCTTCCAGGTGGGATGGATTTAGTCACATCACTCTGTCTAAACCACCTATTGTGACCAAAGAGTTCAATATAAGAAAGAATGGGCCAAATATCTGTGGAGTTATAACAGCTGTTAAATCTTTAAACAAGTTTGCTCAATCTATTGGTCTTTATCCTTAACCTTTTCCCTGGAGGTTTCGCATTACAAAAATAATGATTTTTGTTGGCTTTGATGTTTATAATGTGGTACCCGCAGTGAGTTACAAACAGTAAATGAATATAACCAAGACAGAGGGTTCTTATTAGTAAGTTGTAAGAGACAGATAAAGTTAGATGAGGAATTTAGGGCCAGATCCTGAAGGGCCTTAAAATTATGGAGTTTGGACTTTTTCTCTGTAGCCATCATGGGGGCCATTGAATGCCTTTGAGCACATGGCAATCTAATTTGTGTGGCTTTTGAAGGAATTAACAGAGTGCCATACACAATGTGTACAAGTGTGGGGAGAGATGAGAGGTAGTATTCTAACTGGTTAGAATTCTAACAACAAAAACTCAGTGCAGGCTGGAATTAAGGGCCTAGATCAAGATGGGGCACTGAGAACAGCAGGAAGAGAGCAGCAGAAAGTGAAGAATTTCTAGATGGCTGACGGTGCTGTAGGAGTTTATAACTCTTGGTGCCAAAAACTCTCCAGCACCAGGCCAGAGGGCAAGTTCAAATGAAGTGTACAAAGATACTCCACAAGCTCAAGCTCCACTGGGTTTCTCTGGGCTAGATATGTGGCCCGGAGCACTTTGAAGCAGGCCCAAGAGCAGGAGGTGCTCTATCCTGTCGAGTTCAAACAGTATCTGCTTATCCAGTCCTGCTTCATTGCTTCTCAGTGGACTCTTAAAGAGACAGAGGAAAGTATTGAAGGACATGTCATCAATTTTTTTAAAGCACCAAATAAAATCATCTTACTTTGGAAAGGGGCACTTCCTCTCCATCCATATTTGAGGAATTTTGTAAAGGGGACTCAAGTAAGAATTAAAAGATCCATAAAATCCCTATCTTGTTGACTTGATTGTGTTGTGGTTGACAACTGTCTCCAGACACCCTCGGAGAAACAAGGGCTGTTATTTTCAGGAACCTGATATCTACATGTTCTGTGTGTGCATGGAGGCTGTAATCCAGTGACCAAAATAGATACAATAATTCCTACAACTTAAAAAAAAAAGAAACCTAATTGTCCATCTATGTATTTCTATTGTCACTATGGAATCACTCTGGAGGAAATGTACTTGGAAGTCTGTCCTAATATTCCATTTTCTTACTTGCATACATAAAAACTCAAAGCTTTGGATTTTATTAGTGAACCAAACTGAAAGAAACAAACATAAGAAAGATAATGTTTTCTATATTACCTGGTAATAAGATTCCAATTTTTAAGGTCAATTTATCTACCAGATTTATTTTTCCACCTTCAGACATCTTTGTATTTTCAGGTTGGTTAATGGTGAAGGTCACTCAGTCAAATTGTAGAGCTTGGCTTCCTTCATCTGAGTAGTCATAGTTGCCAGACATTTAGCTTCTTATAGCGTCTGTTCTAAAGATCACAACCATAAAGGTCACCCTCCACCTCTCACCTCCCTCACCAAATCACCTCTTGGTGAGTCTAAAGAAACATTTTCCTGCTCTAAAGATCAAGAACAGAACCCACATCTTCTGGTTATTAATCAGATCATTATTTAGTTTCCTTGGTCTGAAATGGGCAAAGCATCCCTTTTTGGACAATGTGTAACCTCCATTGTTGCAAAAAAAAAAAAAAAATGAGAATTTGGTACATGGTCAGATGAAGTCATTGCTTGCTTAATGTTTGTTATTACAATAAAATAGAAAATCTTGGAGTGCAAGTCTGTATAACCTAATTATTCCAGACTATTTCAAGATAGGAAGTTAAACTCCAGCCTTGAAATCATCTTTCCCTACAGGAAAGTCAGCCATCATTTTTCTAGAATATTCTCCCTTCTGACCTTAATGAAGAATTTATAGGACACCTCCTTCTGGAAGTATGATCACCACACTACAGAGTGTCCCCCAAAAGGGGAACCTGGAAACTTGAAGAGCAACCAATCCCAAACTGGCTGTATTCTGGGGGTTTTGTGCTGAACCCTGGGGATATGATGAACTCCAGGGTCATCCAAGCTGGAATCTAACAGGAAAACCTTTGCTTAAAGCTGAGACCCCAAAAGAAAACAAGAAATACATCATGCACAAAAGGAGACCAAAGCCAAAATGAAACAAAACGAAAACTACACACCCATCTCAAAGTTGGTGTTGGATAAATGAAAAAGCAATCTCCTTTAGGATTTTATAATGGTAGTCTGGCCCTTATATGAGTTTCAGTCTAAATGTCAACTGTTCATGTGATCTAAAACATCTCAACAGAGAATTGGATTAAAGTAGTCTCAGTTTTCTTGCAAACAGAGTCAAGATATATCCTCTCTAAAAGATCTCAAGTTCAAACCAAACCTCAAAGAATTGCCGCTAATAAACTCCCAAGGGAAATGGGCAGCTCTCATTCAAACTTCAGGGTACACACAAGGAACAGGCACCTTAATGAAAATCAGCAAAAAAGAGGAAGTATCTGAAACAGACATATAAAATTTTAGATATTGAAATTATTAGACACAATATAAATAATTATATTTAATAGTTTATAAGGGACGTCTTTAAAAAGAAGTTTTAATATATAAGCAGGAAAGAGGAAAATTTAAAAAAACAACTTCTCAAAGTGAAAAGTGTAATAATTAAAATAAAAACTTAATAAACGTGAATATTTGATAATATGAAGGAATTATAGTTAATGATTGTAAGTGTAATAGTATTACACTTACAACTTAAGTGTTGTATTGTTAATGATTGTAAGTGTAATAGTAATATGCTGGGGAATGTCCTTATTTTGAAGCAATGCATGCTGAAGTATTCATGAGTCAAAGTTGATGATATCTGCTACTTATTTTTCAAAGGCTCTAGAAAGAGAGACAGATGGGAAGATAGATCAATGGGTGGATGGATGGATGCACAGAATGGGAAGGGATGGAGAGATAGAGGGCCAAGGGATAGTTGAACGGATCCATACATTGATGGGTGGATAGAGCAAATATAGGGAAATGTTAACAATTTGTTTAATCTAGCTGGGTGGATATACAGGGGCTCACTGAACTATTCTTTCTACTGTTCTTCATCTTGAAATTTTTCAAAACAAAAGTTGCAAGAAGAAATAATCTGTATGAAGAGAACAAAGACCTCCTTCTCAGTCCTGGAGTCTTTTCTCCTTCCAAAATTCCCCATGCCTTTCCCATTTTCTCTTCACCTGATGCTGCCCTATTCTTTTCTTCCCAGACAGCAGAGAAGAAAAATGTAGTTTCCTAACTTCTCAGCGGGCACTTCTGGAAAGCTGTTCTTTATGGGGAAATAAAACTAAGTTGTCTAAGTTAAAACTTTTACTAATAATTATTGAAATGTAGACATTTGGCTTTGTATAGAGTCTGTTCTAAGGATCACAACCATAAAGTTCACCTTCATCTCTCACCAACTGTATTTGCTGCCACTTGAAATTTCCATGATGCTTCTCCTTCATTCTTTATTTTATTTTATTTATTGAGATATAGTTGATGTACAATGTTATATAGGTTACAGGTGTACAACATAGTGATTCACAATTTTTAAAGGTTACACTCCTTCATTCTTTAGTGCAAGTCTAGAACACAGCCAGTCTTTCCCTCCTTACAAGAGGGCACATGTGTATGTACACACACACACACACTCACACTCACACACATTTTCTGCTACTTCAAATCAAAGCCCAGCTGGCCCTATGAGAATCGAACAGAGTGAGGTGATGAAGCAGACCACACAGTATATTTGAGACTGGATCCCTGGAAGGGATGAGAATTCCTTGACATCTCCCCAGGGAAAAGTAAAGTAAAATTGTGTCAGCCTCAAATACTCACGTAATTAAATTCACGTAAAATTAAAACCAAAATGAAACCTTCCTCTTCATGTTAAAAGTAGTTCACTTAAGCAGTCCATGTACTGTCGGCTGCTTCTGCTACACATTATTAAGTGACTGAAAAGATTAATTTTAGCAGAAATCACAGTTCAGTGGTTATTAGGCTAGCATTAAGCAAATAAGCATCCTGTCTCCAAAAGAAGCTGATGGCTGCTTGGCAGAGGGAAAGAATAGAATCACCTTTTTCTGCCGCAGGCAATACTATAGCATTCATATTCCATGTTTCAGTTTGCAGCTTGCATATGTGTCTTCAACTCGTGAAATATTAGGAGAGGACCCTTTTCAGGAAGTGAGAGTCTGAACATGACAGACACATAATCTCATCTAGAATGACAACTGCCTCGTTCCTAAACCACAAGTATTCATTTCCACAATTTGCAATAATCTACCCTGTGCATACCAGAGCATTCTAGACAGAACCAGCAGTAGCAGGCTGGTCTCCAGCCCCACAGGCTTTTCCGTTAAAACCAGATCCATAATCAAATGCTAAGAAAATATATGCCCTCAACCCTAAGTCAAAAATACAAATGCAAACTATATGCAAGTAATGTTCTCTGGGAGAAAATACTTGTAAATCTAGTTTGCATATGGAAGTCGAGGTTGCTTTGCTTCCCTGCACATTATGTTGAAACAAAGATAAACAACTTCTTTGACCTTAACCAGGAGCTAGGAAGCTGTTGGTGACACTGAATGACACAAGCTGGCCTCAGACATGGGGCAGGAAGAGCGTGGTGGAGATGCGAGAAGAAGGTAAAGAAACAAAGGGTTTACAGCAGGGGTGAGCAACCTCTTTCTGTAAAGGGTCAGATAGTATATTTTTAGGCTCCGTGGACCACTGGGTCTCTGTGTCAACTCCCTAACTCCGCCTCTTGGAGTGTGAAAGCAGCCAGACACAATCTGTAATGAACGGGCTTGGCCATGTTCCAATAAAACTATTTACAAACATTGAAACATGATTTTTAGATAATTTTTACATGTCACGAAAGAGTGTTCACTCTTTAAAAATTATTTTAAAATGTAAAAACCATTTCTATTCTATCCTTGATAATTTGCCAACCTAAACAGACTAAGACTGTATGTCTGTGCCCTGAGTATGGAGAACCACACCTGGCGATTTGCAAGCACTTAAATCTTCTTGAATGAATGAATGTATAAGGGATACCAATCTATTTGGGTTTAAAATAAGAAAATATTTTCAAGGGCTTTGTCACAACCTTTGACTTGCTTATAGTTCATATGGAGATCATAAAAAGAAATTGAGTATGCATGATTCTGTAAACTTCATGATCTTGCAGCTGTGAGTTTAGTCTCGAGCATCACGATTGAGGACTTTAAAAAGCCTGGGCAACCCTTTCATCTAACCACTTCCTGTCACAGCAGATAAAGGACTTTGTCATTGTTCTTAACTCCAATCCATCCAAAACCCCTAATTGCAAGGGTCTCACTCATGAACTCTGCTGTCTTGGGTCTACTCAGGCTGCCATAACAGAATACCATAGACTGGGTGGATCAAACAACAGAAATATATTTCTCACAGTTTTGGAGACTTGAAATCGCGATCAGCGTGCCAGCATGGGTTCTGAGGAGGCCCCTCTTCCTGGCTTGCAGACAGCTGCCTTCTTGCTGTGTCCTTACGTGGGAGGGAGAGAGCGAGAAAGCTGGGGGTGTGGGCAGCTCTGTCGTCTCTTATAAAGGCTTTAATTCCATCGTGAAGTCCCCACATACATGGCCTCACCTAAAGCTAATTATCTCCTAAAGTCCGAATCTCCAAATACAGTCACGCTGCGGGGCGGGGTGAGGGGGCATGGCACAAACCCTCAGTCCATAACCACTATCTTTTGTGTTTCCACCCTTCTCCTTGTAGTACCAACTCAAATAATTACTCAACACTAGTTAACTCTACGATCCGTCGATCCTATCATTTTTCAATGCTCTCCTTCTTCCTGGGGTTCTCATTTCCCCACGTAGCTTAAATCCTACAGTATCTCATTTAAAGCATCCCCTTAAATACATTCTCAACCACCAGAATCTCCATCCACTATCCTGTGAGGTGAATGTTGTCATCCTCTCCATCCCCGTTTTAAGGTAAGAAAATGAAGGCCCAAGGAGAAGCATCCAGCCAACATTCAAGCCCAGACTTCACAGCCTCCACTGCTTCTTGTCTTATTAAAGTTTATTCACCTGGTCATTTAGCACAGTTGGTTTACTAGTGAATACACTAGAGAGATGGTTTAACCAGTGCAACTCCTACCGTAGCCTGCAGACTAGTGCTCACTGGGAACATTGTTACCAGTCCACCACCGGGTCGTTTCAGAAAAGCTGATGCTTGCATTTTGTGCATCTTTTTTTTTAAATCTCATTTTTCTGGTAGTTCATTTAATTATATTTTATAGAATTAACAGCCCAGGATGAATTTGAAATTAAAAAACAAACAGAAACAAAACACTTTTTCAGAGATAATTTTTAAAGCTCTAGTTTGAACAACTAAAAATGCAAGTTAATTTATCCCAGTATGTTCTAGATTCCAATTTTATTAAAAGAGAAAATCTGTCCTATGCAATTATTGCATCTATGAGCCAACCTATTCAAATTAAATGATAAAGATAACTTCAACATGGAAACTCAATCCAAAGTGTTTTGAACTGAAAAATTATTAAATATCTTTCCCAATGTTTCTCCCCAACTCTCTATATCCCCCCTGTTATAAGTCTTTTCACCTAACTACGTGAATGATGATCAAATGGCAATATTTTCAATTTCATGAAAAACAACAGTTTGACCTCTTTTTGCCTACTCTGCCATATACACCATACTTTTTCTCATTATTGGAATTTAATTCTACCAATTAGAGCAAATCAATAGTACGTGATCTCATAGTTTCACTTGGATCAGGGCTTCTCAGGATACCTGGAAAACTTGTTAAAACACCGACTGCTGTGCCCACCCCCGGAGATTCTGATTCGGTAGGTCCTGGATGGGCCCATGAATTTGCATTTCTAACATACTCCCAGGTGGTGCCGGTGCTGTGGATATGTCAACCATATTTGGAAGAAGCACCAAAAACACCAGGTAACTTTGTGAATTCAGCCGAAATATTCATTCATTCCATTATTTTCGTACGGTAAAATTTAACAACTTAAAAATGTTTTTAAACAAATTCAGATTAAAATCCAAGGTATTTAAGAAACATCAGCTCCTAAAGATGACTCTTGCAAATGATAAACTTGACATACTTTCCAGCACGTAGTATTTTACACCTTGTAGATGTCTCATAAACGTTTGCAGAAAAGAAAGGAAGTCAGGAGTGGCAGAGAGTATGGGACCTCACCTAGTTCAATAAAACAATTGGGAATGGAACTACTGTTATTTCGGATCATGTGTGCTCTAATCTACTCTAGTATAATCATGAGTGCAAAGCTACACCGGATTTTGCCAGATATTCTATCCCTTTAATTTGACCCCTCTTCCAGTTGAAAAATATTGCCAAAGAATATCCTCAGATTGTTAAAATATCACAAAACTCTCAGAGAACTGTGATTCTGAGCTTTCCCATGCCTCTTCACCAGGAGCACACCGAAACACCCTGTCCTTATGTGTGTAGTTTTGTCTCCAATTCTGGTAGCAGACATCCTCTCTGTCAATCTCCCAGTATGTGTAGTGAAATCTTCTGGATTAGCCCAATTTGGCAGGCTGTTGTTAGGGTGTATTCAACCTAGCAAGCTGATATCTGTATTATCTTCATTACTTGGTAATATGCAAAATACTTCCTAGTTAAATATTTTATTTTAGGCCATCTCAGATTGATCATCAATCTAAGACCTCCATGACAATTCTTCAGCTACATCTTGCATGTCTGTGTAACTTAAATAAACATTTAGTTTATGCTAATCTAGGGTCAACTTAATAGCCTGCCACACACGTATCAGCCATCTGTGCCATACTGCCAACATTTTTCCTGACATCTATGGGTTACAACTCAACCAAGGTTTCCAGCGATGAATTCAAAAGGTTACTTTTCCATATTTTACTGCCTATACCTTTTATAGAAAAGAAAATTGAGGCCTAGAGAATTTAACTAATTCGCACAATGGAACAATACTTACAAGCATTATAACCCAGTTCTCACTCTCATTCTGTTTATCTGGTTAAAGAACCATATCAAATAGATTCAGCCAGAGTCCCTGTAGGTGGGAGCTCTGGAGAGGGGTGTGGGGCTGGGGGAGGAGAAGGAAGTAAATTCTAATCCTGGGGAAAAAGGGAAAAAATTATATATGTATACATATATATATATGTAATTAGAAATAGTTTGAAACAAAATATAAGAAAAAGTTAAAGTATGGTGAAAAATAATCATGCATATTTCAAGGAATACAGTACAAAGAAAGAAAATTACCTTCTATATGAGACTAAGGCAGAAATGTTCCCAAAAGGGAAAAAGAAGTAAGAGCAAGAAATTGAGCATATATTCTCGTCACATTTATACAATAACCTTTAGATTGTTTAAAAAAATCAACCTCATTTTTGTTTTCCCTACAAAAACAGTATGCCTCCCAGAGTAGGTACTCAATAAATGTTTGTTGAATTGAATTTAAATTACTCAGTTTGGCAAGATGATTCCTTCTTCACAGTGCTCGGAGGGAAAAAATCATTAAATGGATTTTTATCCTACCTTTTATAAATGATTCTATACTGCTGGCCCAGTTGAGGATTTTCCTTTGTAAGATTATTATGTTTTACTTCTAGTCTCTTGTACCTCCATTCTGTGTTTTGTACTAAAACTGCAAGTAAGAGAGACTCTCACTTGCCGGGTCCCCACTGTCAAATTTCAGAGATTTCCGCAAACAGGTTAAGGGTCTTGAAGCCAACTAATGTCTTCAAGGAGCCAGCTGAACCCTGATTTTTGCTTGTATGATATTGCTGCCCTTGTTCTATTTCAACCACCCCAGGCAGAGAATAAAATTTTTGCTTGGCCTTCAATTCCATGTTTGTATTTATTTAGAGTTTGCAAATGCCTTGCACATTATTATAAACAAGGAAAATCTTTGGGGAACTTTAGAACTCCAGTTGGAGAAATCATTGCAATCAGAGCTTTCGCTCGTGGGTAGGCTTAAAGATCCATTGAAGATCCCATCAACCTTTAAGAATTTTTTTTAATACCGTGTTAAATTTCCTTGAACAATTTACATCAAGAAGTCAAACTTCACGTATTCGTCATTTTTCCAAACAAGGACTGTTGTCTCAAAAGGCTTAGACTATGTCTTAGAACTCATTCCCACTCATAGTTCACAAAATTATATTAAGCAACAAAATTTCACGTTTGAAGGAGCCTTTCTTCAGCTTTCTTCTTCTTTAAACTTGTCCCATGATCAGGGTGGGGGGGAGAGTAGCTGACAATAACTTTCCCATCTTGGGTGATTTTCCATTTATTTCAGTGCAGGGACTCTTTTCCTTCGCCACACACATGTACATAATAATTAAAGTTTAGAATGGGTCAGAGAGGCCATCTGGTCCCAAATTGACTGATGAGAAAATTGAGGCTCAGAGAGATTAAAATCCTCTCCTCAGAGGAGGAAAAGAGCCAGAATTCAAAATGAAATCTAATGACTCCCAGATGATTCTTTCCTCTGCTTTTGCATTGTCATTTATCTTTTTCTTTACTACCTGTGTCTCATCTTGCCAACTAGATTATCCTTAGCTTAGCTCCAAAACAAGTCAATGAGCATCATCTCTGTTCTTGGTGTCATCCTAGATGTTGGAAGTAAAAGATAAACGACGCCTTCCTTTCACTCAAGAATGTTTGCCTTTACAGTACCTGTGATGATGAATGTTGAAGAAAATCAGGACTCAGTCCTGATGTCCGTTCATTCACTCCTTCACCAAATATGTACTGAGCACCTGTACTATGACAGGTATTGTTTTAGGTACAACAGTGAATAAAAATAATAAAATTCCTGCTCTTGTAGATTTTATATTCAACTGGGAGGAGAAGCAGGAGATATGTCGGTTGGTGAAAAGTGCTGTAAAGACAAACAAAGGGTGAGGGGGACAAAAATGATGGGGGTCCTATTATAAATGAGCCAGAAGGGCCTTTCTGATAAGGTGACCTTTGAACCAAGACCTCAAGTAAGTGAGACCAACCCAACTGTTTGGCTGGTTTCTATCAGGCCTGTGCTATGATTGGGAATGAAAAGGTGTGAGCCTAGCGGGTATAGAAAATTAGATTCCTTTGGTTTTATTATAGATTTAGTCTTTTTAAATTATTTATTCAGATGAAATTCACCTAACATAGAATTAACTATTTCAACACATACGACTGGGTGGTACTTAGTATGTTCACAACGTTCTGCCACCATCACCTCTATTTCTAAACGGTTGTCATCGCCCTAAAAGAGAACTCCATTCCCAGCAGCCCCTAGTAGCCCCCAATCTGCTTTCTGTTTCTCTAGATTTATCCCTTCTGGATACTTCATGTAAAGGGGATCATACAATTTGTGAAACAGTTTGTCTTGGGCTTTGTTCCGTTAGCATCATGTTTTCAAAGTTCATCCACATTGTGGCACATGTCTGTACTTCATTCCTTTTATTTACGGCTGAATAATATTCCACTGCTCGTATAAACCACAGTCTATAGATTCATCCATAAATCAGTATTGGCCTGTTTCTACCTTTTGGCTATTGTGAATAATGCTCCTAGGAAATTTTTTGTACAAGTATTTGAGCACCTGTTTTCCAATTTATTATTTTTTTTACCCCTCCTTAATCCATTTCTGAGTCTGTTCACAAGTCACCTTTGAAACTAAAAAAATATTTTAAATGACCCCACAGGGATGAAGGAACAAGTATATTTGAAGCCTCTAAACGAATGCCTGGCACATAAGAAGCCCTCAATAAATGGCAGTTGTTATTATCAATCAAAATAATTAAAAGAACACTATGCTAAATAGCACACAGGGAATGCAGACTTCACAGAGAATTCTTCCGGTCTGGAGGGTAGAAGTGAGTGGGGACCCAGATCCTTGTGGAGAATCAAGCTTTTCACAGCCTGTCTCTACACTCTTCATCCACCTCATCTACTTCCCAGTAGCTGGAAAAACTGGCTGGAATTTTTTCTCAGCATTAAGGTCATTTATCTGCCATACTCTAAGATATTCGCTAGTCCCCAGATTTGCCAGTGAACAGGCTCTGGGTTTTGCCCTGGAGTTACACAAACCTTGTCGTGAAAAGCAAATGGAAAGAGATTGTTGTGTTTCTGATTGTGTAACTTGGCATTAAGGGAATCTCTAATTTATTTATTTAACACGCAGCTGCTGACATCATTGCCTGAAGCAATATCAAGCAGGTCTGATCCCAGCCTATTTGCCACCCAGAGTCAACACCATTTATATGCATTGTGACAATAAAAATTCCATTTTTATCTAGAGCTAAATATCTGCTCAAAAATCACTTCATCGTTTGAAGGGCTAGGATTTTGGAGATGCACTGGAGTCAGGAGAACGTGAGGTGTTCCTAGTCATTCTGTGACTTGTTTTGACCTCCAAAAGCATAATCCTGGCATTGTGCCACTTCCCCCCGTTGTATTAAGGTTACTTTATATGACCCTATTACCTCATCAAAGGTTGCAAGACTTATCTTATATTTGTTTACCTAATCTGGTCAATTCGGTCAACACGGCTATGAGTTGTACAAGTCACTACTTAATTAAGACCATATTTTACTTTTTAACATCAATTATGCCTTCCTTTTTAAATTTCAACTGAAGTTTCTTTCATGCATTACAATATTAACAATGTTGGTGAGAGAAAATGGTGACAATTGGACTAACTCTGTAATTTGTAGTTACTGGCCAATGCCAATTTAATATGCTCACAGAAGTGGCAATTTTAAGAAAGCCATGTTTTTCTTAAGAAAATAAAACAGTTCTGTTTACAATAATCAAGATCCCTGTTCCTACATTTGCACTTAGAGCTCCTCTACTTGCAGAAACGAATTCTGGCTCTTCCCTGTATAGCTGTCTACCTTCTCCATGTATCATATTGCAGACAGAAGGAAGCTTTCAGAACATTCTCTCCAGACATTAAAAGAAAAACACAGCAACAAGAGGCCTTCACTATCTCAGGACTGAGTGACCCAGCTGAATTATCATCAGAGCTTAGACCAAACTCCAAACAAAACAGATATCGTTATAAGCAAAATTTCTCTACAAGAAAAATATTTTGCAACTTTGAAACCTTGTTGCCATTGACTCAATAAACTATACCATGCAGAGGTACAAATTGACTCTGTGATGCTACAATCTCCACCTTCCCACTAGAATGTCTTTAAGAACAAGGCTTTGTATCTCTGGTGCCTGGTGATTAATACAGAGATGCTGAATAAATTTGGAAATGAGTAGGTTCTCAACGCACGTTAGTTGCTGAGCAAATAGGTTCAGTAAATTCCTCTTCCTATATGTACATGTATAACTGATTCACTTTGCCGTACACCTGAAACTAACACAACATTGTAGGTCAACTATACTCCAATAAAAATTTTAAAATTTAAAAATGAAACAAAATATAGTCATTTTCAGTAAAAAAAAAAAAAAAAAAAAAATTCCTCTTCCTAGAACTCGAAAACTCAAGGAAGAGACAGTTGTCAGTATTGCCAAGACTATTAGAAGTATTTTAATCCTTTATTTGCAAAGATTGAATAGATTGTTCTGGAAAAAGAAATATTTTGTAGAAAGAACTATTTTCATTTATTTCAAACTTGTTCCACTACCTTTCTCCTCCCCTGGACAAAAAATTGTTTCATGGAAGAAATTATATCTTACTCATTTGTTTAACTGCACCAGCTAGCATAGTGCCTATTATTAGTTCCAGGATGCTTTCTAGCATTTCTAGTTCCGTAAGAATTTCTGTTATTGCTAAACTGAATCTTTAAGAGGTTGATCAGGAAATAAGTCAGTAGGGTGGGATGGCAACCCCACACCTAGAAGCAATTACTGCTTGACTGCGGGTTTTGCACAGAGGGAGCCACAGTCCCGCTGAATCCTTTGTTGAAGACACTCTCTCCCACCCAGCACAAGAGCAAAGGAGAGGGCCCGGGAGATCTGGGCCACTTGCGTTTAGAAAGGCCAGAAGTCTTTTCCAAGTCCTGTCTCCATGGTGTGCGAACTCAGAGACAATATGTCGTGTATTGGTTTCTCAATGGAATGGAGGTTTCTTGATGAAATTCCACTGCTTTCCCCTGAAATAAAAATAAACATATTTTCTTAAGTGCAAGAGGATCTGCTAGGAATCTTTCACTGTAAGGTCAGGGTTTCTGAGACAGAGGACGCTGCCTACAGAAATGTTTCCAGGTACAAAACCACCCCTTCAGCCATTCTCAGCTTAGCATATCGGACTAATCTCAAGGCATCCTACCTTGTCCCTCTGGGCCTCCCGAGAATGGTAAGGGCTACAGAGAAAGAGGATAGGCCCATCCTACACCAGGGACCCCGAGAAGCAGAAAGAGCTCCTTTGGAGGTGAATGAATTTTCTGAAAGTCGTGGTATAGTAGAAAGAACACTGGGAGAGAAAGAAAGGAAGAAAGTGGAAGGGAGGGAGGCAGGGAGGAAGGAAGGAAGGGCAGGAAAGGAGGGAGGCATGCCCACAGATCTGGTGCTCATAGAAACCTTATGAGTAAGCCAAGGCAGGGGGTTTATTTCCATTTTACTAATGAGGAAATTGAGCTTCAGGAAGGTTGTTCAGTCAATATCTCACAAATAGTGGAGCTGAGACTTGAACCCAAATCTTCTGATTCCTGGTCCTGTGGTCTTTCTGCTGCAGATACTACAGCATCTTTCTTTCTTCATTCTCCTTATTTGTACCTACTTAAAATTTCCGTGAAAGATTGATTGGCACCTGGATGAAACGGCGTGGGTACAGGGACATTCACTCTGTCCCCAGAGTGTCAATCAGGAGGAGAATGATGAAATCAATTAACCCAGGGATTCCCTAAGAGCACAAGGCAACTTGATACAGCATGATCCTGATACAGCGTGATCCCAAAGTATATTGTCAAGTGTAAAGCAAATGTGATACGTATCAACCCGCACGGTATCAACCCAAGGTCCCCAGGGGTGAGGGCATCTCAACCAAAGGAGGACAATTCTATGGTCTCTGCTATGCCCTGCTGGAATCTACACTCTTTGGCCTCCCCCTCCAGCCCATTCAGGGCACAGGGCTGTGAAAACCACTCCATAGGGCTCCTGGAGCAGCTCTCTGCGGAAGTCTGGGCTGTATCTCCAGAGTGAGAAATCCTCTAGATAGGACACCTGGGAGGAGCCCAGAAAGAGTATATTCCTCCAGGGAGCAGTTTACTCCGGGTAGATGTCATAGAGTAACAAGAAAAGAGGATCCCTCAGCAAGAAAAGCTGGCAGCAAACAAACAACTCAGAGTTGTAAGACTGAGCAGAGAAAAGTTAAGTGTGCGACACATTTCAGCAGAAACCCTGGAACAGCAGCAGAAGTAGGGGTCTCACAGCAAAACCAGCCAAACTGCCAGGTCTGAGCAGTGAAGAAGTGGCAACGCCAATGGGGACCTCAAGGCAGTGGCTCAAGCTACCCACTGATTGCTCAGCAGAGCAATGGAGGACTCTGAAATCCCCAGAATTGCAAGGCTGGTGTAGTTGCGAAGATTCAAAGCTGAGAGGGGTCCAAGGGGAAGTCATGAAAGCATATCCATGGTGAGCAAGGGCCTCCCTGGGGGTGACACTGGCCAGGCACCAGGCGGTGGGACTCTGCAATGACCATATCATGGAAGTGATGAGCATCTTCAAGGTCACCTGAGGGTTCCCATCAAGGCAATGAAGTGTTTTGCTTCCCTCCCCTCCCCACAACCTGTATAATTAAACTAATTTGGCACAAAGCTTAGTGCCACAAAGCCAACTCAAAGCTGATAAAAGATCCCCGAATAATAGCCTGAGAATTTTATTACCCAAGGCTAAATCTGGGAGTACAAGGCCAACATCAGAGGGGATGAAAGGAAGTTATTAGCAGCAGAGTGGCTATGTGAGCATTCCAGGGTTTACTGAAGGCAGGAACTTTGTAAAGGGGTTCATATGAGAGGCTGACAAATTCGTATTTGCCAATGGAAACCGTTGTCAGACCAAATGAAAATTTCAATAAAATGTTTCTCATGACTGGTATAATGCATTCTAACTTTCCTCTTTCCATGATTTGATTAAAGTGTGTGTTTGTTGTACAGTAGGCATGACCATAAGTATATTTTATTTAATCTGAATTCTATTCCTAACATCCTAAATATGCCCCAGGCCACATATTAATAGTTTAGGGAGGTTTACAACCACTGAAGAATATTAACTAGAGCTTTCTTTTGATCCATTATGAATTCAAGTTTTTAAGAATAAATTATGTATAAGCTTTCTTTTCCCCAATGTGCCATTTATAACTAAAGAATATATACAATTCTTTGGGGAAATACATTGCTGTCCAGGGTTATATTATTATAACACACTACTATTATTATTATAGTATATATTATAACATTTTATTGAACAAGATTGCTATCATAATCTAGCTTGAAGTGGTGTCTTGACACACATCTTTGTCCTTAATATATATCTTATTAGACACAGGTCAGGTGCGGGGAGAGTCAGACATGGACTGAATTTCTTTTTTTTTTTCTTTTTTTTTTTGGTCATGCCACACGGCATGTGGGATCTTGGTTCCCCGACCAGGAATCGAACCCGTGCCCCCTGAAGTGGAAGCACAGAGTCTTAACGGCTGGACCGCCAGGGAAGTCCCCTGGAGTGAATTTCAAACATAGATGAAGCCAAGGTGACAGACTTGAATCTATGGGTCAGACTGGTCCTGCAAACTGTTACTTTTATCCCACGCATTTAAAAATATTACATTAACTAACATAAAAATTCAGAAATCCCACATAAAAAACAAAATTGAGAAACAGGCCTGGCAACTCTGGGCCTGCCTTCACTTATAACAACCATCTGTAGGAACTGAGCATCAGCCAACCCCAGAGCTCTTTGTCTCAGTCTCCATTGGGCTCTACGTGGCTCCTGTAGGCCCCTGAGTCCGCAACCCCTGGGTTCACAACTACTGGGTTTGCAACCTCTGAGCTAGAGAATGAAGCAGTGTTGTTAGGGTGTGAGGAGAGGTGAGGACAAAGTAAGAGCTGTGGTGGGAGGAGGGGAAGGATGAGAGTCACAGGTTTTGTAGACTATATGTATACAGCACATAAGGCACATGATTTTACAATTTGTTGTGACACCAGAATATTCTGCTTAATGTCAAAGACTGGTTGGGGCTCTGCCCTGGTGCCTAGAGATGTGAACAAGAAACAAAGGTTAGGCTCCTTCTCACAGTGTCACCAACGGGAATGAGCATCTGGTGGAGGAAATGAAAAGAAACTGAGCTGGGAATGACACTGAGAATAATTTAAGTTTCCTTTGTGATTTGGCCATCTTTACACACATCAAATATTTTATTATGCACCATAATGCAAGCTTGCCTTCAAGGGCTCTTGAGAATTGTTGGCAGAGACTCCTTAAATTCCCTCTCAATTCTTCTGCCTTTATCATTTCACTATAATACAATTCTAATAAATCCTTACATTTTATTTTTCTTGAGGTATAATTGACATACAACATTATATTAGATCCAGGTGTACCACATAATGATTAGGTATTTGTACATATTGTGAAATGATCACTGCAATGTGTGGTTAACCTCCGTCACCACACATAGATACAGAATTTCTGTTGTGTGATGAGAAATAAACTTATATTTTAAATAGAAAAAAAAAAAAAAGGAGTTCCTCAAATTCAAAAAGATACATGTCATGCTTCCCTGGTGGCACAGTGGTTGAGAGTCCACCTGCCGATGCAGGGGACGTGGATTCGTGCCCTGGTCCGGGAGGATCCCACATGCCACAGAGCGGCTGGACCCGTGAGCCATGGCCGCTGAGCCTGCACGTCTGGAACCTGTGCTCTGTGGCAGGAGAGGCCACAGCAGTGGGAGGCCCATATACTGCAAAAAAAAAAGATACATGCACTTCAATGTTCATAACAGCACTATTGACAATAGCCAAGACATGGAAGCAATCTAAATGTCCACTGAAAGATGAATGGATAAAGAAGATGTGGTATGTATATACAATGGAATATTACACAGCCATAAAAAAGAATGAAAGAATGCCATTTGCAGCAACATGGATGGACCTAAAGATTATCATACTAAATGAAGTAAGTCATACAGAGAAAGACAAACATCATATGATATCACTTATGTGTGGAATCTAAAAAAAAAAAAAAATCATACAAATGAACTTATTTGTAAAACAGAAATAGACTCACAGACATAGAAAACAAACTTATGGTTACCAAAGGGGAAATACGAGGAGGGATAAATTAGAAGTATGGGATTAACAGACACACACTACTCTATATAAAATAGATAAACAAAAAAATACATAAAATACAAGGACCTACTGTATAGCACAGGGAGCTATATTCAATATCTTGTAATAACCCATAATGGAAAAGAATCTGAAAAAGAATATACATATATGTATATATGTGTAACTGAATCACTTTGCTGTATACCTGAAATATTGTAAATAAACTATAATTCAATTTTTTTGAATTTAATTTAATTTATTTTTTTTACAGCAGGTTCTTATTAGTTGTCCATTTTATACATATTAGTGTATATATGTCAATCCCAATCTCCCGATTCATCCCACCACCACCCCCCTGCTGCTTTCCCCCCTTGGTGTCCATACATTTCTTCTCTGCATCTGTGTCTCAATTTCTGCCCTGCAAATCAGTTCATCGGTACCATTTTTCTAGGTTCCACATATATATGTTAATATACGATATTTGTTTTTCTCTTTCTGACTTACTTTACTCTGTATGACAGTCTCTAGATCCATCCATGTCTCAACAAATGACCCAATTTCGTTCCTTTTTATGGCTGAGTAATATTACATTGTATATATGTACCACATCTTCTTTATCCATTCTTCTGTCGATGGGCATTTAGGTTGGTTCCATGACCTGGCTATTGTAAATTGTGCTGCAATGAACTTTGGGATGCATGTGTCTTTGAGTTATGGTTTTCTCTGGGTATATGCCAAGTGGTGGGATTACTGGGTCATATGGTAGTTCTGTTTTTAGTTTTTTAAGGAACCTCCATACTGTTCTCCATAGTGGCTGTATTAGTTTACATTCCCACCAACAGTGCAAGAGGGTTCCCTTTTCTCCACGCCCTCTCCAGCATTTGTTGTTTGTAGATTTTCTGATGATGCCCATTCTAACTGGTGTGAGGTGATACCTCATTGTAGTTTTGATTTGAATTTCTCTAATAATTAGTGATGTTGAGCAGCTTTTCATGTGCCTCTTGGCCATCTGTATGTCTTCTTTGGAGAAATGTCTACTTACGTCTTCTGCCCATTTTTGGATTGGGTTGTTTGTTTTTTTAATATTGAGCTGCATGAGCTGTTTATATATTTCAGAGATTAATCCTTTGTCCATTGATTCATTTGCAAATATTTTCTCCCATTCTGAGGGTTGCCTTTTCATCTTGTTTGTAGTTTCCTTTGCTGTGCAAAAACTTTTAAGTTTCATTAGGTTTCATTTGTTTATTTTTGTTTTTATTTCCATTACTCTAGGAGGTGGATCAAAAAAGATATTGCTGTGATTTGTGACAAAGAGTGTTCTTCCTATGTTTTCCTCTAAGAGTTTTATAGTGTCCTGTCTTACATTTAGGTCTCTAATCCATTTTGAGTTTATTTTTGTGTATGGTGTTAGGGAGTGTTCTAATTTCATACTTTAAGGTGTAGCTGTCCAGTTCTCCCAGCACCAGTTATTGAAGAGGCTGTCTTTTCTCCATTGTATATCCTTGCCTCCTTTGTCATAGATTAGTTGACCATAGGTGTGTGGGTTTACCTCTGGGCTTTGTATCCTGTTCCATTGATCTATATTTCTGCTTTTGTGCCAGTACCATATTGTCTTGATTACTGTAGCTTTGTAGTATAGTCTGAAGTCCAGGAACCTGATTCCTCCAGCTTCATTGTTTTCCCTCAAGACCACTTTGGCTATTCGGGGTCTTTTGTGTCTCCATACAAATTTTAGGATTTTTTGTTCTAGTTCTGTAAAAAATGCCATTGGTAATTTGATAGGGATTGCATTGAATCTGTAGATTGTTTTGGGTAGTAGAGTCATTTTCACAGTATTGATTCTTCCAATCCAAGAACATGGTATATCTCTCCATCTGTTGGAATCATCTTTAATTTCTTTCATCAGTATCTTTTAGTTTTCTGCATATAGTTGTCTCCCTAGGTAGGTTTATTCCTAGGTATTTTATTCTTTCTGTTGCAATGGTAAATGGGAGTATTTCCTTAATTTCTCTTTCAGATTTTTCATCATTAGTGTATAGGAATGCAAAAGATTTCTGTGCATTTATTTTGTATCCTGCTACTTTACCAAATTCATTGGTTAGCTCTAGTAGTTTTCTGGTGACATCTTTAGGATTCTCTATGTATAGTATCATGTCACCTGCAAACAGTGACAGTTTTACTTTTTCTTTTCCAATTTGTATTTCTTTTTCTTCTCTGATTGCCATGGCTAGGACTTCCAAAGCTATGTTGAATAATAGTGGTGAGAGTGGACATCCTTGTCTTTTCCTGATCTTAGAGGAAATGCTTTCAGTTTTTCACCATTGAGAATGATGTTTGCTGTGGGTTTGTCATATATGGCCTTTATTATGTTGAGGTAGGTTCCCTCTGTGTCCACTTTCTGGAGAGTTTTTATCATAAATTGGTGTTGAATTTTGTCAAAAGCTTTTTCTGCATCTATTGACATGATCATATGGTTTTTCTTCTTCAATTTGTTAATACGGTTTATCACATTGATTGATTTGCGTATATTGAAGAATCCTTGCATCCCTGGGATAAATCCCACTTGATCATGGTGTAGGATTCTTTTAATGTGTTGTTGGATCTGTTTGCTAGTATTTTACTGAGGATTTTTGCATCTATATTCATGAGTTATATTGGTCTGTAATTTTCTATTTTTGTAGTATCTTTGTCTAGTTTTGGTGTCAGGGTGATGGTGGCCTCATAGAATGAGTTTGGGAGTGTTCCTTCCTCTGCAATTTTTTGGGAGAGTTTGAGAATATATTTCATTTTTTTCAAAAAGATATGAGAAAATAGAACAGCAACTGCAACAGAAAAAAGAGCTCCTGAGACCTGTGACACCACTTGCCCCATGCTTGATGGACTCAGACTGTGATACTTCTGCCCACCCTTTACAGTTTTTCTGTCTCCTCTCTCTATGCACAACTATTACTGTGTAATTCTCCATCTTTCTATTCCACTCCCTTATTTGCAGACTACTATCTAAGCAAGGAACTGAGACCTTCTGGAGAGCAGTGCCTTGCAGGCTATGTAACAGGAATTTTCTTTGATTTCTGCTCATGGTTTTCTTTTGTTTATATCTGGGTTCACATCTCATGAGCTTCCATAAGCCTGACCCCCCAAGGTAAGAGGAATGTTACAGCGCTAACATGTCCACGAATTGAACTGTTGGGTCTTCATAAAATGTACTTTAAATGTTTCATTGGTTGAAAAACAATTATTTCTTTAAAACGAAAACTCATTTTATTGTTCAAAATATGCGTGGGTGTGCCTACCAAAATGCTTCAGTTCTTAACTGTTTATGATTTTAACTCCATATATCTACTCACAAAGGATATTTCCCCAATTTATGAGTGACCCAAAATAACAAATATACTTTTTTCAAAGGCTAGAAAATGTATAATAAAAACAACTTTGGAAGGTCCAATCTCATTTCCATTCTTAGTTCTACTGTAGTTTGATAGAAAAAATATGTAAACTAGTTCTTCTGGAAATTGCCGTTAACACAGCAATATTTTTAGACTACCATCTCAGGAGAGCAGAGAGTTGTGGCAGCAATGTCACTTTTCCTATAATGCATCACTGTCAATCAACACTTTGAAATGATCACTGATGTTCTGCGATTATTTTCCATTCCTTCAGTGTGTTCGTTTTGTCCCTACTTAGATGCACTTATATGCACATGCAAGCATACATACACAGAAACACTTTCTACCAATTGTCACTTGTCCACATATAAACTTAAAATACCCTAAAGTTCATGTCTGAATCCGCAACGTCTCAGTCTAATTCCTTTTTCCTCTTTTTATCTCTAATAAATATGGCATATCAAACACACCCTTATCTGAGCCCACTATCTATAAATAATAGCCCCTCCCAAACCATATTAGTACTTCTCTAGGATGTTGCCCTTCTAGAGGTCTGATTAATTAGACAAACAGGGCATGGAGTTCCAGTCTTATTTCTAACATGAAAAATAGCCTTTTGTTTTAAATTACGATTTTTCTCAGATGAAAACAGCGAATTTAACTTATGGTGACCAAAGCATAATTCCTCAAGGCAATAACTGAACAACTCCCTTATTCTGGAAGTCAAACTTTTGGAAAATCTAACCATCTTGAATACAGATATGAATGCAGAAATAAGTTAGGCATTAGTGTAGGAAAAAATCCAGATCAGAAAGTATGCCTAACACTGTATTTATTTAGCCTGCTGCTTGCTGAGCACGCACCAGGCATGTTTATGCCCAGTATTTGTTGTTTCCCCCTTGCAATAATTCAGATCAGAGAAAGATTACTTTCAAATAAAATGGCAATTCAATCAAGAACAAGTAAGGCTTTAGGGCAGATTTAAACTAAGACGCTAGCCATAAATCTACAGAAAGTCAGGATATTAGAAAATAGCAATGGAAGAGCATATGGATGCTGTCAAACATCCGAGACTGAGATTTCTATATAGCAGAGATACAGCAAAACATGTGAGCAGCGCGTTCCGAGGGCCTGACACTGTTAACCCCATTCATCCCCCCAAGGGATAGCGACCCATTTTACCTATGTGACTGAGCGTAAGTAACTGAGCCAGGATTATCAGTGGTTCGAGTCAGAACTAGACGTAAAGCCCATTGAGGTGAAACCCCTGCATTTGTTATTAACAAACTGTTACCATGGTACCAATGAGCAAGAGAAATAAATCTTTTCTTTTTACCTGTTGATGTGGCTTTTTGTAAGGACTTTGAAATGCTAAAATATGGAGTGTGGTACTTTTCTGCAAAACACTCTGGCCGTATTTCCAAGACTTTATGTTTTATATTTAGGTAAGTTTCTCTCCTCTGGTATATAAGTACATGAGCTGAATATTTAGGACAGGCCTTACTATCAGAAAAGGAAGACAGTCATCCCTGCAACAGGATTTGATATGTCCACTTCCCCCACATATCTCTCCTATCCACCAAGTACACTGCCTAAAATTGCACCCCCTGAAAACTTGTGAAATGGTCATATCTTCACAATTCAATAGAAATGTGTCTTCAAATTGATTTTTCCCATTCTTCCACAGCAAAGGGCACTGGATGATGGAATGTTGTTACAGCAGTGGCACTCGAGAGTTATAGGAATGGTCCACAACGTGACCCCAACTCTGGACAGAGGAGAACAACAGCAGTTTATCAGTCACGTGTACTCACAGCCTCGGGAGGGGGACGCTGCTCCGTGGGGCCACATGGGAGGTGCACTTGGGAACAGAGTGAAGGAGCAGAGGCTGGAGAGGCAGGCTTTCTAGTAACAAGAGGGTGGGATGGCTCCCACGGGAGGGTGCGATGGGCTCATCTGAACAAATCTAGGGGCTGGCAGGGAACTGAAGCCTGCCACTCAGGAATAAGCAGGACCCGTGCCTGGTCCCCATGAGAAGGGGGGCTGTTTGGCTAGGGCACCTTGCCCACGGGAGCAGAGAGCAGAGGGAAACATGCTTTAGGCCATTCAAGCCCCTCCCAGTTTCTCCTAGATGTCAAGGCAACACATAATATTGGGCCTTAATTTTAAGCCTTACACCACAGGTGGACGAGTATGGAGAGAAATGGAAGAAGAGAGATGAGAAAAAGTGGAGAGCTTAGTGCCTGGAAGCTGAACGACAAAAGGCTTGAAACTGAATGAAAAAATTGTTTGAAGGGGGCCTGGAGGCAGCTCCTAGCAAACTCTTTGGGGAAGCTCTCAAGGGCAGAGTCTGCACAGAGAGGTAGCAAATGACTTGTTTCTTCTTAATTATTATTGCTGCGTGAAGTAGCAATAAGCTAGTGACGTAGCCAGCTAAAGGAGCTCTTTTATATTATTTGAAAGAGGACAGTATGTGATTGGATTCGTCTCTCTCTTTTCAGTTGATTGTGTTCGCAGCTTAGGTACAATAGGAATTATGTTCAGAGTAGCAGGAACACAGACAGTTTCTGTCGAGCACAGACACAGTTTGGTCATTACTTCCCACACAGTGTGATGTCCACCTTGGGGACTGGCAAGATGATGTTAGGTGGTTCCTGGAACCAACATGAAATAAAACACACAGTGGTTGCCTTTTCAGCATTCTTCAATCCAAATGAAAGCCAGGTTACAGTCTCAGTTTGATCTACTAGCTCTTCCTCTCCACTCTTGCACTGACTAATCTCCTCACTTGAATCAGTATACCTCCCGTCCAGAGGCCGTGTCAGCCCACGCCATCTGGCTAGAATTCAAGTCTTCTGGTATCTCCTATTTATGGCAAATTATAATGGCTTTCCATTTTGATGGTGAGATAAATGTTCCTCTTTAAATAAATATGACTCAGTAGAAATAAATAAACCAGTGAACTAATTTGAAGAAAACATTTAAGTAAACAAGTCCAGGTGTTACATGAATGTAGCAAAACTACCAACTTTGTGTGTGAGTGACTGAAAAGGAAAACATTGAGTTCGTTAGAGACGTTTTTAAAATATATGTGTGTATGCATACATGTATATTTATTGGATACATATATGTCTTGATCGGTTTCAAATCTCAAGTCTGACAAAGAATAGTGTTAAAAAAATAAAAAGGAACTAAAAAGTATCTAAAGTGCCTGTTTTATTCTGTAAAATAAGCAGTCAATTCCCAATGATAGTGCCAAGATTAAACATCTATTTCACAAAAGAATGCTTTTTCCTAACTCACTGAGAGTTAACATAATAGATGATCAATAAGTACTCTAGAGATGCAATGGTAAAGGAAGACAGTAAGCTTTATTCCTCACGGTAATGGAATATATGTGGCTCATAGAGTCTGAGTTCTTATCCAGAGATTAGGCGAAGAACTCTTCCCCAAAACTTTCTATAACACCCTTGTTTCAAAATTTCAGCACATGGTTCTTCTGTTGGGTGACACCATCACCAAACGCTCAGAAACATCAAGAACATCCACCTCCCCGGCGCCCACGTTTCATCTCAGGACATTGTCAGGCAAAGTCAGATTCATTGTGGTATAAAGATTAGACCAGAGGAGGGGGACCCAGAAATAGGCCTGCCCCTTAATGTGGGAAATGCTCTGACACCTGCCAGTTCAGGGACAAAACTGAGCAAAACTCAGAATTCAGAGAATTTGGTAAATTTTGACCAGTCCAGGCAAATAGTGTTAGGATGTATAGGGTGGAATAACAATAACAGCATTCTCTGTACAAGTAAGAGGGGCAGGGGATCCAGGTAAAAGGCAAAATTCAGAGATTCTAGAGGCAACCTCTGTAGAGTCTGTGAAAAGCCTCTGTTGGCTGCCGGCTGGGATCTCGCCACTAGCAGTGGGCTAACACCTGGCCTCCCAGTCAAGACGAGGACTGGCAAGATCTAGGAAGGACCTCAGCTCTGGAGGAGCGCAGTTTAGGAAGGCATAGGTTCTGGGATAGGCCGCTGATTCTCTTATCCTAAGTAAGTCCAGGAGTAGACTGGGCTTCAAAACCAAGGCCACAGTGCCATCATTAACCACAATGTTGGGCTATGTCTTCCTAAGTCCCCTGACAGGACTGAGGTCAAGAAATTGTCCCCGGGGCTTCCCTGGTGGCACAGTGGTTGAGAGTCCGCCTGCCGATGCAGGGGACAACGGGTTCGTGCCCCGGTCCGGGAAGATCTCACATGCCGCGGAGCGGCTGGGCCCGTGAGCCATGGCCGCTGAGCCTGCGCGTCCGGAGCCTGTGCTCCACAACGGGAGAGGCCTCAACAGTGAGAGGCCCGTGTACCGCAAAAAAAAAAAAAGAAATTGTCCCCTATCCTGGAGGCAAAGATGAATCTTCATGTGGGAATGAGGTCTTCCCAGAGGCAGGTAGAGGAGGGATTCAGAGGACGAGAACGTGGCAGGGGCTGTACACGAAATGGAAGGTGACAGTGTGATCTTTCCATTATTACATGGAACAATCGTGAGCTGTGAGGGTCAGCGGTCCAGCCTTCTAAATCTGGTAGGTTATGCTCTGGATCAGTGGTTCTCGTCCAGGGGCAGGGATCACATGAGAGTCTATTCTCATTGAGAAGATCACTCAGTGATGAGGATTCTTACATGCCCCAGCATTCTATAAATCTCTGCTATGTACAAACCAAAGTTATGCAGCCTTAATTTAACTTTGTTGTTGCTGTTGTTTTCTTTGGCCGCATAGCGCACCTTGCCAGGATCTTAGTTCCCCAACCAGGGATCGAACCCATGCCCTTGGCGGCGAAAGCCCTAAGTCCTAACCACCGGATCACCAGGGACTTCCCAATTTAACCTTATTTCTATTTTAGTCGTATATGGGGATGGAGGGTATGTTGGGAATGGTCAGCAATCCTTTGAGAAAAAGAAAACAAAAACTCTACGTAGTAAAAGATACAGGAGCTGTCATTTAGCTGTCTCGTGTTGGAGGCCAAGCAATGTCTGTTCAACATCTCATGACTTAAGCCTAGCAATCATTCAGATACAGACAGCAAAGCAGAAAGCCTAGAAATATTTTTTTAAGTACCAGACTGGAAAAAATTAGGTACACACCTATGACGTACGTTTCCAGAAATCGACAATTTTCAGTTGTATAAAATAAATAATACTAATTATTTGAAATCCCTTAAGACCTAGCTTATGTGTGGAGCAAGGACCAGCAGCACGGGCTTTCCTTGGGAGCTTTTTAGAAATGATGAGCCTTTGCCCCAGTCCAGACTTACTGAATCAGAACATGCTACTAAATGAGGGTTCCAGGTGATTCATACGCTCTGAGATATACACTAGTACCTTTCCCTTTTCAGTGCGCTCAAAAAGGAAAATTTAGAAAATTACATTTATTTCTTATACAGAAAACTCTCCGTCATGGTTGCCATTAGTTATCTCTTAAGTATAGTCCTTATCAAGCAAAGCAGCTTGATATATTCTAGTTGCTTTCTAATTCCTTTTATTTTATCCAAATTTAAATTGAATAATAGTATTTTCAGCAAGATCACTATAAGGCCATCTGCTAATTACTGTCCAATCCCACAGGAGGGCTGCTGGAGATCTTTTGGACTCTATGCAGAGATAGGAAGCTCAGGGAGGCAATTCAGTTCAACATCTTCATAAACTAATAATGCTTGGCTTCAATCTGTGATTCCCAGATGCATGTTTTTCATTTATAATATTTGATTTAGGACAAGCACTTCCCTCTCTTCTTTTCCAAATGCTAGAGATTGCTATATATTAAATTATTAATAAGAAAACAAGTTATGTTGTTATCATATCATGTAACAAATACCAAATGAATTGGCCTTACTAGTTGAGAAAGTCCAAACCAGCCACATATGATGCAATTTCAGTGGTTCTAGGAAGTTCCTCATCAATAACACTGTCCTGCCCACCCAAAGTCACCCCACACTTCCCCAAACAGATACCTCTCTTCTGCCTGACCATTTACCTGAAACTGGGCAACTGAGAGTCTTTTTTTTTTTTTTTTTTTTTTTTTGCGGTACGCGGGCCTCTCACTGTTGGGGCCCCTCCCGTTGCGGAGCACAGGCTCCGGACGCGCAGGCTCAGCGGCCATGGCTCACGGGCCCAGCCGCTCCGCGGCATGTGGGATCTTCCCGGACTGGGCCACGAACCCGCGTCCCCTGCATCGGCAGGAGGACTCTCAACCACTGCGCCACCAGGGAAGCCCTGAGAGTCATTTTTACGTAAACTTTTTGTCTCATCTCAAAAGGCAAATAGGTCTGGGAGAGAACATAAGAGGCCATATTATATAAGCCACTTACATCTCAACAAATATTTTCAAAATACTAAGTGAGAGGCAACGTTCAAAGTACTGGAGATAAGAGAATGAGAAATTATGTTTCTGCCCTCAAGTCACTTACAGCCTAGTGAGGGAGCTATATGACAGAGAGGATTTGAAAAAGTCCGATGAGTCTGGATTTTAGGAAATAGTTGGAGAAATAGAGACAAGGCTGCACATTTTCTTTAGTCCATCACTGGGTTCCGGGTACTGTGCTTCAGATCCATTATATCATTGATCTTGGTGACAACCCTATGAGTCGGGTGATATTATTATTCCCATTTTACAGATAAGGAGGATGAAGCACCAAGAGGTTAAGTCACTTGCCCAAGGTCACTGAGCTCAGAAAGTCTCAGAGACAAGCTTCAAACCAGGAGTCTGCTAAGAGCTTCTCAGTGCAGGTTGTGAAAGAGGAAGGGTCAAGGAGCACAAAGGGACGGGAGGTCTTCGGAGAGATGTGAGGTGTGTGCTGAGCCCACGTGGAAAGCAGGTTCACCCACGTGTGCTTTGCTTGAGGTCCAGCCTGCAAGGTCTACTGAGGCAAAGTGGAGAATACCTCCCCGGCCATTAGGGCCAGAGCTCACTGTCCTCAAAGGGGATGTTAAAGCTTAATCTCCACGTCTTTCATCTCCGATTACCATCAGTCAACATACAGTGTAAGCTACCGGGGGGCCCAATTTGCTGCAACATCATCCTCCCCATAATGCACTCTGTTTCCCTGCCTGGACTCAGCTGCGCTCTCCTCCCCACCTCTCAGACTCTGCTCCAGGAGCGCAGCGTCATAGCAAGCAGAGGTCTTTTGCCCTCCATCGTCTTTTTGGAACATCCCTCCTCCCTCCTTGCCTTAACTGGAGCCACCGAGGATGAGCTCCCTCCTTGCTTCCTACAGCAACTTCCAGAAGCCTGGTCCGCAATGGTCCTGTGCAACACATCACCAAGTCTGCTTTGAGGCTTCCAAGTGGACAACTTAGCTCAAGTCTTGGCCTCTTAGTGTTTTCACTTTCTCTCATTCAATAATCCACTCACCCCTTCAGCCACCTTCTTCCTCAGTCACCAGGAAAACTGTCACAGCGCAAAACTTCTCCACTTCCAAAATTCCCAATTCAAGTGTCCTGCTCCATTTCTCAAACAAGCTTTTCCAGCCACTCTTACCAAGACTGTGGTTCGACTTCCCCACGGTGTTCATCGCACGGACTGGTTTCCTTCTCCCCATCCACCCACCGATCTCCTGGTTCTTCGCTCTCTTGGTCTTATTTCTGTGGGATGGCCACCGTATCAACAACAATCTTGCCAGTTCCCTGATTGGGTTTTGAGGGCTGGGCTTCTGTCACACGCACCTAGAAAAATCCAACCCTGGAGGCCCCCAGCGGTGCTCTTTTTATGTGTCTGCACCCAAGTAGCCAAGGAATTCTGGGGGAGAGCTAGCAACGGAGCATCATTACCCATCATTCAAGATCAGCCGTCTCCAATGGGTCCTCAAGGGTGTCTTACCACCTTACTAAACTTTGAGGGTCATCTTGCAGATCTTCCTTCTTCTGCATCTTCAAATCTCCTACTAAGCTATCTGCCCAGCACCCCAGCTGGCCCCCCTCAATCACAGTAAATACTCTTGCCTCAGAGGAATAGTCATGACTTTTTCGAGAGCAGGGGTGTAATTTGGACACAGACCTGATGCAACATTCCTTTTCGGTAGTCGTACGGCCTTTTCTGGCTGTCGTCATGGCAACTGTCAACTCTCATGGCACTGGTGGGTGTGTGTTTAGCATGCTAATGTATTACAATGAGCATATAATGAGGCTCAGGGTCTACTGGAAGTCAACTCTTTCACCATCTTGGGCCTAGCTGGTTCTAACCAGTTCTTGTTTTGTTCTCTTTGCAGCTTCCTCCTGAAACTTAGATAAGAGTAGTTGGTTTCCATTTGAGGGAGAGGCAGAGGTATGATTCTGGGGCAACAGCCTTGGTAACACTTATGTACTATGTACTGTGCTAAATGTGCCCTTTGATTCTCTCCACAAGCCCCCAAGACAGGCATATTCTCTAACTTTCAGATTAGTATATTGAGGCTTTGAGAAGTTAAAGCTGTTCCAGTTCATAGAGTTAACTAAATAATAGAGGTAGGATTCCAGGTCTTCACCTGCTGTACACAAGGCAATTCATTTTCCCTCCTTGAGTCATATCTTAGTTATCTCAGTAAAGTAATTAGAATATTCTCAGGGAAACCATCTTGGATTTTGACATTCCCCTCCCTCCCTCCCAAATGGTTTCCATGCCTTGCATGTGTGTTTTATTTTTTTCCTACAAACTAGACTGTCTTGTCTAGGATAATGTGGGTCTCAATTCCACAGTCATTGTTTTTGTATTTCCAAGGAAACATTGAGAAATGTCTTCCCATTACATTTTCTTTTACAATTTAAGTAGGATAGACAAGCCAGAGTTTACAATCCCAGCTTTTTTTAGGAACTGAAGTCTCTACTGTGGTTCATTGAGTATCTATCAAGAGCTGGTTACTTCCAGCTCTTATTAAAAATATTCACAGCAACTTATTATTTTTCCTTTTTCCCCTACTGAGGTAAGGGAGGCTCAGAGATGTTAAGTAATTTATTTAAGATCAAATAACCCACAAAAACAGATTCTAACCCAAGTCCCTTTGCAAATCTTGTGAAAGTTTCACTATCTCAGTGAATTCCCAAAGAAGGGCTTTATGAAACTCTTCCCCTCCCTCTACCTTCCATAAGAACTACTGATTCAGCATCACGGCTTGGTGGCTGGAATGTTTTTATTTCAACACCTTAGAACATTTTATGTAGTTGGGTTGCATGGCATTTCGGAACCGCAGCCCTGCATTCTGCAACAGAGTTTCTTGAGGTGAAACCTTTAGGATTCCCTTTTAATAAGCACTCTACATCAAAGACTGTTTCAAATTATGTTAGATTCTGAATATATCTTCCCTTAATCTCCCTGTTATTCTTTTAGACAAATGGGGATGGCAGGGGGGGAGAGGAGATGTAAGTAAAGTACAGGTAAGTTCCAAGTAAAGCATATTGTTCTTCCTGAACAAAGAACAAATGAATAATGAGTGGTGTGCAAAGTAAAAGACAAAAAAGTACACTTAAAGTACATTTAAGAAGTACACATTTAAGATGTATATAATTTTCATAGTTCTGGCCCAGTGTATGTATTTGCCTCAGTGTGAATTCAGTGGAAGGAAAGGTAGGAAGGAAGGGAGAAAGGGAGGGAAGACAGTGACCATATCACTTTAGAATTTAATTAGTTGACCAAAAAATGTAGAAGTAGGAGATTTGATGGGAAAGATAAAATGCAGAGGAAACAGAATAAGGAAGAGAGGAAATAAAAGACAA
Source organism: Phocoena sinus (assembly GCF_008692025.1). Taxonomy (NCBI): domain Eukaryota; kingdom Metazoa; phylum Chordata; class Mammalia; order Artiodactyla; family Phocoenidae; genus Phocoena; species Phocoena sinus. The sequence continues at coordinate 159,332,748 of NC_045765.1, forward strand.
AAAAAGTTATAATGAAGTTCTGACAAGCATCAGAAATGTAAGCAACTCTTCTTTGTCTTCTAATTATGTTATTTTTCGTTTTTTTTTTTGTTTGTTTTGTTTTTAGTATTGTGTGTGTGTGTTTTACTTTTATTTTGAAAAGGTAGAATTTGTTCTGAATGTCAAGGCATTTCCAGCTCCTGCAAGAGACGGCAGTTGAATAGGTAGCAAAATATAGTCTCTATTATCCTCAGCAAAAAAAAAAGAAAAGTAAAAGAACCAAGAACCCTCTGGGGAATTTGCATACTAGTCAGACTCTGGTGGCTGCGGTGGGTGGCTCTGGCTGACAGGCAGCTCTATTCTTAGACGTCTGGGCTGAGGCAGAGGGTAGCATGGAAACTGTTCACTGCTGTTCTAGGACCTTCTTCTAATCGGAGATTTTAATGGGGTTCACCTGTCAGATCAAATTTCCCAAACCTGCGCGAAAGGCAATTGTAATCAGACGTGTCATTTCCTTCTGCTCACGGCAAATGTCCAAACAGGGTCCTTTCTATCAGTAAGGTACTAAAATGTAGTCTTTCTCTTCCATTAAGAGGATTGCTTTCTTTTTGAGGGCTCAGGGATTCTTTTTCTTTTTTTGTTTTCTTCGCTGTCCTTTTTGTTCACAAAAGTGTATTACAAGTGAATGTGTTTTCCTCCAGGTTATAAAAAGTGCCTTTTTCCTTTGAGTAACAATGTTATGGGCCTGACTTCCTGGATGTGTGGCTCTTAAGTACAATCCAGTAGACATTAAGGATTCATTTAGTCAATTATAGAGCAAGAGTCTTTGGTACCTACTCCAACATATTTTCTACTTGAATAAATTCATAGCTTAAAAAGCCAAAAGATAGTGAGGTTGCCAGTAGGCTTTCTAATGATTGAAACTCGGTCTTTAAGATATATTTTTTTAATGTATCAGAATATTTATGTAAGTTTAAAAAATAGATTTCTCTTTAAGTTTTAGTAGACGTTCCTACACCCATCACTTCAGGGAAGCCCGCAGCTTGTCTGGCTTTGTTTTCGTTATCTGAAACTCTGCCTCAGAATTAGGGAAATACATGTAAAGCCACATTCAAGATGAGAATTCCCCAATACATCATTTTTGAGACCCTTTTACTCTTACTCTTTTAAATCCTGGACTATATAAGCAAAAACATATGTGAAGAAAGCAAATATGAGAGCTTTCTAGATGATTCTAAGTTGGTGCTTATTGCTGTATCATTTTTTCATTCGACCATTAAAGACATGAACCTGAGGGAGTTAAAACAAAAGAGGTGGATACATTATAGAAGGCTAATTAATTTATAAATAAATGATATTAAATGTGAATTTTCCTGGACTCAGAGGGAAGCTTGGGGGAAACATAAAACTACCTTCAAAGGGAACAAAATGAGGAACAAATGTGATATTTGGACCTTAGGAAAATATGAAGGTCAAGTGTACATGAGATAGAGATATACGGTATTGCTATTTGATTTGTCTACTTCAATGTGTACAGTTGTACTAAGTATTCATTTTCAAGAGCATCGTTTTTCTTTAAATAGATATTCCCTCTAGGAATTCAAATATGTAAATGAGTGGACGTATACAGCTTCAGAAGGAAAATTGCTTTTAATAAAATGAAGACTGAGAAAAACTTGTAGAAATGTACTGAACCAATGGTTCCTGGATTTCGAGATTTCATATGCTCATAAAATGTCTGTCCTTAAAAAGGCACGCAGCATACAGGCTCTTAAAGGAAATAGCATTTTTTTTTAAATCAAGGACCTGTACCTTTATGAAAAACTCTCTACGTTACTCTCTTTTAACTTTTTCATGAGCAGAAAGGGTAAAAAAATGTGACAGCCTAGCCAAATAGCAGTCCCTAAGCTAAACGTTTAAAATATGAACTACTTGGCTGAACAAAAAGTGTCAGTTATAAATGAAGCAAATTTTGCCTCCTTTTATAAGGATGCATAGAAAAGCTCGTCCGATTAATCCCACAAATATTAGTGGCACTGTTATTTGGTATATTCTTAAAATTATCTTCTAAGCATCTGATTTCCATTCTTGTGTAAATTAGTTAAAAATAAAGATCAAAATAACTGCTGTTACTCTGGAAAATAGGTATCAAAAGAATGGAGATTAAGCTCATTAATCTTGAGACAAGAATTGGATAAAAACAAAATAGTAAATTCTCTAAATAGATTATTTTCCCATAAATGAAACTTGACTGAAATTGCTGTATGTCAAAGCTTTCTATATGTAAAGGAACAACATAAGACGGGTGTCCCAAAGCCAGCTCTGACACTGGACATCAGTTGATATGCTGAATGTTTCAATGAAGATGCTGTGTTTCAATATACCATGGTATGTCATTTAATGAAAATTAAGATTTCAGGATGCTTTATGAGAACAAAGTGTGTAGCTGCTGACACCTAATAAGTTTCCCAACTTAGGGCAGCTAAAGAATGTCTAGATCCCGTCAGTACCTGGCGGTTGACAGTATACACTGGACCTGGGTCTGACCCCACTGAAAGGAAAGACGCCCTCTAAGAATGGCAAATGGCATTCCTGGATGGTGGCCATGTGTGGCCTCTGCCTCAGTGGCCAGGGACAGGCTGAAGATGGCCTGCTCTTAGGGTTGAGTCCAGGTAGGATCACCATGGCACACCCCAGCTCTTGAGGACTTGGGTCCACCCCTATCATGCAGAGGTAGTGTCAGCTGCTGGACAGGACACCCAAGGTCAATGTGGACAAATTCATTTCAATTCCTATTAAGTTTCCTACCTGCAGTATGTCCATAGGCACTCAACAAGTGTTAGACCCTGGAACCGTTTCTTCTTCGTAAAGCAGACGTTAAACACGCATGAGGGAGTTAAGCCAGACATGTGGGGAGTCTCCAAATAAGTTGCCGGTTAAGCAAATTCTGTGCATTACCTTCACTTTATTTAAGATCATTCATGAGAAGGGAGCGATCGAGGTTCCTCCAAAGTTAACATGGATGCTCAACACTGCTCCTTCCTGACTGAGCCCATCACTCCCACACGCAAAACACGTTCTGCTGAACATACAATGTCAAACTAAGTTTTTCCTAACTGTGGTAAAATTAAATGTCATGAGCCACAGTTAGGTTAAAATTCTGATTTCAATATTTGGGGGATCACATTTCTGATACTTTTTAATTGCTGGAACACCTACTAGAGTTAGAAAAAAGAAGAACAGCTCAGATTTTAATTCTCCCACAAAACAACTGTTAAGTGTAAATAAACTAGGAAAAATGCCTCCTTAGTTTCGTTTATCCCTAAACGGCCATTTATAGGGATAAACGCTAAACCAGGAGGCTGATTTGATTGCTCTAATCACCCAAAATCCTAGTGAATGTTTTTATTAAAAGATGAAGAGTGAATTTATATGACCTCCATCAAGCACGTCTGTCTGCAAGAAATGCGTGGTATTTAATATGAGTAACTATTTAAATGTCTTCCATGGTTCACAGAATCTGTTATCTCCCCACCACCACGACCAACCCACCCCTGAGCTATTTTACACCTGCTAGGACACACCAGTAATAATCTGGACATTCCTCTGCTATTTTTCTTACCTAAAACAGTTGCTTGGTGGTTAATGTGTTTACATATTTCTTGTTTGTTGTGCTTTCAAGCATTAAGAGTTCAAATTTATTTCAAGAAACAAGAACCAAAAGTGCCAAAAGTTGACCATAGATATGAATTAAACCCAACAGGTATATTAGCCTAGTATCCACTTTCACCATTTCTTCTTCTCCAGTATTACCCACTGGCAACATCTCAGGTGTGGTACATACTAGACTACTGAGACGATAATTGGAGGGAACTTTTTCCTCCTTTTTTATTTAACCATGTGTAATGTAACCCGTTAAGAACTGAATAAGGTTCATCCTCATCCACTATATCACTAGTGTCCATCTGAGAATTAATTCCAGTATATTGGCCCTTTGCAAATTCTAAAGAAAATTTTCTAGGTTACAGGGTGAAACTGTATTTATTACTCTAGGTAATTACCACCCAATCCCACTCTCCCCAAAACCTGCCATTTAACTGATTCAATCATGAGAAATCTCTGTAGTGGCTACTATTAAATTCATTTTTAAATGTTTTATAGTTGAGATTTGGTTTCTAATATCCAGTCGGAAAGACCAAAATCACTACCAAGAGATTAGAGACAATTCCTTCTTTTCTTACGTTATAGAATGGATACGCGTGCCTGGCTGCTCTGTAAAGGCCACTGCTGACACCAGTTCTCCAACCCCTTCCCCATCTACAGAGAATATGAGCAAACTGAGGGTCACTATTCCAGCTCTGGGGGAGAAACCAAGGGACAGAGGTGACATCACATCTGTTGGTATATACCTGTCCATCTTATAAAACTGTCATCAGACATATATACAAACTATTAAATATTTCAGAAGTAAAAGGGGCTTTGCCTTAACCCTCCTGTAGGTAGAGCCTGCAGGTTGGATGTGACTTAAAAGCCATGAGTCATTAGTCAAGGCAAAATCTGAACAGGAATCCGGTCACTGTAAAGGCCAGTTCCATGCTTGCTTTCACTCCACTGCTATCTCATGGCCTGCTCACAACACTCAGGTCCCCTTTCTGGGCTCTATCATGACTACGGTCCATTAACAGATAAAACAATCTTCAGTGGCTTCACAACTTACATACATGTGATGTTTTTATACGACCTTATTAATTCTCTTCTACCCAGCCTTCAAGTTCAAATCCATTTATTGTCTTTAATGTATTTTATTCAAAATACTTGTGACTTTTAAGTAAATTTTAAATTAAACTAAAACACCCACATTTTTTAACAGGGTGTATCTCCATAGACATAGTAAGTCTTCAGTTTACTTTCTTCCAAGATTTACTGACACAGATCCAGCTAATTTTTGTTTGTTTGTTCTTTGCGGTACTCGGGCCTCTCACTGTTTTGGCCTCTCCCGTCGCGGAGCACAGGCTCCGGACGCGCAGGCCCAGCAGCCATGGCTCACGGGTCCAGCCGCTCCGCGGCATGTGGGATCCTCCCAGACCGGGGCACGAACCCGTGTCCCCTGCATCGGCAGGCGGACTCTCAACCACTGCGCCACCAGGGAAGCCCATCCTGCTAATTTTTAAAAAAGATAACACTGAGGATCCTGCTTTATACTTCTATCCAAATATACCCATGAAAATGCCCAATACATTGTTCTGTTCTCTACTGAGGCAATTACAGAGGAGGGGACAGCGTGCTGGTGGGAAAAGAAACCAGTAATCCTCGTGACTTCAGTTTAATTGTTTAACTTTATTACTGTTGCACCATTTATACAATTACATATAATTTCAATGCATCCATTGTACATTTTTTTTGTTTTTTTTATTTTTATTTTTTTCCATTTTCCAATGAGTGGTGTGTTGGTGTCTGTGACACAGAATGGAAGAGAAAACTGGAACTGCAATGAACGCAGACTTTTTTTTTTTTTTCATTTCCACTGACCAATAAACAGAACTACAGGTGCACCCAACCACGGACATGCATTAACTCGTCATGAGAAATCTAGGGAGGCTAAGTAGGATGAGAGAATGTTTGTTACTCCCAAAAAGACCTGGGAAGGAAGAATGGAGAATTGGCATTGAGATACATGTGGACAGGCTACGTGGGCTGTCTGAAAGTTGGCATTCATCCACAACATTAAAAAAATATCAAAATAAGAAAGGCTGTAAATGAAAAAGAACACACAGAAAATACTGCTTTCATAAAGATCTGATTGCCTCGGCACAGGCCCTGCGGGCAGAATCGAACGCATCACTCCCAACTCCCCTTGCAGAAGACAAGATGCTCAGATCTTAGTGGCGGAGTGCATGTAACAGCAGTTCAGGTACAAAACATGTACTGTACTTTCAGACATTGATCTTTCAAATCCAGGACTGATTGGTGGAGTTGACCGAAGGTATATTAGATATTTCCCCACAAAAATACTATTTGGATTCTCCCCCCCCCCCCCTCCCTTGATGGGAACACATCCTTATTCTTGGGCAATACGTATCATTACTTCCAATCTGAAACAAGTTAGTATAGTAGAGAGAGAGACAGAGAGAGAGAGAGAGAGAGAGACAGAGAGAGACAGAGAGACAGGTCGTCGTTAAGCGGTATTCTTTTTTTTCCATAGGCTGTCCTTGTTACTCTTTCACTGCTACGGTTTGATCAGAATTAGCTGCCGGGGTCTCGGCGGGTTTGACCTCGTCTGCGGGGGCTGCGGGGGCCTGGGCCTTGGGCGTGGAACTGGGTGCTTCCGTGGCTGCCGGGGTCTCCTTGGAGGATGGGGCAGCCTCAGTGCTGCTGGGTTTTGAGTCTGAAGCTGGGGCCCCGTCACTTTTCGTCTCCTGCGCGGCAGGCGCTGCGGAAGCCTCAGTCTTTGTGGGTTCCCCACCCTCCTTGCTCTTGTCATCCTTGCTGGGGGCCGCGGGCTCCGCCGCCTCGGGCTCCGAAGCTCTGGGGGCGTCGCCGCCCACAGCGGGGCCCGCGGTGGCCGCCGGCTCCTGCGCAACATCCTTCGGGGGCTCGGGCTTCCCCTCGGCTCCCTCCATCTGCTCAGGCTCTGCCTTCGGGGCGTCTTCCTTGGCCGCCTCTGTGTCTTTCTCGCCTTCCTTGTCTTCGGGCTTGTTGGCAGCGTCCTGGGCATCCTTCTCTGGCTTCTCCTCCTTGCCGTCCTTCACCTCTGCGGTCTCCGCAGCCGCCTGGGTCTCATTCTCCTTCGGGGTTCCCTCCTCTTCCGTCCCGGCTCCTTCTGCCTTCTTGTCTTTGTCCTTGGCCTTCTCATCATTCACATTGTACCCCTTCTTCTTCTTGCTCAGCTTGCCTCCCATCTTGGAGTTCTGTAACGAAACATGACACAAAACGAGAAACAGTTACTCGTGGCTCTAGACCAAATGCCTGTGTCCTCCCAAATTCATAGGCTGAAATCCTAACCCCCAGTGTGACCGTATTAGCAGGAGGGGCCTTTGGGAGTTGTGGGTGGAGACCTCATGGATGGGATCAGAGACCACCACAGAGCTCTCTGGCCCCTTTCCCCACGTGCCCACGCAACCAGAAACCAGCCGTCTACAATCACAAAGCAGGCCCTACCAGACACCAAATCTGCCTGCACCTTGGTCTGGGACTTCCCAGCCTGCAGAAGTGTGAGAAATAAATTTCTGTTGTTTACAAGCCACTCGGTCTATGGTAATTTGTTATAGCAGCCCCAATGGAGGAAGATGCTTGCTCTGTTTACAAAGTAAACAGTTCAGAACACTACTGAACTGTACACTTTAGAATGGAAAACATGGTAAATCTTATGCTACATGTATTTTGCCACAATTAAAAAAAGGAGTCATAAAAAAAAAGTAAAGTGTCTAATCGTAGTAAGCCAAGGACATACCAACCTGAGATCAAAGAATCAGTGATTAAAAGACTAAGCTTGTCAATTGTAAAGAGAAGTGGTGCAGTATTTGTTTCACCTGCTTTCCCATGTCCAGCTCAAACACCAAGTCTTGAACAGAATGTCAGTGACAGCCATTTTAGGTCTATAGTAAAGCTAGTAAAAGGTGTCATAACTTGAAAACACTTTGCAAAGAAACGGCACAGCTGGAAAATCACAAATTTCAAGAAAATAATCTCAAACTACAAACTCCTTTCAAACTCCATCATTCATATATACGTACATATATGCACACACATCTTCAAAGACCAAATGCAAGGAGGATTTAGTCTATCTCATTATTAAGAAGGACCCATTAAAGGAAAACTATCACTCAGAAAATGAAAAGGATGGTGTTGCCAGTTACATTTAGTCTGTTAGTTGTGTCATACTTGTATTCATTGCTTTTCAAGGTATTTTTGGCTTAAAAGAAAACAGTTCCATAGTAATATAAAAGTGTCCTTCATTATCAATTTCTTGATGAGAAGTCAAACTAGATATGCAACTTCAATGGTCATTAACAGCCTATTTCACTCAAAGTTAAGTCTCCAACTTCCTGGAGGTTGACACTTTTATTCTATGAATATATTTGGATCCTGAATTTTTCTCCTCTGGTACTAAAGCATTAAACCAAATCAGTAATCAATTATAAATTTAAAAATAATAAATTCAATCCAGAACCGTTGTCGGAGCTAAACAGGCACTCCATTTCTTTTTGTTCAAGTGTATTTTTATGGCATCATATATCAGTGGGAATCCACCGAAATGGTGCTCTTTAGAGGAAAATCTGTTGCTTTTCCTTGATGAAGCATGGCAGAAATTATATGGCAATATCCTCTTTAGTCCACACAAATAAGTCCAGGAGAGAAAGAGAGAGGACACACGCCTTGCCCTGTGCCCCATGTACCGGTGTACAGGAGACCTCTGGTTCTGTTCTAGTTCAGGGCTGTCTCCTGGCAGAATTATACTGTACTCTTTGACCAATCTTTTTGTTTTTTTTTTTTTAAAGTATTTTCCATTTAGAACAGAAAATTTGCTGCTTATACATTCCATTCCTTGGAATCATGACTCAGGACAGTGATAACCTACATTTATCTTATTTAGAAGCCGGGTGTTAGGTAGAAGAGTGCTATTCTTCAGTCAAAATTTGTCTCACCACTCTATACGTGAATCTCCTGTCCAAAACTGGGGAAGAAAAAAAAAGGAACAAACCGAAGGATGATGAAAATACTGCTCCAATTCTCAAGGAAGGCCTTTATTATGTTATCAAAGTAAGAATTCCTCTTACACATTTCTTTCTAAAAAGAGAGTGGCTTTTGGTCACTAAAAAGAGAGTGGCTTTTCAGACATCCAACAGGCTCTATTTGACTTAATTTTTGGTTATTTCTCCCCCAGAAGTGGGAGCAAACATATATGGTAAAAATACTTTAAATGCACCTTTATCCTGTAAGCAATCACAAAACAATAGATGAAAATCTGAAGAAATAAACTGAAGCAGTATTTTAAATTATAGTTTATAACTCTTTCATTGAATTCTTAATTACCCAGTATGCATGAATGGTGCACATCAAAATGTCAGCTCTGATATTTCAAGATATTTTGGTACATTAGTTTAGAGCTAAGAAAGAGAAAACCCGACAGGCCTGCCTTTATGATCTTCTCCCAATTCTATAATAGAAACCCATACACCAACTTAGAAATTATAGAATAGAAAACAAAGGATAAATGCAGTGTGTGTATGAACAACACGAGTGCCCCTTTCTCACCCACAGGCATGAAATTCTATACAGCTATTCCCAGAGGCTTAAAGTCATGTTGGTTTACAAACCTAAAATCTACTTTACTAAAATTGGGTGTTCTGAAACACAGTTAGGGCCACTTTCTATTCTTTATTTCTGGGTAGGAAATGAATGTACATAATCAAACTCTAAGTAAGAAAGTGTGTCTCCATTCCTGTTTGCCTTTCAACGTTAATAAACACTCCTACTTTTGCAAATTTTCTCATGTTAGTTATAGTGAGGTATCAGAGGGAGGTTTATAGAATCCACTAGAACCCTGGAAAAGCAGGGCAGTCTGGTTATTTCCCTAGACAATGTGGGTGAAAACCTTGCCAACAGCCAGGGATAAATTAAAATTATAACTTAAAATCTATTAACTGTTTCCAGGGGTCCAGCACAATCCTAATTCCAAACACATCACTCAACTATTTTATTTAATCTTCTCAACAGGACCATGAGGTCGTAAGTATACCATTAGTGCCCTCCTTTTACCCATATGGAAATTCTAACTAGCTGAGTTCATGCTGCAGTGTCGTAAGCAAAAGGCCAAGCCAACAACACTAGGTAAGGCAGGAGGGCACTGTCTAGGAGGTTACAGGGAACCCCACCAAGAAGTTGGCAAACGGGCAGAGCTCTTGTCTCAGGAATGGTACCCACCTTGGGTCACAAGGCTGGTGCAGATCTACGATGATTCAAAACTCAAGATGTTGACAAGATAAGAATGAAATTCAGAATTTCAGGTACCCTTTGCCCCTAAACTTTTTATCACCCCATTTGCCAATGGAGATTTGTATCAAATCCTTAAAAAAATAAGGAGAGTGGTGGGCATATTATTTTAATTATTTCTCATTTCTATTACTTCTAATTTTGAAAGAAATGAGTTGGTATAGAAATTCAGAAGCTGGAACTTCTAAGTTTCAAAAAAGGGCAGTTAAACAAACAAAACAAAAACAACACGGCAACTAGTAATCCATGCTGGAAGGCGCTTAAGCCCAAATCTAAGCTACAGTGAAAGGGCTGGGACTACCTTTGCATTTCTCCACATTTGGGACATTCACTAGCCATCGAGTGACACAGCAAGAAAACTCATACCCAAGCTGATGCACTGGAACTAAGCTCTCCATGTTGATACAATAACCAAACAGTAAAGTTGATTTATTAGTTACAGCATCTCAAAGGAAAGCAAACTCCAGAGCTGCCCTTTGAAATTACGGAAGAATTCTAATTTACAAGGGCCAAAACTGTTTGAAGACTGATGGCTTCAAATCGGCACAGAAAACAACTAACAACCAACAGCAAGAGAGAGGAACTTCACTGTGTTTAATCTGTAAAATGTTGGACAGGAATTATTTCATGGAGACTTTGCACATTGCATCATGGTAGATGTTGTTATGAATCCCATCTCCACAGCACACTGGCCCTGAATCCTTGGGCAAGTTACTTAACCTCATTGTCCTTTCATTTCCTGTACGATAGTAAAGGTCAATCTTAGGAAAATTTTACATGAGGCATCAGTACAACATTTGACATTTCATGGGCTTGCAATAAATGTTAGTTCCTTTCCCCATCATTGAGTTTTGCAATTCTTAGATAATTCTGTGCTTCTAAACCCCAAGAGAAAAGTAGAACACAGGTTCCACACCCACAAACACACACAAGTTCTGGAATCAGGAATTAGAAGCACTGCGATTAAAACATTTAAAAAATATTTTTAAATGGCATCAAGAAGATTTTTGGTAATTGTGTTCCAAGCATTCTCCTGCTGGCTGGATATATGTGGAAAAGAAGTTTGTACAGTTATCTGCTGTCACCATACTACCACCATACTGCTAATATTAAAATCAGTCTACTACTTTGATTTGAATCTTTTATGTACTTAAGATTCTCGAGGTTACACAAGTCTTTTAAAAATATAAACAGTCTCTTATACCAAGAAATCATTTTCCAGACAGAAGTAAAAATTATAGATCAGTCAGCAAATCTAACTCCTCCCAATTTGATCTGATACTGGAGTGATCATAGAAGAAATATCATTTCATCTTCCCACTACCTCTCCATCACCTGGTCCAAGGAAACAAGAAAAAAAGTCCCTTTCAGTCATCAGGATGAAAAGAGAGCCCAAATTCTTCAATTAAGACTCATTTACTGACACATTATATACATACGTGAAAGACAAAAAAAAAAAATTGATCTACACTTTATCTTGGCTAATAAGCTAAACGTAGAATGTCTATGAGGGAAAGTAACAGTCAAATGTCACCACCTTTTTTTTTTTTTTTTAATTTTCCACAGATGACATTTTTCTTGTATAAAGTCCCAAATCATTTAATATTTTTTAGGCACTAACAAACAGTGTTCTAAACCTCCCACAGCTGTCTTGTGACTTATTCCCCCCATCTTATGAAAGTGAGCCTCTATCTAGTTAATTAATCCCACTTGGCTATAAACAAATAGTCCAGAAGAATTAAAATTCTGCTTTTTGGTGAAGAGAGAAAGTGACATTCTAGCACTGTTATGTGATCAAAGCAACCTGGGATGGTAGGTGGGAAAACAGGAGAAAGTGAAAGTGAAAGTGTGAAAGTTAGAGAGAAGATCAGTGGCAGTTATGGGGCCCCCAAGCCCAGTTCTCCTTTGCCTACACCTCTCCTCAGGGTCCCAGAAAGAGATGGCATCCATGTGATAAATTCCTAGTTAGACAGGCTAGGTAAGGTGAGGGATTTTTTGTCCTCGGAAATAAGTAAATGAAGTAAATAATAAGTGGCCTAAATATTAGATTTTACTTTTTTCTCCAAAGCAAATACTTGGAGGATTTTGTTGAGTCTTAGAGCTAACAAGTATTTCTTTTCTTGTAAAAGGAAATCCTGTTTACAAGCTAATGTTCAACTACCAAGTTGAATACAAATACAGATCTATAAGAAAAAAATATATGATCCTACATATTGCCACCCTAGCAAAACTAAAATTAAAAAAAATTTTCTTTGGGGGGTTCTGGGCAAGAAATAATTTGAAATGCTATGCTGTAATAAAGATACTTTAATAGACAAGATAATCACCTCTACGGAGCTCTTCAAATTCTTTGTTCCTTTCACTCCAGGAAGCCTGTCAGGGAACACGGAAGATGGTCCTTAGCCATTCAAATCAGCTAAGTTGTGTTTATTTTGTACACACAATCCCAGGACACACTGGGCAAAATCACCTCTGTAGAAGCTGAATTATCATGGGGTTTCACTAAACAACCACCATTCTTGCAAATTCTAATATGATCAACTCAGCCAGTACTTTCCTAATATGCACCTGATTGTTTTTCTCACCTTGAAATAAACCTATCTATCAGCATAGGCTACTGAATTAAAACTTAGTCTTTCATTTTGAGAAAATAAAGGTAGACAGGCAGAGGACAAAATGTCATTTAGAAAAAATTAAATTATAAATATTTTCTGTACGACTCATGTCAAAAACAAGCCACCTAGCACTCACTCAGTATGAAACTTGCTAAACATAGCATGCACATTGAGTGCTGGTCCCAGCTGTCAATAATTTGCTATAAAACTCTGAGCAAGTCACTTCCCCCTCTGGGTCTCAAATTTCCCATTCAGTAAAATGAAGATATTTAGTTTATTCTTTTTCTGAAAAAAAAAAAAAAAAAGTGTATATTATGGATGCTTATAGCACTAAACAATAAGGGATGTGTGAGAAAATGTGCTGTGATCAATGCTATGGTCTGAATGTTTGTGTCTCCCCAGAATTCATATCCTGAAACCTAACCTCCACGGTTATGGTATTAGGAACTGGGACCTTTGGAAGGTGATTAGGTCATGAGGTGGACTCCTCATGAATGGGATTAGTGCCCTTATAAAAGGGACCCCCATAGAGCTTTCTGGCCCCTTACAGTATATGAGGATACAGCAAGAAGATGGCAGTCTACAACACAGAAAAGGGCCTTCACCAGAACCCAACCATACTGGCACCCTGATCTTGAAGTTCTACAGCCTCCAGAATTATGAGAAATAAATTTCTATTGTTTATAAGCCACCAGGGTATAATACTTTTTTAGAGCAGCCCAAATGGATGAAGACAATCAATAAAGTTCTATACTCCTGTTAATTATTACCATAAACACTTACACCATCTTTCACCCTGAAAATCAAATTGACAACCAGTTGGTTTATTGGTATGATTGGATTTCTTTATACATAATTTTAACGTGTGAAGCTTGTTAAAAATCAGAAATAAAAATCTGTAAAACAACATCCAAATGTTTACCAAATACCAGACTTTTTAATGTTTTCAATTACGTTTAGGAAATGTTTTCAGGATACTGTGTCAGTTCTGTAAGTAATGAATGGGAACGGAACTGAACACTGAAGACGTCTTAGATGAAGATACCAGTGCTAGAAAAATTCTGTTTCATTAGCTTTGCTTGTGCAGAACTACTTCATAGCATTGTGTTTATAGAAGATGCTCAGTTGTTTCCACTTTGCTTCCTTTTGATGGGTAACCTACCAACCACTGGTGGTTCTGCTTGGCAAGATTTGCTCTATGCCCAAATTTTCTGTTTCCTATATATAAAAACCAGTTATGAAACATAAACTGGTGCAATGTAGATATTATTTTCTTGCCCTCACCATCTCCACTACCTCACCCAGAATTAGTTGATATTGGGAACAGTGTTTGCAAATCTTTCGGGAACACACGTACAATGTAAATGCAAGGCTTGACTTTTTTCTAAAGCAAGATTTGCCGTTTCATAGGACACTAACACTGAGCACTTAGTCATGTGTGACCTCCCAACAGGGTGTATTTTGTCTGCCAGAAACCAGCTTTCACCTCCTTGCTACTGTTGAGAAAAATTATCTAAGTAGAGGCTGGATTCACTTGCTTCTCAGTAAATGCTAAAATTCTCAAGTTCCTAACTAGAGACTCCTTTGTCCTTCAAAGTTCGCAAAGGATCTTTAAAGTACGAAGGGTAATTTTATTTATACCTAGGTTAATCTTCTCATGGAAAAAAATGGAAAAAAAATATGAAAGTATCTTGAATTTTACAAAGAAAGTGGATTAAATTCCTGAGCAAGAATAAGTGTTAAGATTGTCCGATACCACAAAAATGGTCTCAATTTTGCCAAAGTTGAAGGTTTTAGCTGTGGAGCCATTCCCTTTTCCTTCCTTCGACAAGTCTGAAGAGGTGAACACATAAGCAAACACTATTATCACCAATCATTTATACCATTTACTTTGGAAGGAACCATTTTTGTTTTGTTTTGAATTGAGCCCAGAAAATGGAATATTTCTTCTGAGAAAAAAAAATATTCACTTGTTCATAAAGGCTTGTATCTTTTCATGGATTCTCTTGTATGTTCAGAACCGGATTAAATAGTTTTATCTAAGAAATCACTCATGAATTGCTTATTTCCAAAGTCAAGGGGTAATTCATTTCTACATCGATTGTATTGGAAAGCTACACCAAACAAAACTAGGACACAGAACCATTTTTACAGAGCTGCTAGAAAGCAACATAGAAGATTTTGTTTGGAGTTTATCATACGTTGGGAAAGAGCTCCAGGCCAGCTATAGGTTTTTAATACCAACAGCTTTGCTCTGGGAATATCAGCATGAGGTCACGGTGACTTTTAACACAGTAAGGGCAAAGATGCATTACCCACACATACAAGAGAGAGGGAGAGAGTCTGGAGAAAGAGAAAGTTTCTCGTTTTGAATAGTCTCTCTTCACCCTCCCTATTCTGCTTCTGAATATCTACTCCTCCACTGGAACCAATCTTTTTCTGCATTTTAACTTATAGAAACTGAAGCCAAATATTCGATCCCATAAGCTTCTCTAGCAGGACACCTTCAGAGGCAAGACAAAAAAGTATCCAGCAGTAAAGGATTTAAACCTTGACTCCATTCTGCACTAAAGGTAAAGCAATGGTATTAGGAATAGAAGCCCATTGGAACAGCTTTCCTGTTCCCCAGTGTTAAGAAAGGAGCCAATTAGCAGACTGTGGTGAGTGGACCCATGGAGCTGATCTGGTCCTCACTAGTCTCTATAGAAGACAGTTCTGCCCCTTTCAGTGACTGAGGCTCTCCGGCTACCAAGTGAAAACACACAGCTCAGTCCCTCTCCCCATATATTCCTTTGGTTTCGGTTAAGACAGCTGCCAGTGTTTTAAGACACAGGCACAACCCTACCTACCAGGATAGAATCTAATCAAAATTTTAGCCGTTCTGGAAGTTGTTCTTATGGCTTTCCAATAAAATGTGAGGTTTCTGGGAGCTATCATTTACTGTTTCCTTTCTTTAGTCTTTGAAATAAAATACGTGCGCTAAGTAGTCTGGTTGAGTGCAAGTGAGGGAGAAGGGGGAAGTGTTGGATCAAAAGGAGTTTAGAGTAGGAGAAACAACAAGAGAACTGTCATCACCAACTTTAAAATTTCAGTCCTTTGAGGGAGGTCTAAGTAATAGCACACCATCAGGCATCCTAGAAGAGTCCCTCTAGAGAGCTGCATTATCGAAAGAGCTTTCAAGAACCAATCTGCATTCTGCTAGCAAGCAAAATTATTGGTAATTAAATGTTAGTGTTTACCTCAGCCCATGTACTGAATTTTAGATGTTTTGATGTGCAGATGACCACCGTTTGTGACTGCTGAATTTTCATTTAGGTAGCACTTTGTTGGTTATATCCATTCGTTAAAGCTTCCCACATCTTCAGATAAAAAAATGCAAGCCCCAATTATAGCACTGACTCTCTTCAGAAAATGCAACCTTGCATAATGACACAGTTTCCAGGCATTAACTACCCCCAAACCACGGGGATTACATGCACTGCATTCTTCCTACAATTAGTAGGTATTCCATGACATCTCCCAATTCCATTTCTCATTTGCATACTTCTACATTTTTTCTACTCTGTCAATGAACAATAATGCAATTCTGTGACAATGAAAATCATTGGCATACGTTAACTGGTGTATAAAACAAAACAAGAAAATGACTGATAATAGTATTTCTCCATATGGTCTGAAAGTTACTATATTATGACTTCCAATGCTATTCCTATTTCTATCTTCTCTCTCTACACTAATATCTAGGCATTCTCCATATAGGACAGTTTGAGTCATACAAAGGTCCCATCCATTGCCAAGTTCCTATTTCAAAAATACAAATTTGGATTAATTAACCACATCATCTAGAACCAGGAGACTAAAGTTCTTAAGGATAATGTCAAACAGATTACAAGTCTATAGACTCCAAGTCTATAGCAAAACCCAACATGAATATGCAACAGTATGTGTCAGAGACTGAAGTGTTATTTCTGGTTTGACTGCTGCTTCACGGTGTGATCAAGACAAGAAACAGTCTCCTTTTGATTCTGTTTCCATCTGTGAGGCAGATATATCTTCTTCTGATTATAAGATGGATACAGAATCGAAAAGAGACTGTTTCTTGTCTTGATAACATATGAAAACGAATCAATGTTTCCTGACAAAGTTAAACATGCGACCATAGCACATTAACTGTGTCACTCTGCAAATTCAAGGCTGCAAAGGTTCAACAGGTATAAATACAAGATAATCCATTACTGATTTGTTTAAAGTAACATACAAAGTTAGAACTGACTCATAAGTTGCACCTGCAGACAAACATCACCAGACATGTTGGCTTTACAGTGACTCAGGCTGAAAGAATCCAACTTGTCGGTCAAACCTAGCTGAAGCAAATGTTGGGAAAAGAGAAAGGAAAAAAAAATTTTTTTTTTTTACCTTAAGGAAAGAATTTACAAAGTATGGAGAAACACAACAAATTCAAAATACATTTTCAGTAAGAATACAGCGAAAAAAATCTAAAACATATGGTTGGTTATGTCCAACAATTTCTATTTTCAACAAACAACTGTCCCTTTTCTTTCAAATACCAAAACTTTTATTCTAAAAGAGGAAAATGAAATAAAGATAATGTAGCCTATGTGTATTTTTGGTATTCCCATCAGGATGTACTTTGTCATAATGATTTGCTCTCAGGTTTTCTATTGTTGGAATTACTGTTGTCAGTATCTGATTCAGTGAAAGCTTCCATTCAGCAATTGTAACATCACCAACATTTAGGGTATCAGAATGTCCTCTGGGGAGAGGGACTATAGTAAGAGCTGTCAACCCATGTCGAAATTTCTAACGTCAACCTATTAAATACAAGAGTAAAACTTTAAAGAAAACATTTTCAAGATAATTTATTTCCTTGTCACAATAAATATGTTCAACTTTGTAAAAATGTACTGTAAAATGTGCAGGAACTATTTGAAAAACACACAGATACACATACACTGCTACAACTCAATTTTCGCAAAGAGGTGGTTAGGATCAGTTAGAGCTACACAGTCAGAAAGTCCTCCTATAGAAAAGGAAATTAATCACAAGTGACACTTCCATTATTCTCCTTCATGAAGTTCAGGTCAGCCCTACAGAGCATCCTCAAAGTATCTTTGGGGATCTCTCATCAAAAATTCAAAACACAGAATAGTCTCAAGACCTTCAAATCTTCAGAAATTATTTTAGGAAAAAATCGACTTGATCTTTAGTAGGAAAAGAAAATTTTTTTGAAGTTAAGTAAGATATGAGAGCAAAAAGCCTACTCTAATCTAAGTTAAGACAGAGACAATTAAAATTAGAGTAAGTTAAGCCTCATAAGAGAGCAAAAAATAACAGTTTTCCCAGAAGAGATGACCTTTAGTTGGACTCAGGAGATGAGAAAAGTTTTACAGACAAGGTGGAGTTTGAGAGAGTAGAAATATCAAAAGTACTTATACACGTAGAACTTACTCTGTCTAGAACTGTCTTACTATTTAATCTTTACATATATTAACCCATTAACTGCCTCATCAATCCTACAAGGAAGAAATTATTACTACTTCCACTTTACCATGAGGAAACTAAGGCATGTTGGAGCCAAATAACTTACCCAAGATCATATGCTAGTAGTCTGGAGATGTGGTGTGAACCCACGCACTCTGGTTCTGGAGTGAGGTCTCTTAACCATCATGATAAACTGTCTTGAAAGATGACTAAGCTACCTTTAGATCAAGATAGGGAAGTAGGAAGTATTTATGTTAGAGCAAACCAACAGAAGAATCCAGTCGAGTATGAGAATAATCTTATTTATATTTAGGAGCTCGGTGAGAAAGAACTCATCTACCTGGAGGGAGGTATGATGGAATATAATCTATCAAGGTTGCCTAATCGAATGTTTGAATTTAGGTGGCAGAAAGCAGAAAACCAGCTTTCTTCCAGAAAGGGAAAAAAATAAATATGTTTCAGAACTCAACAGAGAATTTTAGGAAGCAGCTTGGAGGAGTTATATTCTGCTACAAAAAGATGAAAAAAGAAACAAGAACAGGAACTGTGCGACTTGATCTTGTGATGAGTTGTTAACTACTGACCCTGGAGTGACTCAGGTTGAGGAGTGAAGACACATGCCTCCTTGGAAAGGCTCAAAGAACGCATGAGGAGCCAGAAAAGATAGCCACAAAGGCCCACACTGAAGAGCGTGAGTGAAGTAAAAGCAATGTCAAGGCAAGAATTTGCAACTTTGTCAAGACTGAGTTTTGTCTATTTGTTTATAAGCAGTTGGAAGACTGAAAATATATACGGGAAGGTGAGATGAGCCTAAGAATAAAGAGAGAAACGAAAGTGGAAAGACAAAGGAGAAATAATTGATAAGGCAAGGTTCCGGAAGACTCAGAAAGGTCAGTCAAGATTAAGCTTGGTAAGGAAGGACCCTTAACTATACAGGGGGCAAGAGAAGAGAGGAGTGAAATGAATTCCAAATCCAGTGGTTTTCCCAGCCTGGCCACTGGCATCTCTGTCTTTCAAGTGCACGCAGTCAAATCTGAATGATTCCAGACCAAAGACTCAATAAGGTCTCTCTAGAGTAAATGTCTGATCGTGTGTCTTTGAAAGAGTCATTTACCTTTTGGTACTTTATCTTCTCAGTTCTTTCATATAACAGTGAGGATTTCTCAAGTACTGGGAGGAAAAGGACAGACATTTCATCAACCAAAATGCTTTAAAATGCTAAAGAATTAACATAGGGCTTCCCTGGTGGCGCAGTGGTTGAGGGTCCGCCTGCCGATGCAGGGGACACTGGTTCGTGTCCCGGTCCGGGAGGATCCCACATGCCGCGGAGCTGCTGGGCCCGTGCGCCATGGCCACTGAGCCTGCGCGTCCGGAGCCTGTGCTCAGCGGTGGGAGAGGCCACAACAGTGAGGGGCCCGCGTACCGCAAAAAAAAAAAAAAAAAAAAGAATTAACATAGTGACCACTAAACCAGGAGAGGTCTTATTGTGAAAGAACTTAATGTGCGCAGTAAAGCAAACAGGCTTAGTGCGTTATGAAGGGGTTTAAGAGTTTCTTAGATAAGAAATGCATAGCTGATATCTAGACCCGTATTCATACAGTATTCATGTATGAATGTTTCAAATTCTTTTCCCATTTAGGTTATTACAGAGTATTAAGCAGAATTCCCTGTGCTACACAGTAAGACCTTGTTGGTTATCTATTTTAAATATAACAGTGTATACAAGGGACATTAATTCTTAAGAACTTCATTACTACCCTTATCCTTTCCTTATTATGCAATCTAGTCTTGGTTTTAGATAAGCCTCCATCTTTGGTTATTTACCTGTATCATCATTGCTTAACCCTTTTATACTGTGATTGTGCTGGAAGTTTTAGCAGTAAAATAGATCTGACCCCACTTCAACATCGACCTGAAGTCTAACTTCAGATTTATTCAACGTAAATATAATGACCTCAGAAGAAAGATTTTGTTTTTAATATTGGTAAAGCACAATGGGTACTTGGTAAGTACTACGGACTCACTATCCACTGAAACATGCAATTTTCAAGTTTTATAACTTGAAAGAGTTATAAAACTCAGAAGATGAAAGTCTGTACAACCATATAAATTGAGTTATGTAAACTCTGCTTTCACTTAGCAGTAGAAATAAGTATGCTAAATTAGAACTGAAATGTCCATTCCATTCAATGAGACATGGCCAAATTCCAGGGATCATCCATGATGGCAAACTCTAAAGCACTAGAACCCATCACATAATTAAAACAAGAATACACAGAAATCACTACAATATTGACAAGACATTCTTCTTTTTAGGTTACTATGTGCACATCGTAGGGACCAATTCTTCAAAGTGTATCTCCTAACTGAGTCTACAAGTTTTGAGCATAAAACTCTGAATTGACGCTGCTGTTATAAATATGACAGATGACAGTTAAGCCTGTCTTGAATATAAAGGTTAACTAAATGCAGACCTCACACAGAGGGTTTTTTTCCCCCGCTTTTAAAATATCCTGCCACATGCAGCAAACACTATCAGAAAACATGTATTATTCATCCTCATCAATAGTCTAATATGCTTTTAGAGTCTGCTGTACATTCACATCGTTATTTATTTGCACTTAACGGGTAAGGTGGCCCTTTCCAAAGCCCTGGTTACAGCATCCTAACATATGACTTTATATGAATCACCTGGTCTTTTATTCAATAAAGCTACTAAGTGAACCACAACCAGTCCAGGAAATTCAAGCCTCTGATATCACTTCTGAACCTTTTCTCTCTTCCACAGAGTCAGGAAACTATCATGTCTTATCACCACAACTAATTTTGAATTCTCGAAACAGAGTTAAAATAAACCACAGGGGAAAAAAACTTACAGGAGCTGAGATATTTTTGCTACTTATTAATAGACTAGACAGACCATCATGGGCTCTGGAGCCATAACAGGCTTGCTCAGTGTAGCTCACTCGACAAAGACAGGCTGGTGGCCAAGGAGACAGGGAGGCGGCCCACCTACACCAAGAGGAGTTGCAATTTTACTTCTAGTAATTTCTATATCCAATCATCAAGGGAGGTTCACACTTTCTATGATTGTCTGAAATCGTGATATATTGACATTTTCATGTGTCTTTCCTGCCCCCCACCCCTCCCCGGCACCAACAGCAAATGCAACATTTCCAGTCCTAAAACTATTGCATATTTTAATCATTTTTGATGACAACCTTTCCAAAATTCTTCATACGTGCCCTTGATTTTTAAACAAAGAATTTGCTTTTTTCTTGGTGCTGTGCTTAGCACAAATAAGGATTCAGTAAATGTATGCTGAATTAAGAAACAATGCATTAAATCCACAGGCAGAAAGTACGTGCTATGTCTGTCTTCAAGAGGCTCCTACAATGTTGAGTTTAAGCAACACAGTGTAACATTTAATGTCCTTTGTCATCCAGCCTCTCCTTACAAATCAAGTTTATCTCTCAGAACTTCTCAACCAAATACTCTGTCCCAAGCTGTCCATGTTCACACTCCCTGCCACACTTCTGCTTTCTTCAAATTTGAGCATCTTAGCTACCTAATGAAGCATTGAGCAATGAAGAGACATTGAAGGTTTGAGTCCCGGAGAGCTGTGGGATTAAAAACATAACTGAGGGGTATTTATTCCCAACCATGGAACTCCTGAAGAAAAAAGACTGCCTTTCATCCCCAGACCTGGCATGTGGCAAAAACGCAATACACAGCTTTTCAAGTGATGACTGAATGGTAATGAATTCTAACTGAAGCTACCGGAATTCAATACCAATGTGTTCCTTATTCATTATGTCATTTGGAGCAAAGTCTCTCAAATTTTCTCTTTTGTTGATATTTCAATGTAATGTGTCAAATAGAAGTAGTGAGATGTGTGTATATAGGAATCACCCAAGGAGCCTGTTAAAAATCTAGATCTGCGGTCTCGTTACAGAAGTTAATTAGCGGGTCCAGAGTGCATCCTAAGAATCGATTTTTCAGCAAGCTGACCAGGTATAGCCAGAGCTGGTGGCTCAGAGCCACTGGTTGAGAAATACAGATACATGGAGTTTGAAGTGACATTGAGTCAGTTAATGATTTTTCATCATCTGTAAAAACTGAAACATGAAAATCTCCCAAACCAGTGTGATTACTGGTGGTTACAAAGCTAAAAACAAGCATGGCAGAACACCTAGCTGGGTCTAACCTGCAGATAGGGGTGGACAGCAAGAGGTGGTGTCAGCCCCAGTGAAATCTCATCAACTACTGAGCCATTTTGTCTCTGGGTGCTCTTTGCTACCAGAATCACAAATAAGTTAGAATTACCAAGGCTTATTCTCCTTCCCCCAAGCTCCCCAGCATCCAATTGTCCCACCGCCTGTCTACCCTCCTCTCCAGCACTCTCCCACCTAAGCCCCTCCTTAATGCCATTGTTCAGCCGCAGAAGGGGCACCGCACAAGCAGCCCACCTAGAAGAGCAAGGTTCCTGACCGAAGAGCAGTTTTATCAGCCGCAGAAGAGCCCCTGTGCCTACACCAGGCTGTGTGCAGTCCTTTGTTACCCCAGCAACTTCTGTCACTGGGTGGGGGAAATACAGCAAGGTGGATGTTCAGCTCTGTAAACTCCTTTCTTACATAATGTGAGGCTTCAGTTGTTGTTCAACGTTTACAGTCCGCCCTGTTGAGTCAATACTGTTTTCAGAAGCATCCATTTTATGTAATTAGAGTTCACGTTTCAGAAAACAGGTTTTCCTCTTTTCATTCCAAATGGAACTTTGATGGCTTGCCATGAGTTTTGAGCCCTGATCCAGTATAGGAGAAAGCCTATGGGCAATGGGGTCAGCAGGCCAAGTTCAGCTATGTGAACTTAGGCAGGAACGTTAACCTCAGCACACTCAACCTCACCCTTAAAAAAAAAGAAAAAAGAGGGAGAGGAGGTTATCAATAGCATTTAAATGGAGTATTTGCAGGAAAGAACATAGTTCAGCTAAAGACACACAGTAGGTATTCAGTAAATTTTTGTTTACTCCTTTACCTAAGACCATGTCTCAGTTCTGTTAATATGTAATAGGGAGTAATCTTGAATTTCAAGATTAAGTAAAACAGAGGTGGAAAAAATTACTGTGTTCAAAACACGCAAACAAATGGAAATTGATACAATTATAATCAAAATAATAATCACGGGCTTCCCTGGTGGCGCAGTGGTTGAGAGTCCGCCTGCCAATGCAGGGGACGCAGGTTCGTGCCCCAGTCCGGGAAGATCCCACATGCCGCGGAGCGGCTGGGCCCGTGAGCCATGGCCGCTGAGCCTGCGCGTCCGGAGCCTGTGCTCCGCAACGGGAGAGGCCACAGCAATGAGAGGCCCGCGTACCGCAAAAAATAATAATAATTACTTTCATTAACATTTAAATTCTAGATTAAAGCCTGCAATATCCATTATATAATCTGTAGATTTTAAAAGCAGTGTTACCTAAGGGGCAAAATCTTACAACGATGAGAACAGAGGTTGGTTTGGGACACTAGTCCGTCTTCTCCCCAGGTTGCCAGCCTCCTAAATAAAGCAATCAACACTCTCCACTGTTGGCTTTGAAGCAGTGGGCAGCTGAACCTGAGTTTGGTAACACTGGGAAAAAATGAATGCCAACCAGGAACGCCAAAAGGACTGAGTGAGCCCAGCATACACAAGAAAATGCCCCAGGGAAAATCAAAAAGGGACAATGGGGCTTAAAATGTGCTTTAAAGCAACCTTCTGAAAGGGAGGGTTTTTTTCCAAATCTATTTCCATCCTATTTGCTTTTGATTGAGAAGAGCCATGGGGAAGAGCCATGCTCAATATTCTGTTTTACCAATTTCACCTGTTTGGAGTTCATAATAGTTTTACGATGGAAATATCAATAAACCTTCTCCCTAGGAATATTTTATTCTTCACCTACAGCTATAAAATATTACACTTAAACATTTTAAAGTAAGAAAAGAATGACCAGATATCCTTCCTCAATTTTAGCAAAAAAAAAGAATTCAGGCAAGAAGCCAGCCACTTCTCTATTTTTTCCTATAGGCTTAGAAAAGCAAGTTAAGAAAAGCCAATTGCCCGAATCCACGAGCATTTTTCTTGGAATTCAGGGGGCACTAGGGAATGTGGCATTGCATTCTGAGCCACACCAGCACACGCTGGTACTCAGCCTGCTGACCAAGTGCTAAACACCATCCCAACATGTGGAACTGAAAACAGGGCACCCATTTCATGCCTCAGTGGAGTCCCTCTTGAGCTGCTCAAGCCACACAGTAACTCATCTAAGGCACTCTCCTTTGAAAAGGAGCTAACGCCATTCCTTGTACATGTTTTGTGAACCTGAATCTTTACAAATATCTGTTAAACTTGAACTTGCGTCTCACCATAGCCACTACTGGCTGCTTATGTTAAACAAGCCACTTTTAATTCCCCTGGGCTTGGTTATTTCAGTTGTCATATAAATGACTAGAACTATATACCTTAAGTCTATATTTTTTTATCTTTACATAAATGTGCCGTAATAATGCACATATTTAATTAGATTATGCTGAGCACTCAAATCCACTAATGCATTTATTTCAGAAATGTCACTAACGTCCAAGCTCTGTGCTGGATGCCCAAGGGGAAAACAAGGTCAACTCAGACAGCCCATAGATCTTTCAAGTCTAGGTTATAGGAAAATTATGCCTCTTAAAAAGATCTAAGGTAACAGCAAATGCTAGCTCGTGGGCTGGATTCTGACGGTATGGCTTAAACTATTTTAACAAGTACACTACGATAGAAAGTCAATTTATTTTGCAAAAGTTAGAGCAGAAAATACATAGGCAGGGGCCCATATCTCATTAGGCTTTCTCTGGGATGTCCTTCAAGTTTTGTTCTGCACCGAGATGCGGACTAAGGTTGGAGTTGCTGAAAGAGGAGTGCTGAAAGGGGTGTAAAGGCATGCTGCTACCAGACAAACGAGAGGAAAGGAACACCTCAAGAGTGACTCAGTCAGTCATAAATTTCTTCTGACCAGTAGACCAAGGGTCCTACCTGTGCACTCAACCCATGTCTCCTGTGTGTGAATGTCTGCAGCTCACTGTC
This sequence comes from Phocoena sinus, assembly GCF_008692025.1. NCBI lineage: Eukaryota > Metazoa > Chordata > Mammalia > Artiodactyla > Phocoenidae > Phocoena > Phocoena sinus. Next base: position 159,357,935 of record NC_045765.1, read on the forward strand.
TGTAAATGTACTCTGATCTGAGGACATTGCTAAATGGAATGTGCCAGTGACAGCGTGAGTCTTAAGCAATCCTGGAGTTGTGACAGATACATTTGATGAGGGGTGTACTGTCTTAATAAAAAAGTCAGAGGCAAACATAGTGTCCATTGAAAACAGAAGGTGGAGGTGATAGAGAAGATGTATTTAACGTGACAAAGTTTATCTGACTTATACAGGCAGGAAAAATTAAGCCTCAGTAAAGATCCCGAGGGTTCTAGTACTCATTCCCACCACCAACCTTGCGCTCCCACAACTTCCTACCCTGTAATACCTTCAGGGTAGTGGGTAAAAAATTACAGCATTTCCTGATTGACGCTAGGCATCAGTGTGGGGCAAGAGATTTCAAAACACACACCAGCCTTAGACTGGCACAGGTACCACAGATGCCATACCACTCTTCAGGTGTACAGAGAGTATAGAATCAAAGCTTGGAAGGTAACACTAGGCTATGACTCATGAGTCTTTTAATGGGAAAATCCTAGTGAACCTATTATAGTATTAAGTGGGTAAATTATTCTACTATATCATTACCAGGAGACTTAAAATAGATTAACTTGAACCAAAGGGAAGGAAAATCTTTGTTAGAACGGCATCCTCTAGCCCTTGAGACTGTCCACCCATCCCCACCATTTCTGGGCCTACAAGGTTTTCCTTGAAATAAAGGGCTTGGGGCTTCCCTGGTGGCGCAGTGGTTGAGAGCCCGCCTGCCGATGCAGGGGACACGGGTTCGTGCCCCGGTCCGGGAAGATCCCACATGCCGCGGAGCGGCTGGGCCCGTGAGCCATGGCCACTGAGCCTGCGCATCCGGAGCCTGTGCTCCGCAACAGGAGAGGCCACAACAGTGACAGGCCCGCGTACCGCAAAAAAAAAAAATTAATTAATTAAAAAAATAAAGGGCTTGAGCGATTTCATCTCTAAAATGTCATGTGTATAAAACACTATTACAATAGATACCAATATAGAAAAATTTGCATGTCCCAAACTGTTTACTTGTTTGCAAAAATGGGTGCAAATAAGTACATAAATAAACGTTGCTGGTTAGAATAAATTATCATGTAACATGAAGAAAAATCAAAGCTATACCTTTAGTCAGTTGGAAGGCTAAAAAGAAGCAGAAGGTGAATTAAAATTACCTAAGACCACCCATAAAAGAGGGAGCATCTAATAAGGTAAAGGTCAGTGTCAGAAGGTTATTTCTTTTGGTGTCAACTGAAATAGGCCATCCAAGGTGCCATCTACTGAACTAAGGACATTCAACATAGACAGTGCTTTAAGATTTATTTCCTCCATTTTAGTATCGGACCTCTTACTAATTTAAGCCTGAAATATCTTAGGGATCATTACCAAGCATGCTGTACAGTAAAAATCCCTTGCTCTAAATCACGATTCACACTTTGTGATGACTCAAACATAGGCTTTGCGATTCTTACCGAATGCTTATCTGAGAAATGAATATAGTTATTCAAAATTTATTGAATTCTTCATTAAATACAGACGATCTATTGCAAATTAAACATTTCTATCAACCTACCTCACTTTATTTATTCACACAGATTTATTCTGTTTATAACGCAGCTTTGAAAGCAGATGACGCTAAAATCCAAACCATCCTCTTAGGTCTCTCTTTACTTGGACTTAGTGAAACTTGACTGTCACAGGTGATTATAACAGACTCATGGGATTCCCCAAACACAGTCACAATGTCTCAGTTCCCCCAGGCACTCGAATTTCGAAGACTTTCTGCACCAGGAGGGGAAATATTTTATTTCCTGTAAGTCACGAAGAGAGGCAAAGGCCAAACACAGAAGCAGAACTCAGCAGCAGTGAGGGGGACATTCACCAAAGGTGCATCCTGTATTACTACTACAGTGCATGCAGCCGGCCTTGCCTGGGAGGGGAAGGGCACTTTGAAATGAACAGAAAGGATGACTGACAATTATTTTAGCAAAAATTTGCCTTTTCAATTACAAATAAATGAGAAGTGCAAAGAGAATCAAGAATCTGCTTATGATTCTTTTACAAATTAATTATGCTCATTTGTCATAATCAGCCCTTATTTGCATCCAAGATGTTAAAGTCCTCCTAGTTGTTCTTTCATGCGAAAAGAAATTATTTCCCTTAAAAATTCCATCTACTTCATGTTTCCAAAACATTCAACTACAAAACAAATGCAGCTTTGCAATTTGAACCTATCAGAAAATATCAACATGCGAATTCCACTTAGAATGCTTTTCTAAGATAGCTATGTACATCTGCATAATACAAATAAAAAACAGGAGATAAAGTAACTGATGTTGAAGGACTTTTCTATTCTATAAAGCCCCCAGAATGTGCTAGTGGTCTTTACTCATTGGTGAGTAAAATGCATGAAACTTTGCTAATAATGCACGTATAGGAACTTTCTCACATTCACAGATTCCAGTCAGCGAATCCACAGATGCTGGGGTCCACACACACATGGATGATGATCAAAGCAGCTCAACGTCTCAGCTTGGTAATCAAGGATCTCCACGATTTAGGGGTTGACTTGAAAAATATGGATTATTTTGAGAGATGTGGAGGCACCCTGACAACTCAGAATTCCATCAAGACTACCCAGGAGAAAACAAAATAGAGAACAAAATAAGGAAATCCAGTTTCATACTTTGCAGCTGCTCTCCCAGAACTGTCCTTACGCTTATAAAGGATCATTACGGAGATAAGTTAATTTTAAAAAACAAAATTAGTCAAATATTTTGAGTTTTGGAAATGAAAAAGAACACTTGCCTTTTTTCACAATTTTGTCGGATGACTTTACATTCAGGATTAAACGTGGAAATTCTAGAACTTAGCTTTCTTCTAGGGCAGGGGTCAGTAAACTGGGTCACCTGCTCATTTTCGAAAATAAAGCTTAATTTGAATACAGCCATGCCCATTCATTTACATATTGCAGCCGCTTTCATGCCGAAAAAGCAGAGTTGAGTAGTTGCAATAGAAATTGTGGGGCTGGCAAAGCCTCAAATATTTACTATCTGGTCCTTTAAGAAAAAGTTTGCTGACCCCTGCCTAGTCTTGGATGAACATACTTCACCAGTGACTCAGTTCCTACTATCAGATGAAAGTGTGATTCAAGCCTAAAAGATGCTGCAACGATTAATCAGGCTCTTTTGGGTTTGCAACAATATTATCAGTAAAGAAGAATGTCACATGGGAATGTTTTAAGATTGGGAAACAAGACAGTGTTTTTTGTTCTTTTTAACCTCTTATCACTTACTGTCTGTATTCTGACTGCCTGAGAGCAGTTATCAACAACAGCACTTCCAGGTCAAAAACTGGACAAGCCACTGAACCTCTCAGGAGGCACGGTGCCCCAGCACAAAATCCAGACGAGAACCAAAACACTTGCTTCGTTTCCAAGCTAGGGCTCCATTCCTTCCTGCGGCATGGCATAGACTGAGTTTCCTATCCTCTGTGAGCCTATTTTTCCAAAAGCATAAAATGGGGATAATACCTTTACACGTGAGAGGATTTATAACAAATCAGACAACAAAGACTTCAATGCTCCTTGTGAGCAGAGGGCGTGGTCTCGTGACACACTCCAGATTCTACCACGCCTGGCCTTCTCTGAAGTGAAAACGCTCAGCATTGTGATGTTTCCATAATATCAAACAATGGTGAAAGTGAAGCTGAAGGAAGCACAGCTGTTGCTCTCCTTTCATTCTCCCTGGACCTGTCTTGCTTTTCCTGGGAGATCCAACCACTTGCACACTTTCAAGAGCCTTCTGGGATGCTAAGACTCCCTCTGCCGAGTGTCTACAGCTCGCTGACTGTTATTTCCTGAGCTTCAGACTCACACCCAGTATATACCACTGACCCAACATGGACGTCCCTTGGGTATTTCAAACTCAACATCTCCCCAGGTGAGCTCACGGCTACCTTGCCCACCTTCCTGAACCTACTCCTTTTCCTGTGTTCCCATCCCAGAAACTACAACCACCATCCATCCCACTGCCTGGGCAGAAATACAGGGGTCTTTGTGGACCAACTTGAATCACCACGACCAGCACTTTTGTATCCAATTGCTTAAAACAGTCCATCATTCCACAGCTAACTGCTGGAAAACAAAATATGATCTAAAGTGTTGTACGTACTTCTGAAGAAAGATAGCTTGGACCTCCAGCAGCCATTCTGAGCCATGAGGACAGAAAGACAGCCTGGCATCTTGATGGCACTGCTGAACTGCCACATCAGCCCTGGGGCCCATCTCTGGAATTTTACGTAAGAGAGAATTCAATTTCTCTTTCACTCAAGCCATTATAATTTTGGATTTTCCGTTCTGTCTGTGCAGCAAAATCTAATCCTAACAGAGAGCAGATTTCTCAAAATCACTCCTCAAGCACCAAAAGTTCAGGTTAAAGTATCTCAACACATTTGGCAATAAATCATTCCGATGACTCCCTCCTCCCCATGACCATCTCTCAAATAATGCATACGTACATTTCTACATAGTCAGTGTTCAGAGTAAGGTATCACCTGAAAATACCAAGTCTGCTCAATGAGTTCGCCATGGAAAATATTACTGATGCTGTAAAAAAATAAAACAGTAACAGAAAATTAGGTTGATTTGTCATACTTACTACAAAGTCAGTGCAGCTAATCTCACAAAAGAATAGACAAGCTAATCAAAGAACACACTTTCTGTAAAGTGCAAAGATTTTATAAAAAAGAACAAAGTGACTTTTTATAGTCAAGCAGAACATATATCAAATTGAAACAGAAGGGGTAACTTTAGTAAAGATGGACCGAACAGCACGAGCAACAGTGAGTCTTAGCAATAAGTCAAAGCAAAAAGGAGCTCTAAAAACACACTCGCATGAAAAGGCTTAAGGATGGTCAAGAAAAAACGTTGTGGGTTGAAAACCATTAAGTAGGAAGGAGCAAAGCAAGGAAAGATAGAGACGTGTTAGTATGAAAAAAGTGATTTATAGAAAACAGGATAGGATCTAAATTGAAGTTTTGAAAAGGTAAAGAGGCTATGTTTAGCAAGTGGTTTTAAGTAGGGTTTAAAAAAATATATGATGGGAAACTCCCTTGGCATTGATTGAATACGACCAAGAAGGTATCATGGAACTAGTCACTGAATTTGGCTTTGCAAATTTTGCATCAGTTAATCACATCCATTTAGACTTCTGCCAGCCCCTCAGCTCAGGAGGGAGCTACCATAAAGAAGGGCCTGAATGCTGCAACTCAGAATGACAGCTCTGACTTGTTGCTACAGGCTTGCATAAGACAGGTGCAGACGGCTTCTCACCTATGACCAAATTTTCTTCAGGGTGAGAAACAAAAGGCTTCAGGGACACTGGCAAAAATTGGACCCCATACAGGTCTGACCCCACCCATCAAGAGGTGAAGCAGTGCAGGCCAGCAGCAGGAACGGTTCGTGCATCAGGCCCTGCAGGTGCAGGGCAAGGCTGGCTGGGCTCACAGGGCTCTGGAAAGTCTAGAAGTTTGAGATCTCGAAGAAATAAAATAGCGCCTCCAAAGTGCAAAAAGAAGACCTCCAGATTTTCACTAATAAGTGTTTAAGTGTTGCTATAGACTGAATGCTTGTTTCCTCCTCCCTCCCACCAAAATCCACATGTTGAAACCTAATCCCCGATGTGATGGTGTCTGGAGGTCGGGTCTTTTCGAGGTGCGAAGTCGTGTAGGCAGAGCCCTATGAATGGCATTAGTGCTCTTATAAAACAGGTCCCAGAGAGTCCCTTGACCCTTCCAGACACTGCATCTGCTAGGGTCTTGATCCTGGACTTCCCAGCCTCCAAAGCTAAGTGCAATTAACATTTATTGTTTAAGCCATTCTACATTATTTGTTCGAGCAGCCCAAATAGACTCAGACAAATGCATCTACAGTAACACGTATGCCAGTGAGCTCCTACAACTCAACACAGAGAGATTTACAGTTATGCAAATTATGTTTAATTTGGGATGAGAGTGTTCTCATGTTTAATATGATGTGGAGTAAGCCCTCCATAATTAAGAGATGCTAGAACTTGTGGAATGATGGTATGGGAATAGAAAAAGGTAATCAAGGAGCCTAAAAAAAGTGCAACAATAGGTAAAAGTGCTTAAAAGCTACGAAAAAGCACAATTGTAATGTCTGAAGTGTATTTATAGCAAGATATCATGGTGTCAGAGTCATCCAGTGCCGTCCTGTTTGATGGGGGCCCCCAGACATGCTCGTTTTAGGACATCATGCTCTACCACAGGCCGCAAGCTACTCACATCCTACAGGGCAACACATTGCTCCCTTCTTCTGAGTTCAAAAGAACACTTCTGCGACTGAACTTGGTTTTATTAATCCTCTAGTTTATGCAATGAGAATGTTCCATCATAGAATAGACACTGGACAGAGTAATGTCCGACTCAAGTTGAGGCAGACCTTTTCAACAGTCCGCTGAAGTGACCTCCCATTTAAATTCACATAGTCAACTACAGCATCAATATGCACTGCCGTTCAGAAATAAATTTTAGTTACAAAATCCTCACCCAGCACACACAGCAACAGCGTATGACGAAAACACCTCTTATTTTAAAGTACGATGTAACTGTTTTCACACCAAGTCAGTAGATTAAGGTCACAACAGAGGCTGCTCTGAAATGCACACTTGTTGGTCACTTTCTCCAGGTAATAGATGCTGGATGTGAACTTGGTCCTTTCACTGCAATAGTTTATAAACAATGGCTACATTTAAGTGTGTGCCAGAGAAACTGTTGCATTTATAGCTGAAGTGAGAATTTCTGATAGGCAACCATCTAAAATGTATTTACTAGAATGCTGACCAGCATGAAACCATCTGTTCACTATCCCAGATCTGGAATATTTAAATGTTTGAACTGAAATAATCATAAGCAACTGAGACCAAGACAGAGAAAACCTCATGACTGTGGGGCTACTGGCCAGCCTATGCCTAAGACAGCTTCGTGGTGGCCCAGATGCAAAGAAATTCACGAATTCTCTGATCACTACTGTTGCTTTTCCAGGAAACAGTGGGGCACTGCTGAAGAGACCACAAAAATGCTAATTATTTTCCAAATCCTCTGCAATACATTTATCCCCTGATTCTCATAACACAAACCCTACTGATTCTTTTAAGCTAAATCTGGGACATGTGAAGGGCTAGAAGATTTATTCAGACACACTCGTGTACTGCATTCCTGCCACTGTCTTATATGCTGAAAGAGATACAATTTCAGTCATATTGCTTAAATGTGACTCAGGCGTGATTCCATCAAAGGCAGGCTTAAGTGCCAGTCCATGAACTTTACAAACCACATCAAAGCTGGTTCCCAACCATGGGTACCTTTTGAAGAAGCAGCATCCATGATACAGTTATAGCTTTGGATCAGTCTCAAAAGCCGGACAATAAATGGGAACACACACCCACTGGGCAGTCTGGTATTCAAATGATTTCTTCCATAGTTGAATGAAGACATGGTAACATTTATGTTTTCCCATCCTCTGAACCACATGGAAACATCGCAATAACATAGTTGTAGGTATGAAGTCAGGATCCACATCTTTTAGAGCCCGTGGAGCCCTTTTCCATGCCGAGGGCCCCTGGATCAAGGGCCTCTCAGATCCAGTGACCAGTACTTTCTATGCTCAGGACTCTAATCCAAGTAAGAATCCAACATTCAGAAATCCAGATGACGTTTACAAGGTGATATAAAATGACGGATAGAAGGCAGGGCAATTCACCTCTGTGGTGACAGCCAGAGTTCAAATCCCCAGAGGCCCAGAGGTAGAAACATGCAATTTTGAAAAAGACCCCTCCTTTAGATTTTGCCAAGTTACAAATATCTGTACAAGCTTATACCTAGACACAGAGATGTGAGTCGACCCAAAGCACAGCACCGTTTCTCTCATAATGAGTTGTATTTAACAAAGTTTGAACTAAACAGCAATAACTGAAATAATAACCAGGGCTCGATTCTAAACCTAAAAATCCTCTCTCAAGTTTACTGGTTTGCCTGTAGGTTAGCGTTTCTTTCTCACCCTCCCATGTGACAACGTTGTGCACTGGAGAGCTGTGGATGTGGAACCTTGCTGCTGTTCCATTAGTGACCAGTCTAACTCCCCACTGCCATCTTGTGAGCCCAAGTTCCAACCTACTTTTCAGGGTTGTCTTCTGGTCCCTCTGATCTAGAATCTCTCCCCTCCAAAGGTCTTTTACAGGGAGTCTTTTGTTCTTGTCAATACAGCTGAGACTGTCCTCTGAAGAGGCTAAGCCCGTCCTCAAAGCTGAGACAAGTGTTGCTGAAAAACCTTCTTCAAATACCTTGGAATGTGATGTGGCTCTACCATGAAAGCGTCTCCAATAATTCTAGAAAATTCCAGAAAAATTCTAGAAAAACATCTATTTCCTTTCCTTTTCTAGTGTCCTCTTCACATTTTTTTCTCTATCCATACAGTCCATTGATATTATTCAACATTATCAGTTACTCACTACTGCCCCCCGGTTTTGTTTAGACTCCATGAAAGCAAACACACAAGCTTAAGCACCACACACACACACACACACACACACACACACACACACACACTTCTGAATCTTGGTGCCTCCATTTAACACCTGAGTTATCCTAAGCAATGTATTTATTCACTCTGATCTCAGTCTCTCCTTTTCTTGTCTTCCCTCCCTTTTCCCTTTTTCTATTTTCACCTTTTCCCACCCAGCAAGCTTTCTCGGTATTTTTTTTAAGTGAGACAAACAGAAAAGACCGAAGAGATTCTCTGATTAGAGGGGGAAAAAAAAATTATGTAACTTTCTATGAGAAACCTAGTAAATTTTAAAGGCCTATAAAATCATAAATTTATTTATCCTTAATCTCAGAATCTCATATATTAAATTGCTGAGGTGAGACTGTTTATAAAAGAAATGAAATTAATAAAGGAGGCAAAGTGGTATTTATAGATTTATATGATTTATATACAAATATATCTGGCATTTAGATTTAGTGTTTATAAATGTCTAGTTAACAACTGAAATACCGAAACAAAACAGTGTTAATCAAATACCTGAGACAAAATAGTATTAATAATGATAAAATAAACTCCATCTTCAAAATGAGAGTAAAAAATAATTTTTAAAAATTAAATTTTAAAAAATTTAATATTAAAATTTAAGATAATTTTATATAGTTTATTTGACATCCACTATTAGAAAAACATGTCTTAACTACCTTTTTAGAAACTGTAATTAGAGTATTTTGCACATAAACGTAAATACATATTCAATGCCTATACACCTATCAAGCCCCCTTTACATTAAAACATAACTTTAGGATCTGACAGTGTATACAATAGCAGCGTGCTTGTGGGTAACTCATAGACCCTTTCGTCATCGGTTCCCTCACCCCTAAAAGGGAGAGTTGGAAGAGATAGCTTCTAGGATTCAATGTCAGACCCCAACTCAGCAGGAGTTACCGGCTAGAATGTAGGTCCCCAGATATCCATGGATAACAAATTTCTAAGCCATTATGTATTTTCCTGATAACAGGCAACACATGTTTTGTTCATGTTTGTGATTCAACATAATTTTTGCCTGTACACAGAGCAAATCAAACAAAAGCTGACACTATATAATACTCAGTCTGAAGTTAAAGCAGATCACTTATAAACATAAATCCAATTATACTGGCATGAGTTAAATTACTTGTTTGGGAAAAAAGCATGATGTTGGACCGATCTTTCACCTAATCTTGCAAATGTATAATGTGTATATTCTTATCAAGAGGGCATATATTGGAAATATTTAATATAGAGATTCTCACCGAATAGAAAGTTATCTACCAATATTTGAGAATCTAAAATATCAAAACAGAAATCTTCAACTCTGTGTTACAGTTATGTGTAAGGATATATTTGCAAGGAACTAACTTTACCTGATTTCACGTAGTACCCAGCATGTATTGCACTGGAGAAACTGTACCTGATAAACACTTTGGCAAGAGCTCCAGTGCTTTGTTTTCTGCTGGCAGTGGATAATTATGCATTGAGAACATGCAAGGTGAAGAGCGCTGGAGATAGACCTGGGCTGATAGCAGAGAGCTTACATTACCGGCTAGCAGGGAGATAGCATTGTGCACATACAAGACAAGACCACCAACAATAAGATCATATGATCAGACACAGTCCGCAAACAAGACAAATTCCCAAACAAAATAATTACTATGCGTTATAAGTGCTATAAGGAAACAAAGATCTGGATTACAGCAGGGAGGTGAATAACAGCAACTACCACTCCTTCTTGAGGGATTACTCCAGTGCCTGGCAAATCCTTATAATAACATGAGGTAGATACCATTCATGTCAAATTAGACACAAAGTATCTGAAGCTAAGAAGGATGGAGGAGTTGGATATAAATAAGGCATAGAGCAAAGATTTTAAGTCCGGATGGGTCTATCATGATTCCCTTTCACCATCTATCGCATGAACCTGGTGGAGACAGTAGGGTACAGGTGTTCCAGAATGTTCCTTTCCCCTTTACACACATGATCCACTCTTATACTCAGATTTTAAGGAAAAGTGCAAATTTCTGGGGATGGAAGGGCTTATAAAAATGTCATTTTAGGGCTTCCTTGGTGGCACAGTGGTTAAGAATCCGCCTGCCGGGCTTCCCTGGTGGCACAGTGGTTGAGAGTCCGCCTGCCGATACAGGGGACACGGGTTCGTGTCCCGGTCCGGGAAGATCCCACATGCCGCAGAGCAGCTGGGAGGCCACAACAGTGAGAGGCCCACGTACCGCAAAAAAAAAAAAAAAAAAAAAAAAAAAAAGAATCTGCCTGCCAATGCAGAGGACATGGTCCAGGAAGATCCCGCATGCCACAGAGCAACTAAGCCCGTGCACCACAACTACTGAGCCTGCACTCTAGAGCCCACGAGCCACAACTACTGAGCCCGCGTGCCACAACTACTGAAGCCCGCGTGCCTAGAGCCCGTGCTCTGCAACAAGAAGCCACCGCAATGAGAAACCCGCACACTGCAAGGAAGAGTAGCCCCTGGTCACCGCAACTAGAGAAAGCCTGCACACAGCAACGAAGACCCAACGCAGCCAAAAATAAATTAAATAAAATAAATAAATCAATTTTTTTTAAAAAGTAATTTTACTAGCACATGTTCACTTAAAGATATGCCCTCCTCCCCCCAAAAAAATTCCTTTCAGGAGGGAAAAGATGCTTACCATTTTTTTTTAAACCAAGTTGATTTTTTTCCCTAAACTTCCACTCCATTGGAATATTAATAAGTTGAGCAAATATGTAATATTATAAATAACATCAATTTTTTTGTTGTTTAAAGATTTCAAAACATATTAATAGTCATAATGACATAATAAATGCACTGACAATCACTTAATCCCCCTTAAATTAAATGAGGAGGCCTGACTTGAACATTTATTAAGAGACAAAGTTATGACACATTAGTGGTAGATACATGTCATAAATTAGTCCAAACCCACAGAACGTATGACACCAAACTACAGACTTTGGGTGATTATGATGGGTCAATGTAGGTTCATGGATTGTAACAAACATGCCACTCTCGTGGCGAGGTGTCGATAATGAGGGAGGCTATGCATGTCTGGAGACAGGGGGCACAGGGGAAATCTCTGTGCCTTCTGCTGCATTTTGCTGTGCACCTAAAACTGCTCTAAAAAGTATTAAAAGAGAGACAGAGAAAGACAGAGCCACAGGATCATCCTCAACCCCATTCACTGCTGATATGGATGTATCCTAAACTTCTCCCTCTCCTTGCTTTTTTATTAACTGTCATCGATAAAATTAAAAAAAAAAAAAGGAACTACAAAGTCAGTGATTCAGTGTGGTTGATAGTGATTGCCAGAAGTATGAAGGGTGCATCAAGAATGCCTTCCACTCTACAGAGCAGCATGAGAAAATAGTGCCTTACTGTAATTGTACTCCCTTCTCTGCCACTCAAGAAAGCGCACAGAATACGAGGGAATGAGGTGTCTTCTCGGAGAGAACCACTTTCCCTTAAAACTCAGCACATCTCATATTTTGCGGGGAGACCACAGTATGGTTCAATACTTCAGTTAAGAGTCCTCTGATTTAATGTTGTAAGCTTAAGTTTGAGTCTCAGAAAATCCCAAGTTTGCATCCTGACTCCATGTACTAGTTTTGCAGCCCGGTCCCCAAATCCCCAGCTTCTGTTCAGTAGTGGCGGGGGTTGAAACCTCTGTTTTGTTTTGGTAAATTGACCCACAGGACCGATTCCCACCCACTGCAGCCAAAGAGACTGGAGGAGGGGCGTCTGTGACACTGGTGGCCCTCAGGGATTCACAGGCAGGCACAGTGACCGCCGTGCACAGTGGTTCCGTTCCAGTCCCAGAACAGACATAGGAAAGCTTCAGAATCTTGTTCATTTCCAACAAATACAGCTAATGCATGGCACTTATTTAAAGAGGTCAAAGAGAAGTGACCCAAATTGGAAGCAACAAATTAAGTTTTTCTATTGACCGCAATGCTTTTGGCAAGTTAAGAGCATGGAAAGTGGCCCAAGAACGGCTGGTCACACAGGCTGTGTGACCTGTTACTTATTTCTCTGTGTCTCAGTCTCCTCATTTGTACAGTGGGATGACAACAGTCCCGTCAGGTTGCTGTATCTTGTCAGTCTCTGTAAATGTCAGTCTCTGTAAAGCTTGGTGCACTGCCTGCCTGGCCCATGATAATCTTGTATTCAGTAGACTAAAAGGTTTTATTTTATAATAATATAACTTTAAAAGATTACAAAATGCTGTGAAATGCCATTTAAAAACTAGATATTTGTATAGCTTTGCCTTCCCTGTAATGATGGTTTCATGTTATCAACTTAGAATCAAAATCATAACAATCCGGGCTTTTTATTTAGTAGAATCTTTGAAACTGCATCTCTATGAACAGTGCCAAGTACAGGACTACAGGTTGGAAAAGGAAACGCAAATACCACCATACTACTTTTCCAAAGACTCCACCACCACCGTGGTGGTTACCAGTAAAGAGGACTTGGAATAAGTACTGTACAGATTGGGGGTGGTGGAGGAGGGGAAATCTAAACTGGGGAGGTTTTGCTTCACTAAGAGAAGCTTCTGTTTTCAACCCTTAGAGGACATTAGCAGATGTAAATATGCCACACACATCTAAATCCCTAACTGAGTTCAGACTAGGATCAGCCTTATATTGCAAGGTCCTGGAAGGAAGGTAACCAAAGCTGTAATTAAGGTGGTGGTCTAGGCTGTCTAAACACATCTTTCAGGTGAGGCCTAGGTCCCAGAGTGAGTACGGGGCCAACAGTTATCGCCAAATATACGGCCCTCTGTATATGGACCGACATTGACCTTATTTGGACCCTGGGTTTGGCAACTTCAAAAATGGTTTACCTGTAAATCAACTATACTTCAATAAGGAAGGAAGGAAGGGAGGGAGGGAGGGAAGGAGGGAGGGAGGGAGGAGGGAAGGAAAAGAGAGAAAGAAGGAAAGAAAGGAAGGAAGCAGAGAGGGAGGGAGGAAGGAAGAAAGAAAGAAAGAAAATGATTTACCAAGAAAAAACAGAGTGAGGGGACTTTTCATCTACACCAACCATACCTCCTTCAGAAGGAGCTAGAGTAGTGTGTAATATTCAGCCAAGTGCCGACTGACTATTCAGGTAAGAATAAGGAGTTGTGTGGCTTTATTCCCCCCACTTCTTTACACATTCCTTCGGCTCAAGCCAGCTAAATTGGCTTCTTACCCGACGGAAATGAGGAAGCACTAAACCAATCCTCGTTTTCCAGGCATTTATCAGAGAGCTGGGCAGTCTTCGTCTGAGTGGAAAGGTCCTTAAAATTTACCAAAGCTAACCAAAGTTCAACAGGAAAGTAGGCGATTAATGGTTTACAGTCAAAAAGATGTCTCCACGTATTCTTTGGAAAATCATCGCCATATCAATATTTAAATACAATTCATAATGAGTCACATTTAAAGAGTCATATCCTTTATGCCACACTTCAGATATTTATCAGAAATTAGGAGGAGCTCGTGCTGCTGGGTAATGGTACGGCAAACTGGAGATGGCCCAAGGCAGCAAGAAGAGACAGCAGGAGATGAAAAAAAGGTGGATCGAGTTCAGATGTGAAATGGCTGTGGCTACACTTCAGCACATTTGGCTGAGGTTATTGGGGAGTCAGGCAAGCATCTACACTCCTAGCTTTCATGGAGTAAATAGAAACCCACGGCCAAAGATATCCAACGCTCGACAGAAAATATCCAAGGTTTCTGCACACCGTTCTGAAGCTTGACATTAGTCTCCTTTAACACTTAACTACATGTTTCATCAAATAAACGTCGAATTACTCCAAAGATGAACCTCAGTAGGTGTTAGTTGAAAGGGAGAGAGGGGGACGCTCAAGCTCCTTCAGTTTCTTTGAAGTTTTATTTTGCTTTCAATAAAAATTCAGATAGGGCTCCCCTGGTGGCGCAGTGGTTGAGAATCCGCCTGCCGATGCAGGGGACGCGGGTTCGTGCCCCGGTCCGGGAAGATCCCACCTGTCGCGGAGTGGCTGGGCCCGTGAGCCATGGCCGCTGAGCCTGCGCGTCCGGAGCCTGTGCTCCGCAACGGGAGAGGCCACAACAGTGAGAGGCCCGCATACCGCAAAAAAAAAAAAAAGGGTAGGATGTTGAGGAGAGCCAAAGGAATCTGGACTGGGTTTAAGGAGAAGGGAAGTGCAATGCCGTTCTGAAAAGAGAAAGCGCTTGATATAGAGAAAAAAACAGAAAGGCACCTAGACGATAGAATAGGTACAATTCACAAACATATTCCAAGTTGCAAACCAAATAAAGCGTTAGTCTAAGTGTCAAAGTGCTCAGATCCATCCAAGAGAATATGACTGAGAACTGGCAAAGACAACACTTCCCCAAACAAGCATTTATATAATAAAATGGCCTCTTCACACACGTTCCACTTTGTACTGGCTTGGTGACACCACAAGTACTCTGACTTCAGAAAGTCACATCAGGGAAAACCCAGGAAAGGCCAGGTTACAGAAGCCTCATTTACACCTCATTATCCAAGGTCTACACGGTAATGCCTGAAAGTTCAACCCCAGTTTTAGGCAGTTTTCCTTCTTCAAAATGAAAATTATCCAAGTCACTAACGTTAAAAACAGACCTATAGTCTGTGTTTTAATTCAGAAGAGAATTCCAGATGAGCTCAAGGAGGGTTCTTTGCTTCCCTACCAGAGAGCCTTATCGGTCTTCCTTACAACACCTCCAGGAAGAATTCTTGGTTGTTTACTGCAGGGTGGGCTGGAACATTCCATTAACAAGCTTTCAAAGGTATACACAAAAATTCCAGCTCTTGAAAATTTCAGAGGAATTACACAGTAGCTTGTTCGATATGAAGACATGATTTATTTACACCAAGACCGCCTCTTAAGAGTTTTTCCTTAAGATGGATCTAATTAGAAGTGTGCGTTACTTGCCACATTTGACCTACTCAACCTTTTGATATTAGGAGCTACAAAGATGATATAAATCTTTCATTCGTATTATTAAAATATTTGGTTTTTTTTAAACAATGACATGAAAACTAAACTCTTAGGATATGGTCTCAGGATATATTCAGTAGCCATTTAACTATTTAGGAAAGAACGTCAACAGAGCATGAATACTTTAATTCCCATTTATCAGCCAGGAAACTAGCTCTCTGAGTGATTTACCCAAGAGACCCACAAATGTATCACTGGTTTAAACTCATGTAGTAATAAATTTTTAAGATGTAAAAAGTAATCGCTTTTCTCCCTCAAGGTAGAATAATCTCCAAAATTAATACATTGATTTATGCCGAGCAATTATTCTGGGCCAACTATTGCCTTTAATTCTAGGAGAACAACAGTCAAGCAGACAGGGCTCCTATGTCCAAGGAGTTTCCCCAGGAGGCTGAGAAATAATCGTTTGTCAGTCAGCTGATATAGATGGCAGGTAGTACAAATCAGACTAGAAGGTGAAGGCTAGAGGAACAATAAGAAATTGGTTACCAACCTTGCCATAAATTCATTGAGAGATTTTTATTTTTTTAAAGTCATGTTCAAGAGTCTCTGTAAGCTGAATTGCAAATTTCAGGAGTCAAGAGAAACCAGCACTTTAGAGCAAAAAGGACTAGACACATAAGGAAATATAATTCCTGTGACAAAACATTAATGGAAAAATGATCTGCTATCAACCTTAGCACTGCAAACTTACCCAATCCAAGAAGAAACTCGAATCTACATTTTTCAAAGCACAGTTTATCAAAATAAAATGTTTTCTTTGTATAGAGACACTCCTTAGTCGCATGTCAGTCATTTCCACGCACCTCCCATTGTGTTCCTAGAGATTCCATCTCTCTGTGGAACAAAGGACCAGCAGCATTCATTCCTGGATTCAGGGAGTACCTTCCAGAGAATAAAGACTTGAAGGATCCTGCAAACCATTGTGTGCTTTTCTGAGACTCTTGAAAAAAGAACAACAGAAATTCTTCACTGTTTCTCCAGCTGAGCAGCCTGTCTTAAGGCAGTCAGGCCAGGAGGGAACAGCAGCTGGGGACGTTACCCCAAAAGGTCCTCAGGTATTGTAAGGATGCTGCTCGCTTGAGATCTAAAGCATATCCTTACTGTGTTTTAAGAACTATTCTTGAAGGCTTTTCCTTCAATTCATAATCCTAAAGTACTTTGTTTCTGATGAAAATGTAAGATATGTAAATGACTTTTCTACCGAGTGGTTACAACCTTTGAATTAAGTGAAATCAATCCTGAATTCCATATTCTCAAAAGAGAGAGTTACATAAAACTCTTTTTAAGTAATAGCCAGTTGAACTTGGAATATCCCACATGGCTTAGTCAAGTGGAAGAGATGGATCTACTGACAGCAGAATAGAGAAAGGACAGAGGTAATCATTGATCCATGCTGTTAATTCAATGATTATCTGCTAATATCTCTACCCTGTTTATACAGACCAACGCTTGTCTCACTGTAATTACTGGTGTGCTTGTTTGTCTTCACCAACTGTGAGCTTCTTAAAAACAAGGTAACAGGTCTTTGCATCTCTCAGCTCATTCAGTAAACAAACATTAATTCTACAAGATTTTAATGTGGTTTGTATTTTCCTACATTGCATTTAGCAGAGTAGAAAACTCCTACATCCATTGCTCATTTGAACTGCTTTTAAAAAGCTTAGTCTTAAAAACATGCTTACCAAAACAACCGATCTTTTTTTAAATTTTTTTAGAAAACCACTGATCTCTAAATAAAGGATGAATTCATCACCAAAGCAATACTTGCACCTTTTAACTATATAAAATAAAAATTTAAACTTACATCTTGTGCATCCAGCCCAATAATGCATTTGTAGAGCAGAAATAGAATTGTCTTCACACAACTGAAGGGGAGCTATGTAGGTACCCACAATAGCAGAAGATGGAGGCCCACAGAGAATGTTTCCTGGAGTTGGGGTATGGTGGAATTTAAACATCTAAGCCAATCATGCCCTGGGCTTCCTTACTGCAGCCACAGCAACTTTCCTGTTTATATTCCTCAATCGCAAAACCAAAACGACACCTTTACCCTAGCAAGTCACATGAGAAGACTCCTTAAAAAAATAAAGTAAGGAAAATATTATCTAGTGAACTGCTTGGAAATACACATCCAAAGGTATACCAGTCGCCCAGTTACTCATTTGTCATAAATTGCTGCTCAACCATCAATACTATGTCATGCCAGCTGATTACATATTCCAAGTACATAATCTACAACCTCAGGGCTTCAAAACAAAACATGACGTTTGGTAATCAGCCAGCCATATGGTGAGTTAGGGATACTCGAGGGTGCATAAGATGAAAAGTTAGCTGCAAAGAGCTATCACTAATGGATAAAGAAGATGTGGCACATACGTACAATAGAATATCACTCAGCCATAAAGAGAAATGAAACTGAGTTATTTGTAGTGAGGTGGATGGACGTAGAGACTGTCATACAGAGTGAAGTCAGAAAGAGAAAAATGAATTCCACATGCTAACGCATATATATGGAATCTAAAAAAAAAATGGTTCTGAAGAACCTAGGGGCAGGACAGGAATAAAGATGCAGATGTAGAGAATGGACTTGAGGACACGGGGAGGGGGAAGGGTAAGCTGGGATGAAGTGAGAGAGTGGCAAGGACATACATACACTACCAAATGTAAAATAGATAGCTAGTGGGAAGCAGCCGCATAGCATAGGGAGATCAGCTTGGTGCTTTGTGTCCAACTAGAGGGGTGGGATAAGGAGAAAGGGAGGGAGACACAAGAAGGAGGAGATATGGGGATATATGTATACATATAGCTGATTCACTTTGTTATAGAGCAGAAACTAACACACCATTGTAAAGCAATTATACTCCAATAAAGATGTTTAAAAAAAAAAAAAGAGCCATCACTGCCCTTTTTATTCTACTACCCAATTTAAATCCAACTGACTTGACCCTACAGAGTAGATGATCCCTAGCTATGCTCTCCCTTCTGAGGGCCTGCTCCTTTAGATCCATATGGAAGTGCCCATCCTAACATGTTAGTGGGGAAGGGTGCCAGGGGAAGGGGGGGGGGGATAAAGGAGCCACAGCTGCAGAGAATGCCATTGGCTAATTCATAAACTGAATTCATATAAAATGAGACCATCTGAGTAATCAGCCACATACAACCGGAATGTGTCCCATCTTGTCTAAAATGAGACCATTTTAAGACAAAGTACTGATTTAATAGTAAAAGTAGCACATGTTTATAGTATAGATCTTGGAGAGGGTATGAGAATGTCCTAGAGCCCAAAGCAGCTCACAGATATAGACAATAAATACCCGGCCATCACCTCAACTATAACTACGCTTTGAATATGTAAAAAGGAAGCTTATTAAAATAAAAATTTTGCAAATAAAGTATCAATATCTAGAAATGTTTTAGAATGAGTAAGTTGTATCGCCAGATTAGATTTGCCTACTGGAACCCTGCATTATTATTTCTTAACTACAGGTTATTTCAGAAATCAATTCTCTATCACTGTAAGAACCTACAAACTTATTTAATAAGAATTCGATCATTAAGAATCAGCTTTAGGGCACTAGGCACTGTCCTGTGAGAGACCCCAGGGTTGACATGAAAACGCTTATCTCTTAGAATCTTAGTTCCCACTAAGGCCAGAGACACTCAGGAATGAGACAATAAAAGTTGAATACTGACCGCCAAGGATGACATGTAAATGAGGGGGTGAGGATTAAATCACAAATGTTGTCTTAACTGTATTCAACCCCCTACCCCCAAAGAAAACACTGTGATATTTGCTAAAGATTCATTACAAGCTGGTTCTCAGATGTGAAAGTACAGCCAAGGCCAACAACCTGAAATATGCCTTATCTGTATAGCATGATGTCACATGGCCACAAAAGACGCCCTTCTGTGCCTTTAGCCCTTACTGGACCATAGGTTTTGTGCCAGAAACTGACATCCAAAGTTGAAGGAAGCAAAGTCCTGGCATGGATGAACTCACCATTTAGAGTAAGTGGTCACAGCACAGAACCAGGGGCCATATTCATATCTACGTCATTAGGTTTATAATCCATTAATGTGTTAAGATTTAAAATCATACGCTCATCTGGAGGCCTAATACTCCTGACCTCACAAAGACTGTTACAAACATTCATTGGTTAAGGTGCTCAATACTATTGATCCATGACATTCAGTGACTTGCAAGTATGTATGAGAAACATAACCACAGCAAGCCCCAGCTTCCACTCACTGCGGTTTATGCCTGAGAAGACCTCACAGTCTAATACTATTTATTTCCCAAATAACAATACGATTCCATTCCTCCTTTGACACTCTACCTTAGGAGGAAGCTCGGGTGCAGGAGCCATTAGTACTAATCACTCCATAACGTCCCAGGGCTTTAGTACAATTACCACTAAGGTTACCGCTTGGAAACAGAATCCTTACACTAATTGGAGTTCATCAGATATTCATCTTCATAGTAAGCACAACCGATGAGCTGAAATTTCCCATCCATAAATGGAAGTTACCTCAGCTGCCCAAGGACCTCAGCCTTTCAGAGGACGTGTGCGCTCCATGAATATAATGTCCTGTAGGCAACCTTTGACACTGAACAAATACGGAGTGCTTGCTAAGTCCCAGAACTGTAACGGATCAACCAAACTGACACACCCCTGCCTCCCAGGTTTTTCCACCTAGAGGAATGGAGACGTTAAATAATCACAGCAGTTTTGATGACTGTGGGGATAAAACTGCCAAGTGTTCTGACAGGTGTGGGGATAATCAAGAAAGCTGTCTCTGAGAAAGTGGCATTTTTAAGCCGAGGAGTACTCGGACAATGGGAAAAAAGGACACTCCCGGCAGAAGAACAGTGGGAAAGAGCTTGGAGCCTTGGGAGAACTGAGAGGCAGGCCGTGAACAGAGGGGGGGTGACGGCGAGGACCAGAGGAGGCTGAAGAGGAAAACAGAAGGTGAACACGCGGGAACTGACAGACCAGCAAAGGATTTTTACATTTTATTCTAAGTGTAACAGAAAGTCATGATAGAAAAGTCTTCAGCACAGGAATGCCATGATTAGACTTAGCAGAGGAAGACAGCAGTAATCGAGGAGAGGGATCAAACTTCGACTAGGTCCCTAGCTTACTGTAGAGAGGAATGGGCGGATGTGAGGGCTAATATAAGGTAGATGCCATAGAGCTTTGTTAACAGGAAGAGCCCAGTTTTCTGGAATGAACGGAAGAAGGTGCTATTAACCAGAAGTCGAGCACTGAAAGAAGACCACAGACATTGGCTCGAAAACAGATGTGGCATAAACTAGTTAAAATAAAAAATTCAGGGCTTCCCTGGTGGCGCAGTGGTTGAGAATCTGCCTGCTAATGCAGGGGACACGGGTTTGAGCCCTGGTCTGGGAAGATCCCACATGCCGCAGAGCAACTAGGCCCGTGAGCCACAACTACTGAGCCTGTGCGTCTGGAGCCTGCGCTCCGCGACAAAAGAGGCCGCGATCGTGAGGCCCGCACACCGTGATGAAGAGTGGCGCCCGCTTGCCACAACTAGAGAAAGCCCTCGCACAGAAACTAAGACCCAACACAGCAAAAATTAATTAATTAATTAATTAACTCCTACCCCCAACATCTTAAAAAAAAAAAAAAAAGAACCTTTAAAAAAAATTCAACAGTAACTCACATTGCGGGTTTTATGCAGAAAATAATTTACCAGTGAAATTTTTTATAAAAGATATTAAACAGTACCAACTTTCAATTAGTTTAGGGCTGCTGGTTCATCTAGAATCATCACAGTGAATTACTGTATTCAATTAGACTGTGGCTTAGTGAGGTAATATTTTTACTGCCGTAGTTAACACAACATGACGTGACCTGCAGCTTGAAACAGAAAGGCAACGGCTGAATCACTTGAAAGGGCACTTTCAAAAGCTGTAAATTGCTTTTTGAAAAAGAGCATCTCCAAACTGTTCAGTGAAGACATACCCACATCCACATTTGTTGAGAATGCCCCTCAAAAAATCCCTTCAGGGGCTTCCCTGGTGGCGCAGTGGTTGAGAGTCCGCCTGCCGATGCAGGGGACGCGGGTTCGTGCCCCGGTCCGGGAGGATCCCACGTGCTGCGGAGCGGCTGGGCCCGTGAGTCATGGCCGCTGGGCCTGCGCGTCCGGAGCCTGTGTTCCGCAACGGGAAAGGCCACAGCAGTGAGAGGCCCGCGTACAGAGAAAAAAAAAAAAAAAATCCCTTCAGTATCACTACTTGTTTTATTACTTGGAAAGGCCCCAACATTCATGAGCCTTGATTTCTGTTGTCATCAAAGACTTCACATGACTCCTGACACTAACTTCCCACTGTTTACTGTCCCTCTGTGCAGAAACCTATCAAAACTCCAACCATTCTTCCCACATCTGCTTTCTGTTAAAGCCTGTATCTTCTAATGTCTTCAAGTCTCCATGCAACAAAACTTGCCCTGTGGTAGTACTCTGTATGGTGAATCCCTACCAACAAGCATGGATGCTAGAAGAGGATTTTAAACTGGCTTACACATCTGGTCAACTCTTCCATCTAGAGTAGGAAGGGCTCTTTACCAATGCCACTATTGGTAAGAGTTTTTTGTTTGTTTCTTTTTGTTTGTTTTTTCCCCCAGAATACCTCTATTTTAATTTACCCAAGACTGGCTAGTTCTTTACACGACATGGACTAGGTAAATCCTTCTCTCTTCCTTTTTCACTCTTGTCATTTTTAGGTATATGGATAACCAATGGGAAATGCTTCAAGCAGAGGAAAAACATGATCATACAGTGCTAGAATGAAAACTAGGCTTCACCACGTATTAATGCCTATTGACTGGTGGCGACTGCCTAGAGCACTGTGTTGAGAAGGATTCTGAGGCCTTATCCATAGAGCCAAGTCCATCCTGAGTAAAACAGAGGGAACGGTACCTGCATACATACTTTGCCAACCCCAGTCCAAGGGAGCCACAAAAACAGGCTTTGAATCACACACAGGATCTACCTTTTCCAGCAACGTGAATCTCAGGGAAATTAACTTCTCTGCATCTCATGTTGTCCAAAGAGAACACTACTTAGGTTTGCCTCACATGGACTTGTGAGGATTAAACCACAGGCTCCAGGGTAGCTCATCTTGAGGGCAGGGAAAATGGCATTTTGCACAGGGGCTTCGAATGTTCCTCACTGTAAACCACCTTTCGTAATATGAAACATGAATTGTTATGAGCTGTGTCCCCTCCTCCCACAGATTCATATGTTGAAGCTCTAACTTCCAGTGCCTCAAAATGTGACTGTATTTGGAGAGAGGGCCTTGAAGTCCAATAGGACTGATGTGTCCTTATAAAAAGAGATTGGGACATACAGAGACACCAGGGGTGCACGCACGCAGATGCAAGACCCCGTAAGGACACAGCAAGAAGGAGGCCATCTGTAAGCCAGGGAGGGAGACCTCAGAGGAAACCGAACGCCCTGACTATCCACACCTTGACTTTGAAATTCTAGCCTCCAGTCTGGGGTATTGTGTTATGGCAGCCCTAGCAGATGAATACAGGAACAAAGCATCCCTGCCTCTGCCATTCCTATCCCTGCAAGAGCATCTCCACCCTCCTGTTCCTTGCCTTCCTCCTCACGTGCTCTAGTCTCCTTTTCTCCCCAGAAAACTCTAGAAGGAGGGGGCGGTGCGGGGCTTGGAAACGAGGTCATTGACCGCTGATCTAGAACGATGTCGCTTTGCTTCCTGTAGCGTACTTACCAGAAATCCTGCCCACGCAAGGGGAATGCAGACACTCTTAAGAACAGAAAGGAATGGCATTCCCCTCTCTCCATCCAGAAATATGGCTGCAAAAGTACCTCGTTGAAACTTCCCTCGAGTGTAGCCATCTGCTCCCTTTCAGAAGGATTTTACAAAGCTCACTATTTCACAAGAAATGCTATTGTATCCAAATGCCTCTCCCTCTCTCGAGATGAGATGGTTTAATTAGCTAGGGTGGTAGTAAATGTGTTATCAGAATCAGATTTCAATGGAAATTCATCCCCAGCCAACTCACATCTCACACTAACCGTGGTGCACGTTAGTGATCTAAAACATTTATTCTGGTAGTTAGATATTTTCTCTACTAGGTAAACTATGCAAACAATTGCTAGCATGTCAGGGCCTGCTGGTTTGCCACGCTGTGAGCTGCTAACATTAATTGTATTATATTATGCTGTCTAAATACCCTAAGGGTTTGGGGGTGGATTGTTAGATATATCTCCCTCAGGTCACACCCTCTTCCAACAGAAATCATGCTCAACTCGAAACTGGCTTGAGGGTTTTTTTCACTCCCCTTAGAAACTTTTGCAGTATTACATCATTCTGGACTTCTTTATCTGGGATTCTTGGCTATCTCACTACAGGTATGACAAAGGATACTCCTTAGGTAGTATGCCTAGCAGAGTGGATCAATAGCAGGAAAGAGATATGCAAGCAGTAGTTCTTGGTCTTACAGAAGGCAAGTTAAAGGGGGTAGCATGGGGACAAATCCTAATTTAACTGGGGACAAATCCTAATTTGCCACCTGCTTCCTTTAACCACCACTTCTCCATTTAACACGGTACTATTTGTTGCAGGGAAATAAGGATACAGTCAAAGAATGCGTTACTATCGACAACATTAAAGTTTAAAGTACAACAATGGGATTTTTTTTAAGCAGGAAGGACTAATTAACATGGTTGATGAGGTAGAGGGATGTGAAGCCTGTTGACATTCAAATTCAGTTTTTCAGGAGTTCATTTTTTGGTTATATTCTCAGCACTCAGAGTTGGGAGTAAATCAAACATCATAGCTTAGAAATATTAATGGAACTCCTTTCCCATTTAAAACTACGACTCTTACCTTTGTGAAATCACGTGTTATAATCCCATCAGGTGGTTGCTTCTCTCTGCATTGTAGCCAGTTGAGTTCTCCTAGGACAACCCTCATACCCAACTACCCACCCATCCACCCACCCAGGAGACTTTATTATGGATGAAATCGAAGCTAAGCTCTCTGGATAGTGGAAACAAAACCAGTAAGAATAGAAAGGGTGGAGGTAAATGGAGTGAGCTACTAGCTCTGTCTCTTACACCAGTGAAACTTTCAGTGAGACTTTTCCTTAGTCAACCACCAGATTAGGTGAGGAAGAAGACTGATAATAATGTGAGTCACATGAAGAAACACATACCTGGGAAACCATCAATCTTGTATTAACAACCTTCTTGAGAACATTGCTACAAACACCTGTTACTATTTGTCTGAAAACCACACACTGAAAGTGCTGGCAAAGTCCAGTTGGGTAAGCCCTAGGAATTCAAAGCTTGAGGTCTCAACAAAAGATCACCAGGGCTACTGAGGAAACCCTAGTGCCACAATAACCTCTGGTCAATAAGGGTAGTATTCACTGAGGCTGGGTGATCACGAGACCCTCCAAGAGCTATTGTCACCAACTGTTAACTGAGACTCTTCCTTCCTTCCTTAGGAAAATGAGTCATTCAGAAAAGATTCCAGAACACCTCATTTAATCATTTAAGTCTTTAGTGAACACCCAAGTGGTCATATAACCTCACCCTACCTTCTTGATGGAATGCAGGATAAAGGAGGAGAGAAAGTCATCTCAAAATCTCTCCACCTGTAAGTCACTGATTTCTCTCAATTTTCTTTTTACCCAATAATCTTAAATATGCCGAAAGCAAATACAGATGATGTTATCTTGTATTGAAACAGCTGAGGACGTTTGTAAAGGTCGGAGACAGCAAATATTCCTATAGCTCCTACAGTTTCCAAGACAAGCTCAGAGAAGCTTAAAACAGTACTCTGTGACTACGCAACGATTCCAAGGAGACACTCTTCTCTATAACCTTAAGAAACTGGGATGTCCTCAGTTATTAGATGGTTCCTATTATTTTCTCTTTTGATATACTATTTTCCCAATTAGATCTTGTTACTATTTAACTTGGCTATCGTATTAGTCTGTGTGGCAATTGCGTTTTGAATGCCTGTCAGTGGGTAAATGATGTGGGTCTTTTCAAAATCACTTGGCCAAGCAATCCAGGAAACTTGTAATTTAGAAAGCTTAACCAGGAGAAGCTGTTCTCTGACATCTTTTTCTTCATAAACTTACAAAAAACTTTTAATTTGGGTTTATTTCAGGAATATATCCATTTCTGAACCTGCAAAACTAAGCATTACAAAAACTGTGATGCCCCTTGCTTATTGCAGGTTTCCCTGGGAAACAATATAAATTTATCCAAAACTTATTCTCCACTTACTGAAGTGACTAGAGATTATTTTAAATATGAAATTAGAACTCTCTTATCCAAAACTAAACTTATCACAGCTTCTCCAAATACAGATGCACATAAACAGTTTACACTGCTAAAATCCGTTTCAAACATCTGAATACGAAGCTTCATGAAGTGTTTTAACACCTTAAGTACTTAAGTTCCATATCTTAATGACTACTTCAGAAACGTACAGCCCTTTTAAATCCTCTAAATCGGCCCAAATACTATAAATGATAATTTTAAAGAAAAAAGATTAAACCTCATGTTTCACGCAGCTCTCAAACCAATAAGCCAGATGACACTAGTAATCGGCGTAAAAGCTCGTGTCCATCACCTCTCCACAGCACTGTGCACGCTGGCTTTTCCAGGAGATTCCGGAGCATTTCGAGAGTACCATGCTCGACTGCTCCGCTCACTCTACAGCCCCAAATTAGTCTAAAACCAACTGGCTTTCTTTTCAAACTCCTACCCTCCACGTGCAGGCTCCAAACCCTGCAACGCTGTTTATTCTAGGAGGAAAACAAAGATATGACATGAAAATTGAGTTTTCTGGGCGAAGTTGTTTTAATGCATGCCATAAATTCTTTGGCATCTAAAGGAAACCACATGCCTATAATGTAAGAAAAAAAAAAAGAGAGAAGTTGAGGGGGAAAGATGGCGCGTAGATAAAGCAGTAGCGGGCAGTAAGCACGAGTGGTGTTATCAAAAGGCAGAATGGCTTCTCTCTGCTGGAGAGGGGAGACAGGGCATCAGGGAGAGAAACAGGGTCAGCACTGGGTTTTCAAAAACTGGTATCAGAGTCAAAAAATGGTTTTTTTTTTAAAGTTATAGACAGTAAGAGCTTGACTCAATCAGACAGAAGGGAGGGCCCATAGGAGTGAGGCTTTATTGAGAAATAACCTGGGTTTCCACTCAGCCACTAACCAGCTCAGGGGACCTTGAATAAGCCACTAACTTTTCTAAGGTCCTTTTGAGTTCCAAAAGAAGTGTTTTAGTCATGAGCTTTCAAACCTTCTGTTACAATGAGGCAAGTACTTACAAAGGACTGCGGTTGAGTTAGGATGGTATTTACAAGCAGCCACCAACCTTCTGTAAATGAATCTTATGTGGGGGCAGAAGGAAAATGGGGTCACAAATTTAGGACTTGGTTTATTTCTAATCAGGCAACCCTAACTACATAGCTGGAAGAGGGCTGACCAGTATCCCTGATTAGTATTTCAAAGGTAGAATCACAGGTAAGGCATTTGAAGGATTCCTTCCACTTGGGAAGTGTCACGAGGAAAGTGAAGGCGGCAACCAAACCCACATTTCTCTCCAGTCCTGAAAAGCATCCCTCATTCTCACCGTCATCATCCCAGAAATAATTTAAGGATGTCAGCCCATGTTCACTACGACGGGAAGCATTTCTAATCTAGAGATCACTTAATGTATTTACAGATTAAATATTTATTAGACACTGTATCTCTTCTAAGACAAATAATTTTTCATTGAAGAACTTAGTGCAACTCTCTCTAAATGAATATTGAAGAAGTTAATGTGTTACAATATGTTATCCATTTTATCAAGTGTCCGTAATTACGTGAAATAAAATGGCCATGGTTTATGGGAAAGACAGCAGCATTGGCCAGTGGAATAGGGCTATGAGACATGGATTCAAATTCTATCAATTTCTATTAGCTCTAGGATCTTATGTACATTATTTAACCCTCTATTTTTTCCTTTATTCACAGGTAAAATGCATCTTACAATTTGTTTGAGGGCATAAATTGCAATTAGAGCACATGATATACAATCAATAGTCAACAAGTGTCCAATTTCGTCCCTTAACTTCTCCAGATTTAAAAGAAAAAAACCTTTGATGGAGGAAATTTCTCAAATGATAAAATCACTATATCCAAAACCTCTTTCCTATACTGAATACCTGATAGATAAAGTAAAATATAATTTCCTTCCTGATTCCTTAAGATTCAAACTCCTGTTTAAAGAAACTATTAAAAAAAAAAAATTTAGCCAAAATGAGAATGATTTTACCTTCACTCAGCAGCCAAGCCCAGTGTCCTGAAGGAGAAACACAAATCACTCAGGCAGGTCCCTGAATTAAATGCCTGAAGGATTCCAGGATGAACCACCTCAAATAGCTGAAATTCCCAAAAACTTCCCTTTTTTTTTTTTTCTTTTTCTTTTCAAAGAGGCCACGGTGACTAAGGCTGCCAGAGAGACAATTATTTCTAAAGATTTTGTCAACAGATGACAACACCTTCAACATTCCTGAGTAAGACAAGCTTTAGTTTTTACTCCTGGTGTGGGTGGTAGGGATGTGGCAAAGTGAAAACTTATCTAAACTGGTTTATATCAATCTTTGCAATAATGACTAAAACACTCCTTTCATATGCTGATGGATGCACCTTGATTCAGGGCACAACAAAGCCAAGTCTCTTGAGGAATATGAATGAATTATGTCTACACCCAAGGTTATCCATCTCAACATAACAAACCAGCGAGCCTTTCTCTGAAGGTCTCTCAATTTCCAAGGACTTTCATATTATTGTTTTATACTGTAATACCAATCAATACAGAGGCTGGGGTTCTATGACTCTACCCATTTTGGACTTTCAAAACTAGTACAAGTGTCCTGGCAACATATTCAAGGTATCATAGCTATACTCGGAGGATTTTTCCAAACCACAGACTTCTATGTTCTACCAACTGTCCAGGGTACCACCACCAGCTTGTCTTGCAATAATAATCTTTGAAATAAGCATATAAACAGCTATAAATGTAGAGGATGAAGTACAGAAAGCTGGTCCTCTCACAACTTTACAGTATATGTGCATTATAAAGATGCACAGAATGTGTGTGAGGCATTGTCCTAGGTCTCTGACTATTTTACTTAATCCTTACAATAACTCTATATTATAACCCCCATTTTAGAGATGAGAATTGAAGCACAGAGAAGCTAAGCAATTTGCCAAAGGTCACACAGCTAGTAAATGGTTGAGACAAGATTCTTAACCCAGTGAATCTGGCTCCACACCCAGCCCGCCAAGTCACGCTTTCTAAATATCATACTTCCTACACAATGTACAGTGGCTGAGCCCTATATTTCAAGGAGAAGTTCAAGGAACAAACCCATGAAGTCCAGTCCTTCCTCCCTCATCCAAAATGAACAAGAAAATAAATCAAGTCAAAAACAGGTTCAGAAAGTGTTTAAGAGATAAGAAGGAAATGTTGTGTAAATACTTTGCCCTCCTCACTGAACACCATTTTCTTATATTATCTTGAAACGTTTCCTTATGACCTGGTTCCCTGTTGTGCTTGCAGATGACTTCCATTTCTAAGTCTCTAAAGCTTTCAGGAATTTATTCCTAGACTTCGAAGCATGCTCGAGCATAACCTTCCCTCACTGACTGCCTTCGCTAGTCAAAAAAAATCTCTGCTTTCCCTGTTTTTGTTCAAAACTTCTACTGCCTTTGGAAAGCCTGATTTTTAAAGTTACTTAAACCCTCAGGGTGCAGAAGAGGGAAAACACACTCTGAGACTCTGCATCCATCTCATCCCATTTCTGAGCTCCAGAGGGGAAAAAGGCTGTGGTCTAACCTCACTGCTTCTTAGGCTTGTGTTTTTTCAAAATTACAATTTCACTATATCCTGGTAAGAATCTGATTCCCTAAATGATTATCTTTTACTTTTGATAAGGTTTACTGGACGTTTTTTCTCACATGGCACTTACCTAGTTCTCTGTCTTAATAGCAGCGGAGGGAATGGCATTTAACAAAAATCTTCCTTTGGCAGGCTGGGAACTTCTGTGGTTTTAAGACTACCCCTGTATTTTCTCAAAAGAACTTAAATGCCATCTCTTGAGTTACATAAGCAGCCATGGGAAATTCAGTGAGGGTGGCCATCCTAGCTTCATTCAATCCACTTTGGGGCAAATTCCCATACAGCATCTCACAGAATTTCAAATTATCTGCATGAGGTTTGAAATATCCTATTTCTGACTGAATACACCGAAACCCTCAGGTCTTAATCAGCGTGGAAACAAAAATACAGCTCAATATACAGAAATTAGTTACCGATGTCAATCACACTGATGACTGCTGAAAATGCAGACTGAGAGGTTAGGCCGGCCCCTAAGAGCCAGCCACTGTACTTATGCACTTTTCAGACATTATGTGTGGTCCTCATTATAGCCTAAAATTAGGAATTATTACTCCAATTATACAATTGAATAAAGTGAAATTCAAAGAGGTTTGAAGTAATTTGGCCAAAGTGGCCGAGCCAGTGCCTAGAGATTTTTCAAACTGACTCTCTTTTCCACTAACTACATCCTAGGAAACCTCTCCATCAAGAGTATTTGCTCTTTAATAAACATTCCGGCTATGCACAAGCTCAGTTATTTCCTGATACTAATCCACCAGAATTAAGCTGTAAAGTTCACACTGCATTGTATTATCCAAAGTCTTAAGAGGCAGAATAAATGCAAAGGATTCAGTGAGTTGAGAAAACTTGATAAAATGACAGATTCCGCACCCATTCCCCCCACCCCCAGAACTTCAACCCATACACATGCTCGGTTTTCCCTTAGCAGTTACCTGGTTTCCAGTTTACCAGCTAAAACAATCATTAAGAAGATGTTAATCTTTTGATAAACAGGGTGTAAAATGAGTAGGTAAAAACTACCTATTAGAAAGATAAAGACCTAAGCAAATCAGAGCATGGCTCTCAACAGAAGCAGACACCAAAGGCAATTGCTTTGGACAAATATCACGCCTTTTCTGAATATTTTTCAAAACAAAATTTTACAAATGATAACAAAAATAAGGCAAAGCAACTTTATTATAAATCTTTTATTTAGGAAGCATTGTTTATTACAGCTTTTAAAGGGCTTTAGGTGAACGTTTAAGCCCATAAATGAACATGTTAATTTCAGATGCTCAATGCAACCCATCTGTTTCAGGGGTACATGGGTAAAAATTGGAAATGAGCGTCTCAGTAGACTAGCTAGGTTCTCCCGTCTATATACATACTGAGAAAAACAGAAAATTGATTACTTTCCGAAGACCATTATGAAGTACTGTAGAATGATATTCTACACCAACTAGTTTAGTTTCATGTCATTAATAAAATTTTATTTCGTAACATGAGTATATATGTATAAATTGTGTATGAGTATATACACGGCACCTTACTCGCTTTAAAAATGGTTTTGGATTTTGCCATTTTTTTACAAAACTACAGTGACTATTACAGACATCCATTGTACAGTGACCGAATCTCCTCCAAACCTAAGTTTTTCATACTCCACTTATCTTGACCACGGAATGAAAATGGTTTAAAATTCTTGTTAATGTGAAATTTTTTTTAAAAAGACAAAAATTAAAGAGACAGAATATGTCACACCTTAGATTATAATATGGTTTGGTCTAGTAAATCCAGGAAGATGTAAAGATGCCTCCAAAGAGAGGGAGCCAAAGCCCATAGGGCTCTTCTGTTCAAATTAGATGTTCAAATTAGGGTGGTCTGTGGGGAGGAAAGGTCCTCCTGTGCCCACATAATCACAGCGTGAGCACCAGTTAAGGAGAGATGCGCCACTGGCGCCACTGATAATACTGTGTAGTCATTGTTGGCGCATTTTGTCAAAAGGCCCAACTCCCTTTCTCTGCCTGTTAAAGCTTGACAGAAAGCTAGCTGGATAAAAGAAAAAGGTAACTGATCATTTATAATTCAACTTAAGAATTATCTTTCTCAAAAACCTAAGATTCACTGAATTGAGGACATATTGGCATATATTTGCTATTGCATGTGGTCTATATTGACTCATCTCAAAAACATAACCTAAAGGAAAAGAAAAAAAACAACAAACAAAAAAAACCCTACATCTAGCCCTCTAAACCATAAAAAAAAAAAAAAAAAAACTCAATACTAAAGAGTAGAGAGGGTAGCAGGCAGCCACCCTACCAAATAAAGATCCTGATACAGTAAACTTGATCAATATCAAGTTTTATTAAAAGGAACAAAAGAGATGATTTCCATTTTCCTGCCACGTGTTGTCT
The DNA here is from genome assembly GCF_008692025.1 of Phocoena sinus. Classification (NCBI taxonomy): domain Eukaryota; kingdom Metazoa; phylum Chordata; class Mammalia; order Artiodactyla; family Phocoenidae; genus Phocoena; species Phocoena sinus. The sequence continues at coordinate 159,389,902 of NC_045765.1, forward strand.
TGCCAGGGTGTACGGAGAATACTTAGGCATAAAATTCTCTCAAGCATAACGTACCATTGTGAAAATATTATTAATATTTAGCTCCTTTTTATACACACAGTAAGTCTCCTTTTAGTTGGTAGAACAAACTAGCCCAAAAAGAGGCCATAATCTGGTTACTGCATCACTGGAAAAAAAAATCAGTCATCAACCATCAAGTGTGTGTGTGTGTGTGAGAGAGAGAGAGAGAGAGAGAGAGAGAGAGAGAGAGAGAGAGAGAGAGAGAGAGAGGATGGCTCATGGCTTCTGTTAGACACAGAAAAATGAAGAATTTAATCAACCATCTTCACACCCCAGCAGCCCCAGCTGCTTCTTCCTCTCCTATCAGTGGATTTCCATCTCCATGGGGTTCCTCTTTGGGATTCCTAATGAAACAATGAGGTACTAGGAATCAAGAGAAAACAGACAGCGTTAGGATCCTGACAAGGTAACCCTTTTTCTCAGCTCTGGGTTTTGTAGGCCATCTTGTTCGTATAAATGCCAAAATGTCTTAATTTTTCCCAAGGAGTGACACTAGGGGCAATACCCACTGTCATTTCTGAGACCAAGGTCCCTTAATCAAATGGCCAGCAGCAAAAATCTGTCAGACAAACGGTTAATTGATGCACATGAAGACAGCCACCATCACTGCAGCGCAATACGTTACAGGAAAGAGAATAATGAACAGCACGAGAAAGGAAAACAGCAGTGTTCGGTTACAGAAATATTTCATCCCCAGTTTGCCCTCATCGTCAAGGCTAATCTTATTTTTCATCAATTGAAATCGCTAAGAAAGCAAGAGATGAGATAGCCTGGAAAAGAAGAAATACACACACAAGGGGGGAAAAAAAACTGTCATCTGTATCCAGCGGTTTCACGCAACGTTTAGGGCAAACGCCTTTGTTCCTGGGCTTGGGAAGGGAGTGGGGGGGGTGGGTGATGGAAAGATCAGATAGGGCTGCCTGGGCCCTCCACTCCCTGTTCTCCGGCGCATGCGCCAGGCCAAGACAAAGGAATAGGTAATTACAGTCCTGATTCATTCATTTTGCCCGCAGTACTGAGGATCTGCTGGCCCCGGCTGTAATCCTAGGGAGGTTGATCCACACCCCTATTGCAGGAAGACCACCTCTAGACTAGTGTTTGATTTTTAACCCGCCACAGATGTGCTAGTGGCCTCGCGGCAGACCGAGGTGTGGTGTCAATCCTGGTCAAGGTACTAAAAATGCACCCGTGTGCGCTGTGCTAATTTAAGCAGAGTGAAAATTACACAGGCAAAGACTGTTCACTGAGTCCGTTTCAAGGCGAACATGTCTCCGAGGAAGCAGATCAGGAGGCCAGCCAAGCGTTCGATGAATATTCATGAAAGAATGCGGTTTGTAGCCACGCTTTGTGTGTGTGCGCGCGGACCCAGGGATTCTGCAATTTTTATTCTTGGGGTGGGGGGCGGGTAGGCGGGGGCGATTGGGCGAGGAGGGCGAACAAGGGCCGAGAGTCGGCTTTCAGTGTTAGCGCTTTAGGCAAAACCTGCTAAACCCCAAACCTTCGCTCACAGCCGGGCTGAGCGGTCAGGGGCCGCGCGCTGTCAGGTTCAAGCTCACACCCTCCCGGCCGGGCCCGCGACAGGAGGCACTCAGCGCATTCTCCGAACCGAATACTCGAAAACATAAAATACTCAGATGTAGCCCACGGGTTCATGGGAAGGCAGTTCAGCCACGACCGAGGCTGGGGCTCTGATCTGCTCAGCTGTGCTTCTGGAGGCACGTTGTCGTGTGAACCTCGCGTTTCCTTGGCCACCCGAAGCCAAGATTCAGGAGTCCCACAGGTCAATAAACCCATCTGCTGAACCAAAAGGCCGCCTCCTCCCTTCGGATCACACCAGATTCCCCGTATTCCTTCTCCCCTCCCTCCCCCCCGCCCCACCGCACCCCACCCTCCATCTTCTGCTGCTGCGCCCCTCGCACCAAGCGCTTTCTTCCCGGCTCTGGACAGGGCCAGTGGCAGATACTCTCCCCTCGGCCTCCCAAAACCGTCTCTTCGGGACGCAATTCATTTAAAGGGTTTCACATTTGGCAATTTCCTCCTTAACTAGCAGCTTCCCTCCCACCGCCCACCCCCAACTCCGTTTATCAGGCTCACCAACCCCCCATCCTCCCCGCCCTGCGGGCGGTCGAAACCACCCACCTCGGGGCCCCCCATCACCCCAGACGCCCGAAGCGCGACGGAGGCCTCACGGAGGGGGACCGCACGACCCGCGCCGTCTAGTGGGGACCGCACCACTCCCTCCCCGCCCCGGGCAGCGGCGCCGAGAGAGAACAAAGGGCCTCGGGGGTGGGGCGGGGGCAGAGTGGGGAACGGAGGCCCCCGGTGGCCTGCAACCCGGGTCCGCGGCGGCAACTGGGCCACCGGGGCGCGCCTCCTTACCGGATCTGGGTGCCTGTGCCGCCCCTGGGTGAGCGCGGTGCCGCGGAGGGGCCCGGGTCGCTGGCGTCGTCCGGCCGGGTGCCTGGCCGCTGGCGGTGGCTCTCTCCCCGGCTCGACGGCGGAGCCCGGAGCGAGGAGCGAGTTGGAGCGCTGCCGCCGCCGCCGTCGCCGCTGCCGCTACTGCTGCCGCCGCCGCCGCTGCAGCCTCTGCATTTCTCGCGCTCGCGCTCCCCCTCCCCTTCCTGCCCAGCGCCCTCCCCCGGTGCGTGCCCGCCCAGCCTCCCTCCTCCCGCTCACCCCGCCCACCTCGCTCCCCTCCCTTCGCCTCCATCCCGGTGCCCCTCCCGTCTCCCCTGAGTTCCCTGCCGCGCTGGGGCCCCGCCCGTCTCCCTTCAAATCCCCTCCATCCCGGTTACCCCCACCTCCCTTCTCCTCTAAACGGCTGGTCCCTTCCTTTCCTCCCCTTCCCTCCATCCCTGTGCCCCTCCTGCCTCTCTACATCATATCTGAACGCCGGTTTCCCACTCCCTCCCCACCTCCCCTCCCCTCTTCTCCCGTCCCCTGCTCCCCACCTCTGTCGCCTCCCCTTCCCCGCGGCGCCGGAGATGTCCGTGGGCACTACTCTCTGTTTTTCTCAATCTCTCTCTCTCTCTCTCTCACTTTCTTTCTCTCCCTCTATTTGGAACGGTTGGATAAGAAGTGCTCGGGCTCTCGCTCAGACTCCAGGGGCTGCCTCGAGGTGGTGAATGACGCCCCCTGCCACCTGCTACCCTTCTCAGCATCCCAACCCGGCCGCTCGCGACGTCCGGCTGAGATTCTGATCCCCGGGCAGGCAGTGAGGTCGGGGGTGACCTGGTGGCTGCCCTCAGCCCATCAGGACAGATGCCCGCACGGTTGACAGTGACCTCCAACTGCGGGCGCGTCTGGGCGGCGCCCCGGCCGACTGAGTGCGCTCGGCGGGCGGCGGGCGTACACGCTGGGCTGAGCCGGGAAGGCTGCGGCTTTGGGCAAGCGCGGCGCTAAGGTTCAGCTGGCCGGCCGGGCGGCGTAGCCCCTGCGAGGATGCTCTCAGGACTTGGGAGAGGAAGGAGGGAAGAAAAGAGCCCTAGGCAAGGAGCCGTCGGGTTTTTTTTTGATGCCTGTGCTTTAATGGAGGCACCGGTTCTCAGGAAGACTGAGTTAGCCGAGGCAACCTGCACAGTGCAGCTCAGAAACGCACAGGTCAAAACCGTAGCCAACTGCCGTGTGTCGGCGTGGCCCGGGGGGCTGCCACTTTGTTTAACACAGGAATACAGAGTAACCACCAGGGTGGGGAGGTATGCTCACCTTCCTTATCTGTTGGCAAGAAGCAAATACGACATCGTTTAGAATGGTAGCTCTTTCACTAGACAAAAGCCAATTTTTCCTTCCTGCAAAACCCATCTGAACGTTGGAACTTTCATTTGCGGCATTTGGGCGCCCTCTGGCCGTGTCTGAATTGCTTTCATGCTCGCCTACGTCGCATCTAAGAAAAGAAAAAAATGATTGAGCTGCTGTTTCCTCTCTAGGATGGTTCTGCCCTCTAGACCTGGGCCTGGATTCGAGGATAGAAATGTTTTCCAAAATCGGGGTGACAAAATGTAACCGTATTTAGGGAGGCAGACGCCAAAGGCAAGTGCATCCGCTTTCAACTGGGGTAAGTCCATTTTCGATGAACAGGGAGAAAACTTACCAGAATCTAATTACTATATTTAAATTCAGCAGGGTGGCAGTGTCAATCTCATACTAGGCTAGAAGTTTTGCAGTGGAACAAGGCTCCCCGGCTGTGCAGGTATTTACAGTTTATACAGGCCACACCAAATTAGACAAAGACATGCAAGCTGGAAGTTCACACATGAAAGCCAAAGTGGCAGGGGAATTTTGCTGTCTTTTTCATTTTTTCTTTTTTCTGTTTGCCATTTAAATGAAATAACAAAGAAGTAAATATGGTACAAAAACAGGGAAGCAAATTACAACTAGGGTTTCCTCCAAAGCATTTTATTTATTTGAACGTAAATGTTCAATAATTTAACATGTTACATATACGTCCCTCTTTCCAGCACATTATCTATGAAGCTAGATGTAGGGTTTCTCAACCTCCTGTTTTGGGCAGATAATTTTCCAATGGGGATGGGGGTGAACCTGTCCAGTGTACTGTAGGCTGTTCGGCATCACTGTTGGCCTCTATCCATCCACTAGTTACCAGTAACACACACACATATCACCACCAACAACAACACCAGTTGTGATGACAAAAATGTCTCCAGACATTGTCAAATGTCCCCTGGGAGGTAAAAATCACTCCAGGTTGAAAACTACTGGGCTATAATTTTTTTTAACTGTCGTGAGTAAGTCTCTAAGTTTTTACCCTATTAAATTAAATGAGCACTTACAATTTTATGCTCAAAACCTGTACTGAGTGTACTTGTTAGTGTATCTGTGTAGTTATTTCGTTTAGCATTCAGTTTTTAACCCTGTGATCTTCCAGGCATGTAAACTCATCTCAAAATTAGTAAATATATGTTCCTATTGTGTTTGCATGATAAGCCTCTGGATGTTATCTTCTTTCTATCTTCTCTCTTTTCAGTTTTTCAAAAAGAGACATAAAATTTAATGTCTTCGGTGCTACTGGCTAAATTTTCATGATGGAGAAAACAAGCCTTTTAAAGGTGTGATTAGAATATAGATCATAGGTTATCGTAGAAACAGGAGGCAAAAGCTTACACCAGTGAGACTGTGGGTCTCATCAATTTTGTCTTCCATCAGATTTATTTGTTTACTTAAAAGATTTTTAAAGGAATTCTTCTTTAATAAAATAATGTAACTGGCTGATAGTGCTATTAACCTTAAGAATGGAAGCTTTTCCAGAATTTACAGACATACATCAAATGGTACCCAAAATGTTATATCCAAATACATTACTACATAAAATCCAATTTGATTATGTTTTTGGTCTCCTTTTTAGTTGTTCATCTAGCGTCTTACATTTTTAAGGTGCATTCTCTTGAAAGTTTGTTGTTTTTTTTTTTAAACACACACTTAGGAAATTAATGAGTAAGCATTTAAAGCTCTGGAGTTGAGAAAATTTTTAACATTAACTACTGTGGACGTCACTGGCTGTTTAGATTATAGACGAATGAACTTGGGAGTAGATGTTAAAGGTGCAATTTATGACAAATGTAATTACCTTTCAACGTTATACTTCTGAAAATAAAGATTGCTTTATTCTCCTAAAGGAATGAATAATTTTTTAATAAATAAAGCTAGACCTCCTGGGTTGTAAAATGAATTCCACTGTCATTTTCAATTGCCTACATATTTTGCTTCAGTGAGGCATAACCTGCATTATGGAAATATTAATCAAGAAGGTAAATGAAAAAAAAGATAAATGATTCAGTGACTACTGATTTTTGCTAAATGATTTGCTGTAGAATTGCTTGCAATGTAATGGACTCATTGCCACCTAAATTAGTAGGTTTACAAAAACATCAATATGTGTTCAGCTTTTCAAATTGTATCTATTGTCAGTTGAGACATATACAATAGATTATTATATAGACCTCATCTGACCTCCAAACCTCACCCACATCTCCGCTTTCAGTACCTCTCATATCACCCACCAAGGCTAAGCATCTTCCCAGTTCCCCATCCTTTCCTCCTAAACAGTAAAAAGAGAATTATGATTCCAAATAAAACATGTAGACCAACATGGGTGAAGCAAAGGCATGGTGACAGTAGTGTCACCCCAGTATTGCCCTAGCTACCTTTGCTTGACATCTTTTTGACTAGCACCTGTTCAAGGCCACTGCATTAATGCAGACCCGCAGAGACCCATGTAGAGAATTTGATCAATTCAGCTCGACAGCTAAGTATTGGGTGAAGGACTGAACTGCTATCATTCATTCACAAGATCTCTTCTACAGATTGCAAGCTAAAGGCCAGACAGCCAATATTACGTATGAAAGCAGATAGGTTTTCTTTCTTAAATATGTTAATAATTTTTAATCAAAGGAAAATATTTAAATCTGTATATTTACCTCATCTTTCTCCTTTTCTACCCTCCCCCTGGTGTTACAACCTCACCCTTCCCATAGCCAAGTGAAAGGACTTTGTTTCCATCAGTGGTTCTCGAGCAGGGGCTCTTCTGCGTCCCAGAGGACATGTGACAATATCTCCAGGCTTTGGGGGAAAAGACTGTAAGGGGAGACATGCTACTGGCATCTAATGAATAAAGATCAGTGTTGCTGCTAAACATCCTACAGTGCACACAGAGCAGCCCCATAACAGGCAATTATCCATCCCAAATAACGCAGTCAATAACGGTGAGTTGAGAAACCTTGGTTTAAAACTTGATTTTTCTGAAGAGCACATGCTGCCTGGGGAACCGCCTCTTGCTGTGGTTTCAGGGTATCAGTAGCAGGCAGCAGGTCTGGAGATGCAAAGATGTAACAGATTTTCCTTTTAGCAGGGGCTGCATTGTGCCCCGAGCTCTTCATTGCCACCTTTGGCTAGAACGTAGATCTAGGCGGTGGCTTCCAGAGCAATGACAAAGGTTACCATCTGGGATTATGAATTCCACTCTGTTACTATACGCTGAGTAACTGGAAGAAAACAGCTTACCTGGTCCCCTATTTCACACTCCTCTTTATGTCCTGTAAGAGGATAGTAAACCGGAGCCAACATGTGCTTACCACGAAGCATTGGACTTGAAATGCAAGGAGCAGCCTGGCCTTGGTACCACATTGGGAACATTTTTGCCCAAGATAAAAGGTGGATAAAAAATAATCTTATCCTCCACCTGAATAGTTCTCATTCCCAACTCCTCCCTTTCATAGACCAGAACTTCCCCACCTATCCTTTCAATCCCAAAGCACTGTTTCTACTCACCAGCATTTTCTATTAAGGAAATACATACAACTAGACATGGAAAACAAAATTATGGTTACCAAAGGGGAAAAGGGGGAAGGGATAAATTAGGAGGTTGGGGTTAACAGATACACACTACTATATATAAAACAGATAAACAACAAGGACCTACTGTAGAGCACAGGGAACTATACTCAATATTTTGTAATAATCTATACAGGAAAAGACTGAAAAAGAATATATATATATGTATATATACATATGTGTGTGCATGTGTGCGTGTGTGTGACTGAATCACTGTGCTGTATACTTGAAACTAACACAGTATTGTATATCAACTATACTTCAGTATAAAGAAAGAAAGAAAGAAAAGAAAATACATACAACCAGTGATCAAAGGGTGTTTGCCTCACTAACCAGGGAGAGCTTTTTTTTCAGGCAGTGCTTACCTGTTTCTACAGACACAGGGCAGGGGGTTAGAACAGGGAGACCTTCATCTTGGGAGAATAGTCCTTAATTCTTTGGCTTCCCTTCCCCCATAATCACCAGTTAAACCCTTCAAGTAACAGGTGACTTTCCAATAGCATATAGAATGTTGTAGAACACTTTCTCACATGGCTTCCTTTTTGAGTAAATGAGACTGCAGAGGTTCCAGCGTTAAATAGTGTGAACCTTAAGTCTAGCCCCATTTCTTATTACCACCTGCTTCTCTCTCAGATCAGCCCCTACTGGTAATGAAAATATTTTTACTTTAACTCCAAAGCAAGAAATGGTGCCCAAACTCAATTGGTAATTGCAAAAGCACGTTGCCAAACAGAATGCAGAGCATGCACTTTTTGCTGTAAATTAATAAAGCGATGCTGCTTTGCCTACTTCTCCAAGTGCAAATATTGTCAAATTCCAACATCTCCCTAACCCTGCTCTTTGGATAGACTCCCTAAGACTCCTGAACAGATGCCCTAACCCTCTTGCTTCTCAAGCCCAGGAATCTCCTACTCAGCTAAGTTCAACTCAATGTCAGAAAGAATGATTTCTCCCCAAACAAACAAAAAAAAAAAGTGAAATAGTGAGAAATGAGAGAGCCAGACTTAAAATGTAGTAAGGAAAGAGCTGGCATAAATAGTTGAGGATATCCAGAAACAAACCAACCAACCACGAAAAGAGTTATTGTGTCAGTAGTTTTAAGGGCACCCAAAAGCCATCTGTGAAAATGAATGATGGGCCAGGGTATTGGACACAACAAGAAAATCATGGTTCCCGTCTTAAAGCATCAGCGTTTCTGGAGGACATGGGACAAAAAAGAAAAGCAATCTCATTGTAGTAATTAAAATATTCATCTGATCAAAATCAAACACAAGGAAAGATGTCAAAAACAACTTCTTAGGTGCCTAAAGGAAGTTTCTGCACAATATAGAGAGTATTATTGTCCCTGTATTATGCTATAAATAGATATTGGTACATGGGAAGCATCTGCAGGATTTTAGCCCAAACTGTTAATCGTAACTCTCGCTGGGAATCGGTGCCATTTCAGAGGTGGGACAGAGGGTTGCTCAGCTTTCTAGTACTGTGTTCTACGTTGAATGAATGTTTCTGCAATGAACGCTCATTACTTTGGGAATCAGAATATATAATTTTGTACGTTGCTCAGGAGACCTAGGCTGAGAAATCACTACTTGGAAACTGCCTTCTCATCAGCTTTCCTGACACTGTCTTTTAACACCGTACTTCTGCTTCTTGCATCTCTCTGCTTCTTCACCTCTGAACGAGTGGCTCAGTTTGGATGAAGAATGTGGCCGCAGCGCTGCCGCTCCCCTTTTGGCTGTGGGCCTGGGTCTCTGGGGTACCCTAATCCAGTCCACTTCTAATGCAGAAGACTGCCTCCCATCCCCAGCTTCTCAGGTGATTGCAGGAACAAGAAGGTTTTAGTCTACAGTCAGCCCCTGCTACTCCATCCTTGTATTGACTTAATTTTTGCCTTGATGGACTCATAACACAAAGTTCTGTTTTCTATGTAGCATTGCTTTTCATGTTTTCCTCAGTATATCAGCGAACTTCTAGTACACAGCATTGTTGCTGAATCAAACATCACTTAAGCATTTTATCTTCTATTGAAGATCAATTATCTCCTTTCTTTCTTTTTACTCCTAATAATGCTGCTGTGACAGCTTTGAACACATAGTCCTCATCTTACAAAATAGTTCCTCAGTTTCAGCTTCTGGAAATGGGACCCATAAATCAACGCTATGCTGATTTTTCTGACTTTTGCTCTCCAATAAGATTAAACAAATTTGGTGCAACCAAAAGAACCTAAGAGAACCTGTCTCCCCAGAGATTCAATGCCAAAACTTTTTACAGCTTTTCATAGGTGCAAAATGGTTTTAAGCTGCACATATCAATATTTAATTACTGACAAGATTAGACTCTGTTTTTCCAACGTTGATTCACTGCTTGCATTTCATTCGGTGTAACAGTCTCCTATGAAAATGTTACTATCAATTCTATGGATAAAAGTCTTCTAACTGTTCATCCTTTTAATCATTGTTCAATGGGAAAATTGATTCCATTTTTATAGAGCCATTCTCTTTGACATCTGTTGAAATCCACTGGAGTATGACTAGGGGAGATTGTCCATCTCAGTGGTTGACAGGCTTGGCTTTTAGATGATAATGGTGTCAAATCCTAACTTTGCCTTCACTTTCTAGCTTTATGAGTTTGAACACAATCCTTCCTGTCTTTTAGCCTTAGTCTTTTCATCTGAAAAATGGGAAAATTACCAGCTTCATTGGGTTGTTCTGAAAATCATATAAAAAAATGGATTTAAAGCCCTTAGCCAACTCATAAAACACACTCACAAAATGTGTCCTAAAGAAGCTAATTTTACAGCACCACCAACAGGACCATCAAGGAAGGGATAAAATAACAAGAGTTAAGTACTGAATCAGGGAAGATGGGAGGGCTCAGATAGCTATAACGGAAAACCTGAAGTATGTCGCTATGTTTCCATAAAGAATTTAGCTCTAAGCTTCCTGGAAGCCAAGAGAAAAAAATCAAAATGTTATAAGCTATTAATTTTTCTAAAAAGGGAAAACATTTCAAGTGTGTCAGAAGGGACAACTCTTCCTAGCAATCAACTTTAAGAAGAATGTATCACTCTATCCCTTTCTGTAAAAGATGCTGAATTTGGGCTTCCCTGGTGGTGCAGTGGTTGAGAGTCCGCCTGCCGATGCAGGGCACACGGGTTCGTGCCCCGGTCCGGGAAGATCCCACATGCCGCGGAGCGGCTGGGCCCGTGAGCCATGGCCGCTGAGCCTGCGCGTCCGGAGCCTGTGCTCCGCAATGGGAGAGGCCACAACAGTGAGAGGCCCGCGTACCAAAAAAAAAAAAAAGATGCTGAATTTCACAAAGGACAACTTTTCGGTAATGACTTTTACTGGAGATGCGGCAATTTTCTCATAAGGCCATTTATTATATCCACCTGCAAACTGCAGAAACTATCTCAGTATAATTCTGCTAAAGCATTTTCATGAAAAGAGTAAAAATTATGTGGTCCAGACCAGCAACTCTGTGTTGGAGCACATAGACAGATTCTCCATGTGGATGGAGGGTACAGGGAGGAAACAGGGAGCCTCTCCTTGGACTGGGCAGAATGTCCGTTGCAGGAGCAAGGTCTACTCAAGATATGTGTCCACCCTTACCCCCAGGCTCTGATGCCACCTCTCCCCTTGAGTCTCAGGCAGAAGTTTTCAACCTGGGACTCCAGACTCCCCAGGGACTTAGGGGTGGCCATCAGGAAACTCTTCACCCCTCTCCCTTAGCTTTTTCTTACTAAATGCTTACTAGATATTTTCATGTGAAGTTTAATCAAACACTGCAGTGCAAAAATTGACTTCTCAAGTATTGTTTTGGCAGAAAAATAATAAGAAAATATCTGTATTTTAAGGTTTTCTTTTTCTTCTTTTCAACTTAAGCCCTTAGCTTGTATTTTGGCACAGGGTAGAGAGTTCCCCGATGTCTGCCAGAAGGGGTGCCGTGGGAGTCTGGCAATGGACACCCCACATCTTGCTGCCAGCTGCTTAAAATCTGCACAAGGGCCTGAAAATTGCTCCAGAGGCTGAAAGCCTGAGGATGGAAGAGGCGGCCTGGGCCGGGAAGACTTTTGAGGGCAATTGTTTCCTGCCAACCAGCTGGATGGCCTCAAAGATGCCATAAGTGGCTCCTGGGGAATGTTGGGAGCAGATCCAGGCTGGAGGGTGACGGCCCTGATATCCTGCTGTGCAGAACGCCCTTCCGGGTGGGGCTTGCTACAAACCCCAGCTGAGGGCAGAGAAGCAGAGGGCACAAGCCTTTCTCTGATGGCTGAAGAAAATCAGGATTGGCCTAAAGGACAAGCGTAATTGCTGATACAAAATGCCACCCACTGCATAAATTTGTATTTTATACTCTGTTTCTTAAAGTTGGTATTAACTGATAATCTCAAAGGGATTGATACTTTTTTAAAGAGAAATTACAAACTGAAGTTAAACCTAGAATCCCTGCCTTCAAAAATATACGATCTAATGGAGGAGCTTATAATCTAGAAAGGGCCAGGTAGTAAATACTTTAGGTTTTGCAAGCCATGAGATTTCTGTCTGCCCCTGGGACTCTGCCATTTCACAGCAAAGCAGCCACATAGACCATAACGACAAAAGGACATGGCTGTGTCTCAATAAAACTTTATTTACAAAAACACATTGACAATGCAGGGGACACGGGTTCGAGCCCCGGGCCAGGAAGACCCCACATGCCACGGAGCAACTAAGCCCCTGCGGCACAGCTACTGAGCCTGCGCTTTAGAGCCCGTGAGCCACAACTACTGAGCCTGCGCGCCTAGAGCCCATGCTCCGCGACAAGAGAAACCACCACAATGAGAAGGCTGCACACCGCAAGGAAGAGTAGCCCCCACTCGCCGCAACTAAAGAAAGCCCGCGCACAGCAACAAAGACCCAGTGCAGCCAAAAATTAAATAAGTAAATTTATTAAATTAAAAAAAAGACGTGTAAGCCATTTATTGAAAAAAATAAAATAAAATAAAAAAAACATTGGCAGCTCAGCTTTGACACAAGGGCTGCAGTTTGCCCACCCCTGCTCTAGATCATTAGTAATTTCCTCCTGCTAAAATCACCAGTCACTGTATTTTCTTTTCACTGAGATAAACTCTACAGATTCTTTTAAGTCTCCATGTCCATTCAGGTGTTTTTTTCATCCACTCAAAACATTTATGACTGCCTGAATGACCTATAAAGTGATGAAAATTTGCATTTAATCCTGATTTTCATTAAAAGGGGGGTTACACTCCCTTCTAAGGTTTATTTTATCTTAATCTCATTAATTTCACATTTATTGTTCCCATAATTGAAATATAGCTTGAAATATTTGTCAGTCTAATCTGGAATTATCTCCTTGTAAAGAAGCAAAATGGAAGAAAAGAAAGCAAATGAAGCCAGCCAAATAGAAGAAAAGATAACACATTCAGGGAAATAAAATAACAGGCATAATAAATACCAGACAGTGTCGGACATTTTTCTGAAAGGAACATTTTTAATATAAAATAAAGTGCTTTTCTTTCGAGATATAGGATATCAGATGAACACTGGTTAAATAAATAGATGCAGATCCCTTTCCATTCATCTTAGATTTATCCCTGGAGATTGTAGTTTATCATTTTGCATCTGAATTGAATTCTTACCCTATCATTAAAAGTTGAGAACTGCTCAAAGGTTTAAGTCTAGTTCAGATCTAAAATGCAGTTAAAACAACAACGTTTTGACAATCTGTCTTTTAAAATCACGTGGTTTCCTTTAGAGCTGAAGGAAACCATGTGACCCAGGAATGCACAGCCAACACCGCCTTCCGCGTCCAGGTGGGCATCACTAATCAATCAATATCAGTGAATCACAGCCTTCTTTTCCTGGCCAAAAAATCCGTTGCAATACTATACCCAAGATTCCACTGCCAATTAGATCATACCCAAGGCTGATATGTAATTGTCATCTGCAAAGTATTACAGTCCCTCATTTTACAAATTGGGAAGCCATAAGGTTAAAGCATCTTCCCAAGTGCTAAGTAAGATCCTCATCAATTCAATGCCTTTTCTACTTCTATTTTCCGTATACCAGATTGCCCAGAGACCAGGGTCGGGTGGGAGTCGCCATTCTTGAAATATGAATTCGTATGCAAACTGAACGCTTATCAAGCAGCTACTAAATGCCAGGAACTCTGCCAGAGTGCTGAGAATTCAGCAATAAACAAGGCGGGTGAGGTTCTTGCAGGCACAAGAGATGGAAACAAAATTTTGAGAGGTTTTATTGTGATAGGAAGCAGAGAAATGCAGCATTAGCTAGAGAGAATTTGCAGTTCGGGAAAGGTTTTTGTTTAATGGCAGTTTTTGGGGCATGTGTATGTTGAGGGAAATGTAGAAAGGAGGAAAACTGAGAAAGTAGGAGAACAAGGGGTTGATTACAGATGTAAAGTCCTTGAGTCCTTGGGAGGGCAAGAAGTATTTGGATCCAGAGAATAAAAAGGGGACGAGCTGACCTTTACAGCAATAGGCATATTTTGCTCACATACAGCAGGAAGAATCGTAGAGAAGACGGGCACACGTGCCGGTAGGATATCAGGTTAGCAGGTTATGAAAGAGGGTCACATTTCCAAATTTTAACTTATATACGCAAGTCTTTGTGCTTCAAAACATAAGCTCCAGGAGGGTGGAGATTCTTGTCCATTTCATTCACTGTCACAAGCTGAGTATCTAGGACATCACTTGGTACACATTAGGAGGTTAAAATATACTTATTGAAGGAAAAGTACTGCAGAGCACTTGTTTTGCCAACGCTGGTTTTCCAAATGACCACAAGGTGGCAGGCTCGTACCAAGAAAATAGTGTCACCTGGTTAGCTAATTGCTATGGTGTGATAAATGCTAAACCCAGAGAAATGGTGACTTTTTAATGAATATTCAAATAAACTAGAAAAAAATTTCTAGTAGTGGGATGTGTATGAACTTATTGGTCTTGAAAAGCACTCACTTGACAGATAAGACTTTATGTAACCATGAGAAAGGAAATAAAAGGCAAAGATTGGCTAGATACCCAAGAGTTTAAGATATGCTTCTGACAATGTGAAATTATTTCCTTTGAAAATCATTTTCCCTTTAAAACAAAAATAAATAAATAAAATTATTTCCCTTTAAAACAATAACACTTAACTGCCTCAGCTATTTCTCAAATTTGGCAAGTTTCAGAGTCACATGATGAATGTAAAACACTACGGAATCTCCAGGGTGAAACAGGATCCTCTTTGAGACCACCTAAGCTGTCTGAAATGGAGATTTTAGAACCTGAATTTAATTTGTAGAAATAACATAAGATTGGCCCTTTTGTAAAGAACGCTCTTGGTGTTATTCCTCATAGATAATATCTTAATATTTTCTTTTTCTTTCCCAACTACCTCCTAGAATAATAACATACAGGGGAAATTTAATTCTTTCTTTTTTTAAAAAAGTAGCATACAGGGTTTGATTCTAAAATTTCTGCATTATTAAGCCCTCGATATTGTGTTTTTGTTTTGTTTTGCTGGTTTTGTTTTGTCTATGGTAGGGTGTATTCCTCAAAATAAGTGCTGCTCTTCCTGATAGGGGATTGGACTTCCCTCCCCACTGATACCAGGCATGGCCACGTGATTTGAGATGTGTCTCCATGAAATAGAATAAAACCTCCCTGACACATAGAGGTCAGGCGTGACCATGTGACTCGCTTTGGCCATTGAAGGGAGGGGAGAAGTGACATGTATCGCTTCTGAATAGAAGTTTTAAGAACCAGCTCATGGTTTACCATCTCTCCTCTCTCATCACCTGAGACTACCAACACCCACCCAGATGCTGCTCTAATCTCTGGGTCCCTAGTGATGCAGCCCCACAATGGACATGTCATGTGAATAAAAAATAAGCGAGTGTTGTCATAATCCTCTGAGATCTGAGGACTCTTTTCTACTGCAGCATAACTTAATCTAAATTGACTGACACAATATCTTATATGGTGGTTGTAAGAATAAGTGAACAAATACCCATAAAACGCTTAGCCTCAAGTGTGGTGTATATTAAGCAATGAATAAATGTTAAGATATTAGTATCATTGATCGCTTCCATTCATCCACTTTACCTACCATATTCATGATAAAAACATACTTTGGCTTTATCTAATTTTCATTAGAAAGAGTTAGCATCATAGAGAGGTTTAAAATGAGATTTAGAGTCTAATAAAGAGACTAAGGCACCTTTTACGTGGAGAGCGATGCAAAGTACGGTTAAGTGCCATCCACGGGATGCACATGCTCGAGAGTCATTTCTCGAGCAGCTAGTGTTAATCTCCTTGATGCTGCTACTCTGCCTTTACAGCCTGTTGGTCAGAAGGTGCACATTTCTTTGACTGCTAAGTGCCTTCAATGAAACCAAATTACTTAACCTGAGATACTCTGATTTTAAAATGCCATTCCAGTAAATAATTTTGTGCTCTTCACTTATGTTCTCGGCAACAAGGAAGGGAAAGTACATACTCCCCTACTGGTCCTAGGGCACCGTAACAAAGCAATGTCTGTTTGGTGCCAAATTAAAATTATTTTTACATCCCCTTGATGTTTCTGCAAGAATGCATTCTAATGTCCCAAAGAATACAAATTTACTTTCCACTTGGTGACAACTTAGCGTTCTTAGTACAGCTTTTAATGCGTGCCTGTTAACAGCCAGCTTGCTGAGTCACGTAGATTCTGACCTGCAGCTCCTGTTGATTCTTTCAGCCCAGATCAAGCATCACCAATTCCACCCCGTCACACAATTCATAACAATAATTCTTCAGCTGGTCCCTTTAATGAAAAAGAAAGTGGTTTAAACTGTAATTCTTTTCCAGAAGTATTGGAAAGCCAGCTTACCTTATAGAACCTTCAAAGACCCACAACTTCGAGGTGGGAGATACCCAAAGGCAGACGGGAAGTGCAGGGGGGTGGTTGACAGTCTCTGCGTAGAACAAATGCAGCCCCAGCTTCCCTCCCAACCATTCAACAGAGGCAACCACCTCCAAGCTCCCTGCCCCGAGCCTGGACTGGAAACTTGCTCTAGAGAAACTGACTCCAAGAAGCACCAGCCTAGTGGTTACTGATGAGCACAGAAGGAGGATGAGGCAACAGGCCTGAAAGTGGGGGAATTAACTGAGAGTCGGCCCAATGATAGTAGAATACCCAGCCCATTTCCCACAACCTGAAGCCAGAAACGTTTTCCAGAACGTGTTACCTGTCTTTTCCTGCAGCCATAAAATACCCTTCACTAGGAGATAGGAGTCTTCTCTGGAGAAATGGCTCCCTAATGAAAAGGCCAGTTGGCCCTCTAGCCAAAATTTTAGTTTGACACCATTGTGAAGCCCGCTTGCCCACAGCTCTGCCCACACAGAGAGCTGTAAATTGCTTTCAAGTCTCTTAGTCTAAATTACAAAAGGACAACCAAGAATTACCAGGTATTTAAGAAAATTTGTAACACGACTTAGAGGAGAGTGATAGGAAGGACTCCAAGGGAAATAGAGATGATGCAGGAAACAGATGTGTGTGTGCGCGTGTGCGTGTGCGTGTGTGTGTGTGTATACCATCAGAGCTGTTTTTGTTTGTTTGTTTGTTTGTTTGTTCTTGGCCACGCTGCACGACTTGCAGGATCTTAGTTCCCAGACCAGGGATTGAACCCAGGCACCCCGCAGTGAAAGGGGCCTAATCACTGGACTGCCAGGGAATTCCCCCATCAGAGCTATTAGAGAACAGAATTTGTTCATAAAATAAGAACAGGAAGATATGAAACAAGCATCAAAGAGCAAGAGAGATTTCCTGAGAATTAAAAAAAATTATAGCCAAGATATCATTTTTTTTTTTCTTTTGTGGTACGCGGGCCTCTCACTGTTGTGGCCTCTCCCGTTGCGGAGCACAGGCTCCGGGCGCGCAGGCTCAGCAGCCATGGCTCACGGGCGCAGCCACTCCGCGGCATGTGGGATCTTCCCGGACCGGGGCACGAACCCGCGTCCCCTGCATCGGCAGGCGGACGCTCAACCACTGCGCCACCAGGGAAGCCCCCAAGATATAAATTTTAATAGAAGATTAAAATATAATATGGAGCAAATTCTAGAAAGTAAAACAAAATTATTAAGCAATAGAAACTAGGAAAGAAAAGGAAGATAGGTATGGAACAAGAGGTCTGACATTTCTGAAATTCCAGAAAAAGAACAGAAAGGAAGAAATTGTCGAAGAGTTTATAGAAAAATTTTCCCCCGAACTGAGGATCACAAGTCTCCAAATAAAAAAGGCACACTGAGTGCCAAGCACAATGTATGAAAATATCACAACAAAGCCGATTATCTTGAAATTCCCCAATGATAAAGAGAAGATGCCAGAGCCTTTCAGAGAGGAAAGAAACAAATGGAATCAGGAATAAGAATGGAAACACCAGAAGTGAGAGATAAAACTTTTTAAATTCTAAAGGAAAATTGTTCTCAGTCTAGGATTTTATACCCAGCCAATCTATGCACCAAAAGTAAGAGTGGAATCGACATTTGCAGACTTTTAAGGACCCCGTCAGAATGAGGACCAACAACAAGGAGAAGTGAGACATGGAATCAAGAAAGGAGGATGTTCAACATAGGAGAGCATCAAAGGGAAGTCCCAGTAGAACAACAGTGCCGCCAATTCAGTCCACAGCTGGTCTAGATTAGATCAATTGAATTACAATCTAGAGGAGGAAGTTCTCCCAGCAAAACCTGAACCGAAAGATTATATGATGCATTTGAGAATTTGGAAAGTAATAATGACAGATACTTTTTAGTTCTATGAGAGCATTTGGAAATAAAATGTAATGACAGTTTCAGAGACAACAAAAGTTTGGAAAAAGAAGTGAGCTCATGTACTCTACTTGACTCAGTTATACAGTCATAACTATGTAAATACTGACTAATCATTTCACAACAAATTGTGATTTATTAGGAAAATGCAAGGTTGAAAAGGGGGAGGAAAAGATGGGGAGAAGAATACCCTATGTTTATATTCCTTAGAAGAAATTCAATAGATAGCCTATAAGTGACAATTCAAGACCTAGAGAAAGGGCAATGATACAGAGAGGAATTTGCCAGAAGAACCAAATAAGACTTGAAAGGGAATTCCTGTAAGGAACATGAAAAGAAAGATGAGTGAGTAGAAAAATGGTATTTTTCATTATAAACTTTTTCCTACTTGTGACATCGTAAATTATGTGCACATATTACCTTGATTATTTTTAAGTTAACTAAAAAAAAGAAAAAAAAGATAAAACACAGGCTCATCATCAAGGAATTACCAATCCAGTTGGGGAGATAAGACAGAAGCACGTAGAGCTAGAATAATAATAATAAAATCTCAATAACAGTTAAAGACAATAATAGAAGATAACTCAGCAGGCAGTTTGACTAATTCCCAAAAGGTTATTTCCAGAGTCAGAGAGAGGAGTCCTCGCTGCAGCCTTGAGGTTGTAAGGAAAGACTTCGTGGAGAGGTGAGATCCGGCCCAAGTTTTCTTGGAAAGGTAGAATTGTCTACTTGAACATGGGGAGGGTGATTCAAGGACTTTAGAGGCAAAAATGAGGGATACTTGAAGGGGACAGAGAGCAATCCACTTAGACAAGTCTAACTGTGTACACACAGTATGGCCCCAGCTGTCTGACCATCTGAGCAGGAAAAACCAGTGGAGACCAGGTTTTGGAGGGTCTTGGAAGTGGGGCTAAACAGTTTGGACTTTATCTGTAGACAGTGGTCCCCAAAGAGATGCACGTTCACCCTGTAAGTACACAAAGTGGGAGGCAACAAGAGCATATGGGGTCTTCTCTTTTGTCAGCATTAAATATAGCAATGGACACCCATGTCCTCAATCAGCCTGTGTGTCAGACAGCCAATGAGTGCACAAGTTTATCCCAAAGTGGAGTGGGTGACCAAGGGGCCTCCTCTTTGTTTCTTCATTTCCTATTTATTGTCACATTTTATAGTGCAGACAGTTCATGGTTTAGCTTAATTAACCCTCAAAAACATGGACAAGTGGCTTAAATAGATTCCCAGAAAGAAATGGCATACTGAACATAAAGCCAACACAGACAAGGAACAGGAAAATGTCAGGGCAGATATATCTCTACTTCAGCATGAGGTAAAAGCAATGGTAATCAATTCACCTCTTATAATACTATGGACAAAAAGCCTTAAGGCACCAGGAAGAGGCACTGTCATGAGGATTTGCACCCACTATTATTAAAGAGGAACCTCGCCCTAAGAGTAAACCGTGCCTGGAGGCGACAGCTAATGGCGGGATTGAACAACATGATTAGAGAGACATCTAGAAATACTTTCTATTTCTGCACAGATTTATCTTTTAAAGCTTCCTGTTGTTGTGTGCTTTATCACGTACCTAAGCTTAGTATAGTTGTATTTGCATATTATTTATATGACTTGTGATTATTTTTTCTCCACAGATTGTACGCAGGATCAAAAGAGCTTTGAGCCCGCTACTGTAGATGATGGGAATTTCATAAGGTCTGGGGACTGCAGAAGGCTGTGTTCAGAATTCTGCTGGAGGGAAAAGACTGAGTCCTGTGGGGATGGGTTCCGTGAATATTTACAATAGTGCAGTCATGTAACCATAATGAGCTAAATGAGATTAATCTATTAGCCCTTGAATTACAATGATGGAATAAATTGGAGGAATACTGCAAAGGACCAAGAAAAGAGTCCTGGCTGGTTTAATAAGGGAGGGCATTTGTCATGACGCTGCCTGGTAAGAACAACCATCAACAGCACAACACACAATAATGCTACCAACTTTATGACTATCGTTCCTTGTTTGTGCCTAGGCAAGTGTATTCTGCTTAAGACTTTATTTTCAGTTGTATACAGGATTATGTACCTAGGGGCACTCTCTTTTATTTTTTTAATTTATTTTATTGAAGTATAGTTGATTTACAATGTTGTGTTAATTTCTGCCGTACAGCAAAGTGATTCAGTTATACATATACATACATTCTTTTTCGTATTCTTTTCCATTATGGTTTATCACAGGATATTGAATATAGTTCCCTGTGCTCTACAGTAGGACCTTGTTGCTTATCTATTCTGTATATAATATAATCCTGCTAATCCCAAGCTTCCGATCCATCCCTCTCCCAGCCCCTCCCCCTTGGCAACTACAAGTCTGTTTTGTATGTCTGTAAGAGATCTTTCTTGATGCTCTTAGTCTAAAGGCATAATTTAAGGTTATAAGCACTCAGTCCTTCCCCGTTTTTAAGGTGCTTTCACACTAATTGGATGTTTGAGGTATAAAGACATGAATAGTTAAGATTTCTGTGGCACTCAGCATGCCTCTGCTGGCATTCTGAGAACTTTACACAGGATTAAATGTGTAACTTAATCCTCACCAAAATCCCTGTAAGTTGGTACCCAATTCTCACCCATCATCATACCCATTTCCCAGATGAGGAAATCAAGACCCAGAGAAGACAGATAACTTGCCCACTATCAACTGGTAAAGCTGCATCCCAGCCCAGCAAGTCTAGCTCCAAACCACACTAAACTGCTACAAGAACGTGATCAGTGTAATTGCTCACAAATACCTTCACAGGACACGTATTTCCTTTTGAGTTGTCAAACCATTCAACTCTGTAAGTTTCCCAGACTTCTGCTCCAAAGCTTGCAGATCAGAAAACAAACCAATTTATTTTCTGTTGACTGATAGAAAGAAACTGAAGCCTCCTCCAACCCTAGACACAGCTCATAAGTTGACACATAAAAGGTAATGCTTAGAATACACAAAGGACTGAGCTCAGTGACCTACAAGGTGTGGTAAAATGTCGACAGTTGGAAAATAGCATTAAATATGGGAATAGTGAATGATTAGCACTATATAGGAGATGTGTTGAACATAGTCTTAGAATATAGCAGACTATATTAGTTTTCTGTGGTTACCTTAACAAGTGACCAGAAACTTGGTGGCTTAAAACAACAGAAAGGTATTCTCTCCCAGTTCTAGAGGCCAGAAGTCCAAAATCAAGGTGCTGGCAGGGCCACACGCCCTCGGCAGGCTCTGGGGGAGAATCCTTTCCTTGCCTCTTCCAGCTTCTGGGAGCTGCCAGCATTCCCTGGCCTGTGGCCGCATCCCAGTCTCTGCTCCCATCTACATATCACCTTTTCCGTGTGTCTCTCCCACGTGTGTCTTTGATGAGGACACTCGTCACTGGATATAGAACCCACTGAGATAATCCAAGATGATCTTCCATCTGAAGATCCTTAACTTAATTAGATATGCAAAGTCCCTTTTCCCAAACAAGGTAACAGTCACATGTTCCAGGGACTATAGGACGTGGACATTTCTCTTTTTTGGGGGGTGGGGAAAGGGGCATCATTAGGTTCACGACAGAGACACCAACAAAATCAACAAACTGAGTTAAACAGTTGAAATATACAACTAATTCAAAGGTTGGCAGCATAAGACAAGGCAAATGGAAGGATACACAACCAATAAAAATATGAGGAGTATGCAGTGCACAGACACTCAAAATGGACAGAATAGGAAAATGCCTGAATTGTGTAAATGTTCAATGTCAATGAACATTAGGGCACTGTGGCCCATTTGGAACAATACTTGTGAAAAGGGAACAAAATTTGAAAAAAATAATAACTAACAATTAAATATTTGTAAAATAATGGCTTTAAAGAAAGGAAGAAAAGATTGGGCATCAATAGGAGAAAGCTTAGACTATAAAATAACTGATACAAGCCCGTGGGAGAAGGCTCTCAGGAAAGTCCTCTGCTGTTGCCTTTTCTTCGGCTCACAGGGCTACTAGTAGGTAAAGGCTGTATCTCAGGGGGTTGGGGTTAGGAGTGAGGCTAGGTGTCAGGAGACCTCAGCCCAGGCACCCACCACCTTGAGGTGTTCCGTGTTCAAGGCTCCAATGTTGGGCAGTGGTGCATACGGAGTGGTGCCAGCCACTCCAAGAGCATTTTAGTGAATCTGTGCTTGTCCTTTGCCTCTTCCAGGTGAATTAGTGACTTCATAATATGGGGAAATTCAACTACGTGATTTTAGGCCCGCTCTGGCTCTAAATTGCTGATTCTAAGGGTCTGTGGATTTCCTTTTTGAGAGCGAGCATTGCTGAGGGTAGGATTACCGTCTATGAGGATGCTTTGGCCCTGAGCGAGAGCACAGCCTATCTGTCTGGGATGCTTCACATGTTTTAGCATTAACCAGGCAGTGTCTTCGGGTCCTGTGGTCCCCAAGGTTCTCAGAAGTCTGAACTGACTTTGGGGGACATGTGCACCAAACCAAGCCCTTCACAGCAAGCAGAGCCCAGCAGGGAACAAGTTCTGTAGCCCTAGATGGCAAACTCTGTCTCTCACAGTTCATCTCTCCTTACACAGCAGTGGATCCTGAGTCCAATTTCAAAGAAATCAGGTAGTGGAGGTGCTCGCCAAATCACGCCAGGGATGGTCAAAGTTCAGGAGCAAAGTTCCCACATTGTCCCCCAAAACCAGTTCACAGACAGCTGCCAGTTCAGGACAAACTTTTCCCTGTTCCATGGTGAAATGAAAGACAAGGAAGGGCAAGTGTGTGTGTGTGTGTGTGTGTGTGTGTGTGTTTGTGTCTATGCATACACATACACACATGTATAACATATATAGAAAACACAATTTCCACCAGAGGAAATGTCCTTCTATAATTATGTCTTACCTTTCGTATATAATTGTTCTCTCTTTTATGAACTAATGTGGATAGTAGTTAATTATTACTTTTAATGCCATTCATTAGGGAAAACTTTGTAAATTAGCAGTCTTTTTTTTAATTCCCCATTTAAAACTTTCTTTTATTTTTGGCTTGTGTGTAAAATCTCAAAGTCTGGGAATCTCTGCAATAGCTTTAGAGAAGATTTGAGAAAGCCCACCCCCAGATCTGTTTCCCGTACAAGACAATCCTTGCTTGAATCCCTTGGCTTTGCAGCCGTGCAGTCTCCTGGAAGCTACAGAGCCAGGAAGGGAGGCCAGGGCCTTCACCTCCTCCCCAATTATGGACCAGAAAGAGAGGGAGCCGGCAGGGCAGCTGGAGACCCGGGTCTTAGCCGAATAAAATGGGGGTAATGTCACAGGCAGAATATCTTTATGCAAAGCAGCAAGAAAGTGGCCTTTATCTGGGGACCTGCCGTTTCCTCCCCACGCACTTGTTACAAACCCTCTGGCAGAAAATAGAGGTCAGACTCTGGCTGTGTGAATTCACATCCTTATCCTGCTGTTAAAATTGTTTAGTCACGATAATCTCAGTTTTAAAGCTTCACTATAGCCATATTTTCAGCGTTTTAGCTTTCGAGGCACCTGTATCACGTTACCGACCACAGTTCAAAACGTCCTTATGGTCATTTCCTTCTGTGCCCATTTCATTGCATCTCCCTTCCTTCTCCCTTCTCTCTTGCAACAAGCAAGAGGGGACGCGCAGAGAATTTCATGTGAACAGTCAGAGGATTATACGTATACACAATCTGGTCATATATTGAAGTGAACTTTCGTTGGAAAAAAAAGAAGAAACGAAATACGGACCCACTTCAGAAAACAATGAGTTTGTTAAAATGCATTCTTCTATTTCTGTCAAGTGATCAACCATGAGAACCTTATTATAAAAGTGTCCACTAGGGGGCACTGCAGTCAAAGCAGACCAGAATGAACGCTAAACCTTTCATCAACTTGGATAAACCCAAGTCATTTCACTAATATTGTCAAAAGCATATTGTTTTCACAAAATGAGAGGCCACCTTTTTCACATTTTGTTGAAGGGGAAAAAATCCATTTTCTGGCAGCAGAAGCTAAAAAGTCGCTCACTCTGGGCATCCAGAATTGACTCTGTACTAAGGTTAATATACATGAAGCTGCATGAGAATGTGAACCAAGATGGTCAGGTCAGAGGTAACAGCGGGTCTTGTAATTGTCGCACTGCACTGGCTCTGCTGAAAACGTCCTCCCCCCTCCTTTGTCCTCTCCCCACCTCCTCATCACCCCTGCTGATAAACAGAGACAAGAAAATTTAGGGCATCAGAGAAGCTTTAAAATAAGATTTAGGAGTAGAAGGCATTTAATTTCATAATGCAGCTGACATCACCAGCTGCCTCCAGCTGAGTGAGGGTCTAATCTCTAGGGGGATGTGGTCCCTGTGCCTCAGAAGGGCAAGAGAGGCTCCTTTGTGGCTGCAGGAAATGGAACCAAGGAAAACGAAGTGGAGTGCAAGAGGCCAGAAGCACATATTCTGACCCATTTCTTAAAAACAGTTGACTTTTTCATTTAACTAACTCCATTTTTTAAAGTATTTGATTTATTTGTTAAACTAAAACTAAATGTAGTGGACGGAGAGCAGAAGAACTGAGGCTCGGGGCTAGTGGAGGGCATGATGGAACCCTGGGAAAAAGCTACAGCAAAGGCACCATCAAATATGTACAGCACAATTCAGGTCCCTACAGCTCAGTCCCTGGGCTTCCTGCCTGCCCTCTAAAGCACCCTCAGACACCTCACCCACACAGAGAAGTTACCAGTGCCTCAATCACCCGGGCAAAGGGAAGATTTAGTTTTAACTTGGTCAGCGTTGTAGGTCGAATTGTGTCCCCCTGTCCCCAAATAATATGTTGAAGTCCTAACTCCCCAACACACTTGAATGTGACTTTATTGGGAAAGTAGTTCTTTGAAGAAGTGATCAAATTAAGATGAGGTCATTAGGGTGGACCCTAATCCAGTATGACTGTTGTCCTTAAAAGAAGAGGAGGGGGGCATCCCTGGTGGCATAGTGGTTAAGAATCCTCCTGCCAATGCAGGGGACACGGGTTTGAGCCCTGGTCCGGGAAGATCCCACATGCCATGGAGCAACTAAGCCCGTGTGCCTACTCAGCCTTAAAAAGAAATGAAATTGAGTTATTTGTAATGAGATGGATAGACCTAGAGTCTGTCATACAGAGTGAAGTAAGTCAGAAAGAAAAAGACAAATACCGTATGCTAACACATATATATGGAATTTAAGGGAAAAAAATGTCATGAAGAACCTAGGGGTAAGACAGGAATAAAGACGCAGACCTACTGGAGAACGGACTTGAGGATATGGGGAGGGGGAAGGGTGAGTTTTGACAGGGCGAGAGAGAGTCATGGACATATACACACTAACAAACGTAGTAAGGTAGATAGCTGGGGGGAAGCAGCCGCAAGGCACAGGGATATTAGCTCGGTGCTTTGTGACAGCCTGGAAGGGTGGGATGGGGAGAGTGGGAGGGAGGGAGACGCAAGAGGGAAGACATATGGGAACATATGTATATGTATAGCTGATTCACTTTGTTATAAAGCAGAAACTAACACACCATTGTAAAGCAATTATACCCCAATAAAGATGTTTAAAAAAAAAAAAAAAAGCCCGTGTGCCACGACTACCGAGCCTGTGCTCTAGAGCCCGTGAACCACAACTACTGAAGCCCGCACGCCTAGAGCCCACGCTCCGCAACAAGAGAAGCCACCGCAATGAGAAGCCTGCGCACCGCAACCAAGAGTAGGTCCCGCTCGCCGCAACTAGAGAAAGCCCGCGCACAGCAATGAAGACCCAACGCAGCCAAAAATAAATAAATAAATAAATTTATTTATTTAAAAAAAAAAAGGAGTTTTCACCGCTAAGACACACGGAGAGAAGAGGCATGTGACGAAAGAGGCAGAGATCGGGGTCATCGATCTACAAGCTAGGAACACCAAGGATTTCGGACAGTGGCTAGGAGAGAAGGATGGCCCACGTCGTCCCTCAGAGCCCACAGAAGAAACTAGTCCCTCTCAAACCCTGATCCCAGACTTCCAGCGTCCATAATTCTGTTGTTAAGCCACCTAGTTTATGGCACTTTGCTACTGCATCCCGAGGAAGGTAATTACTTATGACCAAACTCAGCAACAGTAGGATGGAATTCTGGGAATGGCAGTGAAGGGAGACTTAACTTACTGTGTAAGGTTTTAAAGAATTTTTCCTCTGTTTTCTCCCTTTCACTTCCTTTTTTGCTGTCTAACCAACCCCGCTATTCCAATTTCTTATCAAATATAAAACACTATTTTTATTTCTCTTTACATGCACAGCTCTTAATGCTTTCTAGAGATATGTCCTTTTTTCTTTCCTGGTCCATTTTATACTCCTCCTCAACTACCTAAAAACTTCACAGAGCAGATGGCATTTTTAAAGCATCTTGCTCCCTTGAGTTGCTCAAAGTATGACATAAATGTTCCCTTATTCTTCATGACATCTTAAAGAAAGAGATTTTTTTCAATGAACAGTTATTTTAAACCTCAGGAAATATAGAGCCAAGTTAAGCATCTTGTCCTAAATCACATAGCCTTTCAGTGGATGAACAGGGTTTGGGAGACAGATCTCCCAGTTCCTTGTATACAGTAGTTTCCTCTTATCTGAGGTTTCACTTTCCATGGTTTTAATTACCTGAGGTCAACCGCAGTCCAAAATTATTACAAGGAAAATTCCAGAAGTAAACAATTCATAAATTTTAAATTGTGCACCGTTCTGAGTAGCATGATGAAATCTCACACTGTCCCACCCTGTCCCACCAAGAACATGAATCATCCCTTTGCCCAGCATACCCGTCCGTTGGTATAAGAAAAAGCATAATATATCAGATTTGTTATTATCTGTGATTTCAGGCATCTACTGGGGGTCTTGGAACGTATCCCTGTGGATAAGGGGGGGGGGGGCTACTGTGGTCTCTTTTAAATATTGTACAGTTCTATTTTATTCTTAATTATCCACCAAAAGGAGTAGAGTGCAGAAATCCTCCAAAGTCAGGGTCAATCAGAAGTTGCCTTTTGGGTGCCTTCTCTGTATTTTGGATAGAAATGTGTCTGATGCTCTGGGACTTCATAAAACCTCAAGCCATGTGGTACAAGTACATTGTCATGTTCTAATTTCTCAGTATCCATGAGAGTTTCTTCTCCCTTCCTCCCCATTGCATCGCTGAAAAAGGGCCAGCCACCTCTCAGGATATGGGAAAGATCAAGCCCAGCTAAACCTTCTCCCCAACTTTCCTGGCTCCCCACGTCCCTGGCACAGGGAGATCATTCTCTTGCTTGTTCTGTGAGCCAAGATCGCTCAGAATGCCTTAGGAAGCCCTTGGTCCTATTCCCTCTACTGTCCCTATGTTGCCTCCCAAAGAGCAGTGCCATCTTCCAGGTCTGGCTCACGCTAGGACAGAATCTCTTATGCTTGCTGTGACTCAGCAGGGTTGAGTCAGACTGGAATTTCCGAAATTACCAAAGAAAAATTTAAGGGAAATCAAAGAAAGTCAAGGAAGCAGAGAAGCATAGCTGGGTTTGTCCCAGGGCTCAGAGGTCCTGTCCCATTCCTCACTGGAGCTCAGACAATGAATTCAGATGATGAAGACCACCTCCTGGTGTCCCAGCTACTGAGTCATTATCAGGTGAAGGGTGCCATCCTGCCTCCCTGCCAAGCCAGGGTCCTAGACGGATCATCCCCTGGGATCAAGGCCATTACTGGCCTAAGGCCCAATCTCCAGCTGAGAGGTAGAGGATAAGATTCTTCACATAGGGAGTGGCTTAGCCCCATATTCATCCTTTTAATGGAGGAACTATGAAAGTACAACCTTAGAATAAACAGGACTCTCATACAAGATGAATTACATACACATCACAGCCCGTGTAGGTTGCAGGGAACGTAAGCCATCTGACCAAGGCTGAAGGTTCCAGCTAGTGACACAGAAAGACGAGGATGTGATGGATAAGAAGGCAGTGACACGAGCGGTGAAGGGGGGGACATGTAGACCAGGACGTCGTCATTAGGATGTGGGATGGGTATGCGGCAGAAGGCAGGGAATCTCTGGTGGGAAGCAGCTTAGGTTGTTCCAAAGAACACTGAAGTTTCCCCAGATGGTGGTGGACTTGGGAAGGGAAAGAAGCAGCCAGATATAATAGTTAATAATTCTTGAGTTATGCCTGAAACGTGCCAATCACTTTACTTGGATCTTCTCATTCCATCCTTTTGACAACCAGATGCTCCAGGAATTACTGTTATCTGCATTTTAGAGAGGAGTTCGTAACCCTAAAAACACTCAGTCACTTGGCCAAAAGTCACACAAACCAGCGAGCACAAAGCGGAAATTAGAATCCAAGTCATCAGATAGGTACACACACACACACACACACACACACACACACACACACACACACATACATCTTAATTGAACTGGGGAGGTGGGAGGGAGCAGTCACCAGGCCACCCCATAGGGGACAGTCAGGAGGAAAGGGAGAGGAATCACACAATGTCAGGCACCAAACAGACAGAGGATATTTTCCAGAAAAGAAGAGTGATGGATTGCAAGTGATTGGGGGAGGGGCGGGGGGCGAGGAGGGGAGACTGACATAACCTTGAATCCCCACCCTGGCCGGTGGAAGGTGGAAAAGTGAACAGAAAGCCAGATTTCAGGTAGGGTTAGCATCCTTTGAAGGCTCTGAGAATGCAGAAGAGATTATCCGGCTCGTAACCAGGATGCAGACAGCGCTGTGGGAAGAGCTGGAACACAAACAGAGTCAGAAGTCCTTGGGAGAGACCCACAGAGCAGCGGGGAGCACGGGAGACAGATGACCGGAGGGGCCAGCCCTTGGGTGATCCCTGGAGACAACAGGATGGCAGACACGATGGGACTTGCCAGCCTCCGGGAGCCCCACAAGCGTCCAGGCGGTTCCAGTCCTCTGAGCCCCCAGGGCACCGGAGCGCTCGGTCGGCTGGGCGCCACCCCAGGTGGAAGGGGAATCTTTGGGGCCGCAGATACCGGGATCCTGCTTCGCCAGCTGACAGCTGGGAGCTGCCAGTCCTGCAGGAGGGGAATTAACTAGTCTAGGAAGCGTACCCTGGCATGACAGCAAAGGTAAAATAATCTGCCTAATATACATTCCTTTTTCCACTGGAAAATCTGAACCAGAGAACAATTTGCCTTAAAGCATGGCTGTACCTTCTGCTTGTCTGGAAGGGGTGGGACACGGAGTCACACAAAAGAGCCAGACCTGTAGTAATTATGATAATTAAGACCCTAGAACGGAAGTACTCTCTTCCAGCCCTAGGTAAAGTCGAGTATGTAGCAGCCACGTGACTAATCGCGGGATCACTGGTTTTAGTCTATTTTTCTAATCTTCCCTTTCTGTTTCTGCTTAGAAACTATCTCAACCAGCCGCTAACGATATGTCATAGACTTTCTCAACCGTCTTGTACTCTTGCCATCTCTGACCCCTCCCAGGCTGGATTGTGTTGAAATAGTTTTTGAGTGTGCTTTTAAAGTTCCAGGAAAACATTTTTTTAAAGTCTCTTTGAAAGATGAGTTGGAACTAAATGGAATCCGTGCTTCTGTTAAGGTCCCCTTGAAGACTTGCAAGCTGACAGCAGTCCAATACGAGGGCCATGATCATTTCTCTTGGCCACTGTTTTCTTTCTCTTTTTTCCTTTCTTGTTATTTTGTTTTCTGGGGGTTTTTTGTAAGGAAAGTTCCAAACATTCACAACAGCATGGAGGAAAGAGCAATAATGTCCTATGTATCCATCACTCAGCTCCAACAATCGTCAGCTCATTTTAGCCACTATCTTCAGTATCCCTTTAAAAATGCATTAAAATGTTACACACAGTTTGGAGTACAATCCCCCATTCCTTCCATATTTCCTCTTACACGGGAACCCAGATTTGAAATAGTTCTCAGCACAAATGACATACAATCTGTTTTTGCAAACTGTTCCTAGATTCTGAATTTCAAATCGATTTCAGGGAAATCATTAGGTGACAGGAATTAGGAGCCTCCTTACGAAGGAATTTATCTTATTGTCACTTATTATTCTGAACGTGGCTCTAAAACAAAACTGATTCTTTATGCCAGGCTCACATGTTACCTGGGGATTTTAACCACAGGCAGCAAATTCCGGTAAGAAGCTTTAAATTTTTCCCAGCTAAAGAAATGCTGGTGGTGGCAGGATCGGGGCAGGAATAAGAAGGAGGGGGTGGGGGTACAAATAATATTGGATTGCTGTAACCTCCAGCCAAGTCATGCAAGTTTACGTTTCAGACTGTTGAAAAAGAGTCCGTGGAGGTCACTTTAGGGTGAGTCAATGGAGACTATTCTAGAGGGAGTCTGACTATTCTTGAGTGAGGGGGAGAGATTGGTCCGTCTGTTGAGACTTTCTCAAATGTAGCTCGTCACTTCCTTCCTTCCTTCCTCCTTCCTTCTTTCCCTCTTTCTTTCTGTCTTCTGAAGAGCCTGGCCTTATTAAGAAAAAAAAGAATTCACATCATCAGTACTAGCGGTCACACAATCACTCTCCTGTTTTCTGTTAGCAGGTGAAATTGAAAAGAAAAAAGTATGAGCAGTAGGTACCAATCCTCGCTCAAGATCTAGCCGTGTAATTTATTTCCAGAGTCACTGGAAACCTCCAATTGTGGGATCTGATGAACTCAAATGACGGCCTCCAAATCCTGACCATGTCTACGTAACAGCAAACAGTAGGTTTAGCATGAAATAGATCCGGGCAGAAATCTTGGCCAGAGGCATCTCCACTTCCACGTGTATTCCCCCCTGGAAAAAAATGCTTAAGGCAGACACGTCTCTAAAATGAATGCCTTCCCACGGAGGAGGGTGGATGCATAGCTTACACACACACACACCGTACACGAATAGAAATAAGGAGGCCGTTCTCTTGGGCCATGAATACCCTGTCAGTCAAACATCCTGAAATGGAAGAGTTTCCTCAAGGACCCCAGAGGTGGTTGCATCCACTCAGGACAACTTTTCGCAATTCTTTACCATCTGCAGAGGTGCGAAAGAGAAGACCACCCTCTAGAGAGTTAGTGGCTGGGTTTTGTCTGCGCTCCCTCAGGGATTTAAGTTTCAGGACCTAATTTCTTCAGCTCTGATGTAAAAGGAGGAAGTGAACCAGATGATTTCTGAAGGTCTAAAGGCAGCTCTAAATACATAGTAAACTATGAACACAGACCAGGGCTCGGAGTTTGCCGGCACCAAACCTTAGCTCCACGCATCTAAGCTGTGTGTCCACGGGAATGTCACTTGATTTCTTCTGTCATCTAGAGAGAGGAATACCTATGTCACAGGTTCTTATAAGGACGAATTCTTTCATCATATATAAAGCACCTGACCTATAGAATATGCCACATTGCTAGTACCCTCCTTCCTAAAATGCTATGATTTCAAACATCAAAGAATCTGGAAAGGTTGCCTTTCTGTAACACAACTAGATAATTCAGTCCAAAATATTTCCCACTCTAACTTCTTACACGCAGTAGCACGAAAATTATACAAATCTGGGTCAGTTCTACTGAAAAATACTCATGAGGTCGAAGTATTTCAAAGTTTGTGTCTTACATGAGATATTTTACATTTTTTCCCCTTATGTGTTCCAAGTCACTCAGAAATTTTAAAAAATGATATATGTTAAACCAAGATGAGAAAGTGAAGTCTTTACAAAGTTTATGTTGCTAATTAAATTAAGGTTTCTAGCAGATCAAGTCCAAATGACTGGGTTCAACCAAATATTTCCTTTGATCTCGAGATTTTTTTTACTTCAAAGCCTAGCCGGCAGGATTGCACAGTCTGCCGGGGGGCCCTCCCATCCCTACAACGAGGGGCTCATGGTTAAAGGAGAACTTCTGAGGGTCTGCTTCAGAGCAGTGAACCCGGCATGGACTGGCCCTCACCCAGGGTGAGGTGTCTTGGGAGAAAAGAAATGAGTTGGAAGATGTGGGTTCGGGCAGCTTGCGTCTGCCAATTACTCACATCCCGTGAGAAAGTTACTTGACCTCAACCTTCCTGTGAAATGAGACAATAAAACCTAACCTATTTATGTTGCAGACTTGATATAATGTTGGGTCTTTGGATACACCAAACACTGAAATAAGATTAAGAAATAAAACCCCAGAGGGATCCTACAGCGGTTTCTTTTTTCTCCCAGGAAGAGTTTTTCCACCATTGTTATCTCTGGTGCTTTAAGAGTAGGTGCTCATGAATTCTTTGCTGAATAAGTAAAGGGACAAATAAAGAGAGCGGTGAAGAATAGACCCAGTAGTGTCTGCCACTTAGGTTTGCTCTTTCCTCCTGTCAGACCATCCCGTGCGTCCCGCCATTGCAGCCCTAGCTCTACTTAGTCCTGGGATGTAGTAAAATTCTTTTCTATTACAAGGGTTGGGGCAGTGTGGGGAAAGGCAACGGAGAAGGTGCAGCCACCGAGCAGCAGGGAAGGAAGGAGGATGGCTCTGGGGATGGAAGGGGATTTCCTGCTCCACCTGTGAATGGGCGTCTGCTCAATGTGTCACACGCTGTCTTGGACAAGAGAGTCTCAGCATCATTCCCTTAAGCCCATGTTTACTTCTAACTGAATGAATTGAACATTCATAGCTTTCCACATTTTCGTCAGCCTGGAGATGATCAGTGAAATACAACTTCAAGTTGGCCTGGATTCTTAGTCACAGAAGAGGACTTGGGAGACGGGGGAACCCAGACGTTGACTCCATGATGGGAACATAATGAAGAGACTTGAAGAATTTGCGATGCAGACTTGTGTGCATGTTTTTCAAGTCTCCCTATCTCTCTGAGTTTATCTTTTGCACATTACCTCTGGACAAGCTTCATTTATCAGAATCAGAGATTAGGGCAGGAGCTGAAAGACAGAGCTTTGCTGTAATATAAGCTCCACGGTAAGCACGGATGGAATCCCCCCGTGAGCATCTCTATCTAGATATTTCGACATCGGTGCTCCCAGGCGTCAGATGGATTGTTCTTCCCTGACACTGGGGTGGTTTCCTAATCCGTGTCAGCTGTGAATCAGCCCTGGTGGAGGTGTGATAAAGTGGACCAGCGTGGTCGGGAACTCCAGATGAAGGAGACCCACTCAAAGATACAGTATCAGTTAGGATGTCTGAGGCTGCAAGTCACAGGAAACCAACCTAAAGTGGCTTAAACATAAGGACATGTATTCGTCTCACATACCAAGAAGTCTAGGGAATTGGTGGTTTCAGGGTTATGCTGTTCTCTCGGTTCCGGAAATGCAGGATGTTGCCACAGTGAGGGGCACAGCCTCTACCGTCAGTGTCCCTGGGTTCAAATCCCAGCTTTGGTGCTTCTTGGATGTGGGACTTCTGGCAAGTTAACTTCTCTGAGCTTCAGTTCTCTCCGCTGTGAAACTGGAGGTGACACAGTACCTCCCTCCCAGGGGTCTTGCTAGCATTACATCAGTACGTGTAAACTGCTTGGCCAGGGCCTGATGTGTAATAAGCGCTACATAAATGTTGGGTGGGGGTTGTTTTTGGTTTTTTGTGTTTTTTCTGGTCGCGTGGTTTGTGGGACTTAGTTCCCCAACCAGGGATTGAACCTGGACCCTCGTCAGTGAAAACACTGAGTCTTAACCACTGGACCTCCAGGGAAGTCCCCGTAAATGTTAGTTTGTATCATCTTTATTTATTAATATCATCCTCTCATTGTCACAAGAGGGTTCCCAAGGCACCAAGCTTCACACTGCACATGACAACCTACAGGGCAGGGAGGAAATTGTGTGAGGGGGATGGGGCAGGACATGAGAGTGGCAGGTGCTTACCAGTGCATCCCTCTCCTTTAGTGGGGACAAAAGTCTTTCCCAGACACCCACATCCCTTTTCACCGGAGTCTGGACGTCAGGATTGGGCCAGGTGACCGTGTCTGGCAACACCTGGCAAAGAGGACCGAAAGTACCATGATTTGGAGTCTTTGTACAACCTGACACGGTAGCCGTCAGCCACATGAAGCAATTGAGAGCTAAATGACAATCAGTTAAAGTTAGAAAGTCAGGGGCTTCCCTGGAGGTCCAGTGGTTAAGACTCCACGCTTCCGCTTGGGGGCGCGGGTTCAGTCCCTGGTCAGGGAAGTAAGATCCCACATTCTACACTAGAAATTCAATAGTCACATGCAGCCAGAGGTCTCCAGAAGGGACACTGCAGATATAGACTGTTTCCATCCTTACAGAAAGTTCTATTGGACAGCTCTGGAGTCAAAGTTCATGCATGAGGGACCCACCTGCCCTAAGCACGTCTTTGCCTGATGTCTGAACAAATTCAGGGCTCTGTTCACAAGGAAGAAGTGGAAGTGGGCATTGGACTGGCAATCAACAAAAAAGGAAGCCCAGAGGAGGACCGGCATAGATGCTGGTGTGAACATTGGGGTGCGACTGGGCAGAGTTCAGCTTTACCACGCTGGCCTCTAGGCTCCCTTACACGTAGGAGCCCAGCTATTTGACTGGAAATTGGGACTATCAAGGAGGATTTGGACTTCCCCAGTGGTCCGGGGGTTAAGACTCTGCGCTTCCAATGCAGGAGGGGTGAGTTCAATCCTGGTCAGGGAACTAAGGTCCCACAAGCTGCGTGGGGCACGGCCAAAAAAAAAGATTTGCCAGACCTCCTTCTGAGTCCTTTCAGATACAGATATTATAGGACCAAAATGAACCTCCAGCCCAGCTACAGCCTGGACCTCAACCTAGTGGTGTTACAACAATGCTTTGCAAATCACCACACCGATGCCGGCTATTTTTATGATCATGTGAAATGGGGGTAACAACCATTTTCCACTTTGCATAATCACCGTGAGACACAACGGGCAATATGGCAAAGTCCTCAGGAAAGTTCTCCCCTTCTACCTGCAAAACGCAGACATGGGATCATCCTTGGCTTACCCAAGGGGTCTTGGGCAGCAGGAAAAGTCCTCAGAGCTCCTCTAAGTGTTTGAGAAGGTGTTGGTTGACTGCAGTAGGAATGAAGTTGGAGTAATAATAATAACAACGGATATGCAGCTATGCTTAAGTATACGCCAGGCATTTGCCTAAGGTCAGAAAGTGGCCGAGTGGGATGTGCACCCAGATGTTCTGCTGTCAAAGCCCAGGAGCTCTGCCACACTTTCTCCCCAGATCTCTGGAAGACTAAGCTCTTTAGGGCGATGGTGGTCAAATTCCAGCATGCATCCGAATCATGCAGAAAGCTTGTTGAAACACAGCCCTCTGGGCCAGTAGCATGCTAGAGCAGGTTCCCCTATCAGCTCAGGAGAGATGATTGTGTGTATCTCTTTCCAACTCAATAACAATGCATTCGATAACTTCACTTTGGTAGCTTGAAAGCAGTCACAATGGGAGAATTTAAACCACAGGAATCAGCAAACTCTAGGACATATCTTCCCCTGCTAAACCAGTTGTTAAACCTTTGTCATCACATCACCCAGAGTCTCTGATTCAGTAAATCTTGGATGGGGCCTGAGAATTTACCTTTCTAGTAAGTTCCCAGGTGAAGCTGATTCTGCTGGTCCAGGGACCACACTCTGAGAACTGCTTGGAAAAACATTTCAGACAGCCCTGAAATGGATGACAGGTTCTTATCCTGAAATAAGTCATCACTGACGTGAAGAATCTTGGAAGTCTCAGCAAGGAATGTTGGCTGTAGATGACCCTAAGTCAAATTGACACTAGTAAGAGCTAATGTTTACAGAGTATTGCTTGTAGGCAGCTACTGTCCTAGCCATGCCTTGCATTATCTCACTTAATCCTCCCAACAACCCTGGACAGCAGGCTCTATTATCATAGGTGAGCCTGAAGCACAAAGCAGTCAAATGACTTGCCCAAGGTGTACAGGGAATCAGTGGAGCCACTGAGTTGTGGGCATGGGCAGTCTGGTTCCAGAGCCCACAGGTTTCATTGGTACCACAAATCACAGATGAAACCACAGATGTGAGAAGAAGAAGAAGAAGGAGAAGGAGGGTGGGGGGCGGGGCAGGGGGAAGACCCGGGGGAGAAAAAGAAGGGAAACTTCAAAGAACATACACACAAAAGGGGACTCAAATTTTGTTTCTGCCAAGTAGACTTTCCTGGCTTTAAAGGAAAAAATAGATAAAGATGTTTGCATTCCTCTCATTGCCCTTCCTCTAATATCCTGAACGTGCGGAATCACGCCATCAGTTGATGAGAAAGTCATTCTCCTAGATCAGGGGTCAATAGACATTTTCTATGAAGGAAAAGATAGTAAATACCCAAGGCTCTGTGGCAGCTACTCCACTCTGCCACTGTCGCTGGAAGCAGCCATAGAGGTCATAACAGAATGAGCATGGTTGCACCCCAGTAAAACTTTGTTTACAAAAACGGACATTGGACCCTATTCAGCTGTGGCCTATAATTTGATGACCCATCCTAGATTCATCTACAAGTTACTCCTTACTCCTAACTAACTAGCAGGAACCATACCTTCATTAAATTTAGGCAGAATTTTAGCAAAAGAAACAAAAACACACCGGTATATCTGAGTAATCACTCAACAGATTCCATTGGGAATCTCCTCGGAAGACCATCCTTTTCTCTGGTTCGAATTTGGTTAGAGAAGTTCTTCCTTAGTTTTAGATTACGATAGTCGGCTCAGCTGGCTGGAAAACCATGCTACTGAGGTGAAGGTCCACACGTCCAAAGTTTGGCTCGGTTTCAGCTCCCTTGGTCAAGAGGGGAACCAGAGTCATGACCTCATTTGATCACCTCAAATACATCATGACTAGCCTACAACCAACTCAGAGGGTAGCTTATAAGTCAGCAGCGTCGTCTTTTTACTTCAAAGATAAAATATTTATTCCATTTTATACGCCAACAGTGATGCCAAAGAATATGATGGAGGTCTGTAAGGAATTTGAAAATGATGGATGCCAGATCCACCTTCTCCTTAACACTGAGATTGCTGCCTTCTTGGTAAATGCCCCCCATAACTTTTCTCCTAGGCCCTAACCTGTTCTCCATGCCCCCAGGTCCTCCCTGCCCCTGATTCACTTTCTTAATGCACACCCTTGATCCTTTTGCACTCCTAATCAAGAAACTCTCTCTGAATTACCATTGCATATTAAGTTTGACTTAAGGCCAAACTCCTCAACCCAGCATTCAAGACCTGGTCTGACCTGGCCTCATCTTTCTCTCTCCCAGTTTATCTTAAACTCATCCAATTTCTATACCCACATAATCATGCCTTGAGTAAGAAGTTCCAAGGGCTTAGTCAAATGAGACAAGTGTTTCAACTAAAGCAACAAAAGCCACATAGCCACGGAAGAACCATAATCACAGCCAAGTGAAAGACAGAGTCAAAGGCAGCAAGATAATCTAGAAATCAGAGGAAGAATGTGGGACAACATTTCAGAAATAAAGCAATAGAAAATGACATGAACCCTCTTCCGATCTGGGACCTTAAGAGAAAAATACGGCTGAGGCACTAGGTCAGTGCTTTCCAAACTCACCTTTCTGTTACAGTCACTTGGGTGGCTTTTAACCGTAAATATTAATAGTCCCTATCCCACACCCAGGAAAAGGGCCAGAGAATCTGAATTTTAATAAATGCTTAAGATCATTCTTATGACTGTCCAAGTTTGGGAAAATGCTGACTTCAGATTAAAATCACCTGGAGGCCATACAGAGACACCACGTAGAGAGGCCACCTAGAGGAGTGCTGGCTGACAGCCCAGTTAAGACTCCAGCCAACAGCTAGGTTCAACTGCCAGAAGTGCGTGAAGATGCATCCAGATGACCCCAGCCTCCAGGTTCCAGTATATCCCAGCCAAGGCCCTGGACATCGTGGAACAGAGACAAGTTATCCCCTCTTTGCCCTGTCTGAATTCCTGACCAACAGAATCCAGGAGCCTAATAAATTGGTTGTTTTATGTTTTTTGAAAAAATCATCTGGGGAGCTTCTAAAAAATGCTGTAGCTTAACTCCTGTCCCCAAGACATCCTGATTTATTTTGTCTAGAGTAGGATTTGGTATTAATTTTTCCTCTACTTTTTGTTATAAAATTTTTTTAACATCAAGAAGAGTGGACAGGAACTTCCCTGGTGGTGCAGTGGTTAAGAATCCGCCTACCAATGCAGGGGACACGGGTTCGAGCCCTGGTCCGGGAAGATCCCACATGCCGCGGAGCAACTAAACCTGTGCGCCACAACTACTGAGGCTGCACTCTAGAGCCCACGAGCCACAACTACTGAGTGCACGTGCCACAAGTACTGAAGCCCACGCGCTTAGAGCCGGTGCTCCACAGCAAGAGAAGCCACCGCAATGAGAAGCCCGCGCACCGCAAGGAAGAGTAGCCCCTGCTCACCACAACTAGAGAAAGCCCGCGCGCAGCAACAAAGACCCAACTCAGTCAAAATTAATTAATTATTTATTTATTTTTAAAAAGAGTGGAGAGAATAACACATGGAAATCTGTGAGCCCATCACAATCGTGAATATTTTGCAATGTGATAGATTGATAGAGAAATAGATGATAGATATATATAAACACAGATAGATACATAGAAAGATACATAGATACACAGATAGATATATATAGCTGAACTACTTGAACATAATTTACAGACATAACATTTTACCTGTAAGTATTTAAGCACGGAACTATCCAAAAATAATGGCATTGTCCTACATAAACACAATAACATTATCAGGTCTAAGAAAATAACAGCAACTCCCCAATATCCAGTCCATGTTCAAATCTCCCCAACTGTCTCAAAAATCTCATTTTTTGCTCTTTTTTCAAAACAGAATCCAATCAATTTTCATGCATTGCACTTGCTTATTAAGACTCTTTAGTCTATTGTTCTCCCTTTTATTTATTTTTTAAGTTATGTTGACATTTTAAAGCAACCAGGCCAGCTGTCTTATAGCATAGCCTAGAATCTGTACTGGTCTGATTGTCTCTTTGTGGCATTATTTAACTTATACATCTATTCCCAGTTGGTTCTAAACTGAAATTTAACTCTAAAGAGACTAGATTCAGATCAAGCTTTGAGGCAAGTATAACTCGTAGGAGGTGTGTATTTACACCACAACAGGTGGCATATGTTGTATTTCTGGATTGTTTAGTAAGTGTATGTTTAACTTTATAAGAAAATGCTAAATTCTTTTCCACAGTGGCTGTACCATCTTACATTCTCACCCATGATGCATGAGAGTTAAATGGTCATTTTTAAAATTCTATCATCCTTTATATTTCTTAACTGGTAATCTCCCATAGGGGGCAAAAAAAACCCACACATTTTCTCATCAACTTGATATGAGCTCTATCTCTTATCGTAAAGGCAGAGTAAATGCTAATTCTTTCTGCTTAACTACCCATTTTTAGAATAGAGAGTTTTTATAGGAATCACCTCCAGTGGTAGTGAGCAAGGTTTTCTTTTTTCTCTCTCTGTCTCTCTTTCTTTTCTGTAACTATGCACTTCTGAATTTATTCCATATTTTACAATCAATAACACTTGTCATTGTTTTTCATTCTCAAAGTGTCCCAAATTTGCCTAATGGAAATGCTATCAAGTTGGTAGCATTTGACCTTTTGATGACTTCATTAGCCTTTGACACTATTTTCCTTTCTGGTACAATAAGGTTCCTATTCTCACCTTGAACTTCCCTTGACCCAGGCCTAGAACCAGCCAGTTCTCCAAAAGCTCCGATTTCTTTAAATGATATTGAGAAACTAAGCGGCCATAGCCTTCTCGTGGCTACTGGGATGTCATCGTGTTTAGGTTCTTTCAGTAGAAATATACACACACACTTTAAATCAAAAACTAGAATTCATATCAGTATTTCCTGTTAAAATTTAGCCTTCTCAACATTTTTGACTTTTTAATTTGTATCTCTTTCACCAAACATTAATAAAATTAACATATTTACTAATCTGCTTTATCTCATCATACAAATAGAATAGTATCAAGATCACAGTGCCATATGACTACTAATAAAACTGCTGAGGGAAGTTTAAGATTTCTTTGCAATTCTTTTCATCCTTACAATATTTCCTGCTAGAGATATCTAGTTAGAGTACTGAGTTCAAAAGTCACTTGGAATAATTCTTTCTCTGGGTGCTTATGTTCCAACTTGATACAGTTAGGTGTATTTGTTCCCATTTGTTTTCCATTTTATGGTCTGGCCTCAATATGTTTTAAAAGCCCCCCAGGGATTCCAGGGTGCAGTTACGATTTGAGAGGCACGGACTCGGTTGTTTGCTCTCTCTTCCCTTTCCCTCCTCCTGAAACCGCTTCTCTCCCATTTGCTTTTATTGAAATTCCACCTTTTCTTGAAGGTTCACTTCCTCCATTCTAAATCCTTCCTTTGATCCCATTAGTCAAGAGTAACAGCACATATACTAAAATTGGAACTATCAAAACTGGCCCCAGAGCAAGGATGACCTGCAAATTCGTGAAGCGTTCCACATTTTTCAGTCTCTTGCACTTAAAATTATGAGGATTTACTGTTCAGTTCAGAGAATTGTGGAGAAAAATATTAATAACACTGTGCTATTCCTCTGGACGCTTCCCATGACAGCTCTGGATAGCATAGGAAGACAACTAACTGATCACCCAGAATGTGCTAGAAGAAAAAATGATGCCACTAATTGAATGTGAGATGCTTTAGGAAACTCCAAGAGAACAAAAGGAAATTCTCTCTTTTTTTTGATGGTTTCTGTGTCAGCTCTCAGAGGTAAAGAGATTTCTATCCCAAAAGAATAAAATGGCTTTAACTATTGCCATATTTGTAATTTCCAAAGGTTTCAGTGAAGTTAAAAAACTCTGTAGAATGTGCTTGTTTTTGTTCTTGTGTTGTTTCATTTTTGTCCAGGAGAGTCAAAAAGTGTCAGTTGGACAAAGGATTTGAATTCAAAAATAGCAGCTGCCCCCTCTGGAACCCTATGGCATTTTGACCATTCCTGATAGGACTTCAATGGAGGTAAAACATTCAAAGTTCTACCTTGCCTTACAGTCCTTGTGTGCAGGGTCAACAAACTTTGACTGTGAAGGGCCAGATAGTAGCTACTGTAGGCTTTGCAAGTCACATGCATCTCTTTCACATACCCTTCTTCTCGTCTGTAATTCTTCATATTCTCAGTTAGCAGGGTGGACAAAAACAGGCGACGCCCTGAGCTTTGGCTTTTGGGTAGTTGCCAACACCTTCCTTATGTCATTTTCTTATTTCATGTACCTTGGGGGCAGGAAAAGTCTCACTCATCCCTGTATGCCCCACCTATGGCAGGGCACGTAGGAAGAGATGCTCACTCAATGTTTGTGAAACTCATGAATATATAAAATTATTACATGGCATATTTACAAGAATTTGTTATTAATACAGAAAATTGAGCTATACAGAACTATGAAAAACATTACATATAAACATAGAGCACTGGTTACAGGCAGTACCACCCTGTGTGTTCAGACACTGGCCAAGCCTTCTTCCAAGGGTGAGAGATTGGTGGCCGTGCGTAGGTTTGATCATCATTGACGTGGAGGTTCTTGGGACTAAACACAGGTAGCCAGAAGAGAGTTAACAGCTACAGATGTACAGGAACAGACAAGAAAGCAGAGGTGGGAGTAATTAAACTTCCCTCCTTGTAACCCCAAAAGTGGCTTCCAGTGCCTGTGACGGTGTGACCTTCCCTCCCCAGGAGAAGATGCCAACCAGGTGAGAGGCAGCTCTGGTTTTCAGAAGCCTGACTCCATCTGGAAGAGAATGGAGAAAGACCTGTAGCTTGTTTCTAGCTCTTGGGCTCTCTGAGTGTGCTAGGGTGAAGGAAGAGAAAATAGGGCAGGATTAACAGTCTGAACAAGAGCAAAGTGTTATACTAAAATTCCTGAAACAGCTCCTTACCGGAAAATGCTAATTTTACTAGGAGGAAAACGCAAAAACAAAAGTGGAAATGCTTTTTTAAAACCTGTTGCCTTGGGCTTCCCTGGTGGCGCAGTGGTTAAGAGTCCGCCTGCCGGTGCAGGGGACACGGGCTCGTGCCCCGGTCCGGGAAGATCCCACATGCCGCGGAGCAGCTGGGCCCGTGAGCCATGGCCACCGGGCCTGCGCATCCGGAGCCTGTGCTCCGCAACGGGAGAGGCCACAACAGTGAGAGGCCCGCGTACCACAAAAACAAACAAACAAAACTGTTGCCTTGTGTTCCGGGAAGTTTCTACTGACACTAAATTTCCACTTCCGACCTCAGCCCTGGGATGGGTGATGTTACTTCCCATGGTTGGGACCTCCATCTAAGCACCTTGCATCTCACATTAAAAAGTAGATGTCTTTGTGGTTGCTGCCGAGGAATTTGAGTCCATTTGAAGTGTTTTCAGTCTAAGAAAATTTATTTCCTTATGTAGTTGGGACGAAAATTATATGCAATCCATTTAAAACGAAGGTGCTTTATAATACCGATGTTTGAAGTTACAATTTTGTTTCTTCCCTTAGCCTGTCTTATCTTAAGCCATATGTTGCTGTAAATTAAAAGAAAAGGGCATTTAAGCCAAATGGTTTCTCTGAATAGCATTAATCCTTTCAAGGGTAGTTTGTGACAAAAGCTAAAGATTGTGTCCTTGCCTTTTAAGCGCAACCAAGTTAAACATCTGAACTATTTCTGCTGTCTCTTAAATATTAAGATGTAACACATTTGTGATATTTGTTGACATTTGTTATACTTTTGATGAACAATTAGCCCACAAGAATATTAACAGGAAATTCCATTCATGAGATAAGCAGCTGTTCCTGCAAAGCTTCAGCCAGATCATGGGACCAAAAATCTCCTTTATGCAACTACTGTTTGTTGAGTAGTCAGCATTCCTTACGTCTCCAAAAGGAAATGCTTTGAAAATAACTTTTATGGCTAATTTTGACTCTTAAATTTTCGTAAGGAAAAAATAACTTTTATGATTAATGTGGACTCTGATGTTTGCAGTTTGTAAAATGTGAATATTTAATAGTGTCCTGAATCATTTGAAATGTAAATTTCAAATAACGGCACCAACAAATGACTAACTCAATTTCCAACCCGTAGTGCAAAATCATAAGGCCAGTCTTAACAGCCCTAATTCCACAGCATAGCCTAATACCTTCTTATTTCATTCTTGAAGCAAAAGGCTGAGTGCCAAACATTATATGAAATACTCTCTTATTCAAAACTATGAATCTCTTCCAATTTTGAGCTATTAAAACATTTAAAGTAATGGTCACGTTGAATATTATTTTAGCATCCACTAAATCGCTAAGGAATACACCTCTGAAAGACAGAGAGGAAAATGACTGGTAAATAACTAGATAGATTACAATGTCATCATGGAATTGATGGCAGTTCTGTAGAAGTGCTAGAAAGGCAATACATTCTTCATTGAGGGGCCAGGGTTTTATCAGAGATTCACTCACAAACCATCAATCACCAAATCCTAAATACCATTCCCATCTGCTTCTTTCTCTTTATCCCAACTGCTTCATCTCCTCCTCTTTTGTATCCCATAAAGGACAAAAAAGGAAATCTGGAAGGGCCTTGGGTTTATTTTAAAGTAAAAGCAAAAGACCATAATTGCATCTCCATCAGTAAAATATTTCTGAGCAGGCATTCCCAATCTGGGTACATTTATTTATAAGTTATACATATGTAATACTCTGAAGTAGTGTTTAAATATCAGTCAAGTTTAGTGTCTTCTTTTTTCAAATGAAAGAGTACATCTGCAACCAATTTTCTTCTCATTTTTTCTTGCATACTTTTCAGAGTACAAGTCTCCCCTGCAACTTGTGAGACCACTGCTCAAAACAGCCACCAGAGCGAACTTTCTGAAAAGATATCAGATCATAATTAAGTCCCTTTCTGAAGTCCTGCATGAGATTTATGGTCTTTAGCTTTTAAAGTAAACCCAAGGCCCTTCTGGATTTCCTTTTTTGCTCATTGTAGCCTCAGATCTGGCTCTAAAGATAAACAGGTAT
The DNA here is from genome assembly GCF_008692025.1 of Phocoena sinus. Lineage (NCBI taxonomy): Eukaryota > Metazoa > Chordata > Mammalia > Artiodactyla > Phocoenidae > Phocoena > Phocoena sinus. Next base: position 159,434,110 of record NC_045765.1, read on the forward strand.
CTGCTCAGATGAGCAGACCCCCCGCGCCCCCATCTTCACCCTCATTTTCATGCCCCTCCATCCGGCCCTTTGCTCCAGTCCTGCTGAACTTTTGGCAGCGAAGGAGTTAAGACAGAAAAAAGGCAGAGGTTCCTGACAGTCAGAAGCCAAGTTGTTTTCCAGTTGAGAACACCCCTGAGGTATAACTGGCCAGAAGTCTGAACTACAACTTTTCAGGAGATTAAAAGTGTCCCTTTGGGCTTCCCTGGTGGCGCAGTGGTCGAGAGTCCGCCTGCCGATGCAGGGGACGTGGGTTCGTGCCCCGGTCCGGGAAGATCCCACATGCCGCGGAGAGGCTGGGCCAGTGAGCCATGGCCGCTGAGCCTGCGCGTCTGGAGCCTGTGCTCCGCAGCGGGAGAGGCCACAGCGGTGAGAGGCCCGCATACCGCAAAAAAATAAATAAATAAAAGTGTCCCTTTTAGTGAAGGTGGCCAAAAGGTACAAACATCCAGTATGAGATAAATAAGTCCTGAGGATGTAACGTACAACATGGTGACTATAGTTAATGACACGGTATTGTACATTTGAAAGTTGCTAAGAAAGTAGATCTTAAAAGTTCTCCACACAGGAAAAAAAATTTTTTGTAACTAAGTGTGGTGATGTATGCTAACTAAACTAATCTTGGTAATTATTTTGCAATATATACGTATATCTAAATCATTGTTAAACTAACACAATCTTGTATGTCAATTATATCTCAATTAAAACTATGTATAGATAAGGGAGGAAGGGTGAGGGGAGGGATAGTTAGGGAGTTTGGGATGGACATGTACACAGTGCTATATTTAAAGTGGATAACCAACAAGGACCTACTGTATGGCACAGGGGACTCTGCTGAGTATTATGTAACAACCTAAATGGGAAAAGAATTTGAAAAAGAATAGAGACATGTATATGTATAACTGAATCACTTTGCTGTACACCTGAAACTAACACAACATTGTTAATCAACTATACTCTAATATAAAATAAAAAGTTTAAATATATATATATGTATGTGTGTGTGTGTGTGTATATATATATATATAAAGAGGAGGTACTGTCCTTTTTAAGGCATTTTTAAATCCTGGAGTGTGAGGTCAGTCCTGGATTTCCTTTTTTGGAGGAAATGGGCCCATGCGTCTCCTAACTGGCTCCAACTGGCTATAACTATAAACTATAAATCCAAAAGGTAATCCCAGCATGGACCCCAAGACCTTCACCACTACACATCATTCACATGATTTCAATCAGTTTCTCTTCAGTTTAATGGAACCAACCTGGACTCATTAGGACTCAACCTGCACCTAGAGAAAGCCCACGCACCGCAACGAAGACCCAACACAGCCAAAAATTAATCAATTAATTAATTAATTAAAAGAAATTGCCTTTTCTTTTTTAAAAAAATTTTATTTATTTATTTTTGGCTGCCTTGGGTCTTCGTTGTGGTGTGTGGGCTTCTCACTGCGGTGGCTTCTTTTGTTGCAGAGCACGGGCACTAGGCACGTGGGCTCAGTAGTTGTGGCACGTGGGCTCTAGAGCACAGGCTCAGTAGCTGTGGTGCACAGGCTTAGTTGCTCTGCAGCATGTGGGATCTTCCCGGACCAGGGCTCGAACCTGTGTCCCCTGCATTTGTAGGCGGATTCTTAACCACTGCACCACCAGGGAAGTCCAAGAATATCTCTGTCATGTGTTCATTTTCATAAGAATCATGATTTTGCCTTTTTTAAAAAAACCCTTTAACACCAAGAACCCAGGAAAGCTTCTGAGACCTGTCACATGGGAAAGTGTATCGCCTTGAGAAGCAAGCAAGGAACCAAAAGAAATTTCCCTCCTATCATCTTTCTGTTCTGAGTAAATAGAGGTGCTGCAGTTGCGGACTAGAGGGGCTTAAACTTTCGAAGAAGTCGACTGCCTCTGACTTTTGATCTCAGATCTGTAATAGCCTTTGCAGAAAATTCTCTGTTAAAATGAAACAAATAAGAGCCCTAATTGAAGCTTGGACCTTCCAACCTACCACAGGCTATCAGAAATGTGGGCCCAGCCTCTCTCTCTCCCCTGTAGGTCCCAGCCTTCTGCTTTGAGGACCCCTTGCTCAGCCATGGAGTGCTTTGCTTCACCCGCTGGGCTACTCCCTCTAAGTAGAATGGGGGTGGAGGAGGGGAAAATTCCCTCCCTCCCTTTCATCCCTCAAGACCCTGTTAAAAAGTCATCTCCTCCTATTACAAAGTTCAAACACTCGTAGGCGTGACTAATTACCTCTTTTCCTAAATTTTCAAAGAATGTGTACTAACCTCTACTGCCAAGATGCTAACACTCAATCTGTTTGCTTTAATATCAAGTTAAGAAATCTCATTATGCCCAATTAGCTGTAGTGGTTTACTCTGGGATAGAACTGTATTTGTATAAGAAAAAACCTATAGGGGTAGAAGCTGAGGCCCTGAGTGTGTAATTTGGAAGCCAACTACAAGAAGATAGTCCAACAGCTTTGCTTATTCAGTGAAAGAGAATTAGATGGATGGAGTGAGTGAGGTAAGGGAGAGCAGGGAAGGCAGGCGGAGAGGGAGAGAAGGAAATGAGAAGGAAGGCAGAGAACAGACAGAGATCTCAGCAAAATAGTGGAGGAATGGAATTCGAGTTAATGGAATTGCCCAAGAAGTGTTTTGAAGAATAGGGAAGTCAGTTACTGAATTTTCAATTAATAGCTCTATGGCCTTGCAGCGTAACTTTCCTTGTCATCAAATTGCCAACAGAAATCTACTGCACGCAGTTACATCATATATTGTACTTTAATGGAAGGAGCAAATAATCAAGGGTTGTGTCCCATGTTTGGGCTGATTCCAAGGAAAAGATAAAGGAACAGCTGCAAAACATAGAGTGGAGAACAGAAATTCAGCAGAAGCTGGAAGCTGAAAGCAGAGGTGACTGGGAGTGTGACACCAGGAATGGATAGAAGTTTTTGGCAACTGCACTGAACTTCTTGGTAGACAAGGAGTTTGAACAGATCTGATCCAGATCTAAGGACAGGGTGGGTAGCCTGATACCTGGTTTACACATATATGTGACCCCATTATATCTGCAATCTTTGAGATCCTAAACTAGGAACTCAAGGATAGGAGGATAAAGTGTTTGTTTTCTCCTAGCAGGGCAAAGTGCCTACTTCATAATAGGTGAGGAAAGAATATTAATGCATTACTCTGCAAATTTTAACTAATTAATAAGTACCGAGATGTCATTTATCATAGTTGATAGCCTAAGATTCTGCCATTGCTAGACAAAGCGATTTATTATCTAAAGGCACTCCAGGTTCTCATATTTATTATATAATAATAATCTATTATATTATTATATTTATACTATTAAACATTTTTTCTGGAATTAAAACATTCCTTATTCTTTGGTGGTATCAAGGACTGTGTCAACCCCTTGAGATCACTATCATTCTTCAGTATAGTAATAAATATCCTAAAGAAGGTCAGGTCCCGGTTACCTACCAAGGGCCAGAAGATGACCAGCCCTATAGGGACTGTCATGGAGTAAATTGTGTCCCCAGCATCCCACTCCCCAAATTCATATGTTGCAGTCCTAACTCCCAGTACTGCAGAATAAGACAATTTTGGAGATTAGGTCATTAAAGAGGTAATTAAGGTAAAATGAGGTCATAGGTAAAACGAGTGGGCCCTAATCCAATCTAACTGGTGTTCTTACAAGAAGAGGAAATTAAGACACCAACATGTGAACACAGAGCAAAGACCACATGAAGACATAGCAAAAAGATGGCCATCTATAAGCTAAGGAAAGAGACCCCAGCAGAAACCAACCCTGCCAACACCTTGATCTTGGACTTCTACCCTCCAGATCTGTGAGAAAAGCAATTACTGTTATTTAAGACCCCCTAGCTTATGGCATCCGTAGAAAATGAATACAGGGACCGTATTTTCCTAGTGGAAAATTAAGACACGTGGCCTGACAAGTACAAGTGATTTATAGAATCAATCGACTGGAATACCCTATATTTGAAACCCAGCCATACCTAATCTGTAGTCTCACTTCCAAATAGGACATGACTTAATCCTAGAAAAATAACTTTCACTCAATTCTTTACAAAAGGGAGCTCTATTACCACCACTGGAAATGTACCAAATCCCAATTCTGAAACTGAAGATTTACTGCCATGCATCATTTTGACACCATTTAGAAACCAAATGTAATTTAGAGAGAATTAAGGATAGAAATCCATGGACTTTTTGTCCTTAACATGTAAGTGTAGGCTAAGTGATTGTGAGCACATACTGTTCTATTTTTAGGCAAAAGGAAATCTAAGAAGCCTAAATGCTTCAAGAAGACAAATCCTATAAGAGAAATGGCATAGGCCAGCATTTTCAGACTCTTAGGCCAACCAACTACATAATTAGAAAACACCAGGGGACGGGGGTGGAAAGGGATTATTTTCAACTAAATATTTTTCAAGACCCAAATCAAGGAATGAATTGGAATCTGTCCATTGTTGTTGATACCGTGCGTATTAAACACAGTGTCTGTTTTCTCCCACAGAACTAGGATTTAAAGATCAAAGCTCTTATTTATTAATATACGCGACACAAAAATACTAACATGTACATGTTTCAAAGCCCGTTGGGGATCCAAAGAAAATAACGGAACATGTGAGATCCTCCGCAAATGCAAGCCAGGTGTGTTTTTTTTGTTTTTTGCCTTTCACCAGGAAACTTCAGACTCACAGACCTCGTATTATAACACTGTGTCTCCATGCTCTCTACAGGTTAGGGAAATACAGCTAAGTAACAAAGAAAATTAAATTATAAATGTTTCCGAAAGAGATATAATTATTTCACTTCCGGGGTCAGATGACAAAGTGGAACCAAGTTATAAAATTGCTCAATTCAAAAAAGCCATTGAAGAAAATAGGAAAGCATAAGCTAGAGAAAAAGGAAATGTTATCAACTGTCCTTAAACAGATAAGGAGGGAAAACCCATGTTAAATCCTTGAAAAGTGTTACCCAGAAAAACCTGTGTGTTTACAAAGAGGGGAAGGAAACTTTTAGCCTTCTATAGCCAGAAACAGTATCAAAACAAAAAGATGAGTGGGTAAAATGCTGGGAGAAAATCTCCCTAATTTCTCCCCAATTTAAAGGAAGGCAGCCTAAGGGAACAGGTAGGCAGCCCAGCAGAATGGAGTGGAATGTCTCCCTGGAATAGGAGTTTCAACCTCTCCGCCCACTGACTCACCCACCAGGATTATAAAGAGAGAAAAGAATGTGTATGAAAGCCCATAATTGGTTCTATTAGCAATTAGGGGTTTCCAAGGATGAAAGACAAAAGAGAAAATAAGACAAAAAGCAATGAGACTGTAGGGATACAGAGCAGGAGGTTGCACAGAAGTCTCATTTCAACTCCTCAACCTCTCTTCAGATTAAAATTGCCATCCCGGGCTTCCCTGGTGGCGCAGTGGTTGAGAGTCCGCCTGCCGATGCAGGGGACGCGGGTTCGTGCCCCGGTCCGGGAGGATCCCACATGCCGCGGAGCGGCTGGGTCCGTGAGCCATGGCCGCTGAGCCCTTGCGTCCGGAGCCTGTGCTCCGCAACGGGAGGGGCCACAACAGTGAGAGGCCCGCGTACCGAAAAAAAAAAACAAACAAAGAAAAAAAAACAAAGAAAAAAAAATTGCCATCCCAAGAGGTGGGGTACCAAGGAGGCTCCATTCCTTGTTAGCTGTGTGACCTTGGGCAGGTTACTTAACATCTCTTAGCGTCCGTTTCCTCATCTGTAAAATAGGAATTATGATACCTACATATGAGGATAAAGTGAGTTACTATAGATAAGCACTTAGAAAAGTGCAGGGCACATAATAAAGATTATATGAGTGTTGATTGTTATTGTCAAAGTCCATAAACCTCTCTCTTCTTTTCCTCTGGCTGAGACGGGTGTGGCAGGGCCCATCATGGGCCAAGCGCCACCTAAGATACTGGTGATTTAAAATCAAAAGATTCAATGCCTGGCTTAGTGAAGCTCTCCATCTATTGAGATAGGGGAGGGACAAACATAAACAAATGACCCACCCACACTAGCGGTGATTGCCTTGGTCTGTCTATAACTGAGTACTTAAGCAGCCCTGGGAGGAGATTTATGGGAGAGATTCCCCACTGCCAGCACCAGTCATCAGCTCCTCTTTCAGTGGTCGATTGTGTTTAGGTAATTTTTTTTTTTTTTTTTTTTTTTTTTTGCGGTACGCCGGCCTCTCACCGCTGTGGCCTCTTCTGTTGCGGAGCACAGGCTCCGGACGCACAGGCTCAGCGGCCATGGCTCACGGGCCCAGCTGCTCCGCGGCATGTGGGATCTTCCCGGACCGGGGCACGAACCCGCGTCCCCTGCATCGGCAGGCGGACTCTCAACCACTGCGCCAGCAGGGAAGCCCCTGCGTTTAGGTCATTTTTAAAGAGTCTGTTTATGTTCTTCCAGCTCTTCCTGCGCTGGTGCTGTGCGTGAACGTATCCACCCTAAGCCAGCTTCTTCTTGTCATACCTCTTACACAAGTTGCCACTTAAGTGTGGTGCATTAAAGCCCAACAAAACTTAGCGCTTAAGCTCCTGCCTTACCACACGAGCATCCCGATTTAACTTGTACCCATGTCTTTGTCCTTCATTTGTCTTGAGTTAACACAGCAATCCTGCACGTGTAAATTCCACACACTGCATTCTTAATTTTTTATTGAAGTATCGCTGATTTACAATGTTGTGCTAGCTTCTGCTGCACAGCAAAGTTTCAGTTATACATATATATTCTTTTCCATTACAGGTTATTACAAGACATTCAGTATAGTTTCCTATGTTATACAGTAGGTCCTTGTTGTTTATCTATTTTATATATAGTTGTTTGTATCTGCTAATCCCAAACTCCTAATTTATCCCTCCCCCCTTCCCCTTTGGTAAGTATAAGTGTGTTTTCTATGTCTGTGAGTCTGTTTCTGTTTTGTAAATAAGTTCGTTTGTATCATATTTTAGATTACACATATAAGTGATATCATATGATATGTCTTTAACTTACTTCACTTAGTATAATCTCTAGATCCATCCATGTTGCTGCAAATGGCATTACTTCACTCTTTTTTATGGCTGTGTGAATGTGTGGAGATATATGTGTGTGTGTATATATATATATATATATATATATATATATATATATATACATATACCACATCTGCTTTATCCATTCATCTGTCAGTGGACATTTAGGTTGCTTCCATGTCTTGGCTATTGTAAATAGTGCTGCTATGAATATTTGGTGTGCATGTGTCTTTTTGAATTAACGTTTTCTCTAGATATATGCCCTGGAGTGGGGTCGCTAGATCACATGGTAACTCTGTTTTAAGATTTTTAAGGAAGCTCCATACTGTTCTCCATAATGGCTGCACCAGTTTACATTCCCACCAACATTGTAGGAGGGTTCCCTTTTCTCTGCACCCTCTTCAGCATTTATTATTTGTAGACTTTTTAAAACTATTTATTTATTTATTTGGTTGCACCAGGTTTTGGTTACAGCAGGCGGGCTCCTTAGTTGTGGCATGCTAACTCTTAGTTGCAGCACGCATGTGGGATCTAGTTCCCTGACCAGGGATTGAATCCAGGTGCCCTGCATTGGGAGCATGGAGTCTTATCCACTGCGTCACCAGGGATGTCCCTATTTGTAGAGTTTTTAATGATGGCCATTCTGACCGGTGTGAGGTGATACCTCAATGTAGTTTTGATTTGCATTTCTCTGATAATTAGCGATGTTGAGCATTTTTTCATGTGCTTATTGGCCATTTATATGTCTTCTTTGGAGAAAAGTCTATTTAGGTCTTCTGCCCATTTTTTGATTGGGTTGTTTGATTTTTTTGTTATTGAGCTGTATGAGCTATTTGTGTATATTGCAAATTAAGCCCTTGTCAGTCACATAATTTGCAGATATTTTCTCCCAGTTTGTAGGTTGTCTTTTCATTTTGTTTATGGTTTCCTTCCACACACTACGTTCTTAACCTTTTTATCCTTCTTCCCCATTCCTGTGATCCTTAAGAACAAAGAATGGAAAAAGAGCTCAAAAATAATGCCATGAGGTATGACTGAGCTGATTTTGTGAACAAGGGTCCGAGAGTTGTGCAGTCCGCAGCCTGAGCAACCCTATGCAGCAGCTCTGCCAAAATGAGTTCTAACAATGTGACATGGCACGTGGGGAGCACAGTAGACAGAATGCTCAACACTATTTGGGAAGAACAGCTGGAGGTGAAGCTGTTCAAAACAAGTAGTCATTGACCTGGACTTCGAAGTATGAGTAGGGCTTCTCCATTTGTCCAAAGGTCTGAGGAGGGTGTTGTAGGGAGAAACGGTGCCTAAAAAGGCATAGAAGCATAAAACAGTGCAACGTCCTAGCATTACATGATTAGCAAGGACTGGGGAATATCTAGAGCAGAGGGGATAATGGGAGAAACAGCTGGAGGTGAAGCTATTAATCATGTAGGGGCTTGCATGCTACGTCAATGCATTCGAGGGCATGGGGACCCTGGGCAGGAGTACGGATTACACAGGACCAGACTTGTGCCTTAGAAAGATCACTATAGCAGTGTGAATACCTGACTAAAGTGAGGCTGGGCTGACCTGGGAGACCGTTTTGAAGCTCTCACCATAGTTCAAGAACTAACAATGAGTATCAATATGGATTAAATGCAGAGATTCCAGAAACATTTAAGAAACACTATAGACAGGCCATGTTGACTAATTGGGATAGAGAGTAAGTTAAAGGATGTTAGGTTGACTATCAGAACCCTAACTCGGTAACTGAGTGAGGGATAGTACTCTTTAACCAGTTCTAAAGGAGTAGAGGAAGAGCAGGTTCGAAAGGGTTGAAACAGGTTGAATTGGAAGAGCTCCTGAGACACGCAGATAAATATATCAAGTCACCAGTCGGTAATCTGAGTCTGGAGTTCAAGGAAAAGATTTGAATTTGATTTCAAAATTAATTAGGGAAGATGACAGCAGATGAAAATGAGAAGTAGAGATAGACATAGTGTAAGATTGAGGAGGATATATTTTTGGAATGGGGCTTGAAAATATAAATGGATACAAGAAAGGAATAAGGTAATAAGGAAAGATGGAAATATGAGAAAGATGGACTCATTGGAACCAGATCAGGGAGGGCACGTGATTAAGAGCTCAGTTGAGGGCGTTCATCTAGAACAGAGATCTTCCTGGGACTACAAACTCATTAAGGTGTGGGATGGAAAATGAGGGCATTCACTTCTAGGAACTTGATTTTCTCTAGGAGATTCTGAGCGCCTGCCAAGTACCCTGGCACCACAATAAGCATCGTCCTTGTCCACTTGGAGCTTAAAATCTGATGGAGTGGCAGGCATTCATCAAAAACTCATGTAAAATTGCAACTGGGATAGATGTATGGAGATTTACATGGTGCAATAAGAGTTTATAACAAAAGGAATTGACGTACCAAGGTATCAGCAAAGCCTTCTTTGCTAAAGTAACACAACTAGGACATGTCACTCCCCGAAGAGATGTGACTCCAATCCACAAGTTGGAGTCAACTAGAGAAGAGATAGAGGGAGGGTTCAGCATCTGCAAAAGTCCTGTGAAAGTGGAGAGAATTGAAAGAGCCAGGAGGAAAAGACAGGCAGTGTGACTAGAGCAGAAAGAGTGAGCTGGAGACATAAGTAGGACCTTGTAAGACGTGTCTGGAAGGCACATCTTAATCAGTAAAGTACTAAGAAGTCATTGAGGAATTTCAAGAGGGGCTGGGGGCAGAGGTAACACGATCACATTCGAATTTCATGAAGCTGGTTTTGGCCGTAGCCCAGAGAAAGGATTAGAAGAGTGAGAAGAGAACAAGATGGACCCATTTGTGTAATCCTGGCAAGAAATAGCTATAGCTCAAAAAGGTGGTGGTGGTGAAAACTGAGGGATGAGTTCAAGAGACATGTATGAAGCAAGGTTCAGCAAGATAAGGTGAGAGTGTTGAGGCTGGCTCCTAGACTTCCGTTCTGCACAGACTGGGTGCACTGCTGAAACGAAGCACCCTGAAGGTGGGCTAGGTTTGGGGGAAAGATTATGCGTTTACTTCTGGACATACTGACCTTAACATGTCTTTGACTGCAGCACATATGAGCCTAAATCCTGAAGGAGAAGGCTAAGCTGTAGATATAAAGCACAGGTATCAGTAGAGCAAGATGGTTTATAGAAAGATTATAGAGGAAAGGGCAGGGTCCAAGACAAAATTTTGAGGAGCTCAAACATTCATTGGATGCGTTGAAGATGATGAGACTGTTCAGAGACAGAAGAACTGGCCAGAAAGATAAGACGAAAACTAATAGCACCGAAAGTAAGAGATGAGAATGTTCCAGAAACAGAAAATATCCAAGAAGGTTGCTAAGAAGAAAGAGGAGAGTAGGAATGTCCATTGAGTTGACACAGTTTGGCTTTATGGCAAAAACAGTTTTATTGTGGTAATGGAACCAGAAATCACGCTGGGGCAGGTTGTGGAATGAGGGAGAGGAGAAGAAATGGAGGCAGTGAATATAGCCCAGTCTACGAAGAAATGTGGCCAAGTCATCACAGAGAATGAGAGGGATAAAAGCTGAGAAGATGCCTGACAGAAGAGGGAAAGTTTAGCCGAGCCACTGAGAGTTATGCAAGAGAGGGCTGATCTAGAACAAGTAAAAAAATATAATAAACTGGGAAGACAGATTTCCATTAATTTGCAGTGGCACCAGTGTGCCTTGGTGGGCAATTCTTTCTAGCTATTATAGTCTGAGCTTAGTTGGGAAATACTAAATTGTGGTTGAAAAAGAAGAAAAAATTTACGAAACAACAGCCAGGAGACAATGAATTTGAGAGGCTTGAGAGAAAGAAGCTCAAATTGTTCTTGGGACCCAGGCTCCATATGGAAGGAATTGTGGTACCAGGAGGCTGATCATTTAGCTGAAAACGAATGAGTCAAGGGATTAGGGACCTCAATAAAGACGAGAGACATGTTTAGGGGAAATGCAACATTAAGAGAGATGAACTGATAGGTGAAATGGATGCTGTCTGTGTCACCCAATCCTTATTTCTACGCCCCCTTCTCTAGCCAGACTGTTACCTGCTTTCAGCTAAGCGCCTTCTCAGGCCAGAAACACCAAGCAATTAACGTCCACTAGAAGTAGCCTTTAGCCAAGGACTCATGGGAATTGTTGGATAACTGCCCAGCTCCTTTTCCCTTCCTCCAGATGGGACAGCTCTACAGGATATTCTGTTTCCTTCTCCTCCTTGTCACCCCACTCCCATGCTGGGATTAGGTCCAGAAAACTACTTGGACTGGAATCTCTTTTCAGTGTTTGCTTCTTGGGAGACTCAAGCCAAAACATTAAGCTATTGCTATTGGAGTTTTCAGAGGTGACACTGTTTGGCGGTAAAAAGGTACGGAGTGTGCTAGTGAAAGATAGACGCTAAAATGCCGTGGAGGAAAACGCATTGGTTCTGACATCAAGAAGCCTTAGAGGTCACCATGTCTGGGGTTATCGACATGGACGTTGCAGATGGTGACCTAGAGGAGACCGTGAACCAACGACCAAGGTTTTCCTTAATGTGGGAGAGATCAGAAGGTCAGTAGGTGACAGTGATCCACAAGGATGTAGGGTGGATTAGGTGGATGACGTGACCCAAAACAAAGAGGCTTTCTACCAGAGGGGTGGTAATATCCAGGCACCGGAAAGGCGTTGAGGACAATCTTGATGCCCTCTCCCAGAGTAAGGACTGTAGAGGAAAGAGCAGCCTCCAGTAGTTCAAGAAAAACAGTGTCCCTCTGGGAGGACAACAGATTAGACTACAGCGAGTTGATGATATAAAGAGTCTTTACAACAGAAAAAACAGGAAGTCCCAGATGCACACTTGAAAGGTTTAGGATGGAGGTCAACAGGAACGGTGTGCATCTGGGGGGAAAAACAGCAACTAGAGGTTGTGTATTTTTTATTTCTTTGTTTTGAACCTACAGCTTATTTTTTTATGAAGAGCGGTTGATGGATGATATATAAATTACAGGCGCACGGTACAGTGATCCACAATTTTTAAAGGTTATACTCCACTTACTGTTATTATAAAATTTTGGCTGCATTCCCTGTGTCGTACAGTACATCCCTGAGCCTATCTCACACCCAGTAGTTTGTATCTCCCACTCTCCAACTTCTATATTGCCCCTCCCCACTTCCCTCTATGCACTGGTAACCACTAGTTTGTTATCTTTATCGGTAAGTCTGGTTCTTTTTTGTTATATTCACTAGTTTGTTGGGTTTTTTTAGATTTCACACGTAAGTGATATCATACAGTATTTGTCTTTCTCTGTCTGACTTAATGTCATGTCCTCTAAGTCCATCCATGTTGCTGCAAATGGCAACATTTCGTTCTTTTTTATGGCTGCGTACTATTCCATTGTGTGTATATGTGTGTGCATGAGTGTGTGTGTGTGTGTGTGTGTGTATATATATATATATATATATATATATACACTAAGGTGGCTTCCATATCTTGGCAATTGTAAATAATGTTGCTATGAACATTGGGGTGCATGTATCCTTTTGAATTAGTGTTTTCAGGATTTTGGATATATACCCAGGAGTGGAACCGCTGCATCGTATGGTGAGGTTGTGTATTTTGAGCAGTGCCCCAGAGTGAGACTCTCCAACCACCCTCTAAGGCGGGATCCTGGGTACATGAGGCCCATGGGCACACAGCCCGTGTGTGGTGGCACTGGAGAAATTGAACGAGGCAGTCTGGCTCTAGCGGCCAGGCTGTCACTAACCATTATTGTTTGTTTGCCCTGAGGTTTAGGGCTCCAAAGACACTCTCAAAGGCGGGGGCAGGAATTATATCATGCAATACTTTTTTAAAAAGGGTGCACAATACGTGATTGCACAGAAATATACAAAGTAACGAAACAGTTAAAATAAAATGCCCATACTCTGGCACCATAACTTTTTTCTTCTTCTCTTCCTCTTCTTCCCCTTCTCCCCCTCATTATCCTTCTACTTCTTCTTTTTAAATTCAGGCCTAGTTACCACCATCTCTACTCTATCAAAGTAAACAGAATTAGCATCAAGAAGGCTGACATTAAAAGGATTATTATTATCTGTTGAGATTTGTTTCAAAACGGAGTCGGCTCTGTAGCCACTCTTGTATTGGGTTCAGTCCATGTTCTTTGATGCATCACAGAAGTTACCATAGAACATTTTAATCTAATCATCCCCTGCCTGGGAGGAAAGTTGGGATGAGGCCCATGGTGGGCCCTGCAGTGTTCAGCACAGATTCCCCTCAGGAATGAAGGCTCACTCCCCCAGCTGCTGGCAGTGCTGCAGTCTCCAAACTCTGTGTGTCACCCCCATGACAACCGCCATGGTGAAAAGGAGTTGCTTCACTCGAAGTTGCATCCCCTTCCTGCAACTGCCCACATCCAGTGACTAATTCACAGGGCTTATAAAGGTCAAGACCCTTGCCCCAGGAGGTGTCAACTCTGCGGGCCACCTCAGCCTCAGAGCTCCGAGCGAGATGCGCTGCGTCACAGCTCAGCTTCCCTCATTTAATCCTGCAGACTTTCTCTCTTTTTGACAGGTGTCCACATCAAATACTCTCCCTAAAAAGCGTCCTTCATGTAATCTCTGTCACAGAGTTCTCAGGAGCCACAAACGATGTGGCTCCCGAAAAACTAAAACTTGAGGCAGTCTGATTTGATCATGCAAGATTGGTTGTAGAGAATGTAATGCCCTTTGCTAGATATTCAAAGGGGGAGAGGAAAGAGCTTGTACTAACTCATATGGACTTGGAATTAAATCCTCGCCTTATATTTTTCTCACAGGAAGTAATAATCTAAAGAATATTGAGATGAGGTATGATGAGAATTTATCAAATTAAGATTCTAGACCCCATTCTGACATTTACAGGGATAAGCAACTTCAACTTTTGGGCCTCAATTTATCCATAGAGGTAGATGAACCCTGAGGTACCTGGTCCAACTAATAAGATAACACCGGCTGCCAGTTTTTGAGAACATACTGTATTCCAACATCCTGAAATTCTAAGGGATTGTTCATACACTCTCAGAAGATTAAAATGTCATCTCAAACAGAACTATTTCGGTGGGGAATATAAAGACATGTTTTAAACTATAAACTTTAGACTCTTAAAATCTTTTTTACCACAGGCAAACTTCAAATATAATTATAGGTTTTCTCTAATTTTTAAACAAATTGTTGTTATACATGTTTATAATTCAAAATCCATCTCCCCCATGGAAGCAAGAGTAGAAGTGAAGGTTAGTTCCGTTCAATAAAAATATTTCTGTGTGCCAATCACATGTCAGACCCCAGGCACCACCAATAGGTTTGCAATGGGAAATTTCCTGGGTCAGAGCACAGAAGAAATGATTCTAGAGACCTCTAGCCATCTCTCGTAACACCTTGTTACTATGGAAAAAAATCCCTTCTTAGCCAGAAATGGAAATCAGAAACACATTTCTCTTCCACTCTTCTAGTGAATTAGGGAAGCTCAGTAGATGCTTCCAGAAAGCAGAAATTTGCTTACTAGAAAACATCACTTGATAAGTTTATTACTGCACAAGATTAAAAAGGGCAACTAAAAATTCTGTATCCAATTTCAATGTGCGAGTTGGGGGCGGGGCAGTGTTTCCTCACCCCACCAAGCAATCTTCCAACACCAGCTGGGTGTCCTCCAAGTCAACTCAGTTCTGACACTATCCACCAGGAGACAGTGTCAGAGCCCACAGCTTAAGGGCTCAGTCCCACAAGACTGCCCCACTTTGGGCACCGAAAGCAAGTCCAGATCGTCACCTGGGCTTCTGACTGACTGGCTATAGATCAGAGGTTCCAACGATCCCCTCCTCGAGTTCAATTAATTTGCTAGAACGGCTCACAGAGCTCAGAGAAACATTTTACTTACTAGATCGCTGGTTTATTATAAAACGACACAATTCAGGAACAGCCAGATGGAAGAGATGCATAGGGCAAAATATGGGGAAGGGAGGTAGAGACTCCACGCCTTCTCAAGAGGCCACTCTCCCCAAATCTCCAAGTGTTCACCAACTCAGAGGCTCTCTGAACCCCATCTTTTGGGATTTTTATGGAGCCTTCATTACAGGCACACTTGATTAAATCGTTGACCATTGGTGATGGATTCAACATCCAGCCCATCTTCCCTCCCCAGAAATCAGGATGGGACAGAAAGTTCCAACCTTCTATTCATGGTTGGTTTCCTGACAACCAGCCCCCATCCTTAGGCGCTCTCCAAAATTTACCTCATTAACCTAAACCCAGCTTTGCTGGAAAGGGGCTTATTATGAATAACAAGACACCCATTTTACCCTTATGGTTCTGAAGTGCTTTCACAAACTGAGGACAAGAGACAAAATATTATGACAAAAGATGCCCTCACTTCTCTTATTGCTTAAGAAATTCCAAGGGTTTGAGGAGCTGTGAACCAGGAACCATGGACAAAGACGAAATGTATATGAGAAATATATTTCTACTTATAAATCACAATATCCTTGAAACCGTAAGTGTATTTTTCAAGTTATAATCAACAATGTTAAAGAGGTGTTGTCAAGGGTTCTATGGCCAAATAAGTTTGGGAAACAATAAGTGTTAACAGGTGTCTTTGCTGAAGAACTTAAGTGCCTCATTATATTATTATTTTTTATATCTCTAAAAGGTGGAATCTGTAGGAGCAGTTTCTAAAATTTTTTGGCTACAGAACCATTCCGTGCTCGGTATTTCTCTTACAGCTAAGGGTGGGATGACCATCCTGATTTTCGCAGGACTGGGGGGCGTTCCTGGGTTGCATGAACTTTTAGGACTGAAACCAGGACAGTTCTGGACAAACCAGGACAGTTGGTCACACAGCCTAATGAAGCCCTACACACAGCCTGTAAGATGCTCCTTGATATCGATACGTTTTGCATGCTTGGGATTGAGAAACAAGGGTTGTTGCCCCCATGAAGGCAGAAGGGCTGGAATCTGCTGCTCTATCCCCGCTACCCCACCTCCACTGTCAGTTCCTGTGTATGAGCTGGTCTTTAGTCAAGTGTCCGTATGTTGGACTAGGTTGCGGTGGACCTGTAATTGCCCTTTTTTTTTTTTCTAACACTGATGAGTCTATGTAAGAAGGAAATCTGTTCTTTTCCTCCAGACAAACTGAAGCTTATGAAATCTATGACCCACTGAAAATTCTGAAAGAAGAATGCTGGAATCAGAAACCAATGTTAAATCAGAAGAATCTCAGATTTCCCCAGTTCACTTCTATCTGCTATGATGATGGAAATATCTAGAAGAAACCAAAAGACCAAAATAGGTAATAACTCCCTCTCAACCAGAGCTCCTGGACGAGCCCTCTGCCCCTGCTTAGCTTGTTCTAACACACATCTCCCTGTAGCCTGGAGCCACTGGACAGGCAGAGCCCCACCCTCATGTACATTTCACATGGTCATATCTGGAAGATCAAGTTTGAGTATGTTTGCAGCAAGGCCATCCCTAAATTGTAACTTGCATCCTCCAGTCGGGGCTTTTTAACTCAATGTGTAGATTTGTGAATCACAGGCCAGCAGTGTTTTCACTTAGGTGGCCAGGCGCCGGCATCTGTGTGTACGTGCCAACACACCCCGTCTCAAAGGGAACTCAAGCTCTGTGCACGGAGAGTCAAGTCCACAGTTTACATTCAGGATCCAGGACAAAGCCCTCCACGCCATAGGCACACAATAAACGTTCTCCGAAATGAATGCAACTGCATGCTTCGTTCTTGGGCTTTCAGAGCTGTTTATATGATCTTGTAGCCAGTTACCAAAAATAGAACAAAACGGGAAAACCCCAGACAGATCCAAAAAGAGCGTTCGATCAGTGGATCCAGCACTCCCTGTTTGTGGCCAAAACGGAAGTCCTTTAGTGGCTCTGGGGTCCCAGGACCCCAGAGGAAACTCTTTGTGAAAAATCTCCCCAAATGAGCAGTTACAACAGCAGCACTGACATCCTGCCACTTCACTTTTGCAAAAGTCTACATCCTGAAGTCGCCTCATTTGCTTTTCAAAGGCTAAGATGCCGCCACCCAAGGCAGATTCCCGCACAGATCTGCTGCAGGCATTGGTCATGGGTCAAAGGGGAGGCCCTTGACCCTGTGCTCCCGGGGCCTTTCTCCCAAAGAGGGAAGGTGTCATTCTAAGTTATGAATTCGGGGGAAAACTTGTCCTGGAGAAAGTATGTTGCACAATCATTAGGTCATGTTGTGGAACATGTTGCAAGCATTCTGTCTTCTGCTTATCTTATCTCATCTAAACTATGAGAAATTAAAATGGGGGTAACAAGGGGTGCTCATTACTTTGACTAAGTAGTATTTTACATATACTGACCATAGACTTTTGGCAAGCAGCCATTAGTCAAAAAGACATAAACACATGTAGACTCAGAGTAATTTTCATTTTATTTCCACTCAGATGTGTAACACAATTTCCATTGATGTCTTAAAATAATCTTATTACCAAGATGTGTCTATAAAGAATTCCCTGGGGGTCAGGTTTAGTGATAAGTCATTAGTCCTAACTCATACAGTCAAAAGAATAAGACAACTTAAAATAGGATTAGAAGAACATTTATCTAAAGAGCAAAAGTGAGGAAAAAACGAGCATCTCATCAATTAGTTTGTTAATCCGACAGTTTACGCTTAATGATTTCATGGACTTTTTCTCTAATTCACTGTAAGACCGTGTTCAGTTCCCTTGTTAAAGTGTCAGCATTAAAATGTGTTTTTTCAATGGAAGACAATTTATTAAAAGACGATACACACACACACACACACACACACACGGCTATTGCGGTCCCCACATTAACATGCAATAGATCAGCATAAGTATCTCATGTGTTTCTCGTGAAACTGGTTTTTTGGTTGGCATTTCAAAACACATTTCATGTTGTTTTACTACAAATAGAGGAAATACTGTCTATGTGGAAATATTCTCCACACTGGCCAAAATAAATAAATTTTAAAATTCAAAAGAAGAGGGTGACATATTTTTCATCTTTGCCTCCAGGTTTGATGAAAATTAAAAGCAGACTTTATAAGCTGATAGTAGGATTTCATAATGGGGGCAAAAGCATTTATAGTGAAAAGAACCCTTTGGGACATTCTTGCACTTTGTGAAACAGTGGTTAGGGTGGAATTCGTCTTTCTGCACGTCAAATGTTTAAAAACAGCTGTTTTTTGTTTTGGGGCTTTATTCCTGAAAGAAACTTGTTCCCTCCCCCAAATTTCCTGGCATCCTTAATGGCTTTTGCCCATGCCATTCGGGAGATGCAATTACAATATTCAAATTTATTCATTTATTGTAAATTTCATAACATAAATGAGGCACTCATGTCCATCATTACTGCTACCTGATAGAAAGATGGCTAACTTTCATCCTGGCATGGGGAATAATACCCTAAAAATACTCCTTTTTATTATTGTCCAAAATACACGGAAAATGTTTAGAATAATTCCTCTTTAGATGAATGAGAGGAAATTACCTTTAATTTTAAACTACTTAACCATTTCTAAGGTAGCATCTTTGCCTAGGTAGTAGGTGAGGTCCTTCAGCCTAAAGTCTTTTTCTTCTTTCTTGTGGCTTTGAGTTTTTCTCTGCATTTGGAGCTGAGATTCATTAGAAGACTTCAAGAAACCAGATGTCACAATGTCTATTCAAGAGTTTGAAGATTTCAAGAGTTGACTTTTGTAGTTCCTTTGCTTTGGGGCCTTAAAAATATAAGCCTTTTTGAAACTAGATGTGGTTCCTAAGAGAAATGCAGTAAAACAACAACAAAGCCTGCCCCCATCAGTGAGATTCATGAGTCACAATATTTAAAGAGGTCAAGCACTTCAAGTTCAAATTATAAAACAAGGTAACTGACATACAGGTTGTTGCATTGAAAAAAATTTTAATCTAGTTAGGCAAATTAAAGAGAAATCAATTAAAGGCAGTTATCTGTTTTCAGTTAAGTTTTTGCTGCCCAGTAATTTTCATCCAATCTCAGTTCTTCATTTAGCTCACAGCGGTGTGGTCAGTAATTTGGTTTGGGCTTAGCTGGGTGATTCTTCTGTGTTCTCTGCTGCACTCACTCGTATATCTGTGATCGGCTGCTGTTTTGAGATCAGTCGGTGTGTCCTCTGGAGACTGGCTCTTCCCTGCTGGCTTTATCACATGTCTGGCAGTTGGCTGGTTATTGCCTGGGGCACTGTTGTTGTCTCCCACATGGCCTCTCATCTTGCAGGTGGGTAGCCCAGGCTGGCGTAGGAAGAGGGAGAGAGCAGATCACTTCCACTGCACACTGTTGATCAAGGCAAGTCACAAGTTCAGCCCAGATTCAAGAGATGGAGGAACACACTCCCTCTCTTGATGGGAGGATATCATCACTATCACGTTGCAAGGCCACAGATGCAGGGAGGGACAAATTTGGTGGCCATTTTTACAACCTACCACGGTATCAAATTGCTAGTCTAAACACAAGAAGAAACAGCAGGGCTGAGAATGTTTAGAAGCTATGGTTAGAACCATTAAGTTGCACTTGAATCTGGGCAAGTTAGTGAACCCATTATTGCTCTATTTCTCTTTCTAAATAGAAGTAGTCCTGCTGCTAGCTTTCATTCACGGCTTCTGCACAGACAAACCTCTAAAGGATCCCACTCTGTGCACTAAGCAGGCAGAGCTTTGTGTGCAGAAAATGGTGCCCCCCCCTTTTTTTCTTTTCTGTTACGGTTCATTACAGGATATTGAATATAGTTCCCTGTGCTATATAATAGTACCTTGTTGTTTATCCATTCTACATATAATAATTTGCCTCTGCTGGTCCCAATCCAAACTTCCCCTACCCCTCTCCCCCTTGGCAAACACAAGTCTGTTCTCTATGTCTGTGAGTCTGTTTCTGTTTCATAGATAGGTTCATTTGTGTCATATTTCAGATTCCACATATAACTGATATCATATGGCATTTGTCTTTCTCTGTCTGACTTACTTCACTTAGTATGATAATCTCTAGGTCTATCCGTGTAGCTGCAAATGGTATTATTGCATTCTTTTTTATGGCTGAGTAATATTCCAGTGTGTGTGTGTGTGTGTGTGTGTGTGTGTGTGTGTGTGTGTGTGTGTGTGTATCTCACATCTTCTTTATCCATTCACCTGTCAATAGCCATTTAGGTGTTTCTGTAGCTTGGCTATTGTAAATAGTGCTGCTATGAACATAGGGGTGCATGCATCTTTCTGAATTATAGTTTTGTCTGGATATATGTCCAGGAGTGGGATTGCTGGATCATGTGGCAACTCTATTTTTAGTTCTTTGAGGCATCTTCATACTGTTCTCCCTAGTGGCTGCCCATTTTCTTGACCGGAGACGGACAAAGGCTTTCCTTTGGATAGCAGAGTGTGAGAAAGAGGAGTCTGGGATGGCTCCAAGGTTGCTAGCCTGAGCAACTGGAAGGCAGGCAGAGTCATCAACAGACTTGGGCAGGACTGTGGGTAAAGTGGCTTTTATGGAAGCCTAGAAATTCAGTTTTAAATACCTTAAATTTGAGAGATCAGTTAGGCATTCCCATGGAGATATTAAGTAGACACTTGAAGATGTGAGTCTGGGGTTGAGGAGAGCAGTCCAGGCCGAAGGTTTTAATCTGGGAGTCATCAGCATATAGATGGTACCTAAGGTCATAAAACTAGATGACATCACCAAGTGAGTGATACAGGGAGAGAAGAGGTGAGGTTCAAGGGTGTGGCTCTGAGTGCCTCCAATCTAACCGCTCAGAGAGGAAAGATGAAACTAGCAATGGAGGCTGAGCAGGGAGGAAAATGAAGAGAGTAAATGTGCTGGAAGTCAAAGGAAGAAAGCCTTGGAGAAGAGGTGGAACTGTATCGAATGCTGCTAATAGGTAAAGTAGGTGAGAACTGAGTATTAACCTGGGATCTAGGAGTGGGGAGGTGATTGAGGACCTTAACCAGGGAAGCCACGGTGGAGGGTGGAGTAAAGACCTAGCTAACGAATCTTCTACAGTAAAGGGTAGGAGAGAGATTGAAGACAGAGGGATGAAACAAACATTACGAGAACTTTCGCTGTAAATGAAAATAGAAGTGAGGTGATGGCTTGTAGTGTGGGTGGAACCAAATATGCTGGTAAAATGGGCCGGTGGAGAGAAAAGTTGATGAGTAGAAGAGAAAAGGAAGAATCATAGAAGCATGCCCATGACTGATGAGAGAAAGTGGATGGGCTCTGTGACCAAGGCAGGTTGCTGGTATTTGATGGGGGCACAGAGATTTCATCTAGAGAGAAACTAGGGCAAAGGTGGGCTGGAAAGGCCACAGTTGCTGTTCAGGGTCCCTGCCAAGCCACCTGGGTTCAGAAAGCCCAGAATCGTCAGGTGAGGTTGAAGGCCATGTTCCTAAGCCATTTGACCTTCAGACTCACCCAGCAGGTTGGGAAGTAGAAAGCAGGATATGAGGGGGAAATAGACATTGGGGAAACAAAAAGACAGAGATTCAAGGGATCCTAATCAATGAGTTGAACAGAGGCTGAGAAGTGCAGGCTTGAGACTTTAGAAGATATAATTTCCACTAGTTCATTCACGGCCATCTCGAAAGGCCAGGGACCAGGTTACGCTTTTCTTTGCATCCTCAGAACCCAACACTGTGTCTGGCACCTAAGGGGAGCTCAAGAAATGTTTAACTCAACAGAACTGCTGTCTTGGAAACAGATTATTGCTTGATGTACTAACGTATAAGATGAGAGAAGAGATCGTAACAAAATCTCTTTGGGTCTTGAGACGCAAATCTCCCGGTCCATTGCATGGTTCTGTAAGCCGTAGTATAAAAAGCACATGTTTATATATCCTGCATTATAATATGGACACACACAGAGCATATATGTCATAGGAAAGCACTTTATTAAATTCGTATGACCATATTGTGAGAACTATTGCTTAATCCTCCCGTATGCGAATTTCAGTCCTGGACATATTAATTTCTTGTCAGAAATGAGGCAGGACTTTCCTCCTTGCACACCTTTATATGTTTTTTCTCTGCTTTTGCCACATGGTGTCATCACTTTCAAGAGCAGGAGAACGGAAGGTACAACTGTAAATGTTGCTTCCTACTTAGTGCTTTTTGCAAACATTTAAAAAATGTGAAAGCCATTCTTTGCCCACAGATGGTACAAAAACAAGAAGGGGGCCAGATCTGACCCCTGGTAGTGGTTGCCAAACGCTCACATATATCATACCGTACCACACTATGCTATACTTACAAGTGTTATAAGTTTAGAATGAACTTTAATTATATTTTAAGGAAAGAGCTAAACCTGTACATTTTCATAGATAGAAAATATACCTTGGAAATGCTTCTCAGGAATGTATGCATTTGGATTACAAAATGTAAATGCATGTGACAGCAAGTCACCTCTTGATTCTAAATCCTAGAAATAGACATAATAAAAGAAAAAGCAAAGACACACAACTCAGAGAATTTAGAGAATGGAGGAAGGAGACAGGCAACTTTGAGAGGAGATAGGAGCATGAGTCCCAGGAGGACAGAAAAGAGGTCAAGGGAAGAAAAATAGGTATAAACACGCAGGGGCAGATTTACCCAGAAGTCCAGCCGTATGATGGAGCCAGAGGAACAAGGGCCAGGAGAAAGTGGTTTTGGGAACAGATGGACTTGATAAACATCCCAGATATCAGTGAGAAAATACCAGTTTGTTTGCACTGAAAATAAGAAAATAGTTTTTACATTCTTTGCCTAGAGTGAGATCCAAAGAACGGCAGACTTACTGGCCTGGTAGAGAGTTTCGAAAGAGCATCTTAATGGCATACTTTTGTTTTTGCTTTCCTTCCAACCTCTGGAGGCCAACTCCCCGTTCTCTCCTGGCAGTTCCCTGCAAGAGTTGGTCGTTGTGACTTTTTTTTTTTTTTTTTTTTTTTGCGGTACGCGGGCCTCTCACTGTAGTGGCCTCTCCCGTTGCGGAGCACAGGTTCCGGACGCGCAGGCTCAGCGGCCATGGCTCACGGGCCCAGCCGCTCCACGGCATGTGGCATGTGGGATCTTCCCGGACCGGGGCACGAACCCGCGTCCCCTGCATCGGCAGGCGGACTCTCAACCACTGCGCCACCAGGGAAGCCCAGTCGCTGTGACTTTTGATCACAGTTATGGATGTGAAATCCCTCCTCTTTATTTTAAGTTCATGTTCACTAATTTGGTCCTCCACAAAACTGACGAAAAACGGGCACACATTCCCCACGTTAAGATCTTTCATTTATGTAAAGATCATCATTAAGCCTCCCTCAGCCTGCTTTTCTCTGGGCTAAACAACCCCAAACCGCTGGACCTTTTCTCACAGAACTAATTGTGCCCTTTACAGCATTTTAATGTCTCTGGTGTCTTCACATCCTTTTTTAACAGGAGAAACAAACAAACAACCAAAGAAGTGTTTTCTAGCAGAGGTTGGACTAAGGTGAAACACTTAAAGAAAGAACACACAAAAAAGGATTCCCTAAACTGTTCCTGTTTTTCTTCTGGTGTCTCAGTACCATGGTGGCCTTCTTCCATAGAACTACAGCATTTCTGAGGAATATTTATTTAGTAAACTGAGTCCACTCCACCCAGGCCATTTTGCCTCTAAACGTGTCTCTGTAATAATCTCAACAACAGCCGCAGTGATAGTGGCATCTAACGCTGTTGCCCCTTGCTAATGGCTCGTCACCGCCCTAAGCGGTAGGTCAGTCATTACCCACATTGTGCAGAAAAGCACATGGGCTGGGAGAAGTCCTGGAACTTCGCTGAGATGACCCCGCTCCCGATGAGGAAGCCTGCAGCTGGATCTCTGGGTTCTCACTCTTGAGATATTTCCAGTGCTGTATTCCCTACTCGGTGTCTATCTGTGGATTGTAATTAACGTTATCTCTTTTCATAGCTATTTACTAAGTTCATCCTCCTCAGCAAATATCTCCTTCAACAACCCTCCAGATTTATCGAAGTCATTTCCAAATTTATGCTGGCTCTCAGTCTAGAGAATTAGTAACTCCATCTAAGTGAGTAACATCTGCAGTTTTGGCCAGAATATTTCTATCGTCTTCACTGCTAATATAAAAGCTGTAAAAAAAAAAAAAAGTTGAAACCTGAAATTATGGATGTTAAAAGCAATAAGAGCTAACAGTGTATTCCAGGCACTGCTCTAGGCAGGTAACATACGTTAACTCCTTTAACCCTCTCTATAGCTCCAAGAGGTGAGTATTCTTGTTCTTTCCGATGTTACAGATTGAAGCACAGAGAGGGTGAATAACATACCCAAGGTCACTCAGCTGGAAATTCGGTCCCACAACTTCACAAGTAGACTTTGATTCAAAAGAATATTCTGTGTGTATCTTCTTGCCAATTCTCTTTTAAACAAACAATCCCTTTCTAATAAGGAATTTGAGGGAGACAAAATTGGATCATTTACCAAATGTAATTTACCCATTTTTTCTGCTACTGGTAATTTAGGTTTCTAACATTTTGTTATTTGGAAAAAAAGCATTTCTCTAAAGTTATTTTATTTGTATATATATCAGAAGGAGGACTAGCAGGGCTTTCCAAACATCAAAGTCAGGATAATGGTTACCTGGGATTGGGAAGGGGACACAGGAAGCTTCAACCATATTTGTCTTTTTTTCGCGGTACGCGGGCCTCTCACTGTTGTGGCCTCTCCCGTTGCAGAGCACAGGCTCCGGACGCACAGGCTCAGCGGCCATGGCTCACGGGCCCAGCCGCTCCGCGGCATGTGGGATCTTCCCGGACCGGGGCACGAACCCGTGTCCCCTGCGTCAGCAGGCGGACTCTCAACCACTGCACCACCAGGGAAGCCCCCATATTTGTCATTTTTTTCATGGTGATGGTTGTATGCAGCTCATTTTTATATTATTCCTTATTTCTTTTTGAATGTTTGCAACTTACATAATTTTTTAAAGAGGTGAGGAAGGAAATGAATATGAGTAAGTATAATATAGTAGGAAGAAACGCTGATGGTCTGATTTCTAGACCTTGCTCTGCAACAAACCAGCAGTTGAAATTGACCAAGCTGCTCAGTCCAGACCTCTTCCCTCAACTAGAAAAGGAAAGCATTTCACTAGAACAGGGGTCAGCAAACTATGGCCCCTGTTTTTGTAAATAAAGTTTATTGGACCACAGCTATGCCTGTTTGTTTACGTATTGTCTATGGCTGCTTCTCACTCCACAATAGCAGAATTGAGTGGTTGCAACAAAGACTGTATGACCTGCAAAGTCTCAAATATTTACTCTCTGGGGCTTTACAGAAAACATTTGCTGACCGCACAGTAGGAAGTCATTTCCTTCAGCTCTAATATTTGGTCATCCCAGGATACAGCAGGATAGTCAAGATTTTTGCACCAATGGCAGATTACGGACACCAGTATTCCACACAAACAAACCATTTTAAATAAGCTCATAAGTACAGATAAGATTGAAGAAACTTTAGGGCTTTGGAGTCACACAGCAAAACCCTTCACTACCGTTCTGGGAGGGTACAGGCACCGATAACTTCCCCTGAAAAGAATACACCTTGAACTGAAGAAAAGGAAAGTCCATAGGCACCAAGCACAGATTCTAGCACCGTCGAGGTGGTGTGAGTTGTGCGATTACTGTACAGTTATGCTTTGTGGGTTTTACAGGTATGTTTTAGAATATGAGTACTTGGTCTTTGAATAAAATTTCTCTTGTGAATAGAGGGCTCATTCCTCTATCCATAGCAAGACTGTCACTGATAGAGCAATTCATAACAGTCAAGGACAGGAATTCAACAGAGAGCAAAGACTAGAATTTGGGGGTACACTCTTTCTGCCTGTGGATCTTGGGCAATTTATCTAATCTCTCTAAGCCTCAGTTTCCTCATCTATAAAATGGAACCAAGCTAGTATGGACCTCATTGGGTTGTTGTGAGGATTAAATAGTATAATTCATGGCACACTGTTGGGCATTATTACTGAATAAATGTTAGCCAATATTAGCCAGACGTGTTTAGGGCACGATACTAATTCTGAAATGGGTTTAAAAGCACAGCATCTGGTATCTGTTTCAGGACGAATGAAAGATATGGGAGAAAAATAGAAGGTAGAAGGCAGTTTAAACATGTCTGTACCAGGTGGAACATATAAAGCAAAGTTTCCTCAAGGCTGCCGTATGGCAGTGGCACCCAGGAGGCACAAAAGGAAAGCATCAGTGGCATCCCGAAATGAAGCCCATCATCCAAAAGGGTTTGGACAGTCCCTGACCGTCCATCACAAGGAACTCTTCCTGCCTTCACAAGTTTAACACAAAATCATGACATTGACACACAGCCCATCAGTAGTCACTGGAATAAAAACAAGCGTAAACAAAGGACATCACGTGAAGTGTTTACAGTGTGACTTTGGGCAAGTCACTTAGCTGTCCTAGACCTTTATTTTCTCAGGCGACATCACTACCCAACAGACATATCATACAAGCCACATAGATAGTATTAAATTTTCTAGTCACGTTAGAGAAAATAAAAAGAAGGAAATAAAATTAATTTGAATAATATACTTTATTTAACCCAGTATATCCAAAGGAATATTTCAGCATGTAATCAATAATAAAAATGTATCAATGACATATTTTACATTCTTTCTTTCATAGTAAGACTTCAGCTTGGTATGTATTTCATACTTACAGCACATCTCAATTAAGAATGTTCTGGATCAATAGCCACATGTGGTTAGCAGCCACCATATTGGATTATGTTGGTCTAGGACACACCTAGTTCTCCGGAAATCACTGATCCTAATAGCACACTTCAGGGTTGGGGACAATGGCAAGGATGAAAGCTATATGCCATTGGCCCATATATGAAAATTTAAACCACACCAGTTAATGATATTTTATCTTGCCATATAATAAAAAGGTAAGAATTTAAACTCAGAACTCAGGAGGACTTCTACAAAAAGGAACTTCCCATAAAGACCCCTCAAAGAGGCTAAGTATTAGATTAATGAATGTGACCTTCAGCTGAAGAAATTGTGTTGCTTCTCCTTCAAAGGGAGCTATTAGGCTTTCTTTAATTTCTTTCATCAGCATTTTGTAATTTAGCAAAAACCTGTACAAGAATGTTCATAGCAACTCTATTCCTAACAGCCAAAACCCAGAAATAACCCAAGTGTCCTCCAATGGGTGAATGGTTAAATAAAGTGGGTTATAGACACACCATGGAACACAACTCAGCAATGAAAGAAAATGAGCTCTTGAGACATGCAACAGTTTGGATAGATCTCAAGGGAAATACGCTGTGTGAAAAAAGTTCATCTCCAAAAGATGACATGTCGTATGATTCCATTTACACAACATTTTCAAAATAACAAACTTATGGAGACAGAGTACAGATTAGTGGTTGCCACAGGGTAGGAGTTGGTGGAGGAGAAATTGGGTGTGGGTACGAGGGATAGCATGAAAAAGTCTGATGGTAATGGCACAATTCTGTATTCTAACTATAGCTGTGGTTACACAAACACACATGTGATAAAATTGCTTTGAACTTTATATACACACATGCATACACATACACACACACACAAATGAATGTAAAACTGGTCCATTTCTTAAATCCAGAAATCAACAACGGGGCACAAGGAGAGAAATTACCGGTTCTCTGCGAACCCAAACAATTCTGATCCCAGACCCCTGTGCTCCAGTTACAGGAGTTTATTGCCTTCCAAATCCACAAAGTATGTTCTAAGGCCTGAATGAGCCAAGTTGCATGCTGCCCATCACGGGATGATGCAACACCTAATTGTAAAAACCCACAGTAAAGCCACGGCAGGGAGAGGCAGTTATGAAACTTACACAATGTGATTGTTTTTCTGCTTTCATTCAAAGACAAATTACACTTAACCTGTTTCTTTTTAGGTGCTCTGTTCTTTCAGAGTGCATATTAAAACGTTGCATTTTTATTTGTGTTATCCTTTTCCTAATGGTAAAACATTCGTAGATTTGAGGCTTAAGTGTTAGTCTAGTTAAAACCCTGAAATTTTGCACAGGTAATGCAGTTTGCGTTGTTTGGTCTGTGCACTTTCTGACCACTGGGAGGCTTCTTTTATTCCCGACAGTAAAAACCAGCAGAGTCGTCTTTCATTTGGAATTTACAAACATCTTACAAGGGAAAAAGGAAAACCCAGCGGCCCCTCCAAATACCAAGACTTGAGTGACTCTACAGTTTCGGAAAAGTTGGAATTTATGGAAGAACTCTGTGATACATACTTCAAAGCTCGGTTCCCTATTTTTAAATTTGGCATTCTACCTGCTGGAAACGAGCCAGCCACTTATAAAGCACGTTCATGCTTTCATTTCCCAGTTGGTGAATAAAGTAGAGCCAAGCACCATCTTTATTTTCGTCCATTTTATTATTAACGTATAGAGCTTAGCATATTGCTGTGGTTCAATAAGGGTTCTACAGTCACTGGCCCCTTGTTCATTATTTAACATAATTCTGTCCTGCTAGAAAGTGAATTTCCCCAAGTATACCCCCCATGCCCATTTATAGATTTTAGTCCATTTGATTGCAAAGCAAATGTTTGGGAGGAAAGGCTCATATGGCTCCTGGGATGTAACCCAGAGTTTTAGGAGAAGAGGGTTCAGAGTCCAGGTTCCTAGAATGCTGGAAGAGGAAGCTTTTAAGGGGTTTGCAGACTTGGAAGCATATTCTTATTTTCAGGACTTGCCTGGTTCATCCTCAACCCTGCCTGGGGTTGCCCTCTCTCCAGAGATGCCACTCCTAAAATATAGGTCCCATTCCTCCGTTATTTGACTACTGATGACAGTTAGCCAAGCTCAAAGACGATACCCAGGTAAGCTAGAAATTGCCATTATTTATAGACTCACTGCTCGATGTACAGAGCTCCCCACATTCTATTAAAGATTTGCAAAGCACATGCATGAAACAGAGTACATATTTCTT
This sequence comes from Phocoena sinus, assembly GCF_008692025.1. Lineage (NCBI taxonomy): Eukaryota > Metazoa > Chordata > Mammalia > Artiodactyla > Phocoenidae > Phocoena > Phocoena sinus. The sequence goes on from NC_045765.1 coordinate 159,463,183, forward strand.
GCTAGCCATCAGTCCCAAAGTTTTCTGGTGAAGCCAATTGAAAGAAGTTCCCATCAAACTTTTTTTTTCTTAGCTTGAAAATAAAATTGAGAACAAAAGTGGAGTATCCTCCACCTATAGCTTTTTTAGGATGGAACTAGGATTAACTGTCCCTGCTCCCATATTCACCTTCTTTGTGAGAAAATTCGTACCTTCTGTGTGTCCGGCGTTGCTCTGCCTCCAAAGCCAAGAGAGAGAAAAGCTTGAGGGTTGGGACAGAGACCTGGGATGAGCCCAGCCTGGAAGGGAGCAGAGAGATGCTAGTTTGCTTCCAAAGCTGCCCCCATCTTTTGGGCTGTGAGTTAAGGCAGTCAGCGGGGCTTCTGGGAAACATGACCCAGATTTGCTTTGGGAAAGCATGTCAGATTAAAAAGCACAATTGCTAAAAGCGAAATCTGTGGCCTGAGTGCTTAAAACTCGGCGCTTTCACGGCCGTGGGCCCGGGTTCGATCCCTGGTCGGGGGATTAGGATTCCGCAAGCTGAGCAGCACAGTCAAAAAAAAAAAAAAGAAAGAAAGAAAGAAAAGAAAAGAAAGAATCCGTGGCTTGTGCAAAGGTCACCCAACTAGAACCCTGAGTTCCAGGTTTGAGGTCCTTGTCTGCCTTCGAGTCTCCATGACTCTTTGCCATACACCAGTTCCTTGCTATTTGAAATAAAGCAAATATATTAAATTATCTTGGGTATATAATTTCTAAAGCATGTCTCAGTTTGTAAGAGGCACAGCCCAACAATTATTGGGTCTTCCTAGAAAAACAGAGCCCTTAAGCCAAATTCTGTTCCCATGTGATTCAAAGGAATGGTTTGTGCTAAAGGTTAATCTGAGAATCTCAGCTAGAATCTACAGGATGCGATTTTTTTTTAAGCCTAAGCATATGAGTAACGTAAATCCACGAGGACCCCCCTGGAGGTGCATAGTTTGAGGGAGGAGCCCGGAAAGAACAGAGTTTTGGTGTCTGATATAGCCAAGGGAACGTTCAAGTTTCCCAATCAAGTTCAGTCCCTGTAAGTGAGAAAGGTCAGAGTTCACTTTCCAGCGTGGCCTGACTTCCATGGGGATTTGATGAGTGTGTTTGTTTTGGGTGTTCCTGTGTGCACTGTGTGATTTCTTAGAGGCTGTTGAGTCCATCGCGAAATAAAAAGCACCAGCCACTGTAGCGCCTGCTACAGGAATGCCGAACACCGTGTAAGCCACATCTTTATGCAGGAAATTCGATCACTGTGGGCTAAATCTACAGCCAGATCTGACACAGGGAAGGCTATGAGGATGCTGGGAACAGTCTCTTTACATGGCTTTCTCCTCGGGCCCAGTCTTCCCTGACCGGGGCCTCACACGGTGGGAAGCAAGGGCAGTGGGTATATCAATCACTCCATTCTGGACTGCTTGCCTTTCTTCTGTAAAGTCTACAAGACATTTTTGTTTTGTTTTGTTTTGTTTTTTGCCATTTGTGCTTCTAGTTGCCTAGTCAACCCTCTGAAGAGCTGTTGCCAAGGTTGGACTCAATGGGGAGGAAAAGGGGACGTAACTGGTACGCAGTGACAAGAAGAGGCTGACGATGGGACAAGGCAAGATAAATGCATCACTCTCCAAGCAGCAGAGGTCCCTTTTGGCCCCTTCAGATAACAGACTCTCAGTATTGAAACGTCCTCAAGGTCAGCTGAGGGACCACATGACGGTCTACTGCAGCACCTCAAAATTTTCCTACAAGGGATTTAGATAGAGAAATAATAATTATTTCTTCCTAGGGGGTCTCAACGTTGTAACAGAAACAGCCATTAAGAACTCGAGGAGTTCTTAAATGGGCACAGAAAAGTGACAGGGTTTGCCAAAGATGATAGAAAGTCTACTAGAAATGCAAGTGTTTTTGCCTTTTCACATATTTTCTTTAAAAAAAAAAAGTATCTGGTTTCTTTGCAATAGGCCATAGTTCATCATGTTTATGAGATTTATTTTCTTATTGGATCAAGAGTTTGCTGGGGATGGGGGAAAAGAGGCTTAGGGAATTTTTTAAGCTCTACTTAAACAGTTAGGCTTATTAATTCTCATGAAGAAAAACATTTATTTAAAGAACTGCTTCACTGTTTTATAACCTTGTGAATAAACATACCCAGGGCATAAGTATGTGGAGGAAGTACGGAGAGTCAGTGATGAATAGGCTCAGAGGGATGAGGGGTCAGCAGTTACTAAGCACCCGGTGTTGATAGGTGTTATCTCATTTAGTCCTAATCCCAGGTAGATACTGTGTCTCCATTTTATAGATGTACAAACTGAGGCTTGAGTTCATAGAGGTAATAACATGATAGATCAAGGATCAGAACATAGGTTGGACCGAGGAGACGACTTTCCTGCTCCACACACTACGATGGAAAGAAAACTGGCTCAGATATAGGGTGTGGTGAGGAAGCTGTTCTGAGTCTCAAACCCGGTTCCCTGTGGTTGATTGTATGATTTTAGGAAAAATCGCTTGATTCATCTGGGCCTGTTTCCTGAGTGATTAAAGTCCTTAACTTCAGCCAAGGGCCAAACCTACCTTTTTGGATAAATATAACGTTTATGCTGCCCACTTTGGTGATGCGAACCAACCTAAGATGTTTTAGCAGATTCTAAGAACTCCCCCCAACACACATATACCTGCCCCGTACCCCAGCGCTGGGATTGTGGGGAGACCACAGGGCACGGGGATCTGGTCAGGGACAGATTAAGATCTAACAGGGAGCATGTGTGCTAGGGTAGAAATCATCCTCTAAGTATCATCTCATCTCAAGCATCGTCCACTAATTAATGAATTGAGACATAATTTAAATATCATGAAATGCACACATCTTCACGGTTCAGTGGGGTCTGTCTGACAATCGCATACACACAAGTAAACCACCACCCCGAGTAAGTTAAATATTTTTCACACCCCAGAAGTTCCCTCGTGCTCCTTTCTAGTCAATTCCAACCCCTCCTGAACCAAGGAGGCAACCCCAGTTGTGATTTATGCCGCCAGGGATTCATCTGTCATTTTTTTTAGAGCTTCATACATGTGGAATCTTAAGTGTGCATCCACGTTCAATGCTAGAGGAACATCCATAGCTGCAGGAGTAGATGGCGAGTCCTACTGACCGTGGAGTCAGGGGTGCAAGTTCATGAGGTGGGAGAGTGAAGGTCAGAGGGGCTGTTGGTGTTTGTTTCTTCTTTCCAAGAAGCTTATACGTTCTGGCTCTTTTATAGGGTCTCAAACAATACAGTACACAAATTACTTTCTCAATGAATATTTATTTAATCGGGTGATACTTACACACCTTCTGTGTCCATGCATTCACTTATACATTCATTCATTCAATAAAAATTTATTCCTGTCCAACTATATGAGCCTGAGACTACCTAGACAGCAGGATCACTTACAATGAAGACGCACAGAGTCTGTGCCGTCTGGGGTTCACATGCTAGTAGGGGAGACAAGCAATAAATGTGCCCTACCATGGAATGTACAGGATCACTTGGGAAGGCGGTACATGATATGAAAAATGAACCAAGGTCACAGAGGACAGAGCTTCACTCAGAGCTGTTTTAGGAAGTGATATCATGTCGCCTTAACCTGCTGCCAGTTTCAAGATGCAGGATTAAAATTGCTCTGTCGGCTGGAGCAGGAACCAGATTTCGAGCCTCAGGGTCATATTTGTTACTCATCGCTTTATTTATTTATTCACGGCCCAATGTGCCAAGTATGGTTCGATACTGTGACAATAGAAAAATAAATGAGGCACGGATGCTAACCTCAAGGAGTTTACTTTTTAGGAGTCACTGGTCCCTGGCAAGACTCTGCTTTTAAAAAAAGATGTGCAATTGGGAGGTTCCCTGGCAGTCCAGTGGTTAAGACTGCTTTTCTAGTGCAGGGGCCGCAGGTTCCATCCCTGGTCAGGGAACGAAGATCCCACATGCCATTCAGTGCGGCCAAAAGATAAAAAATAATAATCAAATAAAATAATAAAGTAAAAAAATCTACAATTGCTTTCTCTATTGTCATCGTACAGTGAAAAAAAAAATGAGCGCATCTCATGCACTTTTTTTTTTAAGTTATTTATTTATTTTTGGCTGCGTTGGGTCTTCATTGCTGTGCGCGGGCTTCTCATTGCAGTGGCTTCTCTTGTTGCGGAGCACGGGCCCTAGGCGTGCGGGCTTCAGTAGTTGCAGCATGTGGGCTCAGTAGTTGTGGCACGCGGGCTCAGTAGTTGTGGCTCGCGGGCTCTAGAGCGCAGGCTCAGTAGTTGTGGCGCACAGGCTTAGTTGCTCCGCAGCGTGTGGGATCTTTCCAGACCAGGGCTCGAACCCGTGCCCCCTGCATTGTTAGGCGGATTCTTAACCACTGCGCCACCAGAGAAGCCGCATTTTGATAAGTTTTCTTGAGTCACGCCTCAAGCCGCTTTGAATGGAGGTCACTGGACAGTTTTTGGAGATGCACGAGGAACCCGCTCTGCTGGACAAAAGCGAAAACACCTTTCATTCCTGCATGTTTCAGGCACCTCCCGGGTCTCTTGGTCAGCTCCCTGTCAGCAGAGGCTTAAGAAAATAAACCGCGCCCTAGAAGGCACACTTTGGGGATTTTGACAGTCCCTCAGAAACACAGCATCAAGTGTCCCAAAAGCTAATAAAATCAACACCCACCTCTCCCAGCTCTCTCCCTCTCCCTCCCTCCCTCCCTCCCTCTCTTTTTCTCTCTGTCAAGGTTAACCACGTAGCTACTAGGGGACAAAAGCTTTCGGACGTGTTCCACAGATGAATGTTTGATATCGTGGGACAGGACAGAACCAGAACAATCAACTCCTCTTGGGCCAAAACTTTCCCATTAGTGTGTATCAGAAGTGTGCAGGCTCTGATTGCAGCAGAAGTAAACAGGACATAATGGGTTTTCAATAAATGTTGCCGAACCAGACTCCAAGTCTATTTGGAGAGGTTTATTTGACGCGCAGAAGCAGCCAGGGGAATTGAGGACAGAAAGGTGAAAAGAGTTGAAGTTCACAAATGAAAATGAAGGGTGGGTTGTGACTGCACACGCAGACTCAAAGAGGAGAGACTCTTCTCATCGGATGACCAGGCATCTGGAACAACACCTTCATCCCAAATAGCCCAGATTCATTGTCAGAGTCATGAGAATGCTAGAGGCAGAAGGGACTTAGAGAGGTTTGGACTCCTTTTTTTCTGTTTGGTTGCTTGTTTTTTTAAACAAGAACGAAAAAACAACCTGAGGCTGGGCGTAGTAAAGTGTTCAAAATCCCATACTGGCTGAATCAGAATTTGATCCCAGATCATTTTCTAACTCTCTTTGTCCCTTTATGTCCCTCCTATGTACACAGCCAGAGAGTAAAGACAAGAATTTGGTGTCGAGAAATTTTAAAAGATGTTCACCTTCTAATAGACTGAAATTGGTTTCAATCATTTCTTTCCCATTTAACCAGAAACAAATGTACCTATACAGTGAGACTTATTTTTTCCTTACACTTTTTTAAGACATGGAAGACCGAGCAACTGAGAAAAAGAGAGAGACTCTAGTCTTAGATGAAACTCGGGGATCCCCTTCCTCTAAAGCCTGGACAAGCTCCAGAACAGACAGACCTTGGGAGCCTTTGGTCAGCCTTTCTGTTTCCTGGGTATTCGCTCTCCTCTAACAAGTTAATAAAATAATCAACAAAGGGCTGACACGTTTAGAATACAACCCAACATTTTTTCCTTAGCGCTTTGGTGTCCTGAGTCACGTCCCCTAGAAGCCAAGCCTGAGACCAGGGTCCCAGTGCTTGGGGTTTATTGAGGGACTGCTCTTCAGGAAAAACAGGTAAGGGGGTGTATTCGTTTCCTAGAGCTGCTATAACAAAGCACTACAGTGGCTTAAACAACAGATGTTTATTTTCGCACATTTCTGGAGGCTGGAAGTCCAAGATCAAGGTGTATTGGGTCAGACAGAGAAAGACAAATGTAATATGATATCACTCATATGTGGAATCTAATTTTTAACAATGATATAAATGAACGTATTTACAAAACAAAAACAGACTCACAGACTTCAAAAACAAAATTAATGGTTATCAAAGGGGAAACATGGGGGAGGAGGGATAATTTAAGAGCTTGGGATGAACATACAAACACTACTATATATAAAGTAGATAACCAACAAGGACCTACCATATAACACAGGGAACTCTACTCAATATTCTGTGATAAGCTATATGAGAAAAGAGTCTGAAAAGAAATTAATATATGTATATGTATAACTGAATCACTTTGCTGTACACCTGAAACTAACACAACATTGTAAATCAACTATACTCCAATAAAATTAAAATTTTTGAAAAAGGTGTTGGCAGGCTTGGTTTCTCCTGAGGCCTCTCTCCTTGCTTGCAATGACTGTCCTCATGCTGCCTCTTCTCATGGTGGCCCCTCTGTTCATAGACATCCCTGGTGACCCATGGGTGTCCCCGTCTCCTCCTCTTATAAGGACATCAGTCATATTGAATTAGGGCTCACTCTAACGGCCTCATTAACTTCATTACCTCTTTAAAGGCCCTCTCCAAATACAGTCCCACTTTGAGGTACTGAGGGGTTAGGGTTTCAACATATGAATTTTGAGAGGACACAATTAAGTCCATAACAGAGAGAGAGAGAGAGAGAATGGGGGATGAGGAGGACAGAGGAGGGGAGACAGGATGTGGTCTCAGGAAAGCCTAGTCTCAGCCTGGTCCATGGCGTGAGGGGGTCCTGGCACCATCCATCAAACCACAGAATTGTCCCACCTTGAAGTAAGGAGGCTGGCTCTTCCTATCACCACATCTGTCAGTTCACTAGGCAGCCCCCAGTGTGTGTCTGATGGGCAGGGGTCTTGGGGTATCTGCCCAGGCACCTCTAGGCAAGATCGTTTCTGTGAGTCAAGAGCATTTTTTGGAGAGGGTCACACAGGTGGCCTCTCAAGCAATTATGCAGCTGGGGGGCAGCACCCCCATACAAAGAGGGCCTGGGCGAGACAGCAGGTCTTCCCAGGTCTTCCCAGGCTCCGCTGTTTATTCCAGAAGCCTACCAGTCTTCTGTCTCCGTTGGAAGTTTCCACATAGGACATGAAAGGACTACGGGGGAGGGAAAGAGAGGGTCTGACCTGTTCTCTCCTTCAGCCCATGGCACCTCCAGTGACCCAGTTGCCCAGGTCTGAATCCTTGACTTCCGGTCAACCACTAAGTCTCTCAGCCCTACCTCTTCATCAGCTTTCAAACCCATCTTCTCTTCGGTCTTACGGCCATTGCCCCAGTCCTAAGCCCTATTACTAAAGAGTTTCTTCTCAGATCTCAGCCTCTAATCGAAGCCCCATCCAATTCTCCCACAATAGCCACGCCCTATGATGGGCTGCTTTCATGATAGGGATAAAGTCCACTCTTAAATTCGACTCAAGGGCCTTCCCCAATGCAGCTGCTGCCTTCAGCCTCAAAGCACGCCCCCAGCTCGTTCCTAACATCCCATCCACATTCAGCTCGTTTTCATCCTTAGACTTCCAACATCTATTCTCAGCAGGCAGCTTACCCTGCACTCTGCCGGCCACCCCTCCCCCACCCCACCCCCACCCCTGCCCCGGCCATCAGACGCGTCTCACGTAACACTTTTCCTGGGCAGCCTTGCCTGACCTTCACATTCAGTTGGTTGCCTCTGCTATGCGTTTATTTGCTCTGGCAATGGCACCTCATTGCAATTGAGGGTTTAGTGGCCCCTGCCCTTACTAGACCGCCAGCTTTCTGAAGGCAGGATGTGAATCTGTCTGGTTAGTCATCCCCCCAACCCGGCGTTCCTGCCCTGCCACCTCAAAGGGGCAATTTTAACTTTTCGTTTTTCTTTCTTAACCTTTTTTTTTAAATTGAAGTATAGTTAATTTACAATGTTGTGTAAGTTTCAGGTGTACAGCAAAGTGAATCAATTATATATAGACATGTATATAAGTATATGGATAACTGAATATATATATGTTCTTCTTCAGATTCTTTTCCATTATAGGTTACTACAAGATATTAAATATAGTTCCCTGTACTATACAGTAGGTCCTTGTTGTTTATCTATTTTATATATAGTAGTGTGTATATGTTAATCTCAAATTCCTAATTTACCCCTCCCCCCAGTTTTAACTTTTCTGTGTCTGTCTCCTTATTTGTAAAATGTGAAAATATAACACAACATTCCTCATAGTTTGGAGGATAAATGACTGAATGTGTGTGTACTAAGCGTTACTTAGAACAGCGTTTGGCGCACAGCAAGCCTAGGTAAGCGATGGTTTGTATCATTTCTATTGCTGCCAGACATAGTAGTCAAAGTGGTATCTCCAGCCCTGAGCAGAGGACTGGGCACGTCCTCTGTAAGATAAGAAAATCTGAAGGTGCTACAAGCGGCCTGGCAGCCAGTTTGGATTAAGCTCACCTTTATCATTTTGCAGATGGCAAAACCGGGGGCATGTGTGATCCCAGTTTCGGTCTTATCTCTGACTTTACTGGCCTCCAAGGCAAATATTTAATGCTGGTTTATAGCTGACACTAACAGCTTCGGTTAATATTCGATAAAGGCAAGAAAACAAAAATCTTCTCATCAGAAGAGGTGATTAGGTTACAACTAACAATAGTCACACCTCAAGTTAATCATTTTAGAGGGTAAAAATACAGTATGGGACTACTGGCTAATTCTCATGAAAGCCTGGCTCATCTAGCTATTTTATTAAATAAAGTGCAGCCCCCAGGAAATTGAGCCATATACCTGCATCTTTCCTGTGGCCCTGGGGAGCTCATCCATCACCTCGTCACCTCCTGCTGTCTGTGACCACTCTCCTTGGACCCATGGCTGGACTTTGCTGACTCACCAGGCTGCTGGCTTCCCTGGAGGGAGCCTCCCAGCAGAATCACCTCATCCTTCTCTGGGGCTCCTCTCTCCTCCCTCTCTCCTTCCCCTTCCTCCTCCGAAGAGCCCACCCTAATGCGCTGGGCTGACTGAGCTAGCCTTTGCCAGGGTGCCAGGAACAGTAAGCAGATGATTAAAACCTCTTTCACACAGAACACGTCCGGGCCCACAGATCCACAGCTAGAACGTTTTAGAGTTGGAGACCAAACTGTCTCCTTTCCATCTACACAAAGGCAGGGATAACCAGAACAAGGCTAATTTTTAAAATGCAATTCTATGCTTTTCGCCTTTTTCTCAAGGTTGTTTCTATGCCTCTCATTTCTTTCTCTGCCTTCAATCACCCGCTTTTCCCCTCTGGGATTTTTTGGTTGCTGCAGTTGTTTTCTTTTTCTCTTTCTTTTTTGTTTTTTGCCCCAAGTCTGGTCTAAAGGAGTTCTGTTCTCATTTCCTGTTTCCTCTCTAAGGGTATGATGCTATGTGAACACCTAGCCAGAATTTGGCAGAAAGGCATAAAAAAGCAGAAGGAATCAGACCCGTTAAGTGAGGCTCCCCACCCTGAAAACACCGCTCTAGAGAGTTCCACCCGGCATTCACCCAATGCTCATAGACACAGGAACATGAGTCATCAATGAGACAGTGTTACCACCCGCCTTTCTCCCCCCAGCCTCCCTAAAAAAAAAAAAAGAGGAAATGGCCTCTGACAATGGGATATATGAACAAGAGTTCCCCACATGGCGCAAAGCATGAGAACTTCTGCCACAGACTTCTGCTCTGGTTAGGGCATGCTGGGCTCATGTTTGGTTTTCAAACCTCAAATCTGAAGAAAAATGTCACTTGAAGTATGATTTGTAGAGAACAAGAGAAAGGTTGATTCAGAAGGAAAAACAAAGGCCAAATAGTACTACTGTTGTATGACTTCTATGATTTTTTAAAAATAATTATAATTTTAAAAGGAATATTTGGCAATTCAGAGAAAATGAAATGAAAAGAAGCAATATGATGGAAGAAGAAAAGATCAATTAGCCACACTGGTCAATAAAGCTGGAATGAGATGCAATTAAGCTTGCTCAAAGAAATGTTTGATTAAGGATTCCAAAAAGCTCTCTAATTGTGAGGAAAGGAAAGGAGATTCCGGGGTGAGTCTGTCTGACAAGGGAGGTTACAATTTGTATATGCCGCAGATTGAAATGAGAAACCCAACACCTAGAGTTGGTTAGGACAAAACAGCACGATTCCTAAAATGGAAAATTATGCTCCGTTCTCTAGTTAAAGGGATCTAGACCAGCTTTAAAATCTTTAGCCACTGTTCTTTCCAGATATCTCAGAACCATGTGAGTGAATATGCATGGCTAGACCAGCCCTCAATTCACTCCACTGTGGGTGCAATTCATCAAGGAAAAAGGGCAATTCATCAAGCATTTCTTCTCCAAGCTTTGATCCCCTAGGATGCCAAACGATATCTGATAATGATCTGTTCAACATCCATAACATCATCTTGGGAAAAGTACGATTTTAGGCAAATTGAAAATAAGAAGGATTAGAAATGATTAGACAGTCTATAACTGTAAAAACCATCTATGGTTTAAAACTATGTTTCTGGGACTTCCCTGGCAATCCAGTGGTTAAGACTCCGTGCTTCCACTGCAGGGGGTGTGGGTTCCATCCCTGGTTGAGGGACTAGGACCCCACATGCCACGTGGCAAGGCCAAAAAAAAAAAATACTATATCTCTGTTTCTTTTGATTCCACCAGCAATCTAGAAAGAATTAATTTTCATTGATTATTCAGAAAATGTTAGCGTTCAGGATTGATACACTGAATCCCTTTTCTTTTTCTGGTCTTTTCCGCCCGAGGGGAGAGGCTGCCTCCAAATCTCAGGCTAATATTCATCACGTCCCAGCCAACAGCTGTTCCCCACAACCATGCCTCCTGTTCCTGGGACCTGTCATTCCCACCTCCTTCCTTGCTGAAGAAAAGCAGACTTTTCTGGAATTGGCAGTAAATGGGCATTTTTCTCTATTTGTATCCTAAAGAAAAAGAAAACCTGTTTCAGAGAACAAGAAGTAGATTCCCCCAAAACAAACTCTTTAAGTAAGCAGTGTGTGTGCCTTGGTTATAAGCCACAAGCAATGAAAGGGCATATCTATGCATGAATTGGCAGTTCCCTGGGTCTTGTAATTCTCACCAGGGAGGCAGACTCAGCAAACCAATTAACTAATTAAACCAATTAACCAAATGTGTAATTAACCTTGAGAACAGAGATGTCAACACAAGCCCAACAAAGAAATTACCCTCCTTCTGGAAGTGCCTGGTGGCTTTAAGCCTTCTTGTTACCTGTCTTAAAGGCATATCCACAAAGAAAAAATTCTCTGGGCACAGAATTAGTGGCCAAGCAATAATACCATATAGATGGGATGGAATCAAGCCAAGGGCGGTGTTTCCCACCCCCATTACAGTCCACTATCTGTCAGTAAATATACAAGAGTTTTGGAGGACATTGTCCACAAAACACTGGCCAATTCATGGTCACTTCTTTTGAGAACACACATGTCCATTATGAAGAACAGGCGAATAGCTTGAAATTTTCAAACTAGCCCCTACAAGAAGATGGTCAAGCAGCTGGTAATTCAAACATTTGGTCCTAGGAGAAAAGGCACCAAGAAAGGGATGACAAAAATGTTTGTAGAGGTTTAATCTGTGCACAGAAATCCCCAGAAAGATGAACTTGTGTAACTGTAGGAACACTTGACTCCATGCAATTCTGTGGAAATTCATCTTTGCCAAACAGTAAATTCACGCCTTTCCATAATCACTTTTAAGTAGCTCACCCTATAAAATTTGGGTTTTTAAGTAGCTTCAGGAATGTTATTTAGCGTTAATGATGTAAAAGACACTGAGCTAAGCCTGTTTTCTTTTAGTAGCTTAGCTTATATTCAGGGGTAAAACTCAGAAAAAAAAAGTAACCTACAAAAATTTATATGTTAAGAACTGAATAGATAATATAGACTAGAGTCAAGTATCGACTGAGGGAGAATGACTGAGTGAGGCGGACTGAGACTTAGACCACTACTTATCCCATTTCAGAGAAACCAAAATCGTGATGGAGAGGTACATACAATCAAATCATTTGCAGGGGAAGTGAAAGCTAGAGCATTAGGAAATGTGAAGCCTATCAGGAGAATAAATATGTATGTGAAATCTCATACTGGATTTTCCTGTTCCTTTTTCATGAAAGATGCAATTTTCGACATTGACCTTGGGCAAGATCAAAGCTCACCTGTGCTAAGTCAGCACACACTTTCTAATCCTTAAGTAAAAAGATACACTTGTGAACAGTAACACTCAGCCAAGTTCACAGACTCTGCACACAATCAGGGACTTAAAGAGTAATTTATAACCAGGCAAGGATGTTTAAGGAACCATGTTTCATTCTCTAAACCAAGGATCCCGTTCCTGCCCCAAGTGCACAGCAAGCATGACTTCAATTAACCTCTCTGGGCCTCCATTTCCCCATCTGAAAAAAAATGAAGGGGTTTTGGAATAGAACATCCTGTGATCCCTCTCATGGTTCAAATAGACTGTTTTATTTTCCACCAATAAGGGACGAGACTCGCTGACAACAAACACTCCTAATACTTTGGATCAACCAGAACACTGAAAATTTGGTCCAAAAAACCTTTCTTAAGATAAAGAGATAGCATTTCCCTGAGAATAATTCCAGTCTCGTTGAAACTTTAGCCAGGGAACTTATCAGATAAAGAAACCACCTAGTTCCAGACCGTGGGCAGAGTCCAAGAAAGTCAAACCCACGGCCTCATGGGAATTTAGAATTACACAGTTGTTGGTCAGGTTGAGAGTAAAGAATGTGAAGTTGTTTATCCGAGATTCTCCAAGACCATGTGAGCTGGGGCTCAGTGTTTCCCAATCATATAATTGAAGAAAGCAAACTTCTAAAAAAAAGATGTGTATCCTCTCCTAGAGACTGTATACCGCCCAGTGAAGCACTGATCCCCACCCAGTGGGCTCTTTTTTATCTCTGCCGCAACCCCGAAACAAGATGGAGTCCACACAGGCTGAGTCTCAAGCATGGATGGATGGTGGTAATAAGAGGCTGAATTCCAGTTCTAAGTAAGGTGCTTCATACAAATAAAACAGATTTTGTTCTGTCTATCTCTATGCAAATCAAGTGCCTTAGTACTGACATGGTATGGATTTGTTAATAATTGTAATGTTTGATGTACTGTTAATATTACATGTGAGATGTTCAAATGTTTTAATTCCACTGAATAAATTCTGAGACAATCAAAAAATATATTAAAAGTAAGTCCATGATAAATATCATTATGTGTATAAAAACATGGGTTAGTCTGTTTGGTAGATTGGGTGGCTTATAAACAATAGAAACTTTTTTCTCACAGCTCTGGAGGCTGAAAAGTCCAAGATCAAGGCTCTGATGGATTTGGTATCTGTTTCATAGATGGCCATATTCCTGCTGTGTCCTTACATGACAAAAGGGGGAAGGAGCTCTCTGGGTCTCTTCTTTTTTTTAATTTTATTTAATTTATTTTTTTATACAGCAGGTCCTTATTAGTCATCAATTTTATACACACCACTGTATACATGTCAATCCCAATCTCCCAATTCATCACACCACCACCATCACCCTGCCCCCGGCGCTTTCCCCCCTTGCTGTCCATAGGTGTGTTCTCTACATCTGTGTCTCTATTTCTGCCCTGCAAACGGATTCATCTGTACCATTTTTCTAGGTTCCACATAAATGCATTAATATACGATAATTGTTTTTCTCTTTCTGACTTACTTCACTCTGTATGACAGTCTCTAGATCCATCCACATCTCAACAAATGACCCAATTTCGTTCCTTTTCATGGCTGAGTAATATTCAATTGTGTATATGTACCACATCTTCTTTATCCTTTTGCCTGTCGATGGGCATTTAGGTTACTTCCATGACCTGGCTATTGTAAATAGTGCTGCAATGAACATTGGGGTACATGTGTCTTTTTGAATTATGGTTTTCTCTGGGTATATGCCCCGTAGTGGGATTGCTGGGTCATATGGTAATTCTATTTTTAGTTCTTTAAGGAACCTCCATACTGTTCCCCATAGTGGCTGTATCAATTTATATTCCCACCAACAGTGCAGGAGGGTTCCCTTTTCTCCACACTCTCTCCAGCATTTGTTGTTTGTAGATTTTCTGATGATGCCCATTCTAACTTGTGTGAGGTGATACCTCATTGTACTTTTGATTTGCATTTCTCTAATAATTAGTGATGTTGAGCAGCTTTTCATGTGCTTCTTGGCCATCTGTATGTCTTCTTTGGAGAAATGTCTACTTAGGTCTTCTGCCCATTTTTGGATTGGGTTGTTTGTTTTTTTACTGTTGAGCTGCGTGAGCTGTTTATATATTTTGGAGATTAATCCTTTGTCCGTTGATTCGTTTGCAAATATTTTCTCCCATTCTGAGGGTTGTCTTTTCATCTTGTTTATGGTTTCCTTTGCTGTGCAAAAGCTTTGAAGTTTCATTAGGTTCCATTTGTTTATTTTTGCTTTTATTTCCATTACTCTAGGAGGTGGATCAAAAAAGATCTTGCTGTGATTTATGTCAAAGAGTGTTCTTCCCATGTTTTCCTCTAAGAGTTTTATAGTGTCCAGTTTTACATTTAGGTCTTTAATCCATTTTGAGTTTAGTTTTGTGTATGGTGTTGGGGAGTGTTCTAATTTCATTCTTTTACATGTAGCTGTCCAGTTTTCCCAGCACCACTTATTGAAGAGACTGTCTTTTATCCATTGTATATCCTTGCCTCCTTTGTCATAGATTAGTTGACCATAGGTGCGTGGGTTTATCTCTGGGCTTTCTATCTTGTTCCATTGATCTATATTTCTGTTTTTGTGCCAGTACCCTATTGTCTTGATTACTGTAGCTTTACAGTATAGTCTGAAGTCAGGGAGTCTGATTCCTCCAGCTCCGTTTTCTTCCCTCAAGTCCGCTTTGGCTATTCAGGGTCTTTTGTGTCTCCATAAAATTTTAAGATTTTTTGTTCCAGTTCCGTAAAAAATGCTATTGGTAATTTGATAGGGATGCATTGAATCTGTAGATTGCTTTGGGTAGTATAGTCATTTTCACAATATTGATTCTTCCAATCCAGGGACATGGTATATCTCTCCATCTGTTGGTATCATCTTTAATTTCTTTCATCAGTGTCTTATAGTTTTCTGCATACAGGTCTTTTGTCTCCCTAGGTAGGTTTATTCCTAGGTATTTTATTCTTTTTCTTGAAATAGTAAATGGGAGGGTTTCCTTAATTTCTCTTTCAGATTTTTCGTCATTAGTGTACAGGAATGCAAGAGATTTCTGTGCATAAATTTTGTCTCCTGCAACTTTACCCAATTCATTGATTAGCTCTAGTAGTTTTCTGGTGGCATTTTTAGGATTCTCTATGTATAGTATCATGTCACCTGCAAACAGTGACAGTTTTACTTCTTCTTTTCCAATTTGTATTCCTTTTATTTCTTTTTCTTCTCTGACTGCCGTGGCTAGGTCTTCCAAAACTATGTTGAATAATAGTGGCGAGAGTGGACATCCTTGTCTTGTTCCTGATCTTAGAGGAAATGCTTTCAGTTTTTCACCATTGAGAATGATGTTTGCTGTGGGTTTGTCATATATGGCCTTTATTATGTTGAGGTAGGTTCCCTCTATGCCCACTTTCTGGAGAGTTTTAATCCACTTGACTGCTGATGGGTGGGGCTGGGTCCCCTCCCTGTTGGTTGTTTGGCCTGCGGCAACCCAACCCTGGAGCCTACCTGGGCTCTTTGGTGGGGCTAATGGCAGACTCTGGGAGGGCTCACGCCAAGGAGTACTTCCCAGAACTTCTGCTGCCAGTGTCCTCGTCCCCACGGTGAGCCACAGCCTGCCCCCACTCTGCAGGAGAATCCCAAACACCAGCAGGTAGGTCTGGTTCAGTCTCCCCTGGGGTCACTGCTCCTTCCCCTGGGTCCCGATGCTCCTTCCCCTGGGTCCCGATGCACACACTACTTTGTGTGTGCCCTCCAAGAGTGGAGTCTCTGTTTCCCCCAGTCCTGTCGAAGTCCTGCAATCAAATCCCAGTAACCTTCAAAGTCTGATTCTCTAGGAATTCCTCCTCCCGTTGCCAGACCCCCAGGTTGGGAAGCCTGACGTGGGGCTCAGAACCTTCACTCCAGTGGGTGGACTTCTGTGGTATAAGCGTTCTCCAGTTTGTGAGTCACCTGGCAGTTATGGGATTTGATTTTACTGTGATTGCGCCCCTCCTACTGTCTCATTGTGGCTTCTCCTTTGTCTTTGGATGAGGGGTATCTTTTTTGGTGAGTTCCAGTGTCTTCCTGTCGATGATTGTCCAGCTGCTAGTAGTGATTCTGGTGTTCTCGCAAGAGGGAGCGAGAGCACGTCCTTCTACTCCGCCATCTTGGTTCCAATTCCAGCTTCTGTGGGAGGAGTCTGGCATGGCTTCACTGGGTCCTCTGCTTAGGGTCTCAAAAGGCTGCAATCATAGTTTCTGCCAGAGCTGAGGTCTCATCTCAGATTCCCTTAGGGAAGGATCCACTTCCAAATTCACTTAATTCTTCTGGCAATGAGTTTATCTCTGCTATTTAAATTATGTATCCTTTTCAAAAGCACAAGAGTGTACATTCTTGTACTCTGGGTCTCTTTTATAAGGATGCTAATCCCATTCATGAGGGCTCCAGCATCATGACCTAATCACCTCCCAAAGGCCCCACTTTTTAAATTAAGATTTCAACATATGAATTTGTGGGGGGGAACATAAACTTTCAGTCTTTAAGAAACACGTGCACCTCAATGCCATTTCTTTCAGACTTACATTAATTCTCTAAACAAACACTTATTGAACACATGCTAAGTGCCTGCCTAGGTCTGGAAATATGGTTAGAATTGGGGATAAATAAGTCAGTCATAGTTCATATGCTCAGGGATATTGTAAACTATAATCATATAAAGATATATATTGGAGTAATTAATACAAAGCTTCAGTATTTAACGTCACAAGAATTTTGGCTTTTTGTATTCCATGAACTGTTTTGTGAGTATGTTGTTCCTTCTAAACAGTGAATGACAGGAAAGAAATACAGATAAATTTGGTAATGTATTCAAGCATATCATAATGTACACAATTTTTAAAAATCATTTATAAGACAAATGGCAAATTAATTTTTAGGACCCTGAACATTCAAGGCAAGGTCGCATATTAGGATCTTTTTTTTTTTTTTAAGAGGGAGACGTGACTTTATTAGAAAAGTTAAAAAAAAAAAAGTACCAAAAACTGAGATGAGTTGGTCCTTAACAGATGCCTTGGTGGATGAGGCTGCTTTGGGCTGTGCTGGCCTTCTCCCGCTCCCGCCGCCGGGCAGGGTCCAACTCAAAGCAGCACCACAGCCGCAGGGTCTCATCTGTTGCTGCTGATGCCACTGTAGCCCCATCTGGGCTCATGGTCAGGCTAAGGACCTGGGCTGTGTGGCCTTTCAGCTCAGCCACCTTGGCCATAGTTGGGTTCCAAATCACCAGCTGTTTCTGGGCAAAGCCATGGCCTGAGATGAGCTCCTTGTAGTGGGGAGAACAGAGGATGGAGCACACCTGGGAATGGGCATCCACAGCCCTCAGACAGGCCCCAGAGCAGACGTTCCAGACACGAATGTGTCGATCACTTGTGCCCCTTCCAGTTGCCAGGACATTGGGTTGCCAGGGACACCAAGCCACAGCCTTGATAGCCTCTTGATGCTGGGTGAATGTCTGCAGAGGAACCCAGCCACCCTCTCCAGGAGCACTAGGCCACACGTTGACCAAATTAGCGTTGCCGCCACTGGCTAAATGTCATCCATCTGGGACCCAGCGCAGACCACACACTTCCTGGCTGTGGCCACTCAGTGTGGCCACATGGTGTTCTGCTACTTGAACATCATGGTGTGGGATGTGGCCAGAGAGTGAGCCACTACACGCGATATAGCTATTCCAACCGAGGGAGCCCACTCGGGCAGAATGGTCATGTTTCGAAGCCGTTTCTGCTGTTGCACATCCCATAGCTGCACTTCAGCACTGCTGGTACCCACAGCCAGGTAGTTTCCCTTCTTGATTGAGGCCACAGAAGATGTATAGTCCCCAGGCTGCTCCATTTGCAGCAGCTGCAGGAGGTCACCAGAGCTAGCACTCCACAAGTACACACTGTTGTCCAAAGCCACAGCCAGTATATTCCCAGAGCTCCAATCTACACGGTTCGGGTAGTAGTCATTCCGGATTTCAGGGGCATCCAGGATCCTGTCTGGCCGGGAAGGAATGTAACTGCTGGTCTTCCTGCTGGAGCTGGGCGTGGCCTTCTGGCTATAGAGTACTTTCAGTCTGTTCTGGTAACCTTCTGGGGCATTTTGTGGTTATCCACTGAGCCGAAGCATCTTGGCTTCCTCCACATGAAAACCGTTCAGGTTCAAAGCCCATGCTTTCTGATGTTCCTTCTTGGTGGGTGTCTGACTGTCTTCGGGCTGCTTCTCCTTGCTCGGGAGGAAGCTAGCGACCTCCATCTGGGAAGCACTGCGACGGGGGATAGGGCGATCGGCGCCAGGTTTGCTGGGAGTGGTCTGAATCTTGGAGCTGGATTTGCCGGGAGTTCGGCCCCGGGGTCCTCCCGGCGCTCTGGGATCGGTTGGCTGCCCGCATAGGCGAGGGGCCCGGCCCAAGGCTTCCTTCGCTTTGCGCTGCCAGCGCGCAGGGGCTGCGTTGGGCATGGGTGTAGCCGGCTGCCCCAGCAAGTGCAGGTCACCCTCGAACGCGAACTGGGCCATGGGAGCGTCCCCGGATCGCTCGGCCCAGCCGCCTCTCACCGCCAGGTCAAAGCAGGCTCCGATCCCAGACCCTAGGATCAGTATTAAATGTTTGCATCTAGAAAAGAAAATGATTGTAATAGTTTTAAAGATATTACACGGCTCTAATTTGCTTGTATTTTACAGACTTCAAAAAACACTGAAAGGTTTGTTTATAAAGGCTTCCAGATGATACTTTTTTTTTTTCTTTTTGGCTGCGTTGGGTCTTCGTTGCTGCGCGCAGGCTTTCTCTAGTTGCAGCAAGCGGGGGCTACTCTAAATTGCGGTGCGCGGGCTTCTCATTGTCAAGGCTTCTCTTGTTGCGGAACACGGGCTCTAGGCACGCGGGCTTCAGTAGTTGTGGTGCACGGGCTTAGTTGCTTCGTGGCATGTGGGATCTTCCCGGACCAGGGCTCGAACCCGTGTCCCCTGCATTGGCAGGTGGATTCTTAACCACTGCGCCACCAGGGAAGCCCCAGATGATACTTTTATGACAGAGGGAATACAGAGACAAAAACTAGAAAGGAAACATTCAGAGCCCCTTTTACAAGTAGGGAGTCACTAGGCTGGAATCTCATCTCCAAAACTGACCGGCCACGCAAAGGTCAAGCTACTTTCTCAGGGCAGCCCAGAAGCTTGAGAAGATTCCCAGAATTCCTGGACAGTAAAGCACAATTTCCCAGAGGATGCGCCCACTGCTCCCCTTCTTCCAGCCTCTGTGCTTTCACCCTCTCTTCCCCACTCCCACCGCTGGGCTCTGCCTCCTTACACGGGATTTAACTTACGTGTACATAAAAGAAAATAAACATCTTACACTGAAGTATAAAAATGTTGAAAGTTGTGGAATAAAATGAATTCCCTCCTCACCTCAAAATGTTTACAGATCTAATGGCCTTTACACGTAATGACATCACATCATGTCGTTATCAGTACTGTTAGACTTTTTGGCAAGAACTGTGATTTACTCATCTTAACACACAGATTTGAATGGATTTACTATTAGAAATGATAAAAGATCCCTTTAGACTCTGGAGACTGAGTTTAGGAATAAAACTAAAAGAGCGTGTTAGTAATTCATCATTACCAAGATACACAGGAACAATGAATGAAAAACATGAAGTGCTGGGACCCTTGTAGTACAGATTTCCAGGCTAGATTAACTTTCTGAAAGCAAAGGCCACTTTTCTCCTAAACGATATGCAGCCGTTTCCCTGGAGCTGGGTCAGTGTCTCTCATGCTGCATTTAGACTCTACCCCATTGTCACAGAAAATTCTAGCGAAAGTCTGCCTGCAGTGCCATTGTGTATTTGAACATTCACTACAATGCTGTTTTTTATGGCAAAACACACACACACACACACACACACACACACACACGATGTTAGAGCGTCTCATAACTTAAGCTTCTGTTCCTAAATAGAAATAAATTCCCGAAAATTTCTTTCGGGAGAGACCTCACCTCTGCACAAGATGCTTTGCATATACTGATTGGTGAAGCAGTTTCCTTGAAAATAACCCAGTTTATTCATAGGATTTGGGAACTAGCATAAGTAAAATCACTGGCAAACAAAGCTTGAAATAATTTTTCCTCCATTTAATCTCTTTTAAATGGACCGTTTGATTTATGAATAGAGTAATCATAATGCAGACTCCGTTCGGGGAGAAAGCATATGTAAGTGACTGGAAAGGATTGGAGGTGTCGTCACAGTATATTAACTCTCATGTATGATATACTCACAGTAGCTACTAAACCGTGGGGATGGTTCTGCTTCAGAGTTGCTCTTAAACTCACCCAACTTACTCAATGGAGCTTGGGCATCTGGAACTGAAATACAATGCACAGTAAAAAAACTATCGTACAAGAGCATGGTACCTTGACCACAGGGAGGGAGAGTAAACACAAGAACAGTGGGACCACAGTCACTTCCACTGGCATATCTAAGTTTCAGGGAAATGCTGGCTTACTTGCATTTTTCTTCTTTTTTAATTAAAAAAAAAAAATCTACAACCAGCCTGTCAGTTTACAGCCCTGGAAAGATTTTTGTAGCCAAAATACAAACTTCCCAGAGGGGCTAAAGACTCTCTCACACGTAAGTCAATCAGCATAAATAGCTCTTTTCAATAAAATTAGTATTAGTATGTCTTTGAATATATGGTTATTTAGCATCGATTATTATTGTTTCTTGATAGAGATGTCATTAAAATGAAGGGTTTTTTTTCCTAAAATTAATGAGCAAAAATTACCAGATTGTACTATTAACGTATTGACTCCAAATAAGATACACTGGAACTATTGATAATTTGAATTGCTGAAGCTTTTAAGATGTTTAAAATTCTTTATAGTTCTCACTCCTATAATCCTTCGTGCATCTAGTTGTTGCTCCTATTTCAACTAAAAGATGAAAGGTTTGCCCAAAATATAGACTAAGTGCAGGGAAGAAGTGATTTTCTTGTTTCTCTCTCTCTCTCTCTCTGTCTCTCTCTCTTTTTTTTAACATCAAGGTGGGAACAAGTACTGGTTTTAATTTTAAATAATCCTTCAAAATATTTGTGAAAATGCTTACAAACAGTAAAAATCAACAATTAAAAAAAGGGGGGGGGGAGAAAAAGAATTCACAGTTACCTAGCGGCGGAAAGCCCTCTGGAAAGAGTTTCAGCACACCGACTCCCATTAAGGAAAAATATTGAGCGAGTGATTGGACAGGGGAAATGTGAACACAGAGTTCATCATAAATATTGATAAGCCAATATCAGATCCTGGGTAACCAAGAGGACCGCGGGTGGGGAGATTCTTGTTTGGGGCTGGAATGGAAACCATATCAGATGGTATATGGTGCTTGCTTCATCTGAGCTTAGATTGTTGGTCTCTGTTCAGAATTAAATGATATGGTTGATAGTCTTCCAGAAACAAGGTTCTAGACTCTCCACCAAGCTCGCCTCTCCATCCACTGCTTTCAGCTTTAGCGCAGGGGGGTAAGTTTGCTAATCCCACAATTCTCGATGAAGACCTGTGGCTGTGAATTCTGAAGGTGATTCCCCCTTTTTCTCTTACAGCCCCAAAGATTGTTTCTTACCTCGTGCAGCCCACACAGGTTGATACAGAACC
This sequence comes from Phocoena sinus, assembly GCF_008692025.1. Classification (NCBI taxonomy): domain Eukaryota; kingdom Metazoa; phylum Chordata; class Mammalia; order Artiodactyla; family Phocoenidae; genus Phocoena; species Phocoena sinus. The sequence goes on from NC_045765.1 coordinate 159,485,089, forward strand.
CAGGTGCCTCGGGTGGGGTTTAGTCTACTCTTCCACTTTTGAGAGAAGCAGTGTAACTCACTGCCTTCACTTACTCTGGTTTCCACCACAAATCTGTTCCTAGACCCCAAAGAATGGATGACTTGAACTGTGTAGTCTGGATGAAAGAACAAAGAAACAACCTTCCATTTCCATCTCTTTCTTTCTCCAGCCAGTTTATTAATAAATTGTCATCTACAGAGCATTTACCACTAGAATACCTAGCCATTTTTATGAATGGCAAGACTAGAGAAAAAGCCCCCATACTATGAAAGTAATATGGACCTAAAACCTGATGGTGAACACACAGCACTTCTCTGCTAGTGTGTAGCAAGCGTGCCTTTCAGTCCTGGTTAAAAGCTACCAACTTGTAAAACAGTTCAATAGGAAACTTTCGCTTTGAAATTGTGATGCTCGATTGTCAGCGCTAGAGGAACCATTTCTGATGCTTTTTGCCCCAGATGAACCATTTTACCAACAGCCATTAACTATCTCCACACTGATAACCATGTAGTTATGTTCGTCAGAAGCCCTGATCCCTTGAATAAATGTTACTGAGCCCACTATTTAAAGGAACCCTCCGGCAAATCCTTTGGCAAAGCAATGAAAAAATTTACAGTCAAGCATGGCCCTCTAGTGCCTGTTTTGTAAGTCTATCATTTCACGTTACTAGGTTTGCTAAAAGTAGGCCTTACACATTGGCAATAAGCATTTGCTCACCTCAACCTAATACCTTGCTATTTATTACCCGTACTGAGAATGTGCAGACCTCATGAGATGCAAAACCATGCCAACATCTATTAAAGGGAAGCCAATTAGAATAAACTTAGCCATCAGTTAGGCCATTCCTCGTGTGAGGCATTGGCAGGTAACACTGAGAGACAGTGTGTTATTGTTTCAATGTACAAACTGGAGTCTGATTATCTGGCTTTGAATCCCAGTTCCCATGAAAGTGTCTAAACTTCAGATCCCAGTTCTATAAAATGTGGATGACAATAATAGTATTTACCTTCTACCTTGAGCTGTTGTGAAAACAAATTAATAAGACAATGAATATGGTAAGTTAGCATGGTACCCGGCACACTGGCAAAAAGACCTACCACTTCAGAAAGGAACTGGAAAAGTCTCAGTACTGGCTCCAGTGGGACGTTGGAGGCCTGCACTTATCATGGCAGCCTCAGCGTCTTCCCTTTAAGTTCTTCCCCCTAGCTAGCCACAGAAAAGGGTTGAGCTGAATCAAGAGTTTCCACTGGTTTTGAACAAAGGTTGGCAGCAGTCACGGGGCCTCCATCCCTCCCATCCTCATTGGCTCCCATCCACACTGTGCCAAGTACCACATCAACAGGATGCGGAGTCATCTTCCGTGGTCCCAGCTGGCTCTGATTGTGCTATAATGACTTGGCTATAGCAGATGCTAGGATGAAATCATGTCTCAACTTCACCTCCTGAATGCAATGTTGTTTATATTTGCCCAACACTTCCCCCCTCCCCTTGGGTCTTTTAAAGAGCATGCCAAAGGCTTTGTTTCTTTTACCTGAATAAAGTCTTCCATTAAAATAGTTGAGAACAGTTAGTCTTCCTGACACTTTGCAGATCTGGAAGAGAGTTTTCATAGCTACACAGTCTTCCCCTCCCCAGAGTCTGGCTTCACACTGAGCGAAAGTGATCCTTCTAAAAATCTAAACCAGATCATGCCACTCCTGTGTTCCAAAAACCAGAGTCCTTAGATGGCTTACAGGCAGTAACATAATCTCCACTTAGCCCCACTTCCTCTTCCTCTACTCTCTTCCTGGCTTCCTTGCTTGTCTTTGTATACCCGCAAGTGCACTCCTACCTCAGGGCCTTTGCACCTGCCCTTCCCACTGCCTGGAATGCTCTTTGCCCCAGATATCTGTGTAGCTCAATTCCTTGCTTCCTGCTGGTCTCAACTCAAACGTCACCTTATCAGGCAGGCTTTCTTCTATTATTCTATATCAGATAGAACTCTCCCTCGCACGCCTCTCTCTTTCCTTTTACTCTGCATGCATCACCACCTTGCATATTATATACTCACTGAGTTTTTGGCCGGCTCCTGCACTAAAATAGAAAGTTGATAAGAAAGCGTCTACTTTGTTTGCCACTGTACCACCAGCACTTAGACCCCTGAAGGTGTTCAGTAGGTGCTCAATAAATGGTTATTAAATGTTAAAAGAACTACTCCCTAGGGGACTCAGCAGCAATCAGATCTCTCATTCTAATGCCTATTTACCCAACAAACGGTCGCATTGCTAGTATCCTTCTTGTCAGTCTAGTTATTGTTCTCAACCTTCTTGGATTCTTTTAAGTTCCTTCTGTGCTTCCCACACATGACCCACATTTCTTTTTCACCAGTATTCTGGGACACCTTATATCACTCTCTACTCCCTGATTCGTTTTTTGTAATAATCTACAGAACATTGTTTCACGAATTGTTTAAAAACACCCCACTCATAACAACGAACATACTGTTTTCAGTGCGTATAACCTTGGTGCACATAGGTAGCAGTCCTTCTTTGGTTTTGCCTCAGCGTTTTGTAGGTGCTCTGCAGCTCTGAGGTAAGATGAGCTGCTAGGAAGATGGATGATCTATCCACAAACAGCGATGGTTGTATAAAGCCAAGCCGAGACCCTATGGGTGTAAAGATCCTATAGGTATAAAGCCAAGAAGTTGGATGTTTGAATTGAGTTGTATCTTGCTTTCCAGTTCTTTCTTAAAAGCATTGACAAAGCATAAGTTTGGTGACTAATACGGAATTTGAATTTCTCTGAGAAAGATAAGGAGGCAGCAGGACAGAAAGCCTGACGGGGTCCCACTGTTAAAGGAAAGAGTTCTGAGAAAAAGAAGCTTGTTCTTACCATAACTTTCAAATAACAATAAAGAGAAACTTATCGGGAAGAACGATAACAAAGAGAAGAGGGAAATCTGGAAGAAATGAAAATAACAGAATTGACATTGGTTTTATGGTTCTCATTCATAAACATGCTAGAAAATTCTGGATCTAACCTGTACTAGGTCCTCATCCCGTTTCTTCTGTTCTTTCTATTGGCAAGACTGCTGTACTCTTCTAGAACTGCCCGGCCTGGGGAGAAGATAAAGAAGAGAGAAGACCTGAATTCCCTCAGGCCCTCCAGGGAGGGACTCCCGACCCGGCTTAGAAACCTCTATCTCCTACTAGCTGTGCATCCTTGGGCAAGTTACTCAACTTCTCCCTGCCTGATGGGGATAATAGTAGTATCTGCTCCTGTGTCAGATAGGAATAATAGTAGCAGTATCTGCTTCTTAGGGATATGAGAAGGATTACATGAGTTAATGCAAAGCACTAGAATAAGGCTTGGTACGTTGAAAGTGACCAATAAATGGTAGCTAATATTCCCAGCAGCTTAGGAATTTCTTTGCTTCTTATTCATGAATTTAAGGTCAAGGATTCAGTATCTGTATTGATGTTAAAGCAACAAAAGTACTCTCTTCTCCTAGCTTCAACTATGTAGCCTTCACCCAGAGGGAAAGTCACCTAACCACTCTCTAGACTGGGGATGGCTCTGCTCAAATGGAACCTCTTTTCTGCCACAACCAATCCCAGGGGAAGCGAGTCCTACTCCAGATGGTGTATATGTGAAAGATGGCATGCTATTTAGAATCTTGATCATGAGACAGTGTTGAAAGTGGTTAAACTTGGGGATTTTTCTGGAATTCACCTACTCGATCCACCGATTAGTGTAATTAAGACTCTGTCATAAAAAAAAAAAAAAAAAAAGGAGTCCATCATAAAGGCTTAATACAGGTATGTCTCAGTACCTGGACCCTTAGCCATAAAGAAAATACAAAAACTTCAGAAAGAAACTACAGAGGAAGACCTTAGCTCAGTTCTTCCACCATACGTTTTCCCCTACCCAGATGGCCCTGAATGGAATGAATGAGATGAGTGGGGCACAGCTCTCGACAAACAAACCACCGATGTGTTTATACAATTTGTTAAACAGTGCTCCATGGATTATTGTGTTTTAAAAAAAAGTCAGGGAGTGACTCATTATTTTTATAATAATAATAATAATCTAGCATTCTACAACTAGATACATGCTGCTATTGGGGATGAAAGTACAAAGGAATCAAGGGAATGCCTTCTCTTCCAGAAAGGGAAGCCATGTAGTTGCAGTCAACGTCTTTGCAAAAAGACCCATCACCCGGGAGCGACCACACAGCCTACAGGAGAAGGGACAGTGGCATTTACTGAGTAGTATTACCTGCCAAGGCATGTCCAAGGAATGTCACTTAAGTTATTCAATCACCAAACAACTGTATGAATTAGCTAGTATTATCTCCAGCGTAATAAGGAAGCATCCAAGCTGAGACTTAACTGACCTGTTCAAGGATGTAAAGTAAATGCATGACAACACATCACTGCGGCACTCACTGTGAACACCAGGTCCCTCTGGGAGGCTTAGTGCCACACTGGTCTTCACGTCATGAGCAGAATTTTGACCATGTTAAAGTTGTCCACATCGTAATCAGCAGAACCTATGAATATGTTACATTACATGGCAAAGGGAAATCAAAGTAAGGGAGATCAAATTAAGGCGGAAACAGACTAACCTTGAGATGAGAGTGTGGACAGAAACATTGCCTGCCATTCTAGTAAACAAGGAATGTTGCCTGCCATCAAAACTTCAGCCACTGCAGCTGCCCCATCAGTGCTCCCGGAGGGGGATTCAGGATGGAGAAAAAGTACTGGCCCTAGGTAGTCAAGCTGCACATCTAAAGAATACTTTCAATGAGCCCAGACCCTTGCATCTTCCCATACATAGAAAAGCACTAAAATCACTAACTTGAGATGTCTGGTTTTTGTGATTAGCAGTAATCTTTTGATGTTCGACTACATGTTTTGTTTTGTTTTCAGCAAAAACTCCTATGTACCCTGGCTCTTCCCTTACCTCATCGGAACTGTTCCCCAGGGCAATCTGGGAGGCTGTCTCCCAGGCGAGAGTCCTCAGTAAGGTCCTCGAATAAAATGCATCTTGCAACTTTTAGGTTGTGTGTTTTTCTTCAGTCCACAGGAGGTTATCCTGGATTATCGGGATGAGCCCAATGTAATCACAAACAAATGTCTTTATAATTGACAGAAGGAGGCAGGAGGGCCAGAAACAGAGAAGAAGATGTGAGAAGAGGACCAGAGAGGGAGGGAGATTTGAAGACATTGCACCGCTGTCTTCAAAGATGAAGGAAGTGACCATAAACCAGGAATTCAGGCGGCCTCTAGAAGCTGGAAAAGACGAGGGAACAGACTCTAAAGACGAGGAAACAGACTCTCCCCTAGAGCTGCCACAAGTAACACCACCCACTGACACCTTGATTTTAGCCCAGGAAAGACCCATTTTCAGACTTCTGTCTTCCAGAACTGTAAGATAATAAGTGATGGTGTTTTCAAGCCACCAAGTTTGTGGTCATTTGTAACAACAGCCCATAAGAAACAAATACACCCTATTACTACACTTTAATTTACGTCAGAGTTCTGCAAACATTTTCTATAAAGGGTCAGGTAGAAAATATTTTAGAGTTTGGGGGCCAAGGGGCCACATAATCTGCTCTTGCAGTTCTGAGCAGCCTCAGACGATACACCCACGACTGAGCTCGGCCCTGCCAGCAGCAGTTTCAAAATAGGCTGAATAGGGGCTCCTCTGAGGGAGGGCACACAATGGGAGGGAGCCCTTAGAAATCTGACCTCTTGAAATTCAATAGCCCTTTTAATGGCATTATTACACTGTCTCGCAATTGTATAATGTTCACGTAAACCTTATTCTTCTGGCGTTCAGCACCTCTGGAGACGCAGTGTGACATGATTTAAAAGAAGCACTTGGGGTCAGGAGACCTGGTTCCAGGCCGGGTTCTGCTAATACCTGAGTGACCCCGGGTAGGCATTTTTACTCTTTAGGCCTCAGTTTTCTCAACTATGAAATGAAGCACTGAAGCTGGAAGTGATCAATCAATACAGCCTCCTTCTGGTTTCTTTTTCTCATGATTTGCAAGTGTTACTCCCAGGGACTGGTAAAGCCAGGAGTGATGTAGAGTTTCACGGTGATTCTGTTTCTCCTCGAAGGTGATATTTGTGGGGATGTTCATCGATGTCACGGACAGAAAAGGAATCCAACCGAAGCTGATAGCTCCTTCCAATTGTATGAACACAGTTAAATTATAGACTCTGGGAGGAGGAAAGGGTAGAACAGTGGAATAAAGCTTCAAAGGCAGAACAACTGGCTAAAACAAACAATGAGAGGAAGCCGGAGCCTGGAGAATTACGAATTCAGAAAATAAACTTAGCTGTGTTCTCAGAAGTAAATCCCCTGGGCAGACGGGAGGGTAGCCCAGTGTGCAGCCGCTTAGGGGATTAGATTTGGTTCACGTGTCCACAGAGAGAACATTCACAGGTAGGAAGCAGATAGTGACCCGCTTTGCCCTAGACTCTAATGGGCTCCGGAAACAAGTTGGTGACGAGGATGACGAAGGTGATGGGGAACACAAGTGCTTTTAGGGTAGTTCTTCTTCAACCAAGAGAAGAGTGGAGCACGTCGTCACAGAGAAGAGAAAAGCAACCGTTCTGAGAGCAGCAGAGCACGTTGCATCATAAACTCGCCTTTAAATTGTATTGCCAGTATGGTAACCGGTAGCCATGAAGGGCTTTCCAGATTTAAATTTAAATTCATTAGAAGCAAATGAAAATAAAGATTCAGTTGTCACAGTAGCTACATTTCAAGTGCTCAGTAGTCAGTGGCCAGTGGCTACCACATGGGACAGAGGAGGTTATAGCATTTCCATTAGTGCACAATTCTGCCCTAGACCTGTACTATAGCCGCTAGCCACAGGTGGCTGTGAACAGCACAGATATAGAACATTTCCATCATCACAGAAAGTTCCACTGGACAGTGCTGCCTTTTAGCTATTTTTCTGCACCTCCTCCTGGATCATCTGAACGACTTTCAGAGTCAAGCACCGTGACGATCTCAGAAAAGGGACGTGGTTAGATGTAGCTAGGTAGTCAGGACCCTTGTTTCATGATTTACGTGACGTTCACGTCAAGGTTTTCTTTTTTCCATTGCTTTCCTCGTCCTCTAGGTTATAACAGTAACTTGCCCGGCTGCAGATGTATGACCAGCACCTCCTGGCTCAGGTTTCAGATGCAGTTTCCAACTGAAAGAGGAGTAGAAGACACTCCCAGACACCTCCCACCTCCCTCTCACCATCCACCCTGCCCAGTTCCTGCCCTTTTAGCCACCTTGAAGCACTGCACCGAAGGAGTTTCCCAGGAAGGGAGTTGGGGAGGATTTGGAATCTAAAGAGAGGAGGAAAGATCTCGTGGAGCTTTATTATGGCCCCCAGATGATCATACATGAGTGTCCTCCTCAGTAATGGAAGAAAAAAAAATCTCCAATGCCAATGGGATGGAGGGCCCAGACAGCAGCAGTAACCCACAACTTCTGTGCACCCCACACGTGGACACACGAACGCTGTGTCCATCCACACGGACAGAAAAAGAGAGACAGAGAACAATTGCTATGTGTGACAGACAGAGTTTTTTTCACGTTATAAACACACTCCTTTTTAAAGCCCTCGGATCCTCCACAAACGTCACTGCCACGGCCGTGAAGCTTGCACAAGGCATCCCATTCAAAATGTTTCTCACGTGGGAGCTGGGTTAACAGAAATGTGTGATCTCTCTCTCTCTCTCGCCTGTCCTCTTCTCTTACTTGAGAAACCCTTCATTAGACTCACTTGTTTGGGTTTAAACCACCAAGACGGGTGGACAGTTTCCAGAAGGGTAACAATATTCTACTGGAGAAAGCAAGAAAATCCTGGATTTTACTTCACTGGTTTTCACATTAGCTCAGATTCATTAACCACATTTACGTAGAACTTATTTTGGTTTGGGGAAGCAAGTGTGTGGAGGGTGACTGATGGCAGGAGTGTATTCCTACCTGGTGCAGAAGAAGGGCTTTGGCTGGAATTCATAAAATCTTAAGGTGAGCAGCATTACTAGTCCAAATCCTCACTGGATACAGAAATCCCCACATGGTTCCCCAAACCTACTTCTCTAGATCCTGCCTGAACACTGTAAGAGATTCTTTTTATTTTGTTACTGCAGACCGCCTGGGATCAGAACAGATCTGCCCATCACTCTCTTTCCCTAAGTTCGAGCACGGTATGCATATGGGTGAAAGTACATGCTTCTATGTGCGGCATCTCCTTAATCCCTAACAATCGGGTGCCGACTCTCCTTTTGTTAGATGTATACAGTTTTGACACTTTTTCAACTTTTCCCTCCCACTCTTATAGGATAAACTTCCTCTTCATCTATTGCATGATTCTAGAGAATGGCTCAGATTTCTGTCTGCTGCCAAATTTCAAAAGTGTGGGTGGTAAAATTAAATACAAGCAGCATTTCTATGGCAGTGATGACTGTAATTTTTTATATGAGAAGCCAACGCTTGTCATTTGATGCAGCCTCGAGGGCCCAAGCCCTGACAGAAGGAAATCTGATGAAGTCGAGTCAGTGGCCCCAGTTCTGCCTTTTCCATGGACTAGAACTGGATGTTTTTGTCTCCTCCCAAGTCTGGTAAACTTGTACGAGCTGGTTCAGAGCCTCTTTACAACTCCTGGGATGACGTGCATTTCAAATATATCCCAATGTTGAAAGCATGCTGCTTTCCTTGGAAAAACAACGATGAAGAAACAATGAACTAGAATGTCCCTGCTTTCAAAGGAAGCACATAATACATAGAATCTCAACAATGGGGATTTTTTTTAATGATGAAAATTAAAGATTTTGGGATGTATCGAAGCTGTTGTTAAATCAGAATTAGAATTCATTCTAACTCCAGAATGCTATACTTTTAAAAACCTCTAAATCGAATTGTTGTTATAAGGACTCCCTGAAAGTTAAAGGAGACACTAGGACCTAATATTTTTAAAGCTTTATCGTTCAAAATAAGGAGGCATCATATATTTTGTGACAGTTACTCTTAAGAGAAGTAAGGAACCACCCAGGGATTGTTCTAGGTTACAGATGATAAATGGTTAAGGAAAAATTTCAGAAACTCTTCAGATTGAAGTCTCAAGATTTTTTTTCATAGCCTTGTATTTATATGATTCTGTTTTCACACCTTGAATATAGAAATTTTAAAACCAAGGATCTTAGGTAAAAGATTCAACACTAGATTTTCTTGATTTTTTTTGGTTTTTTTTTTTTTTTTTGGTTTGGGGTTTTGGTGTTTTTTTCCCTCCCTGATGGTTAGGGTAACACATTCATCCTTCTTCTAAGTCCTTTCTAAGTGTCCTGCTTCCTTTTCTCCTTCACTCATTCATCTCTCCCTCTCTGTCTCCCCTTTCACAATTAAGCACCCTAGTTACAGTCCAAGGCTTGTAAAAGTCACAGATGCCCAATTCCATAAAAGGATTCGGGGCCCACTTTGGAAGGCATCCAGTGCAAGAAGCATGCTGTCCTAAGCCCACACCCTGAGGGGCCGGCTGCAAGCTCTTCTGAACAAGCAGAGGGAGCGCTCCATCTGCCGTCGCCCGGAAGATACGCTTGCCTCTCCACCTACTACTCCCAAATCTTAGCTCTGTCCTTTCAGTGTTTCCACCAGAGTGATTTAAATACAAATCTCCTAAATTTGTTCTTCTGTGAAAAGAGGACAAAAACCAGTTTCAGATCCCAGAGGCACCCCCTGTCCCCTGATTCGTTTCCATTTTTAAAATCAGCCTGAAATGCTAAATATTTGATCCAATAAACGCGGTGTGGGGAGTCCAAGGAACTGATCCCAAGAGGTTGGTTTTCAGGCCACACATTATGCTTGCCCTAGAAAATAAGAGATGTTGTGCTAACAAATTCACTCTGAGACATGGGAGGACAGGAGACAAATTCTCCCTCATGAATTCATTTGGAATTTAGTCACCAGCTCCTTCATCTCTTTCGATGGGCGGGCCGTCCCATCACTTAATCATACCAAAGAGAGATGCGCAGACACACCTGGAAAGTTCCACACCTGAACCCTCCACTGTGGCTGTTTATGTCCCCCAAACAACTGAGGCTACAAAAAGTGTTAACCTTGACACCTCACGTCTGCACAGCGCACGGCAGTTTCCAAAGGGAGCTCACAGACGTGATCTCATTTGGCTTTTACCAGGTCCCATGGCCTGACGGCAGCAGAGAGCACGAGTCACAAGGTAGAGGTGGCCTCGGGGCCAGAGTGTGAGCTCCAGGGCAGACTAACCAGAATTTAAAACCCAACTCAGCCTTTTATTTGCTGTGTAGCCCCGGGTAAGTTATTTTCTGTCTCTAAGCCCCAGCTTCCTCATCTTTCAGCCTGGGATAATAATAGTACCCATCCTGCAGAGTTGTGCGAGGGTTGAGGACATGAGCCACCCAAAGCATTTAGCATAATTCCTGGCACAGGGAAAATGTTCAGGAAGTGTCAGCTGTTGCAGTAGACCCCTGAACAAAGAAAGAGTTAGTCTACATATAACTTAGAGTGTGGCTCTGTATTTCCACTTCTTCCACGTCTGTGGATTCAACCAACTGGGACCGTGTTATACTGTAATATTTACTACAGAAAAATATCTGCTTCACTGGACCTAGGCAGCTCAAACCCACAGTTGTTCAAGGGTAAATTGTATTATTAATAAATATATTGAGCCCACGTAAGAGCCGTCTGCAAAAGAGTATCCAACATTAGACGCTAATCTTGTCTATTTATTAACTAGCAGGGACAAAATCCTGAGCTGACAGTGGAATTCAAGGATGCAGATCTCAGCATGTGAAGATAGGCTAATTTGTGAGCAACAGGGCTCAGCATTGTGGATGGGTTTTCTCAGTTGGTCTAGTGATCAAAACTAGTTATTATTTATAGACGCTATTTAGAAATGGCTGAAGTGCTACTATTTCCCTTTTAGCTCTGCATTATTCATAAATACAAGTCATGTTTACAGTGATTGCTTTGCTGAGTTGATTATGCTCTGGGTTTCCGGACTATTAGCTGTTCTGATAACAATAGCTTGATTTGCGTGGCAGCTCATTCTACTTTTCTAAATTTCCTTGCGTAGAACTCTGAGAAATCTATGGCAAGATTTACCTCTTTTCTAAAATGAGCTAACTTTATAGATAAAATGTGAAGTGTGAGAATACATTTTTTAAAGTTTACTCATGCGTTAAAGTGTCCTCCATTCTTTTGATCCATGGCTGCTCAGCTCAGGAGGGTAGACTAGACCGAAACAGCTTCATTGGGAACATGGGTGTCTTTGAGTATGTGCAAGACAGCTCTCTCAGACAAGTAATTGTAAGCAAAAGAATAAATAAATAAACTTATGAGCTTCTAAGAGCAAATGTTTAATTCTCACTTATGTTACAGGTCAACTGAGAGTTGGTTGTGATTCTGCTCTGTGTGTCATCTTCATTCCAAGGGGCAGCCCACCTGAATCATGTCAATCTAAAGGAAGAAGGAGAAAGCAATGGCAGATCCATGCAATGGCAGATCCATGCAATGGCAGAACCACATAATGGTGCAATCACATAGACATCACTGAAGTCTCTACTGGGAAGAGGCAGAGTACACGCCCACTGGCATACTACAGAAGCAGACCATGTGGCCGAGCCTGCCATCAAGTGTGGCTGAAGTGAATTCACCCATTGGGTGGAACACTGCAAGCCACATGGCAGGAGTAGGTGCACACATTCCTCCCACAGAAGGCAACCAATGAGAACACAACCTGCTATACCTTGAGTTTTGATTACTTTGAATGATATTCCTATCTGCAATCTCTTCTGATGGTTTTAGGGCCATTCCCAAGATTTAGAGAGCAGTGTGGAGTGGATTTAAGATACACTCTAGAATAGAATAAGGGTTGGCCAACTCTAGTCCACTCCCATTTTTGCATGGCCCAAGAGTTCTGAATGGTTTTTAAAGGGTTGTCTTAAAAAAAAGGAAAAAGAAGAATATACAACAAAGAACTAGTGTGGCCCTCAAAGCCTAAAATATTATCTGATTCTTCACAATAAAAGCTTTTCAACCCTTGAAATAAAACTAAATTTGGGATTGGCTCTAGAACCTTGGTTTCACCTTGACCAGAAGCAATCCACATCTATCCCCAGCAAAATCAACTTCTAGAAGTAACAAATATAATTTTTAAATCAGTGAGTGCTAATCAGTGTAGAGTTATAAACTCCTCCAGAATCTGGAGTCTAGACTCCACAGAATCTGTCCATCCGTATTTCTGGGGTTACACTTAACACATTGGATTATAATTAGTTTTTTTAATTTCTATGCCCCACAAAGAGACTATACTAATTTCCCTGAAAGAAGAGACTGAAATGTCCCGCACTCAGCCCTGGGCTTGACAATGGTGTCTATAAATGTTTTAAGTTGAATTAAATCAAACTACTGACATGACAGAAAACGTTAAGCTACTAACTGTCAATTTCATCATGAATCCCTTTCTGTTGAATAAAATCCTTGCCAGAGTTTACTTACCTGAGAAACAGTCGTGGAAATGTCTGTCGCTGTAAATCTTCTTTAAATATTTACTCATGGATGACAGAAGGAAGTTATGTTCCCTCCACTACATTCACTGACATCCATCAGAAACAGCAGAAAGATGAAAAAAGTAAGGAAACTCCATTTTAAGTGAAATAAAGTAAAAGCCTCTCCCCCAAATTAAAATTATGAAGAACAACTGCCAAAAAAATAAAATGTGTCAAAATAAGAGAGCAGTATAAGAGTTGACATAATTTTCTCAGACCTGGGGCTGTACAGAGTAAGTATCGTAATCCTGAAAGAAATACCTGACTAGACTGACACAATGGAAGGACATTGGGAAGACACGGGGAGACTGTTTATCTGCAGAACTGCAGAGCAGATGGAGCTCAAAGAGACCCAGACCTTGCAAGTACATCAAGCTCAAGGTCAAAAGTCTAGTGTCCTAGCTGAGGGAACCTACCAGACATGACAGAGGGAGGACAGGTCACCAGATCAAAACACAGTGTATGAGTTAACTAGAGCTGCTGTAACAAAGCAACACAAACTGGGCAGCCTGACAACAGAATTTACTGTCTCACAGTTCTGGAGGCTGGATGTCTGAGGTCAAGGTGTCAGCAGGGTTGATTCCTTCTGAGAGCCATGAGGGAAGGATCTGTCCCAGGCCTCCCTCCTTGGCGGGTCGACAGCATCATAGCATCTGCCTCCGCGTTCACGTGACACTCACCCCGTGTGCGTGTTTGTCTCTTCACGTGGTGTTCTTTTATAAGGACACTAGTCATGTTGTATTAGGGGCTCACCCTTCCGCAGTATGACCTCACTGTAACTAGTTACATCTGCAATGACCCTATTTCCAAATAAGGTCATATTCTGAAGAACTAGGAGTTAGGACTTTACAAAACACAACTAAGCCCATAACACACAGAATGACTGAGGGTTAGGATACACCATGAGCCACCCCAAGCTCCTGAATAACAAAGGCTGAGGGGAGACAGCCCCCTGGTGCAGAAGCTGCAGTGTTAAATGAGCAGTTATTCAGACGCTGTGTCTTAATTCCTTCTGGGAACTGCCCTGGCTCAGTCTCTCACACCTTTCCCAGCACCTCCCCTCGACTCTGTCACTCCACACACTGGTCTAGTCCAGGGCAGACACAGATAGCACTGGCTCCATTTCAAGAATGATGAGTCATGCACAGAAAGGCTCTTAGCATAGGAGTTATGGACATCTATGACTGTAACAAAAACAATAAAGTTCACTTTAAATAACTAACATGTCTTTCATTTTCATGGATGAAGGTTTTTGTTTGAGGCCAACAAAATATTAATTGAACGGTAAGTATGTGAAAGTCAATTTTGCTGACTTCCAATAGCACAAGAATTTGGTCAGGAAGTAGCATTCTAATTAGTTGTTAGATATTTTTGTTTTTCTGTCCTTATTGTGATTGAGAAATTACCAGTAGATAAAAGCCAATCTTTCAGAACCTAAAGAAAGCCCAGGCTGTCATTGAAGTCCTAGCACTTTTCCCATTTTAATGATTTCTGTACCCCCATATCTGTTGGGTTTTAAAGCATATTAGTCTCCCAAGACACCTTTTCTCAGTCAGCAGCTTTCAACCTTGAATGCTCGTTAAAAGTGAACTGGAGTTTGGGATTAACATATACACACTACTATATATATAATAGATAATCAATAAGGACCTACTGTATAGCACCCAAGGAACTCTACTCAATATTCTGTAATAACGTATATGGGAAAAGAATCTGAAAAAGAATGGATATATGTACATGTATAACTGAATCACTTTGCTGTACACCTGATGCTAACACAACATTGCAAATCAGCTATAGTCTAATATAAAATAAAAATTAAATTAAAAAAATAACTGGGGGACCTTAAAAAATACCAATGCTGGGGCCCGTTTTCAGAAATTCAAATTTCATTGTCATGAGAAAGGAGGCAGAGTGAAACCAGCATTCATGTTTTTTTAATCTCCTTTGCTTTTTTCACATATAACCTTTTCTCACTTTTCATTTTCCTATCTTTCTGGGACTCCGCATACTTACTGCCATCCCATATATGTCATAATTTTATATTTTGTAATTTTGTTATTCGCTATTTGTTTGCTTTTTGGGGGGGGGGAAACACTTCCCAAATCTAATTTTGCAATTTACTAATTCACCTTCAACTGTGCTCATTTCACTATGTGTTCCACCATTTCTCATCTTTATTTCAAATATTATATTTTTCCTAATATTTGTTTTTTCCCATCACTTTATTACAAAAAGTTCCAAACATGCAGAAAAATTAAAAGAATTTTACAAGGAACACATGTACACACCAACCTAGATTCTACCATTAACATCTCACTATACCTGCCTTTTCACATGCTAGCCCTCTTCTTTTTTCTTGCCACATTTGAAAGTAAATGACACACATCCACATACTTCCCCCTAAATATTTCAGCATCACATCAGTATTTTTAACAATCTTTTTTGAGTAATTCTTAGGTTCAGCCAGGTTTGAGAACCACTGGGGATCTTAGCAAATTATGTTCCTTCCCAGCTCTTAGTTTCCTGCCTTGTGGTGCTCAAAAGGTTTAAGAAACTTCTTTCTCCACTTGCTCCTGAGAAATCCTTTTATACATTAAGTCCCCCACGTATGAACAAGTTCCATTCTGAGAGCACATTCGTAAGCCCAATTTGTTCGTAAGCCCAGCAAAGTTAGCCTGGGCACCCAACTAACACAATCATCTATATAGGACTGTACTGTAATAGGTTTATAATACTTTTCACACAAATAATACATAAAAAACACACACAAAAATGAAGACAACGTTTTTAATCTTATAGGACAGTACCATGAAAAGTACAGTAGTATGAAAAAGAGCTGGTGCTTGGTAGCAGTACCAGCTACATCACTGCTGCTTTTATACACTTGCTTCCGGACATCCTGGGCTTGAAATAAAGACACCGTACTGCTGTAATCTATGCAGTACTGGACAGTAAGGTACACAAAGGCACAACCGTTGGTAAAGGACGCACGCACATGACAATGTACACCAGACACGTGAACTAACTTACATGATTGTACATACGAACGCAAGTTCACATCTTTGAAAGTTCGCAACTTGAAGGTTCATATGTCGGGGACTTACTGTAAAGCCTAGTAGGTACAAACTATTAGGTATAAAATAAGCTACAAGGATGTATTGTACAACACGGGGAATATATAGCCAATATTTTATAATAATTATAACTGGAGTATAGCCTTTAAAATTGTGAATCACCTGTAACTTATATAATATTGTACAGCACCTATACTTCAATAAAAAATAATATATTTTTTAAGAAGGCTTTTTAAAGAATCAGACAAATGAAAGAGTCTAAGTTCAACATAAAGTAAATACAAGCTGAGAGATCAATATGATGTGAAACTCCAGAAAAAAAGACAAAACAAAAATGAAAACAATGTCATGTACGCTGCTTAGACTGGTAGCAAGAAAAGGGAAGGAAATAATCACATCTCTTCGAGTCAGTTTGTCTTTCAACTGATGGATTTTCTCTGGATATTTTGGTAACAAGAGGAAGGTTCTTTTTGAGGCACTTTGATTTGATTGACCCACTGTGGCCTAAAAGGGATTCTCTCCCCCAGTCTCTGCAGTTGCCTTTTAGCACAGTCAGCTGTCACCACCGCCCCTGCCCCCAGGCCCAATCCACCTTCCCTCTGGTCCTAACAGTTACCTAAATCGTAAGGATTTAGTGAAAGTCAATAAAAATAATTTCAGGGACCCCCCCTTTCCAAGAAGGCTAAATGAATACCCCCAATTACATGTAAGGAGTGAATTGATTTAGCGGCCTTGACCCTAAAGCAAAACATGAATTTGGATGAGTTAACAGCATCTTACCATGTTTGCTCTTATCGTTGGTGTATCCAAAGTTACTGCCGAGTAAAATTGCCTAAGGACTTCCTGCATACGCTTTGTTGATTGATCCTTGAAGTTCAGTCTTCTAATAGGCAAAAAGAGAACACATGTCAGAGATAGGAAATTGTATGTTTACTGAATTCTACCAGCATCAGTGTTCTAAGAGGTCGTGTACCTCATCTGTGAACAGTCAATGTGATCTGGCTGAAAGTTTTCACCGTAGCCTCAGATTTATTGAAAATATTACAGTATAATGAGAGAATGTAGAAGATCAACTCACATCAAAATAAGTGTTCTTACTCTTATGCTTCCTTTCTTTTTCAAGAATACTATTTGTTCTAAACTTTGTGAGATTTTCCAAACAATCAAATCACATATTTGAATAGTCAGTGATTGCTAAACACTGACATTTCTGCTCTTCTGGAAGTAAGAACAAGTTCCTTTCAAGAAGTTCAAAACATGTCACAATGTATGCACACATCTATTACCACCTAATTACTGCACATTAAATACTACTACCCCTTTTATATTCTAAGCAAACACTGAGGGGAAAAATTAACTCGTTAATTTTGGGCATTATTTTATTATGGGCATATTTTTATTCTCTAGCAACGAGCTCTACAAACTTCCAAGCCAGTTTTCTTCCCAGTAAGCATGTAAATGGATCAGGCGCCCTTCTGTGATAAAGGAAGTTGAGTGAAAGTGCCATTCTCATTTTATGTGACTTCACATTGCACAGAGAACGGTGCGTTGAAGATGGTGGCAGGGTTGGAAGTATTCTTCCTTCTGATGTGTCTCCCGGGTGTTTTGATCTTCTGAACACCGGGGCCTGGGTGGCAAGTGGTGGAGGGAGAGTAGACTCCATGGCCCAAGCGTGGGGTCCTGAGTGACTCCATCCCCCTTCCCCTAGACCCCCCTCTTCCAGAAGAACAGGCCTCCAAAGAGAAGACCCTGCGGGGGAGGAGCTCTCTGAAAGGAGAAACTGCAAAGAGAAAGAAAAGAAGGAGGAGTCAGGTGAAAATATTTGAGGGCCTCATAAGGTAGTAATTATTAAACTGGGCTTCCTGTTTTAATAATATGTGCTGGCCCTGTCAACAACACTGTTGCACTAGAATTCCATGTGTTTAAGCCTGCAAGATGCAAACAAGAGTTTGCAGGCCTGTGGATTTCATTTTTATTCACCCCTCTGAGGTAAACATTTTACTTTGAATGAAGCTAAAATTCTTCCTGGTTACTTCAGAGCATGTTATTAGAAGTCTTATTCAACATGGCATCTTCTAGAAGCATGGGGCTTTACAAGGACATGATTCACATTCGGCCAATGCCGGTTCACATTCAACTTCTTAACTGACCCCATTTTACAAATGGGGATTTGAAATATGGAAAGGGTTCAGATGGCTTGTTTACATATCGGAGTCACAGAGAAAGGCTGTCTTCCATCTATCTATACTACTCACACATCTTCTGAGGTTTATTAAATGAATAAAATAAAATTTTCTTATTGTCACAGGCAGGGCTCAACCTAGTTAACTCTTTTTTTTTTTTTTTTCCGGTACGCGGGCCTCTCACTGTTGTGGCCTCTCCCACTGCGGAGCACAGGCTCCGGACGCGCAGGCTCAGCGGCCATGGCCCACGGGCCCAGCCGTTCCGTGGCATGTGGGATCTTCCCGGACCGGGGCACGAACCCGTGTCCCCTGCATCGGCAGGTGGACTCTCAACCACTGCGCCACCAGGGAAGCCCTAGTTAACTCTTTTTATCTAAAATTTTAAAAGGTTTCTTTCATCAACGACAACTCAACCCCATTCCAACCCAATCCACACCGGTTACCTCATGAAATACATTTTTTAATTTAATGTATATATATATATATATATATAAAATCATGATATAGACAGAACAGGCTGATTAAGCCTAACTTAATTAAGCTCTTTAGCTTTATGAAATAGGGAAGAACTTCTTTTAAGGAACCACACATGAAAATGGGAACACAGTCTTTGTTTAGTCTAACGCGGAGGGGAATTCAACAAAAAAAGGATCCTGAGCTGATAGCAACCAGCTAATTCTGTAAAAGGTGGCTTTGCACTCCACGGAGTCCAGGATGATCTGGGAGGGAAGCCTTGGTTTCCTCTTTCTGCTGATTAAGAGTCTAGTGCTTCAGAGCTCAGCTCCAGACACGGAAGGGAGATCTTATCTTGGCCCTCGGAAAAGCTCCATTGTTACTGTGGTCCGCATTTCCTTAATGCCGGAAAGAAAAAGAAATAACATTTAAAGTGCATTCTGGCTTGTCAGCTGTTAGGGTCCTAGAGTTAATCCCTTACAAAGATTTTCTGAATTTATGGAAACATTTCTAAGGATGGAAAGCTGGTCCAGGAACTCTAAGGAATCTGGAATCCCCCAATAAGATGCTAGTCTCTCAATTACAAGTACCACTGGTTGTACTTGTATTCACAAGTTCTCAATTAATGTAGGACCTCTATACCATTTATCATTCCTGCTTATAAAATAGGACATTAAACCTTTCCACAAGGTTATGGAAATCTTTCTTTAATTCGGTATCTATATGTAGATGACTGATTTCCAGTTTTATTGAATTATGATCAAATAATACTGCTTCTAAAACTTCCACTTGTTGGAATTTATTGTTTTCTCTGAGGCCAATTACCCTGTTGAGTTCTGTAAATGTCCATAGTCATAAAAGTCATATTCTGTAGGATATAAAGTCATATATATATATGATGTTGACGGTGCTTGCTGTATTTTTAAAACTCTATTCTTCCTTATTTTTTATCTGCTTGGTCTATTAAACTCTGAAAGAGATATATTAAAATCTCCCAGAGCAATTTTTTGTCTTTAAGTTTTCTTTATACATCTATGAGTTTTTGCTTTATATTCAGCTTTTATGTTGTTTTGGCATAAAGACTCATAACTTTAATAAAATTCTTCTGGCTCATATTTTTTTCATTAAATATTATTTCTCTTTGCCCCGTTTAATATGTACAGATATATGTTTTCATTGAAGCTCTATAGTTTCATTTTAAAACCTTTGATTAAATGACATGAGAGTTTAATAGGAGCTCTATTTTCCCTGACTTATAGTAGACAAAGACTGGAAAAGATATGGAAAAATTGAGAGTTATTATGTTAAGGAAGTAGATTATGAGTTAATTATTCTTTAAATCTACTTCTATTTATTCTGATTATAATCTGATTATAATTGATCAACTAAAATCATTTGCAAATTAATTGAATGATGTTCTGGTTTCTAGTCAATGTTGACAGAGAAAAGGTAAAAACGATTGTCCCCAAATAGAAAATTTACCTATTGCCACCTCCACCTTCCCCGCCATCTGTTCCTCAACAAACAATATAATTTTGAAAATAAAGTAGGTGTGTCTGGCTACTGCCTCTGGGCGATAATTAGTTTTGTTCAGAACGACCCATATCTAGTCATCTGTATTGTTTTCCAGAAGGTGTGGAATCATCAAAATTCTAAATGAGTTGGAGGAAGAAGGAACACGTGTCATTCTCTGGCTGCTTCTCAATGACCTCTTTCCTGTTTGAGGAACACCATGACTTAGGTGTAAAAAGGCTGGAGCAAACATACTTTTTTGTAAACCTTAGAAGCAGGAATTTGAGAAATACCTCATAGACCAGAAGCTGCAAGGCATTCTTTCAGCCGATCCTGGCAAATCATCCCGGTAAATCAGAGGTATTTTGCGTCTTGCTTTGCCTTTCTGAGCTACTGAATAATCTCTGCTGCTGTCCCAAACAACCGAAGAATTTTGTCAGAACCAAGCCGGCCTCTCCCATCTTTTAGGCAAAAAACCTAGCTAGGTTAGCGTAAGATTTCCAGCATCCAGCTGCCCTTGAAACGGCAATAAACACTTTTCTACTCATTGTACATGTAGGCAGGGGCAATCAAAGCAATTCTGTCTGTAAAGGACCCTTCATCACTTTTGGTGACAGCTGGATGGAAGTCTTTAGAAACTTCTCTCAGAGGGTGTAGCAGGATGTCGAAGGAATTGAAACTTATAGCAGGAATCTCCACTGTGCCAAGTTCACACATGGCTGAAAGATGTTTAATCCCTAATCAAGCAAATAGGAACAAGATGGTCAGAGGGCCTGCCGAGGATACCCGTCCTATTACTTCAGACTGAGCTCCCTACATTTCTCCAAGAAGTAGAGAGGCCGCTTTTTATTTTTATTTTTTTAACTGCATACCAAATAGGATTGTTCTAGACACAGATCACCTAGGGAGGCAAAACACAGACAAGAAAGAAATGAATGCTCAAGCAATGATAATGTAATTTTGTGTGTCTGTTCTCTTACATAGACCTATAGCAAGGAAAGAACTGCCTTGAACCCTCAGTCCATCAACAGGTTTGATTTGATTATACGAAACTTCCATTCTGAGAGGCAATTTTTTTCTTCAATTAAGGAAGGATAGTTACCAATTCCTTTGCATCCATTTCCCTCCATATTTGATGCCCAATCTGCTTCCCGAGTGCAAAAAGGCAGAAAAAAAAAATCCTGGGTGGTTGCTGATTCTGGAGAAGGAAGGGAGTCTCAGCAGAGTAAAGAGAGTACGACCCACAATCAATGTTGTTGAAAGAAATCAGTTTCTGGTCAAGCAGACATGCCTCAGAACTGGGGGAGGTGGTGAAGAGTCTGTGATATGCGTGTGCTTTTCATTTAAATTAAACTATGCCTTCCTGGGTCAAACCAGATCCAAAGTGTTCAGAGAAAGTAGAACTTCATGTGATATTTTGAGTCCAAACAGAAACAGGAAATTCCATTGACCTCTAGAGAGAGAATAAGTTCCCTTGAGAAGTTCTCACTTCGTTTTCCATATTGAATGAGTTCTGGATGGTTCGAATGACATCCTGAAACACATGTGAACAATCTCAACATATCCTTAACGTTGAGTAAGTTCAAAGAGCCTGGAATTATTTTAAGACTTGGCATATATTGCACTGCAGATGGGCAAAGTTAGCTTCTAAAATCAAAGAAAAGATGAAAGTGATTATTCATATTATTTATGAGACCCTGCCCGCTAGAAAAATTCAACCATTAAAATCATTTTATTAAGCATAATATTTTGAAGTTCCTTATTAAAATAAATACACTGTAAGTCACACAAGGTAGCGTATATTACCACCCAGAACTGTAAATGGTCTAACCAGGTTAATTACCTGTCACTTAACAGAATGGAAATGAGGTAAAGGAGAGAAGAGAACTAACATTTATTTAACTCTTTCTGTGTGCCTGCCTTCAGCTAAGTTCTTTCTACGACTTCTTTCATTGCCTTCTCATAACATTTTGATTAAATATATATTATTCGTTTTTAATTTTTACAGTTAAGGGAAATGAGACTTAGAGATATTAAGTAAGCTGCCCACAGCTTTACATCTAAGAAGAATCTGGTTTGAATCGAGGTCAGTCTGATTCCAAACCCTGCCAGGTTAGTATTCATCTAATGTTTGAAGGAGGAAAGGAATATGAAAGAAATAGAGCAGCAATGCCCAATAGAAACAGAATACGGAGCACATATGTAACTGTAAATTTTCTTGGAGCCCATGGAAAAAGTAAAAAGAAGCAGGTGAGATTAATTTTAGTCATGTATTTTATTCACTGCAATGTATCTAACATATTAGCATTTCAACCTATAATCAGTATAAAAATTATTAATGAGAGAATTTACATTCTGATTTTTTCATACTAAGACTTTGCAATCCAGTATATAGTTTATATTTGTAAGTCATCTTAATTCAGACTAATCACATTTCAAGTGCTCGACAGTCCCACGTGGCTAGTGGCTTCCATATTAAACTTCGTCACTCTAAAGCAATGAACGATTCCTTGCAGATTTATACCATTCACAGATTTGATCATTATAAATTTTGCCTCCACCTAAATTGCTTGTGAAAATTTTGACCAAGACAAGTTCCTCAAAGGTTAAACTTAAGAGTTACCATATGACCCAGGGATCTCACTTTTACGTATAGACCCAAGAGAAATGAAACAAAGCAAAACCATTTCAGAGAGAAATGAAGACATACTTCTACACAAAGACTTGTATACAGATGTTCACACCAGCATTCTTCAAAATAGTGAAAAAGTGGAAAAAACCCAAATGTTCATCCACTGATGAATGGGTAAGTAAAATGTGGTATATTCATAGAATGGAATATTATTCAGCAATTAAAAAAAGTACTATGTGCTACAACATGAATACACCTTAAAAATTTTATGGTAAGTGAAAGGAGCCAGTCACAAAACATGTGTCATATGATTCCATTATATGAAATATTCAGAACAGGCAAATTTATAGAGACTAGAAGTGGTTGCCTGGGGCTGGGGAGGTTGGGAGCTTATGGTGAGTGATATCTAATGGGTTTACGGTTTTTTTGCAGTGATGAAACTGTTCTAAGATTGATGGTGGTGATGGCTGCCCATACAAAAAAACCATTGCCTTGTACAATTTAACTGGGTAAATTATGTGGTACATACATTATATCTCAATGAAGTTGACATATAAATAAATAAAATAAATGAAAAACTCATCTGAACTCTCAAAAAAATTAAGAACAAGGCAAAGGCTTAAATAGAAGTTTCCAACTAGATATTTACCTGCTAATCAATTATCATTAGATATGATGTTCCTAAAACTACTAATCCTCCCACCTCCCACTTCAATCCCATGTTCCTGGTATGGTCTTCAAGGAGAGAATTCATCCAATAAACCTCTAGGAAGGGCCATTTGGGAGCCAAGCACTTTGTTAGATAATCAAGATAAGACCCCTGTCCACTAGAGTTTGTGATCTAGAGAGCTGACATGGAAATGAATAAATATAAACCACACTGAACAGTTATACGGTACAGAATCTATACAGAGTATCATAGGATGCTCATAGGAGAATAAGGTAAATGGAGCATTTCCTGGACCTACCAGTGCAGTGATCCTACCAAAGGGGTTGATTAAAATAATTTGTCATAGCTTCTTTTTAGCGACATGACACTAAGTCTCCAGCACTTCATTTTCTTTCTAAGCACGCTTAAGAACAAATCACATCTAATTTTTTTTTTTCAGAATTTTGACAAGAGTGCTCATCATGCTCATTGTTTCAACATATTCCAGATTCCAACTCCTCCGTCTTCTTAAAAATAGGGGGAATGTTTGGCAGCTCCAGTCTTGAGGAATTTTCTCATTGCCTGATGATTTCTCAATCAAAGGAGTTTGGTAAACAAAGAGCTGTCAAAATCCAACTTGACATGTGTGCACCAGGAAACACACTGACAAGAGTTTTTAGCAGTGTTTTTCGTAAAAGAAACAATACAAGTATTTATCAACAGAATGTAGCTCATTGTTTTCCATACCACGGAATATTGCACAGCAGTGAAAATGAATAGATCAGTTTTCATGTGTCGACGTGGCCAGATTTCAAAAACTAATGTTGAGCCAAAGAAGCAAATCATGCAGTATTTTTTCATAGAAAGATCAAAAATCAGGAAAAGCTAAATACACTACTTCCTGATACAGTCACATTATGGCTATACATACACACACGCACAATAAGAAGTAAGGGTGTGATTAACACACAATTCGGGACAGTGGTTATCTGGGGGGCGAGGGCAGGAATGGGTACGGAGTCCAACTGAATCACACAGGGAGCTTCGTGGGTAGAAGTGATGCTCCATTTCCCGGCATAGATAGTGATTTAAAAGGTGCTCCTTGATTTTGTTGTTTAAACTATCCATATACAATTTCACATACTGCTTGCATATTTTACAATGTTTTAAATTACGAAAACAGACAAGCAAACTATAACAGAAAACCAACAATTCTGTGGCATTACACCAAAAAGGAAATAACAGATCCACCCTCTGGCTGGTGAAGCAGGTTTCCGTAGGCATCTACCATTTTATGTACATATTTTTTCTGGTTTGTTAGTTTGTAATAGATCCTGCATTAACTGGATCCTGAAATTCAATGCTTCTTAAAATATATATAGGTGCCTTTGTCCTCAAGGAACTTTAGAGTCTGACAAGACATCTGAGATAAAGCATTCCTGGAACCTCCGGAGGGCTGCCAGGGCGCAAGCGCACTCCTCCTGCCTCATCCCCCATCTGGTTTACAGTGCGATCAGACCACCCCCAGTGAAAGCAAGGTCAGGGAAGCAAGCGGAAGATGTGCTCTGAGGCCTGAAAGCTTCATGTACTAAATCTGTATCCTTGGACATCAAACACTCCCAAAGGTGGGGAGTGGGGTGCGGGGGTCATAGTAGTCCCTTGGGCAACAAACACTAATGGAAGAAGCTTAATCTGTCCATTCATCATGCTCATAGATCACGCTTGCAGACACCTGCCTGGACGGAGGCCCGGAAGAGACTTTGGCTCAGGACTTGCCTTGTCATTTAGTAAGCTGGTTTATCTGAAGTCCACTAACAGCTACGAGATTGAAAGGAATGGACAGTAGCCACTGACTCCAAGCCTATTCCTCTCCCTCTGGCAAACCAGCCAGACAGATTCTCAGTGCCAATTACTGTTGGCACATCAGTTTCTCTCTCCAGCTATATTCAGGTGTCTACTCTGCAAGAAGTAATATGTTTACCCATTAGATCTCCACCTAAGAAAGAAGAACAACGAAAGCTTTTAAACTATGCCGCGGTCACTCCCTCTCCCAAAAGGATATATTAGAAAAGATAGAAAGGTGAAGAAGACATTTAAGAGACTCTAAATTTTTTTAAAAAATAAAATTACGGTGTCTTTTCTAAAAGCAAGTTTGCACAGGTATGCAGGTCAGCAGTCTCCAAAGGTCAGCCATCCCGGAATGACTGTCCCAGAATGAATTCCCAACTCAGCGGTCTTGCTGACCACAGGGTTCTCTGCCCTTTCCGCTGAGCCTGCCTGAATTTGCTCAGCCATCCCTCCATTCCCGCTGGAATCCGGGACGGGCCCCGAGGCCAGAATGGCGTTAATAAAGGGGAAGTGGAAACATGTGTGCAAGTGTCCCTCTACCTTTCTCCTCCCCCATTCCCAGAAGTTCTCCCATTTCCATCTCTTTTCTCCCGCAAAGGTGAGCTGTGGATTATCACCACCTGGGAACTAACCCCTTTAGTTAGGTCCTCCATCTGACTCTATAGTGCTGTCCTGCATTTTGCACAAAGTAACTTAGACCTCTCCTATTTTCCTCAAAGTATTGATTCTCAACAAAAAGGCATCAGGGTAGAGATAGGACATAACAGCCATGCCCATCAAGCAGGATCATTTGAGGGATGTATTTGATTTAATTATCCACTCCAGATTCTGATGGGTGTGGTCTATCCTTCAGATTGAGTGCTTGGGACTAGAAAAAAAGATTAAAACAATTTTAATGTGATTTTTATGTCTACCCTTGGTCTAGCTAAATGGTTGTGATTTTCACCTGCATTTGATTTTGTCCTATCCCATAAGCTGGTGGTCCTTACAACTGCCCAGATAGATTAAAAAATATATAAAGACCACTGCCCCAACCTCATCCTGAGATTCTGGTTGAATTGGTCCATGATCAGCTCTCAGGACCTGTGGTTTTTTTTAAGCTCTCCAGGTTTTTTCAAACTCATGACCAGGGTTGAAAAATCACCATTTAGAGGCCAAGTGAAGACATGGGGAGATGAAATGGAGCCATAAACCAGAGATTTTACTGAAGATGTTTCTCTATTTATGTTTAAATTTGGGGAGAGGAAGAGGGGAAGAAAGGGCCCCTTACTGAATATCAAAATGACCTCTGTTATAGAACGTGGAACCTGCACTTGTGGGAAAACCTGAATTGGCATTTGATCCCACCAGCCACTTAGCAGCTGTGTAACCTTGGACTAAGAAAGAAAATACAAGGTGACTGGTGAATTGAGTTAAGACTAAGAAGTGCCACTAACCAGAGTTAGGAGACCCCTCCCCTCTCCCAACATGGTAGAGAGTACAGAATAATGATTAAGCTTTGGAATCAGTTGGACCTGAGTCCTGGTCCAAGTTCTGATTTTTATCCACCATGACCTTGGGTACACTACCTACTCTCATCTGTAAAACTGGAACTTTGATGGTAACTATCTCCTAGGGTTCTAGTGAGAATAAAATCAGATAACACACTTGAAGAGATGAGAGCCCCTGGCACATAGTAAATGTTCAGTTAATAGCAGCTTATTCAATCAAATACAATCGAATTGCTGCCTTCCCATCCCACCCAATTCCTCACTCCAGAATCCAGGATGGTGAATGAGAGAATGTCAAAATGTAGAGTTAATTGACAAGTAGAACACATGTGCTTAGTTGATTAGAGAATGAAACTATTTATTTATTCACTGACAATGTTTAACCAACATTTTTTCAGCATCAAGTACCACTTTAGATCTATTCTAAGGGTACCATTGTGATGCTACTATTCTCATAGAATCTTAGTCTATTTGGGCTGCTGTATCAAAATTACCATAGACTGGGTGGCTTAAACAACAAACATTTCTTTCTCACAGTTCTGGAGGCTGGGAAGTTCTAGATCAAGGTGCCTGCAGATTCAGTGTCTGATGAGATCCCACTGCCTGGTTCATAGATGTCATCTCCTCTCATACATGGTGTGTATGGGAGCCCTCTGGGGTCTTGTTTACAAGGTCACTGTCCCATTCATGCAGCTTCTACCCTCATGACCTTCTTGCTAATACCATTACAAGGGGTGTTAGGATTTCAGCAGATGAATTTGGGGGCAACTCAAACATTCGGTCCACAACACATAGCCACGTTACAGATGAAGAAGTGATGTTGATTATGGAGCCCGAATGTTGGAGTTGGAATCTGGACCCAGATCTTCTAACTCCAAGGCTGTACACTCTTCCTCAGTGTGCACGTCTGATCTCATGGCTTAAAAAAAAATTTTTTTAACATCTTTATTGAAGTATAATTGCTTTACAAGTTGTGTTAGTTTCTGCTGTATAACAAAGTGAATCAGGTTTACGTACACATATATCCCCATATCCGCCCCCCTTGTGTCTCCCTCATGGTTTTAAATATTAATATGCTTATGTGCTCCAAACAACTATCTCCAGCTCAGACTTCTTTGAACGTTCAACTCATATATCCAACTGTGTTTTTGATACTTGTAGTGGAATATCTAATCATTGTCTCAAATTTAATGTATACAAAACTGAGCCCCTGATAACTCTTCCTCTTCCTCCAACCAACCAACCCCTCTCAGAGTCTTCATCAATGTTAATAAACTGTGAAAGGTAGCAGAATACGCCACCCCAAAATATGACTGTAGGAATTAAGGACATGCCACCCCCAAATATGCTGCTTCGGGATAGAGACTATTTTGAGCTGTAGCCAATTGAAAAAGAGCAAGTGCAGGGAGAGGCTTTCTCTGAACTCCCCTTATCTGCCTAAAGACAGGTCCTCCAAAAGAAACTCAATTGTCATAGATTCCTTCCTGGAGAGTTTCATCAGAGAAGACTGAGTCTTATCACAGGAGAGGAAACTGGAAGTCTACACTACATCCAAACAGACTCGGTCACAATCTATCATATCCTCCATCTATGCTTCTAAGGATCCCTTTGTCTTTTCTAAAAATCATTCACTCTCATCTAAGAGACCAACATCCTCCCTCCCCTTTCCTTATTAAGATGGTATTTAAGCCTGAATTCCAAAAACATCTCTTTGAGTTATTCACTTACCCTTGGTTTTTCCCACATATGCATGAGGTACACATGTTCATAAACTTGTTTTTCTCTTGTTAATCTGTCTTTTCTTACAGGGGGTCTTAGCCTAGAACTCGGAAGAATTCTTACAGGTGCTCGGGCAGAACCTCGGGAGTCATCTTTGACTCCTCTCCCACACCCCACATTTAATATGCCAATGAATCCTGTAAACTCTCCTGAAAAATAAATACAGAATCTGACCACCATCCACCTCCCCCATTGCCACCTCCCTGGTCCAAGCCATCACCATCCCTTGCCTGTATCATGCTAGTCCCCTGACTGGGTTCAGGCTTCTACCCCTGTCGTCCAGCGATGCATTTTCGACCCTGAAGTCAGAGTGATCCTGTTAATACGTCCGTCAGATCACACCTTCCTCTGATCAAAACTGTCCAATAGGGCTTCCCTGGTGGCGCAGTGGTTGGAGTCCACCTGCCGATGCAGGGGACACAGGTTCGTGCCTCGGTCCGGGAAGATCCCACATGCCGCGGAGCGGCTGGGCCCGTGAGCCATGGCCGCTGAGCCTGCGCGTCCGGAGCCTGTGCTCCACAACGGGAGAGGCCACAACAGTGAGAGGCCTGCGTACCGCAAAAAAACAAAAAAAAACAAAAAAAACAAAACTGTCCAATATCTTCCCATCTTACCCCATGACCTGTGTGTGCTCGCCCCATCCTTCCTTCTCCGTCTCCCTCATAACCCTCCTCCCTCACTGGCTCCACCTCACTGAGTGCACTTTCCTCTCCTGTTTCTCCCTTTTCATCTGCTGTTCTCTCTGCCTCAGATGCTCTCTCCCATCACCCTCAAGGCTGGATCCCTCTCTCCTTAAAGTCTTGACCCCCATCAGTGGGGCTTCCCTGAGCACTCTATCTAAAATTGCAAACTACCTCCACCCCATCCTGTTCCCCTGTCCTGTTATCCTGAAGGGAATCAGAATACGCCACCCCAAAATATGTCACTTGGGCATAAGGATTAGTTTGAGCTGAAGGCAACTAAGAAAAAGCAGACACAGGGGTGCCCCTGTGCCCCTGGACCAGGGAGAGGAGAAGAATCCTTCTCACAGAGATGACACCAAGACTAATCTGAGGAACAGACTTTACTAAATAAGCCTGTCTACCACGAGCTTCCCCCTAGACTTCTGCAACTTCCGCCTTTCCACAATTTATTGGCCCTAGGAGCCCCAACCCCCTTTCCTTTGTGTATTCAGTTCTCCACAATTTATCACCCTTTGTTAAAACAGTATATAAGGGACTTCCTTGCTGGTCCAGTGGGTAAGACTCTGTGCTCCCAAAGCAGGGGGCCTGGGTTCGAGCCCTGGTCAGGGAACCGGATCCCACATGCATGCCACAGCTAAGAAGTCTGCATGCTGCAACAACTAAAAAAAGAAAAAAGAAAAATCCCACATGCCACAGCAAAGATCCCGCACGCCGCAACTAAGATCCGGCACAGCCAAAATTAATTAATTAATTAATTTTTAAACAAACCAACAGTATATAAGCCCCTGAGTCTAACCCTTGCTTGGGTTTTTCACTGCTTTTCTGTGAAGCCCCCATGCATGTAAAGTGTAAAATATTAATAAAACTTGGATGCCTTTTCTCCTGCTAATCTGTCTTCTGTCAGTTTAATTCACAGACCCCACTTACTGAACCTAGAGGAAAATATTTTTTCCTCCTCTACAATTACTTCTAATGTCCCATATATTTTTCTTGTTTATCTCGTTTGTGGTATGTCTCCACACACTGGAATGTAAGTTCTATGAAGGCAGAGATCTTTGCCCATTTTGATCACTACTGTCTCCTCAGCACCTGGAAAATTGCCCAGCACGCAATATATGTTTAATAAATATTGGTTGATGAATGGATAAATACACGAATGGAGTACTTTCCCCTACCAACTGTGCCTAGGAAGGCAGCCATGTGAAAACTCTAGAAGAATTTTACAGTCAGAAAAATATTCATAAGCATTGATGCAAGTAGCCAAGAAGGCAAAAGTATGGGAAATAATTCAGAGCATTGACCTAGAAGCGAGAAGGGATATTTGTATCCTTGGTACCATGCCACTGGGCAGAGGCTCAAGCTTCTTAGGAAATGGAGATAATAACTGAAGTTTCTGTAACAATCCTTAACTCTAGAAAACACAGTCTCCAGAAACAAGGCATTAAGGCAATATCTACCAAAGTATTTTTTAGAGAGTAATTTGGTCACTTAGCTGAACTCAAAAGAATAAGATGAGAAAATCGAAATGATACTTGGTCTAGGACAAAGTTCAAGATGTATTTGGGCCAAAGTGTCATCCTACGACTAGGGGGATCCCCATAAATTGCCAAAGCTGGGACTCTGGCCAGCAGTTAATCATTCCTGGATTAACTCCAGGAAAGTGTTCCGTTGGTGCTTTCCAACCACGCCCACTACTACACTGGGCCCTCCGTAAACCCCAAATGCCCCCTTTTATTCATGCCAATTTTTATATTTTTGAAAAAGGCTTTTACAATCCAGTTTAGAAAGAGGGAGAAAACCAATGTTAGGGAAGGAACTCTCCCTCCTGTCTGCTTCCTCCAGGCCTGTAAATTCCCGATACCTGGGTTGACTCTCAGGCAGAGGCTCCAAAACTTTATTTCAAAGCAGAGAAGACTTAGCTTCTGGCTGTTTGTAAATCCCTCCCACACCTCCTGTAAAAGAATAGATAATGCATATCAGTTCTTTTTGGTGTTGTCTTCTCATGTAGAAGGAATGATCTTCAATATGCCATGTATCTATTTGTATAATATTTCCCCACCTGGGAAATTGCCTGGAGTCCCACCCCATTTGGACTTCCTTTGTAATTTAGCTACCCCATTTCCCTGAGGTTGAAAGGTGAGAAACACGACCTTTGATTTTTCTCCTCTTTCTTTCACATTTCTTTCTTCCTCTCAGAGTGGAATCTTATTCTAATCATAGTGACCCGGGAAACCAGTTTTGCAAGATTGTTTTTCCCTTCGGGGATTCCTGAATGCCTTGTGGAGCTGATCTAGTAGTAGCCCAGCTTAGTGGCTGCAGGTGGGACATTTACTGAATAAACCCAGAAGACTCAGCGTAACAGGTCAGGCTGTGTCTGGAGAATGGCAGATTCATTGGCTCACCCTCCACTTCTCCAATACATCTGTTACTTGTCTGCTTTCACTAGAATAGCCTTTCTCTGCATCAGTATGGGGACAGCCCATTTGCCAAGGTAAAGGTGACTACACTCGTCTCTGCATAACTAATACTCTGGTGAATGTGAAAATTGTTACTCCTTCCCCCACTGGGTTAAAGCAGGAGGTTCCTACTAAATTTAACTGAACTAAACTAAACCCACTCAATGGCTTTTTATCATCCAAACTATCTAGGAAAATGGTATCATTTTAATCTAGTAAAACGATCAATATCTCGGGTTTCTTCTCACCCTTTTACTTAACTAGTTCAGAATTGCAGATATTAGGAAGAAACTTGCTTCTCAGTTGCATTTTCCTATTTCTTGGGGTTATTGCCAGTCATGACTGCTAAATAGTTGAATATTTCAACTTTTAAAACTTCATCTTAACCTGCTCAAGTGAGATGAATGATTTCTGTTTATCCTAGTATTTAAAGAGACCCACTCTGAAATATTTTAATTGTACCGACGTTAGATTTCTCAATCGTATTGTTAACGTTATCAACATCAGTCTGCTTTATAAAATATCCCCAGCATATATAGCGACTTTTAACTTAATGAGCTCACATTCTTGATGGTTATTGACAGGAAGCTAGAATTCTAGGAGAACCATGAAGTTAAATTCTAGCATTCGATGTAAGGAGCAGAGAGGTCGGCACTGGATTTCAGAAGGATGACGCCAGGGGTGGTTGGTTCCTTAGTGGAATTGAAGGACTGGGTTCTTCACAGCAGTGTTCCTGACATCAGGAAATTCCAGAGGGTTCTCTCAGGGCCAGAATCACCACCAACATGAGAGACAAATGCCACTTCCTGGTTGAACTCCACCTGCCACAAAGCTGGCCAAGGAGACTTGAATAAGCAGCAGCTGTTCCTAGGATGCTGTGTGTCTGCCTGTCCTATGTCCAGAAGAGAAAGCTCTTCCTCCTGAAGTAGCAGGAAGGCTAGAGCTGACACCTGGGAACACTTAAGACATTCTTCCAAGCATTTAGGTGAAGCTCTTCAAAGGCTTTATTTTACACATTCCTGATGCAAACTCGACTGTAGCTCCAAGATGATTGCATAGATTTACCCAGGCAACACTTTATCTTTCTGAATATATAGAGAACTTCCTCAGTAAAGTCCATTTTTAAAACATTCTAATCTGCTTCTGCCAAACAAAAACGAGAAAATATATTGAAGCAGTTCTCAAGGAAACTAAGAGAGAACAATTGAGTTAAAATTCCTTTAGAGCAAATATTTAGGTTGCTTGCGCGAAGCTTTCCTATGTTTGTTTGCATGATCATGAAACCATAATAGAAGGGGTTGGTATAAGAATGACTGTAGCTGGCTCTCTTGAGAAAGACAGCCAAGTCACAGATCAGCTCTGTTTGGAAATCAAAAGGATGCCTGCCCCAACAGTGTCTGACACCGATCCTTTATTCTTTTTTTTTTTTCAGCCACACCATCTGGCTCATGGGATCTTAATTCCCTGACCAGAGATTGAACCTGGGTGCTCAGCAGTGAAAGCGTGGAGTCCTAACCACTGGACCGCCAGGGAAGTCCCCTGGTGTCTAATTCTTAAGCTATCCCTCCACCGTTATCCTTATGTTGTTGTTTTAATTTCATCCATATTCATTTGGTGCCAAGGCACACTCCATAGTGTTCTGCAAAAGTCTGTGATAAGGTCCCATCAGACAGAATACAAAATCAAGGTATCTAACATTTATAGAGCCATTGACTATGAACCAAGTTCTGCCAGACTCTATTCAAAGTGCTTTGCCTGTGATATTGGGGTTAATCCTCCTTATGACCCAAGGAAGGACACACTGATAACACTCACCCATTTTACAGATGAACAAACTGAAACAGGTGGAGGTGAAGCCCAAACCCTCAGGGTGTGAATGTCAGAGCCACACAAGCAGCCTCTGAGCCACCCTGTGACACTGCCTTTCACTTGGGGAAAATGCCTAGAAAAGCACAACTGGGAAGAAAAAGTCTTCATATTTAATTTTCAAACCTTTCAGAAAGTCTATGTACAGTATTCAATCTTAAACCTATGAAAGCTTATTAAAATCCCTATATTTTCTGGGTTGTCCCAGTGAGTAATTTCTCATCCCATGTCACCTAAAGATTTTTCATTTGGAGAAAAAAAATTGTGCCTGAGTTTACATTAGTTGTCTATCCCAGTTAATGACACCATCAGCTCTGCACTTTGCCTTAGAAGCTCAGGGTAGGAGTATAAAACATCTATTCCACCCAAAAGTAGAAATGATTCATTCAGAGTTTATGAAATTCCAGAAGTTGAAAGTATATCAACATAAATTACACAACGCAATATATTCAAGGAAAAATATAAGTTGTTTCTACCGTTGAGAAATCATCAACTTGAGTCAGTAAACACATCATACAGTAAAGCTTGATGAACATCACACAGATATCCTGGGGAAATACACTTACGAATAATTTCATTATTATTTACTTTATCTTCAGATGAAAAATTATATAACATCAGCATATGTAGTGTAACTTTTTACATCCTGATGGCAAACCTGACAGCAGTGTTATTGTCAAATGCCAAATGGTGACAGAACTTTTTCATGTCGTAGAAAAAACGCCAGCACTTTCTACATTAAAATCTTCTTTGAAGGACAAGTGCTGCTTTACACAAATGTATGAAGTTTAATGTTCGCATCCCCACGGGCCAGTCACCACTAAACAGAAAACAGAATTCTCATACCTGGCATTTTAGATCTGATAAGCGGTGTGAGGTTTTCCCACACCATCAGAGCTGACTTGTTTCCAATAGTATTGTTGTACAGGTCGCCACAAAAATGCAAAAGCTTTGAAACAAGGCTTGGCATCCATATCGATAAAGTGAACCTGCGTTGTGAGGTCATGCTATGGTGGATGTTTACCTCAGCAAACAGGAATTTGTATTCTGTATTGGTCTCCGAGTGTCAACAAAATATATAATGAGAATTTTTAGAATTTTATTGAATCATTCAAATCAACTAAGTTCTTTAGACCCATCCATGAATTTGTAAGCTCCTTGAGGGCAAGAACAATTTTTGCTCAGCCATTTATCTTTGTATCCTTCATGGGCTTAGTCATAGACACTAATTAATAATGAACGCATACACACACACACTCATACACAACCAGGTGCTCCAGATCCAGAGCCACTTTGCTATCCTGCCTTAGCCTGGGCAACATGCCTAGAAAATTACAATTAATGAGAAAAACTCCTGCTTAATTTTTAGATCTTTCAGATATATTTTATATTCAATTCTGAATTTGAATGGAAGTCTATTAAGCTCTATGTTCTCCTATGTGTCTCAGTGAGTAATTTATCATCTCACTTCACATAAAGGTTTTCAATTTAGAAAAATAAAACCAACAAAAAGCAGTGACTTACTACATTAGTAGTCTATCCCAGTTAAACTGTCCCAGGGAAATACTGTGGACCCTTGAACAACGGACAGGTTAGAGGTGCTGACCATCTGTGCAGTCCAGTACCCGAGTATAGTCGGCCCTCTGTATCTGCTTCCTCCTTATCAGTGGTTTCTCTGTATCCGGGGTTCTGCATCCAAGGATTCAACCAGCCGTGGTTTGTGTAGTATTGCAGTGTTTACTATTGGAAAAGATCCACATACAAGAGGACCCATGCAGTTCAAACCCGTGTTGTTCAAGGGTCAACTGTATCTTGAAGGTAGAATGGGTAGGATGAGGGGTTGATTGGAGGAGGGATATAAAAGAGAGAAAGAGAGCGAAGATGACGACACCATCTTTTCTGTTTTGAGAAACTGAGTGGATGGCCTCCCCTCTCCAGTGAGGTTTGCCATGGGTGTCAGGGTCGACTCTTCAATCAATGCCATTGACGTTATCCTTAATTGCTGTTGCTGTTTTGCTCCAGTATTTCTGAAATGCTCCAAACTGTCCTGATCAAGCTAAAAACAATAGTGTGTTACATGGAGAACTGAGATAAGTCCTAACAGCTCAGACTCTCTTGCAGAGCTGTTTACTTGCTGTCACTGCTAACTGACATTGTGGGTGGTCCAACTGAATGTCCTGCCGTGCTCAAGTCTGGTGTTTCTTCAAAATCATAAGACTTAATTCTAACAGGCTTGCATTTGAGATGATAAACTACCATTTTTATATAAGTACATCCTTAATTTGAGTGTCACAAGAACTCAGCTTTCACATGAAGTTGCAGAGTTGGCTAACGGATGAGCTAAGTGTCAGGATGAAGAACTTACCACGTTCAAATGGCTGCAGGCAGATCTACTGATGACACGTTCTGCCCAAGAGTTCCTCTGGTTATGGAGATGTCGACACATTAAAAACTTTATCTATCACCAACTTGAGAAGCTCATATTTCAAATTCCACATCTTCACGGAACAGTAAAAAAAAGCCTTCTTTTTCCCATTTGAGTCATTCGTGTTTCTTAGCACATTCCTTTTCTTTCTGCAGCCAAAGGAAATTCTAGTTCCAAAGGAAAGCCAGGCCTCTCAGCGTTGTCTGCACCCCTGCTTAGTCATCCGGGGACATCACATGCTTCTCCTGGACCTGCTTTGGGTCTCAGTGAACACCTATATCATGTGTCCACTGGAAATCTGTGCCCACGGGGTATCATGAAAAGTACCTGCATACAGGATAGCAAGGAACATCTGTGGACACACATGTTACACACATCCCTTCTGCTCCATTGTTCCTTCAGAATTCACTTAACAAAGTGCAAGTTCAAAGACAAAATATTTAAGAATTTCAAGATGACAGCTGCAGAACACTAAACCAAGCATAGGCCCTTCTGCGCATGAGGCCCTGTGTAACCACACAGCTCCCACGCTTGTGAAGCTGGTCCTGGTGACAGTACAGGTATATAGGTAGAGGAATATATAAAAGACTCACTCCAGAAATGTAATGGTATCAAGAAGACAATTGTCCGTGTTTCTTCTCGCCCAAGCCAAAATTCTCACTAGTCTATCAAAACAGTATCCAGTTTCCAGAATATGATACTAACTGAGGTGGGAATGGCAAGAAATGACATATGATCCAAAGACTCATTTCTAGTTATCTGTTGCAATGTAACATACTACCGAAATGAGTGGCTGGAAAGCATTGTATTGGTCCCTGCGTCACCACGTGGAGGACGGCCACTTATCAAGAAGAAACTACCTCCTTGAACCGTTAGAAATAAAATCCTATTTCGTCTGAGCCATTATCATATAGGCTTGGCTGGGATGTTCTTTGGTCCCTTGTGCACTGACTAGCATCCGCAGGCGGGATTCAGATACAGCAGAATTGGATCGGAGTGTCTAGGATGGCTTCACTCGGATGCCCGGGTCTTTCCACAGGGTGGCTGCAGCAGGGCAGCCAGACTTCTTCCATGGTGGTGGCTCAGGGCTTCAAGAGCACGTGTTTCAAGAGCCAGGAAGTAGAAGCTGCCAGTTCCTTAAGCTCTGGACTCAAAAACTGGCACAGACCACGTCTTCGATATTGTATCGGTCAGAGCGATCACTGAGCATGCCCAGACTCCAGGAGAGATGACACAGACCCACCTCTTGATGGCAGGAAAATCTGCATTCTCCCTCCGTCTGCCACACGCCCTTTACCAAGATCACTTCCACACGTACTGTGAAAAACCATTACTTTAATTGCAGTTATCAGATCACTGTGATTTTTCCAAATCTTTTTTCCAGGCAAGGGTTCATGAATTAAGGGACTCGACATATCTTTCCATCAGCCCCTGCCTCGTCCCCTTCAGTCAGCATCTAAGTGTCTCATTACATTCCATGGATATCATTATTTTATAATTGTATTCGTACATGCATTCATAACCCCTCAATAATTATGGTATCCTTAAAGCACCTTGCCTCTACATCTTTGTGACGTCTCTCAGAATGTAACATATTCTTTTTCAAGAGCAAGATGTGAATAAATTTGACTCCTGAATAAGTGTTGCTTTCTGCCCCCCGCAAAAAAGATGTGAAGTCAATTTTTAACTTAATTCTCCTATATATTGGAAATTCTGTAGGATCTTTCTAGAGAGCCATCTATAACTATTTGCCATAAAAAGGGGAAATTGTAAGGGGAAAAACTGTGCTTCCCCCCCACAAAGCTTGTGTATGTTCCATGCCCGGTGGAGCTGCCTCCGTCTCTTTTTCTGTGTCCAGCGCCTCCCCCAGGGCTGGAGATCTGCTTTCGCTGCACATCACGGTCACCTTGGGAGATTTTTCTGTTTCAGGACCCATTGTGCTTTCTGAATCTGAAGACTTTCATCAATTCTGGGAATTTCCTTGTTGTTTCTTCAATATTAACTCTTTCCTATCCTCTTTTGTGCCTCTGGAAATTCTATTGCAGATAACTTAGACCTTCCGACTCTGTCCTCTGTCTCTTTATTGCCCACTGGTCTTTCTGTCTTACATTCTAGAGTCATGCCACAAATGAATTTTTCTGCTCATACATTCTCTCTATAAACCTTGCTTTAGTGGCTCTTTGATCTGTTGTTTAAGATTTTTAAATACTTTTTTAATATCTCGAAGTTTTATTTTGCTCTTTTTCAAACATTCCTGATCTTCTTGCTTTTTTTTTTTTTCATGTTTCCTACTGATTTGCTTATTTTGGTCTTTAATTGGGTTAAACATACTCCGTGCATCTCTAGCCAACGAGTCTATAGTCTTGAGTTCTTGGCCAGTTTAACTTTGCTGTTGGTTTCACCTGCTGACATTTGTTCACGTGGAGCGCTCCCTCGAGGGATGTGGAATTTGGGATGGTGAGATCGTTTTCAGGGGGATTTGCCTGTGGGGAGCCAGCACTGCCTGGGCTGAGGGCATCTCCTTTCTCTAGAGTTACAGAAGCATTTGCTTCTCTCAAAGCTTTAAGGGGTATTACCAGCCTGAGACCACTTCTGATGTTAATTTCCTGACTTTGGGGGTCCCTTGACCATGCAGGTAGTATAAATTCAGTCCCAAATCCACATAAAGGTAGGGCTCTGGTACTAATTTCTCAGGAGAATTTTATTGTGGTAAACTTCAGCATTCTAACCATTTTAAAGTGTACAATTTAGTACATTCACAGTGTCACGCGGCCATCACCACTAGCTGGTTCTAGAACACTTTCAGTGCCCTAAAAGGAAACCCCGACCCAATAGGCAGTCCCTCTCCATTCCTCCCTCCTCCCTGGCAACCACTGAACTGCTTTCTAGGAGACTGAGCCCAGCCCAAGACAGACAAAAATCCTTTGTCATCACCTTTGGCCATGAGAGGAATTAATTCCAGGTTCTCAGATTTATGTATGGGTCTTATTTCTATCTCCCCTCTTTTGCTGGCCCAGGGCCTCATCTCTGTACAAGTTGCTGCCATAAACCCTTTGGACGAAAAAGAACGTTCTTATTATAAATACTGAGTTCTGGGCTCTGAGCAGATATCTGTGGATAACCCAGACCCAACATCCCTGCCCTCATGGGACTTACTTTTTAGAAGTGGGGCAGAAAACAGCAAGTGAATTGTAAAACGAGTTAAAGTCAGGAGTGGGCAATGCAGGGGGCAGTGGAAGTTGGGACAGAGAGGTTGGAGGTGGGAGGGGATGCATGGATCAAGGAGCTTTGTGGGCCGTGGTAAGAATCTGGGCTTTTCTTCGGAGAAAATGAAAAGACTCTGCGGAGATTTGTGTGGAGTCACGTGATATGACTAACAGTTTAAAAGGATCTTTGGTGCTGGTACACTGAGATGAGCAGCCTGTAGGGATGGACATAGAGAGAACTGTCAGAACACAACTGCAATAATCCCAGAAAAAATGATGGCAGATTGGACCAAGAGAACAAGAGCAGTAGAGTAGTAGGTCAGTGGCTGGATTGTCAATTTATGTTGAAAACTGAGCCTGCGGGGTCTCCTAGCATATGGCCTTATCATGTGTGAGAGTCATCAAGTATGGTATAGTAGGCAAAATACTGGTCCACCAAAGATGCCTATATCCTAATCCCTGAACCTGTGAATATGTTGGGCTACATGGCGAAGAGAAATGAATTAAAACTCTAGATAGAATTAAAGTTGCTAAGCAGACGACCTTAAAATAAAGAGATTATTCTGGATTATCTGAGTAAACCCAATATAATCACAAAGATCCTTAAGATTAGGAAAGGGAGGTAGCAGAGGATGAACCAGGGAGATGGCAGCTTGCGAAAGACTTGGCCCAAAGTTGCTGACTTTGACGATGGAGGAATGGGGCCACGTGACGGAAGTGCAGGTAGCCTCTAGAAGCTGGATAAAGTAAGGAAACACATTCTCTTCCAGAGCCTCCAGAAGGAGCATAGTCCTGCCAACGCCTGGATTATAGTCTGGGGAGACCCATGTTGGAGTTTTAAAATTAAAAAATGTAAGACAAATTTGTGTTGTTGGGTTTTTATTGCCTTTTTTAAATTTTTAATTTTATTTAGTGTTTTTCAAATTTTTAGTATGCTTTTATTTTTATACAATTTTTAAAGGTTACTTTCCGTTTACAGTTATTACAAAATATTGGCTATGTTCCCCTTGTCATACAGTACATCCTTGAGTCTACCTTGCACCCAATAGTTTGTACCTCCCACTCCCCCACTGATATCTTACCCCTCCCCTCTTACCTCTCCCCCCTGGTAATCACTAGTTGTTTCTCTATATCTGTGAGTCTGCTACTTTGATGTTATATTCACTAGTCTGCTGTATTTTTTAGGTGTCACATGTAAGTGATATCATACACTATTTGTCTGACTTATTTCATTTAGTATAACGCTCTCCAAGTCCATCCATGTTGCTGCGAATGGCAAAATTCTGCTCTCTTTTAT
Organism: Phocoena sinus; assembly: GCF_008692025.1. Taxonomy (NCBI): domain Eukaryota; kingdom Metazoa; phylum Chordata; class Mammalia; order Artiodactyla; family Phocoenidae; genus Phocoena; species Phocoena sinus. The sequence continues at coordinate 159,525,244 of NC_045765.1, forward strand.
GGCTGAGTAGTATTCCATTGTATATATGTAATACATCTTCTTTATCCGTTCATCTGTCAATGGACAAGTTTGTGCTGTTTTAAGCGGCAACAGGAAATTAATACGGATGATGCCGCAGTTTTGTCCTGACCAAGTAGAAATATGGAGTTGCCAGTTGGTGACGTGGGAAAGACAGTGGGTGGAGCAAGTTTGGGGGCAAGAATCATGAGTTCCGTTTTGAATATGTTTTATTCTTAGAGAGAATCTGGCACATGTGCACCAGGAGATGTATGTGCATGTTCATAACTGCATAAGAGTGAAAAGCTTGACTTCTCCCAGATGTCCCATGACAGGAGAATGAACATACTAATGGTGGTGTAGCCTCACCATGGAATGTTACCCAGCCATGACGTGGATGAGCTCCGTCTTTAACAATACGGATGAACGTTAGTCATATGTTTAAAAGAATAATATTCTTTTGTGTGCCTCAAACTCCAAATAATTTTTTAATGTCCCCAATTTGATTGCTAGGCTGCTACACTCTTCCTCTGTTACCTGCACCCTGTCACCAAGCACGGCTGCAGAATCAGCTCATAGGTTCACCAGTCTGCTTTTCAGTTGCTTCTATGATTTTGGCCCCAGAGGATTTTTTTTTTCCTTTTCTTTTTTTCCCCACAGGATTTTCATTACTGTCTTAAGAGCTCAGTTATACATGTAACTGGCATTTCTAGGTATCTAACATTGGGAAGGTTTTCTAATTAGCTATCCCTCTGAAGAGCTTATCAAAAATTCCCAGGCCTAACACCTTAATCAATAAATCAGGATTTCTGGATCAGTGTTCAAAGCATCTCTTTGTTTTTAAAGCTATATGGGTGAATATAAAGAAAAAAAAAAAGCAAGCTTAATAAATCACTGATTGACTAGCTAGGGTCGGGAGAGGAGGCTGTCCTAGCTCAAACCTAAATTATGTCTAATCCTGGGGTTGAGACCTACGTGAGCACATCTGGGGCAGACCCACCAGATGTCTGTGCAAGGGGCTAAAGGGCTCCAGGGAGATAATACAGCCCAAAGGAAGAAATAACCAGGTACAAGATTGATTCCAAGTAGCGTTCAGTGTCTGTGACTCAGGCTTTCAGGTAAGAAGGACAAAAATCAGACACACCAAGTTCAAATCCTCTGTGATCTTGGCTTTCAGGTACCTCAGTCTCAGCTTTCTCACTTGGAAAATGGAGATGCTAGGAGTACTATCTCTTGGGGCTTCTGTACATACAAAATGAGGCCATGTTTGTAGAGTTTCTCCCATAATGCCTGGAGCACAGTATGTGCTTAGTAAGCATTAACTTTGTAAATTAAAACGGAAATCGCCCTTTCACTAAAAGCTCTGGTTCTCTGATTGCTGTTGGAGCAGAATACAAAAGGAGAAAGAGACTGAAAATGGGATGGAGGAAGTCACCCCTGAATGGCCAAGCCCACCAGCTCCGGCACTTCTGGGAGTAGGAGACAAGAGTGCAGACACCCAGGTGATATCTAGCAAGACGGGCTTGGGTGTCTAGCATAGGCCGCATGGCAGAAGCAAGGACAGCAGCATTCAAGTTGCACAAAGAAATCCTCCAATAGGTTGACTTTCAATCCCAGTGTGAGTACCCTCCAGACAAGCATAAAGATGAGTCTTTTGTTTAATATTTATTTATTTATTTTTGGCTGCATCGGGTCTTAGTTGCAGCACGCGAAATCTTTCCTTGAGACGCACAGGCTTCTCTCTAGCTGTGGTGCGTGGGCTCCAGACCGTGTGGGCTCAGTAGTTGTGGCACGCACACGGGCTTAGTTGCCCCGCGGCACGTGGGATCTTAGTTCCCCAACCAGGGATCAAACCCACGTCCCCAGCATTGCAAGACGGATTCTTAACCATTGGACAACCAGGGAATTCCCTAAAGATGAGCCTTGATCCTAAAACAAAGAGTATATCAAACTATTCCAGAGGAGATAAGCTCTCTTGAAGCTCTGTGTTCTGCTAAATCTAGTGGTGTGCTCTCACAAAATGAAAAATAAAAGTCCTCACTTAGAGTGTTTGCCAATTTCCATGTCATAAATTCTCCTACCGTGGCTGAGACACCCACGGATATCACTGAATACTGCCTTGGGGAGGGGCATGCTCATCTGGCTGTCGTGCTCTCAAGCACACACCTGCTTCATCCTTTGAATGACAAGGGCCTCTAAAAGCCAGGTGTAGTGACAGACACCTTGTAGCATTTAAGTGATTATACTGTCCCCAGAGAAGGAATATTTCTATACACGACTTAGCTCATCTTTATCCTAAGACTGCCGTGTACATAATGTCTTCTCCCAGCCTAACGGGGACATTTACTGCCCACGAGGGAAACATTGTAAATAGTCGATACATCAGCCTGTTTGCAGACTACCTGATGGTGCTTCGTCCGGCTCCTCTATTAGAACCCTGTGTCTTGGTGGGAAAGAGAACATTTTTAAGGTGCTATTGGAAAAATCGTTTACAATGCTATCAGGTGAATGAGTTATTGTGATGTGGGTCCCAGTGGTGGAAGTTATACCTGAAACTCGAAGTATATAGGAGAAAAGTCTGTCACAGGGCTTTTTACCAAGTTTTACGTAGAATAAAGACTCAGAATGACATGGACTGGAAATGTTGAAATTATGAAAAGCATCCATCGGCATGCATCAGAATCCCCTGCATGGCAATTAAAATACAGATTTCTGGACACTGCCCCTTGATTTTCTGATTCAGCGGGTCTGGGACCCCAGAACGTGCATTTCAAACAAGTTCTCAGGTGATGCTGTTGCTGACGATCTGGAGATGACACTCAGATGTGCGTGACACCTTAGTACTGGGATCTCTCCTGAGCTAGTCTACCGATGGCCAGTATTTCAAAATTAATCACGCACCATTCATTGAAACAGAACTGAAGTTCCCTGTTACACAATAAAAACAGTTCGAATCTATGCTTGGACTGAAATGAGACTTCCAGAAGACTGATAACATTAGCATGAAGTTTTAAATGAAATTTCTTTTAGGGGTTTCAAGGTGATGTTCGATTCGTTTTCTCCCCACGAATAGTGATTATTCTGTTTTTAGCCTCAGCAGACAGAAGCGTTACACAAACTGCTTGAGATTGCACAGCAAAGTGGAAGAACGTCGTCTCCACAAAAGAGCTTTCTACTTTCTGCCTCTGTCCAGCGCCCAGAACACAGTAGATGTACAGGAAATGCCCGTGGACTTGTGACATTGTGGCAGGGAGGGACGGAGGGAACCACAGTCCCGGTAGATGAATCTTCAAGGTTGTCAGTGGTAGTCAGAGCTGGGCCCTCACGTTTCTGTACTTTTTAGCCATACTCTGAAATTCCCAACTTCCCTTTTCTTTGGACGAAGTTGCTCTATGTACAAAAGTGGCTGGCTTCAGAGCCTATGCCCAGGAGACTCTAAAACAAAACCCCCCAAATGCTAATTTTAACACCTGGTCTAAGCAGGATGCGGAGGTCATTGTTTTAAAATCACATCTCCCAACAGAGAAAAATAATCATGACTGAAGTGTTTTGTTTGGGTTTGGTTTTTCTGTATCACAGAACTCTGCCCTCCTTTTCTAATTGGCCTGGAAACTGCTATGTCATCCTCAGTATTTCTTTTTGAGCTATTATTTTTGTAAACAAACTTGAATTGAATTAAGATCCACCACTTGCTTTTTAATTTTACCCATATTAGGTGTGATGGTCAAATGGGGTTTCCCTGTCAGGTGTCAAGATGGTTTTGCAAACCACCACCCAGCAGTCCCCTCACTCCAGTTGCCCTGTCGGACCTCAAAGGGACCCCTCAGCGAGTTGGAGCAGGTCTGTGCACGTCGCCCATGGTGCTGCCTGTAGCTGTTATGACCACTTTCATTCCTGCCTTTACCCTACGAGCTAGTCAGATGGCACAGGTCTGGTGTTTTGGTTTGGTTGTATTGTTTTTATTTTTCTCCTACTGGTCTGATAGCTTTTAGAGTCGGTGAGCAACAGGCATTTTAGAAGTGAGATGTGCTCAGCAGTTTGAGGGGCGAATAATCCATTGGAGGGGACTTAGCCCAGTAACCCCATCCCTGGTGCATCACTGGCTGATGGACCTCAGGAAGAGTGGTCTCTTGGGGGCTGTACAGAGAAGAATGGGACTTCAGGTCCTCAGTTTATCCTCTGTTTAATGAGAGGCAGGTCTTTGTAAAAAGCTGGTTATTTCGGGCTTCCCTGGTGGTGCAGTGGTTGAGAGTCCGCCTGCCGATGCAGGGGACACGGGTTCGTGCCCCGGTCCGGGAAGATCCCACATGCCGCGGAGCGGCTGGGCCCGTGAGCCATGGCCACTGAGCCTGCGTGTCCGGAGCCTGTGCTCTGCAAGGGGAGAGGCCACAACAGTGAGAGGCCTGCGTACCATAAAAAAAAAATTTTTTTAATTGGTTGTTTCTAGAACTTGGGATTTTATATAATAGTTAATATTGCTGAAAACTGCTGTTTATTCAGCTTCCCTGATCTGTCAGCCAACATGCTGGCAGCGGCCCTGGGAGGTAGGTTTTATCATTGTGTCACTTTACATAGAGGAAACTACAGTTTAGAGAAGCTGGGTAAGTTGCTATAGAAGACAAAGTGGCGGCCAGTTCCATCTGTCTCCGAATCGTAATAGCTAATGCTTACTGTCTTGGTCAGCTGGGGCTGCTCTAACAGGATACCGCAGACATCTACCTCTCACTTCTGTAGACTGGGAAGCCCAAGATCAAGGTGCAGCTGATTCGGTGTCTGATGAGTTCCCTCTTCCTGGTTTTCAGACTGCCACCTTCCCACCATGTCCTTCCATGGCAGAGAGGAAAAAAACCACCCAAATCTCTGGTCTCTCTTCCTCTTCTTATAAGGACACTAAACTCATCAGTGGGGACCCCACTCTCATGAGCGCATCTAAACCTAATCACCTCCCAAAGGCCCCATCTCCTAATGCCACCACATTGGGGGTTAGGGCTTCGACATATGAATTTGGGGGATCACAAACGTTTAGGCCATAACATATATCGAATTCTTCATGTTAATCCCTCTGTGACCATTACTTCTTATGATTCTCACTACAGCCCTAAGAAGAGAACACTACCGTCATCTCCGTTGTACAGCTGATGAGACGAAAGCACGCAGACGTTAAGCAAGCCGCTCCAGGTCACACAGCTACGTGAGGGCAAAGCTGGGACACAAACTCAGGCAGGCAGCTGCAGAGCCCACACCTAACCACTGGGCCACACTGCCCTCATTTATACATGTATATTTAGAACTGCTTCTCCTGTGATGCCATCACGACCTCTCCCCAGAACTCCAGGGTCAGGGGAAAATTTGTCACCGACAAGAAAGACACAGTGACTGGCAGGTGGAGCCGTGGGTTCTAGTTCTAGAACTTTCTCTACTTCTCTATCTCCCTATGTGAGTTGCGTCCTCCTTTCTGTATAAAAGGAGGGAGTTATGAATATCGCTAGGCTGGCTCTCAATTTTAATTGGTGTTTCTCTGCTTATGTCCTTCCAGCCAGCAGCTTCTCTCAGGCACCGATAGCATCACTCACTAGTGCTTACGAGCATGATAAGGATCCAGCTGAAATCTCGGAACTTGCCAGGTGCTGAGTTGTCTCCTGATAAGGACTCTCTCAGGAGCCTCCCCCGGTATCAGCGCCTGGATCCAGACCCCCTCAACAGAAACGCACTGCCACAGTTCCTTCTGTGGATAAGGGGACCCTCCCCACCACCACACACACACCCACAGAAGGGCCCTGGCTAATGTTCTGCTGTCCCTGTCTTAAATTCTTAGCAATTTTGAATAAGGGGCCCTGAGGTTTTGTCTTGCCCTGGGCCCTCCCATCTCTGGAGCTGGTCCTTCCATCCTCCCCCCTCGTCAATGGCACTTGTCCTCCAAGTCCGCAAGTTTAGTCCTCTCTGAATGGTAATCACTCATAACACCCTATTTTATAAAGAAAGTAGAACACAGAAGAGCTATGGGGTGTGTCCAAGTCACATAGGAAGATAGAGAAAGTACTAGAGCAAAAACCCAGGCTTCCAGTTCCCCATCCACTGTGTCTTTCTTGTCCTTGACACAAACTTTCCCCCTGATGCTGGAGTTCTGGGGAGGAGTCATGATGGTAACCATAGGAGAAGTAGTCCTTAGTATGAGGGCACAGCGGCCCAGTAGTTAGGTGTGGGCTCTGGAGCTGCCTGCCTGGGTTTGCTTCTACCTCATCTTCTGTACAAAGGAAAGGACATCTTCCTCCTAGGGCTCTTGTGAGGATCATCCTAGTGAAACAGGGCCTTTGATCAATAATTCTAATTTCTTGTGTACACAGAAGAAAAAATGTAGTTGATTCTTTCTCCATTTTTTCTGTTCTGAAAAAAAGGGGGGGATGTCATAGCATTGAATGTTCTGGTTTTCCTCAGAATGAAGGTGATGAGATTTCAGGCCATTAGGATTAGCTCAGGGAACAGGTAAGATACTAACTAAAGAAATTAGGGTAAGTAGCTAATTAAAGTCTTGAAGACACTAAATAGGGATCAGGTCACACGGCAAGTTCCAATTCTCGGCATCCTCAAGGGTCCTGAATTTTCTGGAAACACTACCAGGAAAGGACAGTCCAGAAGAATCCTAACCTTAAAGAAGGAAAAAATATATATATCAAGTTTCAATTAAAGAGATTAACCAAAGTTAGGATTGATGTGAGCTGAGGTATTAATACTTGGGCAATTGTATAAATGGTGATTTTAACATAATGACTGATGCATACATATGCCCCTTTCAAAGTGGCAAAACATAGACTCTTGGAAATAACTTTTAAAACTAAGGTAGGGGATAGTGGTGTTGGTTCACAACATTGTGAATGCACTTAATGCCATTGAATTGTGCACATCTAAAATGGCTAAAATGGTTAAAAAGTTCAAGGCTACCCTTGTCCGTTCATGGAGAGTTATTCAAGGGAGTTCTCCCCTAGAGCACACGCTCCCCAATCCAAACCTTTGCGAGCCCCTGGCATGTTGCTCACACATGGTCTGCTCACGGTTTAATGGTCAGTGATGCTATCATGAGTGAATGAAAATCAAATCAAGAAGGTATTCTTAGTGATCCAACTCTGCAACAAACAGTTCCTGCTACTCTTCTTCCAAATTTCTGGATCAAATTTAAACGGAGAGTATCCTGAGATTGCAAGAATGAGGTGTTTCTGAGCTGTTTACAATTTGCTATTATTTGGTTGGATCAGTCAGGATTTTTCTCAATACTGCACACAAAACAAAGGCAGAAGTAGATGGCTGAGTCTGGCAACTGCAAATGCCATCTGCGAGTTCGGGTTTGCATTTGTCTGGATCAAAATTGCCTCATTTTATTATTTATTGCTTATATTTATAGTTGTCATAAGTCTGGAACATTGACATGTGTTTGTGCTAATAAAATGCCATTTTAATTATTTTTTAAAAACCAAAGTGGGGCTTCCCTGGTGGCGCAATGGTTAAGAATCCGCCTGCTAATGCATGGGACACGGGTTCGAGCCCTGGTCCAGGAAGATCTCACATGCCACGGAGCAACTGAGCCCGTGTGCCACAGCTACTGAGCCCGCATGCCACAACTACTGAAGCCCGCGCACCTAGAGCCCGTGCTGCGCAGCAAGAGAAGCCACCACAATGAGAAGCCTGTGCACCGCAACGAAGAGTAGCCCCCGCTCACCGCAACTAGAGAAAGCCCGCGTGCAGCAATGAAGACCCAACGCAGCCAAAACAAAACAAAACAAAAACCTAAAGTGGGACAATTAGAGAGTAGTTCATTGTCCCTGTTTTTCATTAAATATGTGTTATACAGCTAAAGAAGAATTATGTGCACTGGAACCCTGTTTTTCACCCCCCGGGATGATGGTACACCCCCAAATGAGACATGGCTGATCCTCAGAACTTCAGGAAAAGTGACCGGGGGGAAATAATCAACCTCCCTGCAGAGGGTGATGCAGAAAAGAACAAGACATTTGAGCCAGCAGTCCTGTGATGCCCTCCTAGCCAAACTCCGTGTACTAATTCATAAAATTGGGGTAATAGTCTAGCAGATTTAACAACAAATGAGGAAGAGGGGTTGGAATTTATTTTCCATATGGAAAAAAAGAAACTTCTTTCTTTTTTCTTTCTTACTTTTTTCTTTCTTTCTTTCTCTCTCTTTCCTTTCTTCCTTCCCTCTCCCACCTTTAAATTTTTCTGTGACAACAAGACGAAAACACATATCCTTTGGAGTCTTTGGTTCCTCTGGGAGAATAAGAGATTCACTGGATAGTGGGAGATAATTCCTATGGTTCAATTTTTTTTCATTGCCACTGCTCTGTGATTTGGAGTTATTCTGTAGGCCAATGTTTGTCATTTAGTTTTGCCTCATGGTTTGATTGGACAGATTAAATAAAAGTAATTTAACATGGGAATTTGGTGTTGAGGGCTAATTCTTTTTATCTTTTAATAAATTTATTTATTTGTTTGTTTTTGGCTGTGTTGGGTCTTCATTGCTGCACGTGGACTTTCTCTAGTTGCGGCAAGCAGGGGCTACTCTTCGTTGTGGTACGTGGCTTTCTCATTGCAGTGGCTTCTCTTGTTGCAGAACACGGGCTCTAGGCACGTAGGCTTCGGTAGTTGTGGCACGTGGGCTCAGTAGTTGTGGCGCACGGGCTTAGCCGCTCCACGGCATGTGGGATTTTCCTGGAGCAAGGCTCGAACCCATGTCCCCTGCATTGGCAGGTGGATTCTTAACCACTGCACCACCAGGGAAATCCCTTTTTCTTTTTTTTTTAATTGAAGTATTAGTTGGTTTACAATGTGGTGTTAATTTCTGCCGTTCAGCAAAGTGATTCAGTTATACGTACGTTCTTTTTTTTAATATTCTTTTCATTATGGTTTATCATAGAGAGCTAATTTTAAATCTAGAATCAAGGCACTCAGATGCACTCAAAAAACTCAGTGCCCTGTCTTGCTCTATTTTAGAAGCTTCTCAGGGAGGCATCAAAGGGGCATCTTTTTGAAGGTCATCGGGGGTTAAGAGGTGGAACCTCCTGATTTCCTTGCTCTCAGGAGAAAACCCCGGGGCTAGGGAAGGGGGCCAGTTGGGGCTATGTGAACCATGGGCCTTACACGATATTGCACTGATTTCTTACCCCCCCCCAACACACACACACACCCAGGGAGGTGGTATATCACAATACTGACTGTCAAGCCTAGTGAGTTATCAGGAAAAAGAACAAAAAACCAGAGGAAGCCGACCTACAGGTGAAGAAATTCAAGGCCCTCCCCCATCCTAAACCCTCTCCTCAAAATTTTTTCAAAAGAAAAACTGAAGTCTACAGGTACTAAAACAGAGCGTTCCCAACAACTACTTTGGGCAAGGGTGCGTTTAGGGTACAGTGTGATTTTTCCTGGCTTCACACTGTCAGATCACCGTGGTTTTAACATGTTTTTGGACTGTTCTGAAGAGTCGTCTTCTGATCTCTGCCACATAGACACTCAATGCTGTCCTGCAGAAGCCTGTACGGAGCAACTCATGAGGACTGAAGGCCGCAGGCTGTAGAGAATTAAGAATTCCAGTTCAAATATGCAGCACTGTCTACAGCTCCAGGACTGGCTTTTTTCAGGCTGTTGACTTTCACGGTTATTAAGGGCGTTGCCGTTTTAGAGATGTGGGAAGAGCCGAGGTTAATATAGCGGTCTTTTTCTTTCCCTTTAGTGTCAAGACCTAACAATTGCAGGAATTGGGATGAGACTTCTAGACTTCCTATTTCATTTTTAGTTTTTTAAATTCATACAGATTTAGCAATTGTAAATTTTTTTAAGCGTCTCACTGTTGTTCTCATTAGAAGTGAGATAATTTAAACACACTATTGAGGGCTCTCTCTCTGCTGTTCTCCTGAGATATTCCACGACCTTGTTTAAAAAGGGAGCACTGTATTAAAAGATACCTTTTTGTGTATCACCTTCCCCGAAAGAATATAACTACAGACTCCAAATTAAGCATAACAAGAAGATCAATTAGGTTCGCTTCATCCCTTGAAAATGATTAATCAATTATTTTCACCACGACTTATTCCCAATTGGACTTTTCAATGTCAAAGAAGAATCCTTTGAGACTGTCATCAGTTTATCCTGTCATCCTTACTCACTGCAACGTACAAACCAAGTATGCTCATCCTCTGTGCCATGGATGGGACTATATGCCCCCAAATTATATGCAAAATGTTGTGTGTGGCATCTTTTTCTGGGAAAAGGGTCTATAGTTTCATAAGATACTAAAAAAGCACTGGTAAACCCAAAAAGTTAAGAATTAGTTTGACTGAGAATATCACCACTCATACATAGCCAGAAACAGTATCACTTCTTGGAATTTCCTTTTGGACCTCATCACTCCAAATGGAACAGGGATCAAGGTTTTCTGGGTGAATGATGGTGAGGCCAGCCTGCCAATGTGTCTTATCGGGTTTGAAGCAGGAGACAGATGAGCCCCGGGCTGAGCAGCTGGAGTTTGTCCCCTGTGGACAGATACTCTAAAATAGCAGGAGCGAGAGAAGAGCTGAGCCCCGCCCAGATAACAGACAGAGACCACATATTTCTCATCTCGAGGTCAAGACAACCCTCCTGACTACACACGCGCAAAAAGGCTCCTGGGACGTCAGAAGGGGAGTGACGTCAACCTACCCATAGACCTCTTCACTGGAATCCATCTTGGTTAAGAGACGTGCGCGCGTACATGGGAGGACCCTAAGATAAATCAAATATGGACTCAGAACCAGGTAAAGCAAGATGATTGGCCGAAGGAAACCCGGTAGAAATGCCGCACACAAGCGATTCAAACTACCATGTGGGCGCGACTCTTTTTCTGAGTCCACCTCTGTGTCTAACCACACATACCCTTTTTCCTCCTAATAAACACTTTACTTGTTTCACTACTTTCCAGCTCTTTGTGGAAATGTATTTCTACAAGGCTGACAAGGCCTTGTCACTGGCACTGGTCCCTGGTAGTCTAGTGGCTAGGATTCAGCGCTCTCCCTGCTGCCGCCTGGCTTCAGCCTCTGGCCGGGGAACTGAAATCCTGCTTCAAGATGCTGCAGGCTGAGGCCACCCGAGATCAGGTTGGAGCCTCCCCTGAGCAACTTTATTGGTTGGATAACATTTCTCCGTTCAAGCAGCCCTTACTCCAACTAACGGGAAATGAATTGTTCAGAAAAATGAAGTCCCTTAAGACCCCTGACTTGACAGTTTCAGATATAATAAGTCCCCTTTCGTGGAGGGTGGATGCCTCAATAAGAAACCACTTAACAGAAGACCGTTCCTTCTAGGAGTTAGGAGTCAGGTCTTAGGGATGAGCTAAACTTCAATTTCCATCAATCCATGACCCGGACCCATTATTAGTGTGGTGGTATTCCCACCCACTTCTTTCACTATCATGGACCATCACCCTACCCACTCCCCACCCATTAGCCGTGAAAGCTTGGCAGACATCAAAGCCAATCTTGCAGGGGGAAAATGTTCCAAAAGGACCGCTGTAGAAACAGTGACTGAAAGGCAGGACTCAGCACTGGAGATCAGGAATTTGACATGGGTGGTGCGATAGACTGAATGTTTGTGACTCCCAAAATTCTAATGTTGAAACACTAATCCCCAGTGTGATGGTATTTGGGGAGGGGGACTTTGAGAGGTAAATTTGGTCATAAGGACAGAGCCCTCATGATGTGATTAATGCTTTTATAATAGAATGAGAGTATGAGAGCTCGCTTTTCTCTCTTCACTCCACCACGTAAGGACACAGCAAGAGGACAGCCATCTCCAAACCAGGAAGAGAGTCTTCACCAGACTCAGCCAGGCTGGCACCCTGACCTTGAACTTTCCAGCCTTCAGACCTGTGAGAAATAAATATCTGTGTTTAAGCCACCCAATCTATAGTATTCTGTTATGGCAGCTCAAACTGACAAAGACAGTGGTTTAGAGAAGCACGGAAGTCTCTCTTTTAGCATCAGCTACTAGAGTCCCAGACTCCAGACGCAGATGGATGGATCCAGGCATGGAGCCTGAGCAAAGGCGCTAAGGCTGGTGCCTCAGATTAAGCATTCCCACCACCTCCTACTCTTTCTTGCCTCTCTTTCTCCCTTTGAAATGTTATAAGTACCATGTGGACTTAAACCTTGGTTCTAATTCTTCTACTTACTGTCATTTAATTTTTCTGGGCCTTTTATTTCTTCAACAGGGAATAATAACATTCCCAGGTGCAATAAAAGATTAAGTGTGACAACGTTCATAAAGCTCTGAGCACACACCTTGGCACTTAGTAAGGGCTCACAAAGGCAATCTATTAAAATTAACTCCCAGCCAATTCAATGAAAATTGGGTACCAAGCTGTTCCTTCCATTTGGACAGCTCCACCCATCCGTCTTCCTACTGCCTTTTTCTTACCTAATTTCAACTCACTTTTCAGACCTGGGTTTACATGTAACTTCCTTGGGAAGCTCTTCTAGGAATTCTAGATAAGGTTGCTCGTGGCACTAATCTATGGCAATGTAATGTCTTGTCATGTTTCTTCTGTAGAACGATAAGAAAAATTATCTGTTGACTGCGGTAAACAAATTTGTTTACTCTCCCTTTCCTCTTCTCTACCATGAGCTCCATGAGGTCAGAGATTAAATCTTCTGAATTGTCTCCCCAGCCGTGAGCAGGGTGTCTAGCATTTATAGTTGATTAATAATCACTGGTTGTCAGAGTGACTGAAGGAATCAATGAATAAATGAATCAGTTCTTCGTGAGGACTTGGCAGTTGTGTGAGCCTTAGTGTATATATTCCAATTACTCCTCCCTTACATTCGCCTAGTGGTGTTGGGGGGAAAACATTATTTTCCCATTCGGAGCTGAGAGAGTTTATGCTGAGCACACACCAAAAAATATCATCGCGTTCAACAGAACATTTGTTTCTCTTAAGTCGGTCACCTGTGTTTTATTTTCTTTGTCCTTAAAAAGGGTTGTGTCAGCCGTTATAAATAGGCACAGGTGACGACAGGAGACCTTTATGCGCTCGGTACATGCCATGCAGCTGGGAGCCCCAGGGATGCACCCTGGAGCGCGCCTGCAGGATGTTATGACCCCCATGCTTCCTCCAGGGTGGAGGTTTTTTCCTCCACTGTCTGTGAGCTTGTCTCCTCTCAATATGACCAAATGATCATCTTAGCTTGTGATGGGGGATTCTTCACGGGGTCCAACTCCCAGGGCTGGGACCAGTAGAGGGAAATGTACATGGCTCAAAGCAAACCAGAGCTCCATGTGTTCCATCAGCACGCGGCCCAGACAAGGCAGTAAGCAGACCTCTGCCCCTTTCTCTGTACCCACTTGTTTCTTTTCCCGTTTAAGAATGTACATATTTTTTCTACACAGAAATGTAGAAATACTATGCTAAATGAATTATCCAGCTCCTTACCCTTCCAGAAAGCAGCTCCATTGATGATCAATCCACAAACCCCTCAAGAAACAGCCCTCCTCTTTCCTACACAGAGAAGTCATTTTGAAATTTTGCCAAGTAGTAGTTGACTAATTTTGTCCATACAGGTAGAAAGGATAATGTAGATATAAAGAAATCCATCTTGAGTAAGAAATCACTCAGGTTCACTATCATTAATAAAAGTAAACAAATATTCTCTAGCATCTTAGCAGCAAACTAGACATGTAAGCTTACAAGGAAAAATATTTATTTTCTATTTCTTTGATTTGGTATCTATATGAGATTTTGGATGTTCACTAAAGTTACTGTGATAATCATTTCACGATGTATGTAAGTCAAATCATTATTTTGTACTCAAACTTATGTAGTGCTGAATGTCAATTATATCTCAATAAAGTTGGAAGAAAAAAAAACTAGATATGTAAGCTTAAATAAGGTTTACAACCCATTAAGTCTCAGTCTATCCACCCATAACCTGAGGACAATAATTTAATTAGCATAAAGCAACTTGGTTCAATCAATAATTGATACAAATTGGCTATTATTATAATTGTCAACATGCTAATCATTGCTAAATACCTACAGCTCCAAGGCCACAGTGCAAACGAGGAATTTGGCTGTTATTTAATCTACAGCATAGAATGAACTTGCAGCTGCCTTAAGTTTTCAACTAAATAAACCACTGTCCATTATTAAATTCCACAAGCTCAAGCTGATCACAGTCTCTAGTGAGGAAATAATTTAACTAGTTGTGCAATATTTAACAAAAAGGCATGGATATTTGTGGGAAGGGGTAGGTGTAGGATTCCAAGAACAGCTCAACAAGTCAACACTTATGATATGAAAATAGCCCCCCAGATTGTCAGTGTTTCGTTCCAGCATAATTTTAGTTCTACAAATTTAGTGCTACAAATATTACCAGATGGTATAGGTTGACACAAAGCCCCCAAAGATCACATTTTTACAAAACATTTTTGAATTACCAGTGGAAGTCATGGCCACTTGAGGCATCTTCATTGACCTACATGGATTTGGTTGACGGCAGATAATAGGCATTTAGAAACTTCCTGTCCAAATGGGGCCGAGTACATCTAGGTTGGAGACAGCTGTCCCATGTTCTAAGTTCTATCAGGAGAAGAAAACAAAGATTTCACTTTGAACCTTATAGGACTTCTGTGATGGTTAATTTTATGTGTCAACTTGATGGACCATAGGGTGCCAGGTATTTCGTCAAACATTGTTCTGACTATTTCTGTGAAGGCGTTTTGGGATGAGTTTAACATTTAAATTAGTAGACTGGTTAAAGGAGATTGCCCTCCTTCATGTGGGTAGGCCTCATCCAACCCACTGAAGGCCTGAATAGAATGAAAGTTACCCTGAATAGCACTCTGAATAAGAGGGAATTTCTCCTGTCTGACAGCCTTTGAGCTGGGACACCAGTTTTTTCTTGCCTTTAGAACTGAAACACTGGCTCTTGAGAATGCTAGCATTTGGACTGGACCTACAGCATCAGTTCTTGTGGTTTTCAGGTCTTCAGATTTGAACTGGTACCATACCACTGGCTTTCCCAAATCTCTCGCTTACCTACTGAAGGTCTTGAGACTTCTAAGCTTCCATAACTGCACAAGTCAATTCCTTATAAGATACATACAGTATATAGGATATAAGATATATGATACCTTCTAAGATTGGTTTCTCTCTGTCTCTGTCTCTGTCTCTGTCTCTGTCTCTGTCTCTCTCTCTCTCTCACACACACACACACACACAGAGAGAGATCCTACTGGTTCTGTTTCTGTTTCTCTGGAGAACCCTGCCTAATACAATCTCATGCCCTGCTTATCCTATAACAAGACAATTGCTCAAACATGACATGTCAATTCACTGAACAGTCCATGCTCCATGTCTCTCTCTCTGCCTGCGGTGCCTTCCCCCATCTTCCTTTTCTAACAAACATGTACTGACCCTCCAAGACCCAGCTCAAGTGTAAACCCCTCCTACATGCCTTCCACAAGCCCCTCAGCCAAAATTAGTTGCTCCATTCTCATTTCTGTCAAACACTGTATAAATTCCTCTATTTTAAAACTCATGAGAGTTACGTGTATGCCTATCATAAAACTCTGGGCCAGGAGTGTGCTGGAAAATATTTATCACAGAGTTCACCACCCAGCACCCCTCTGTATTCCCAGAAGCTAGCACGGAGCTAGAAAATGGTAGATGCCCAAAACTTCTAGACTGCTCTCATTTTTTCCTAAAGTGGTCCCATTCAGGTTCAGCTTTTGGCCGGTTCATGAGGTAGAGAATAGGATTGTCTTCAGAAAATACTCTACTTTCCGTACTCCTTCTTTGCCTTGATGCTTTTACTCTTCCCAAAGCTCTTCTTGGCAGTAAAACTGATCCAATAAACTAATTCAAAGAAGACATTAATGAAAAGCTAGGTGTTAACAGTTAAAAATGTACATTAGTGGGGCTTCCCTGGTGGCGCAGTGGTTGAGAGTCCGCCTGCTGATGCAGGGGACACAGGCTCGTGCCCCGTCAGGGAAGATCCCACATGCCGCGGAGCGGCTGGGCCCGTGAGCCATGGCTGCTGAGCCTGCGCGTCCGGAGCCTGTGCTCCACAACGGGAGAGGCCACAACAGTGAGAGGCCTGCGTACCACAAAAAATAAAAAGAAGAAGGCAAATGAAGATGTTAAAGAGGGCTGTGGCGGGTTGGGACCCAGGCATACTGATCGTGATTGGAAGCTGAGAAAGAAAATAGTTTTATAGTTTCAAGCCTCGATTCCATTTACCCAATTTGGCTCCCCGTCTTAAAGGATCAGATATAAATGGATCCCAAATTGACACTACAGTCTCCCTGAAAGCTCTTCAAACTCTTCCTTTTACTCTCATTCAGCCTAATTGATAAATTACCATACTTTGGATATAGCACAGATGTTCAAAAATAACACAGCCCTGTCAATGCAGCTAAGCCTAAGAAAAGTTCATCAGGCAAGCCTTAAAAATGCAACTAAATGTGGAATATTCTTGTGTGGGAAAGGGTAAATTTAGCGTCTTTGCAAAGCTTGCCCTCTTGGCTGGAGTAGAAACAAGTAAACCAATATCAGCTCTTGAGAGTTCACGTCTTCTTAGTTTTGTCAGTGCTCCCACGAATCAGATAGCACGTACTATTATCCCCATTTGTCCAAATTGAAGTTTTACAGTTTTTCCAGCATCAAACACCAAGGGCCCCAAATTGGAGCCCAGCTGATCAGTAGGAACCAGGAGAAGTCTGGAAGTCTTTTTCTCCTTGATGTGTCTTTTCTTTCTTCTATGTATGTATGTATGTATGCATTATGTATATGTGTATGTATGTGGCTGTGTCGGGTCTTAGTTGCAGCATGCAGGATCTTCGTTGCAGCACGTGGGCTTCTCTCCAGTTGTGGCGCATGGGCTCCAGAGCGCCCAGGCTCAGTAGTTGCGGCACACAGAAACGCACGGACTTAGTTGTCCCACGGCACGTGGGATCTCAGTTCCCCGACCAGGGATCAAACTTGCGTCCCCTGCATTGGAAGGAGGATTCTTAACCACTGGACCACAAGGGGAGCCCTCTCCTTGATGTGTCTTTTCTTGATGACATGTTTATTTAAAAAAAAGTTTCTCTTCATATTTCTTCCTCTTTGATTATTGTCTTAGATGATATTTAGTACTGCAACCATTTTCTTTTAATTACCAAGTAGTATCCATTGCATGAATATATCACAGTTTGCTTATTTATTCTCCTATGGATGAACACCTAGACTGTCTCAAGATTTTGGTTATTATGAAAGGCACTGTGAATATACTTATATAAAATTTTTATAGACATATATTTTCACTTCTCTTGGATAAATATCTAGGCGTGGAATTTTGTTTGTAAATTAGATGTATGCTTAGTGTACAAGAAACTGTCAGATCTTTTCCCACAGTGCTTGTGTCATTTTTTTTTTTTTTTTTTTTTTTTGCTTTTTTTTTGCTCGTGTCATTTTACATTCCCTTCAACAATGTATGTGAGTTCCAGTTGCTCCACATTCTTTCCCCGACATCTGGCATTGTCAATCTTTTATATTTTAGCCATTGTGGTATATGTATAGTGGGACAGCTGATTTTTTCTTTTTTTTTTTTTTTTGCGGTACGCGGGCCTCTCACTGTTGTGGCCTCTCCCGTTGCGGAGCACAGGCTCCGGACGCGCAGGCTCAGCGGCCATGGCTCACGGGCCCAGCCGCTCTGCGGCATGTGGGATCTTCCCGGACCGGGGCACGAACCCGTGTCCCCCGCATCGGCAGGTGGACTCTCAACCCCTGCGCCACCAGGGAAGCCCTGGGACAGGTGATTTTTAAAAGTGCTCATTTCTGTACTTTTTGTGTGGACCTTATTAACTACCCCATCTTAGTTGCAGGTTTCTGTAAAATTATCACTGGAAACGCTGAACATGGGGAAGAATAGTCCCATTCGAAGACAAGCTCCATGAAAACAGGTATTTACACAGCTAGCACATAATAGGAGTTAATAATATTTGTTGAGTGATATGAATGAATAAGTGAATGATTGTACATACCCAGACTTACTGAAATAGGGACACAGAAAGAC
The DNA here is from genome assembly GCF_008692025.1 of Phocoena sinus. Taxonomy (NCBI): domain Eukaryota; kingdom Metazoa; phylum Chordata; class Mammalia; order Artiodactyla; family Phocoenidae; genus Phocoena; species Phocoena sinus. Next base: position 159,543,327 of record NC_045765.1, read on the forward strand.
TGTATCTGTGAGCACATCTGTGTAATCCCCTTCCAGGCTCTTCCATGTCAGGCTGACAGCTGCTTTTCTTCTCCCTCTGGTGTATTTTTGTTACATCCAAAGGGTATAGTCTAGTGTAAAGACCATTCTCTTCTTTTTTTTTTATTGCCAGTGTCTGAACTGAAGTATCTAGGGGACCCTTCATCTACCTGGGTCTCATCCGCCTAATGTGTAAAACAAAGGGGAAGTTATCTTAAATTTTTCTATCACTAAGGTAGAGTAATTCTGATTCCTTCCTCACTCCATCTAAAGTCAAGATTCCCATGACAGCCTTGCTTGTTTTTTCACCCTTTCCTTTGAGGATCTACACAATAGGGACTGGGACTCAGGATTTGCTAAGAGGTTTCTGCACATTGGGAAATTTATGTTAGAAAATAAATAACATTGGGGACATTTCTAGCTACCAAATAACCTTAACTCATGTTTTCTTTTGAGCTAAGCTCTTTCCTTCCTCATCAAATTTCACAGTTGAATGAAGGATGCCGTTTACTCAATATAAAAGAGGGCTTCCCTGGTGGCGCAGAGGTTGAGAGTCCGTCTGCCGATGCGGGGGACACGGGTTCGTGCCCCGGTCCGGGAAGCGGAGCGGCTGGGCCCGTGAGCCATGGCCGCTGAGCCTGCGCGTCCAGAGCCTGTGCTCCGCAACGGGAGAGGCCACAACAGTGAGAGGCCCACGTACCGCAGAAAACAACAACAACATCAAATATATATATGAAAGAAAATTACTTCTGGTTTTCTACTGCAATGAATAGATACTGTTATTTCTGGTAAGAGTTAATGGAATAGTAATAAACCTGACATTTATTTTAAATGTTCCCAACGCTCTGCTCATGTCCCACAATTTGCTGCCTAATTCTAACCAGGGCAAAGTTTACAAATCCAATGACCTCATAAACAACGTTCAATTTGTAAGTTATCAGGAACCATCACAAGGGTTAAGTAAAAAAATGTTTTAGGCTTGCAAGTTCAAAGGGTAATATGAAGCAATAAAAGGGGTAGGTGATGTTTTAAAAACTGTGAGAAAAATATTAAGTATGTGAATAACTGCCATAGGCAAATTATCTTCAAAATACGTAAAAATGCTGCTTTAAGATGCATTTTCTTTGCAAAGATGGCAACCCGTGTTCCTGGCAGTTGGTAACAGGATTATTGGAGCTTTGGTTTTGAATGAGAGCCCTCCTGTCTGAATGAGCAGAGCAGAGCCCAAGGGGTAATTCTTATCTTTAAAATCAGAGAATGTGGGCAGTATTATACTAATGCTGTGAAATGTATTAAACCTTGCTTTTGGGCCCAGAAAATAATCAGTTTTTGTAACTTTCCTCTGAGTGATGAAGCAGAATGGGTGGTTTTAATCTTTTTGTATCCATAGGTTCTATTTGTGTCCATTGGTTCTATTTGTATCCATTAAAATCAAGCTTGTTAATTGGATTCTCAAATCTTTTTTATCTTTACTAATTCTTTTGTTGCTTGACCAATCAACAATTGTTGAGAGTTCTAATTATTTTATTTAATTATACTTTACTTAATTATAATTAATTTTTAATGTAATTTAATAATTATTGAATTTTTTTGGACAAATTATGGATACATACGTAAGATCCCTAAAATCCATCTTTGGGAAGATGGCTAATTATCTGCCCAAACCTGGGCTTCCTCTCTTCATAACTTTGTTGCTGGGAAGTACTCGGGAACCAGGGACTAGGTGAAGCTGTACAATTAGAGCTCACCGACAGAATGTGAGCAGAGATAATATGTTTCTTCCTGCCCAAATTGGTAAGAAGCAGTGGACCTTCTCCTACTGCCACCTTCCCAATCTTCCAGCTTGATGGAGCTACGCACAGGGAACTTGGAAGCCACATGATAAAGAAAGCAGAGCTGCAAGATGTAAGGAGTCTAGTTCCCTGAATCATCTTTGGGGGAGAGACATCCACCGATCAGGAACACCCAATTTGAACTTGACACAAGTGAGGAAGAAACATATCATGACTGCGCCATAGCACATTTTGGAGTTTGTTTGTTATGACAGCTAGCATTATCCTTTCTAAAGCATTATTCCTATTTTAAGCCAAAATACATTACTGTCCCTAAAGGTACGAGCTTAATTTCTGATCCTAAAAGCAAATATTTCAGAACAGCAACAACAAAGCCATTTGTTAATTGCAAAAGTAATCATAAACAAATACATGTCTAATAAAAGAGTATTTATTTTTAAGATAATAACCACTCTGTCTTTCCTGTTGAGTCATCTGTGAGACTCCAGAATGTTCTTTGTTCCCTCAGATTATTTTAGCATGACTTAATCTCACTAGTCATTCAATTCTCTACCATCATCTTTTCCAATATTAATACTCATGCTAAAGATATTCCTAATATGTAGATCTCACAATTCCTCAATTTCCTCTTTAATAATGTTCATCTCCTTTCCATTTAAGATATTGGGTAAGACAGGTAACCACTCATTGCCAAGGGGGAAGGTGGTGGGGGAAGGATGGATTGGGAGTTTGGGATTAATAGATGCAAACTGTTATATATAGAATGGATAAACAGCAAGGTCCTACTGTATAGCACAGGGAACTATATTCAGTATCCTGTGATAAACCATAATGGAAAAGAATATGAAAAAGAATGTGTATATGTATAAGTGAATCACTTTTTTGTACAGTAGAAATTAACAAAACATTGTAAATCAACTATAGTTCAATAAAATAAACTTTTTTAAAAAGGCAGGCAACCACTCAAATCCATCAGTCACCAAGATATTATACTCTAGTATTCTTTGCCTTCTCTTCTTCCCCTTCATCTTGTCCTGAGTATAGTATGTTCTATCATTATGAATTCTAGTCTTTCACCCCATCATTATTATCCACATCTATGCTTCCAATCATAAATGCTGAGCTTACAGCTCACCCCCATGGATATTTTACTAAATGCTAAGGATGAGATACTGAATACCCTGAGTCACAGGTCTCTAAAGGGGAAAGAGAGTTGCAATAAATATCCAGGATGAAGCAGTATTGGAGAAACGTTTCTATCCCCTTCTCCACCTCTTTCTTTCTTTCTTTCTTTCTACACGCAGGGAGGAGAAGTGCTTTATCCAGATGACCCCAAGTCCAGAGTCCTCTCCTCAGTCCTGTTCCCATGCTGGGGGCATGTATGACTCAGAGCCACAGGCCTGTTGTCTTTCTGGAAACAGACCTGGAGGTCCATGCCCACAGCTCACTGTCTCCGCTATGGAATCAGCATTGCTCCAAATGGGTCTGAGGTCTAGACTCAGGGGGCTGTGTTTACAAAGATTTAGGGTAGGGGTAGTAGGGTTTACTGAATAATTTCCTGAGTCAAGGTGGATCTAGCCTAATGCCCCAACAATGTATACCAGAAGTCTTGTACGTGGAGGTAGAAGGTCCCTGATTCTCATCTAAGTCCTTGTCTGCTCAGGACCCCAAGCACAAAGAAGGACAAAGTATAAAACACAGACCCTGGTCTGAATATATAGCCTAGAGCAGATACGGATATAAAAATCAGTAGTTATATTAGCGTGTGTGTGTGTCTGTGTGCTTGTGTTAGATGTGATCATAGCATATGTATTAATTGCTATGGAAACAAAGAAAAAAGAGAGTGGATGAGATAAAACTCCCTTTGCCCAGGGATGAGTGGGAAATAGGAAAGAAGCAAAGATCAAGAGAGATTTCCAAGATGAATAATGTCTGTGATGAATCTTTGGAACATGAAAAAGTTAGCCAGCAAAAAAGTGAGACGGCTTATCCGGCAGAAGAACAGTATGTGCAAAATATGGAACCAAGAGAAATCATAGCACTTTCAGGAATTTTAAGTAGTTTGGATATGACAAGGGTATTGGACAGGGAGTGGTTAAAAAAAAGATCAAGATGAAGCGACAGAGGCCAATTCAGAGAGACTTTTAGGTCTTCCCTCGTGGCGCAGTGGTTGAGAGTCCACCTGCCGATGCGGGGGACACGGGTTCGTGCCCCAGTCCGGGAAGATCCCACATGCCGCAGAGCGGCTGGGCCCGTGAGCCATGGCCGCTGAGCCTGCGCGTCCGGAGCCTGTGCTCCGCAACGGGAGAGGCCACAACAGTGAGAGGCCCGCGTACCGCAAAAAAAAAAAAAAAACAGAGAGGCCTTTAGAACTAAATTTTTTCAAGTTTTGGTCTTGGATCGTTATTGGACTGTGGAATCAGTTTAGTGAGTCATGACAGTTTTCAAATGGACAACATCAGAATATTTTTGCACTTAGTAAATTTAAATATTTTTTCGTGAAATTTGGGTAGGGAGGTTGGTACCTGTGAGTGTTTACTAACCCATTGTGTGAAATGCATTGTCACCATACAGTTGTTACTCTCCTCTGGGGGACCCCCCTCCCCAGTGAAAATGCCCACCACAGTCCAGAAGTCCTAGTCCAAGACACACAGCTGCCAATCAGCTTGTTTGGTGCCTCATTGTATCTACCTAGCTAGCTAGTGTATAAAAATAGTAATCACTATAATCTCTAGGGTATTTTACATTTTAAAGATAAGCTTCTGTCCCTAATTCTGACTTATAACTCGGGGAGTATCTTTTAGTCACCAATAGATGAGCATCTCATCAATAATAATATCGTTCCTTTTCATAATTACAACCAATCAGTCAGTAGGTTAGCACAGGAAATTAGATAGTGTTTTACTTAGGCACTTTAGTAATTTCTAAATCATTGTGTCTCACAATTGGACATAATTAAGTAGCCAAAGATCATCAGATTTTTGAAGAAAATCTCTAAGACAAAGGCCAATATCAACAAACAAAGGGAAGAAGAAACAGAGACAATCCTGAGAACAGAATGAATTCTATAGGAAGAGAAGAGAAGCTATTGTAACAGAGAAGAACAAACATGACTCCATACTGGATCTCTAATCCTTGTTCTCTGTTGCCTGCACTTGGTCATTCTTTTGTTAAAGAATGTTGCCTAGAGGCTGAAATATACAGGATTGCTCATTTTCAAGGCTCTGGCCTTTAAAGGTATAACACTTTTCCATTCATGTAGAGATAAAAAGTTGCAGAACAGAGAATAACATTTGTCTTGTTGGAGGTTTATAGGAACATCGTGACCAGACCTATGTGGACAGCTGTAAGAATGAAGGATTCTGGCACCAAGAAGTCTGCAACAACCAGCCACACCCCCTACCCTTTTAGTATAAAAGAAGCCTGAATTCTAATTCAGGTAAAATGGTTCTTTGGGACACTAGTCCACAATCTTCTTGGTCTGCTGGCTTTCCAAATAAAGTTGCTATTCCTTGCCCCAGCACCTCATCTCTCAGTTTATTGACCCACCATGAAGCAGGCATTACGAGCTTGGACTCTGTAATGGTATCAATCCATTTTAAAAATAGAATCATTAGAGAAAGAAAAAGACATGTTGGAAATGAAAAAGAGATTGGTGAAAAAACACTCAGGAGATGGGTTGAAAGATAAAGTTAAAAAATATCCCTAAACAAGAGAAATATACCCAAAAGATTAACAATACTGAAACCACTACACATGTATAACTGGGATTGAACAATTAAATAAATGGGTGGCAGATGGTGGGAGCCAGGTTTCTCTCTGTTGGAGTGGGACGTTACAGACAAACAAGGGAAGGAGGCTAGAATAATCCATGTGGTACTGGATTAGAGTTGGAGGCATCAGTATGAACTCATGTTTAACTTCATATAAAGGTGGATACATGCAGAAATACTTACAGATGTACGTATATACAAGGGTTCAAATATGCACACACATTTCCTTGCTCTGTTGGCTGAGTGGACCACCTAGAAGCAATGACAGCCAGTAGAACAAGCACACCCCACATTTCCAGTGCCAAGATAAAAAAAGAATTCTTCAATTTAAAAAAATCATGCCGCTTAGAGAAATGACTGATTCTACGACTAGTACAGGGAATGTACAGGATGAAACTGGAGCATCTTATAGTGCTGGAAAATAGAAAGTGCTTTAAAAAGAACATGAAAAGTGGGGACTTCCCTGGTGGCATAGTGGTTAAGAATCCGCCTGCCAATACAGGGGACACAGGTTTGAGCCCTGGTCCGGGAAGATCCCACATGCCGCAGAGCAACTAAGCCCATGAGCCACAACTACTGAGCCTGTGCTCTAGAGCCTGAGAGCCACAACTACTGAGCCCACGAGCCACAACCACTGAAACCTGCGTGCCCAGTGCCTGTGCTCCGCAACAAAAGAAGCCACAGCAAAGAGAAGCCCGCGCACTGCAATGAAGAGTAGCTCCCACTCGCCGCAACTAGAGAAAGCCCGTGTGCAGCAACGAAGACCCAACACAGCCAAAAATAAATAAATAAAATAAATTTATTTTTAAAAAGAGAACATGAAAGGGGTATGTCAAAAGGACAGTAGCCAACTGAAAGAGGTCTCAATGACCAAAACTGAAACAATTCAAGTAACAAAATAAAGTAGTATTGGATTATAGTAAATAAATATCCATTAATACATACCGTTATAGATAGATAGATAGATAGATAGATATAAATAGACAGTGGCTAAATCTCTCATGCAAAATTCCAAATAATTTATGTACATATTCCACCCCTTGGTATAGGTGGAGGAACATAATTACCCCTTAAGTTTAGGTGGCACAGAAGAACCTGCTTCCAGAGTATAATATGGAAGGGAGTAAATTTTTGTCTGTAGAAATCTTACATAAAAATCCCTCTGGGGCTTCCGTGGTGGCGCAGTGATTGGGAGTCCGCCTGCCGATGCAGAGGACACGGGTTCGTGCCCCGGTCCGGGAGGATCCCACATGCCGCAGAGCGGCTGGGCCCGTGAGCCATGGCTGCTGAGCCTGCGTGTCCGGAGCCTGTGCTCCGCAACGGGAGAGGCCACAGCAGTGAGAGGCCCGAGTACCACAAAAAAAAAAAAAAAACCCTCTGTCCTTCCTGTCTTGCATCTATGGGTTTCCAGAACATTCTGCCCTACCCCTAATCTGATAACACTATCTCAGCCAGGTGATTAAGGTTAATATCAAGAGTGATAAATCATGTCCCTTCCAAGAACTCATAACTCCAGTCAAATCATGAGAGAAACATCATATGGATCCCAACTAAAGGACATTCTACAAAATATTCGATCAGTCAAGAGTCCTTGAGTGTCAAGAATATCAAAACAAAATAAGAAAATCTGAGAAGCTGTCACAGCCAAAGAGGAGCCTGAGGAGACATGATTTAACGTGATGTGGTGTCCTGGGTGGGACAGAAAAGTAATATTAGATAAAAAGCTAAGAAAATGTGAATCAAGTATGAACTTTAGTTAGTAATACCGACAATATTGGTTAATTAATTTTGACAAACGTACTATACTAACGTAAGATGTTATTGATAGGGCGAACCGAGCATGGAGTCTTTGTAAACTCCTTAGTACTATCTTCAAAACTTTTATGTAAAGCTTAAAAAACCTTAAAATTAAAAGTTTATTTTTTAAAAACTCCTAGAATGGAGCACAAAATGGGAGAAAAACATCAAAGTAAATATTTAATGTTATTTCAAAAATTAAAATACACTGAATTTAAAAAAAGTTATTGGATGTCTTACCCAATGCTTATGTATAATTTAACATTTCCAGTGTCATATTTAAAATATGGGGTCCCTACTTCAGAATTCATATAAAAATTCTGCAATATATTCAGACAGAAGATTATGGGGGAAAAACATATAAAATTTATGAGTTTTTTAAAAATCTAGCTTCCTGCAGAGAAAGCATTAAAATTGAAAGCCTAGGAAAATATGACAACCAAACCCTCTGATCTAAATTAGGTGAGATGCATTAGACAAGGCTCAGGGCTTGGATTCTAGTTTGTGTGATCCTGGCTAACACTCTAGACACTTATAGACCTCAAGTTTCTCCAACAAAATAATGAGTAAGATTATCCTGAACAATCCCTAATGTCCCTTGGCCTTCTGATGGCCCACCAGTCTATCAAGTGTAATGGGAGAACCAAGAAGTACCTTGACCTAGCGCCCAAAGGATTTAGGCTAGAAAGTGAAAAATAATCTACCAACCGTAAGAGTTGATTTGTTTGAATGAGACAATTTTTAAATGTCTTCAGTAATAATCTAGACACTTTATGACTTTGTATCCAAATGTTTTATCGGAAACAGAGAGGATTGGCTGACTGCATACATTGTTTTGCCCCTAAAAGCCCCAAAAGGAAATACATAGCAGAATTTTAGAAGGTTTCCAAACACCCACCGAAACCTTCACTTCTCAAGCAGCATTTGGAATTAGTCTAAAAATATTTACCATTTTTGGGCTTCCCTGGTGGCGCAGTGGTTGAGAGTCCACCTGCCGATGCAAGGGACACGGGTTCATGTCCCGGTCCGGGAAGATCCCACATGCCGCGGAGCGGCTGGGCCCGTGAGCCATGGCCGCTGAGTCTGCGCGTCTGGAGCCTGTGCTCCGCAATGGGAGAGGCCACAACAGTGAGAGGCCCGCGTACCACAAAAAAAAAAAAAAAAAAAAATTAGAAATAAATATAAAAATTAAAATATTTACCATTTTTCACAGTGCCTTTGGTCTTCAATGTAAAGTGACCTGTAATATGGCATCTGACCCCATTTTGATGTTTGACCCCTGACGGCTCTCACGCGCCACCACTCCCACTTTTCCTTCTTCCCCCACTTCCCATCTTGTCTAGCTGATGAGGAAGCCTAGGCGCTCCCCTTTCTGACACCAGTGGGAAGTTCAAACCACACAAGCTCTGGGACGCATGTGGAAATCCTCACCTCTGGCTATCTCCAAATATAGTAAAAAGCCAAGCTGGCCTCCTTCCCCTGCTCTCTGAAGCCCATTTATTTGTTTGTTTGTTTTTGTTTTGTTTTTTGCGGTACGCGGGCCTCTCACTGTTGTGGCCTCTGCAGTCGTGGAGCACAGGCTCCGGACGCGCAGGCTCAGTGGCCATGGCTCAGGGGCCCAGCCGCTCCGCGGCATGTGGGATCCTCCCGGACCGGGGCACGAACCCGTGTCCCCTGCATCGGCAGGCGGACTCTCAACCACTGCGCCACCAGGGAAGCCCCTGAATCCCATTTTGAACCTGTTTGGGAGCCTGTCCTGCTCCCCGCATAAAGCCTCACTATGTGAGTGATCCAACTTTTCCTACCCTCTTGGCGCTTGTGTGGTATCATCAGCTTTGGCCTCCCAACTAAATCTGGGGTGGGATTCCTTCAGGCCTCCACAGGATAAGCACAAGAGAGGGGGACTTTTTCTCTCTGTGCCATCTCACAAATCATCCTGACAGGACTGTGCCTAGAGGTAAAATACGATAGTTAAGTCACGTCTTTAGAAAGACGAGAAGCATCTGTTTGAAGTACCCAGTTGGGTTTTGCACAGGTTTATTTAGTTAGAACAAGAGTAAGATGGCAAGTCCATTTCTATCTGTTAATAAACAAACACTAGAAGGTTCCACAAGGCTTGTGGACAATCTGTTCATAAAGTAGCTTATGATTCGATACAACCCATCCGTCCTGAGTGAAAAAATGTCCAAGGGTCTGATCATTTGACAGAAACTCTGACAAAGAAAGGATTAGATGAGGCTTTAACCCTCAGGATTTTTAAAATAGAAAAGAGCACAGCTGGCTTTTAGATCATCAGAGGGTGTACATTATTTAGCAACTCCTTTTATAACCGTTTGCGCTACAGGTGCAATAAGAGAATGCTAATTTTATCTGCCAGGGTATTTCCATTTTGTATACGTGTGTGTCATATGATTCTTTCTTAAAAGCCTCGCTTGAAAGCTTCAGTCAAGATGGTTCTGACGAGGTAGAACTGGGGCAAAATGCTTTTATTCTATCCCGGCGCGAGTGGGGTGCTCTGCCACGGACAGTAGAGAATTTTCTCATTAATATTTCTAAGCTCTGTAACGCTTCCATTGTCAGCTGGATTAAAAATAAAAGACGTCCTAATAGCCCCAACAAAGTATTTTTATCAGGGTAAGAGTAGTAAGTGGCTGAGGTAGCTCCACTGGGATTACTGTATTACATTCATGGAAAACCACCAACGCAACCCAGGCGACATTCAAGTTTGCCGTTAAAAGTAATATATAGTTGTCTTGTGCTGAGGTCAGACTAATCTGGATAAGAAAGAAAAATGCTCTAAAAAAATAAAAGAAAGAGTGAAAAGAAAGACAATATTCCCCTTGTTGGCTTGTTCCTCAAGCTGGGGCCCGTTCAGTACGCACACCCCACTGCTTCCTGCTGGCATGGTGGGAATCAATCTGTTCTTTGTAGATGTTAAGAAATTGTGGAGGCATTAAAAGGGGAAACACTGAATAGATCTAATGTAGTTGGAGACAAAGGATTTAAGTGATTTGGAGGGAGAGGGCAAGAGGAAAACTGGTCAGGATCTGGGGTGACCGGTCTCCCATTGGAAGGAGTCTGGGACTTTGAGGTCACACAAGGGTCCACCCAACAGCTCAGAGGTTACCCCTGTTTCTGCTACTGTTAATGTTTCATGTCACCAACCAAATGCAAACAACTGATTTCACTTGGGACTAAGTTTAAAAGGGACTTTCGCAAAACACCTAAAATGCAATGCTTCTTAAATGTTTCGTTTTTAATTAGCCTTTGTGTGTGTCTGTCTAATTCACTCATCCTGCAGGCAGTCATGGGAATATATTTTTCCTTTCCCTTTTAGGAAACTCAGGCTCTGTATACATCAGTGCTAAGGTACACGTCTATTTTAGGTCTGAGGTACAAAATTGTTTTAATGATGACTTAACCGCGACTGTTTAAGAGTTTCATTCCATACTAGAGAATAAAACAGAGGATTTTCTTTTCTTTTTGAGTGAATGACCAAAGCATTATTTTGCTAAAGCCATAAACCTCAACTGTAAATCATGCCACGCAGTAAGTAGGTCACTGAAAACTAAAATGATATCAGATGTAGTCTAGGATTTCAGTTCAGCAAGATTATCTTTTTGTAATTGCTGTAAAAAAAAAAAAAAAACCTACTTTTACTAAAAGCTTGGGGGAAAGTTAGAGTGTTTTTAAAGCTGTGTTATAAGCAGAAAGTTCTTCTTCTCATGCCAAGTATTTATAAAACCCCATCGGTTCACCTTCCTGCTTTAGTAAAGTTGTTTGCTGAATAGAATTTTACTGACATTAAGGGTTGTGGGTCTTATGGAACCACAGGGCCACTGTTAATATAGATTTTCAACCAGGCACTTGACTTGCCTTTCCTAGACCAACTCTATATACTATTAAGTAAGCAAATAATAAATGAAGGGAAATTACTCTCTGTGGGATTCCAGCCAAAGAAGGAAAGATAGAATTAGAATAGGACCACTTCACAACCTTTATGAATGAATAGCCCTAACCATTGACCATCAATGGCTGCAAACATCTCTAAAAGAGAGACCACCATCGGCCATGTGCCTTCGGAAGGATATGGCCCACACTCTCTGTGAAGTAATCTCGGCCCATCTACCACCCCCCGAAAAAAAAAACTGAACCTGAATCTGAAAAAGCCTTTAAATCTAACACGATATTTATAGGAAATAGAAGGAATAGAGGAAAATGAAGATGCAATTAGCAAAATCCCCCTATGCAATACTCTACAAGATAAACAACCCAGTTTTTTCAGCAAATAGATTATAAGGAATGAGAGAGAGAGAAATGGAGGGGGCACCTAATATAGATTAAGGGACAGTTAAGATTAAGAGACCCATTACAAGATACAACTTTTGCATTCTGATTCATTCAAACCAACTAAAGAATAATGTGACATGAAGAGGACTATTATAATCGACCATGTATTATACTATAGTTAAGCAACCATTATTATTATTTGTAGGGGTAATAACAGTATTTTGTTTATGAGAGAGAGAGAACCCTAACCTTTTAGAGACACAGGTTGAAACACTTACTGATTTTTTTTTTTTTTTTTTTTTTTTTTTGCGGTACGCGGGCCTCTCACTGCTGTGGCCTCTCCCGTTGCGGAGCATAGGCTCCAGACGCGCAGGCTCAGCGGCCATGGCTCACGGGCCCAGCCGCTCCGCGGCATGTGGGATCTTCCCGGACCGGGGCACGAACCCGTGTCCCCTGCATCGGCAAGTGGACTCTCAACCACTGTGCCACTAGGGAAGCCCTGATTTTTTTTTTTTAAATCAAGTTTTATTTGACCAAACACATACTTGGGGGATTACTTCCAGGAATTTCCCCTGACTATTCCTCCCCACTCTCCCCAGCCCCTCCATCACATCTCAGTGATACCTTGTACATATCTCTATCTTTGCACCTACATATTGCATAGTAATCTCTTCAGGTAAGTGTCTTTGCCACTGGACTGAGCATCACAATAAGTCAAGTGATAATTGACTTGGTATCCCCAATGCCCGGCACATGGTGAATCTATAAGTGAGTGAATGCAGGAATGGTTCATTAAAACCAGTGTTTTATTTTTGGCTATACATGTGTATAGCAGCCGCGGAGAGTTTTTTTCCCTTCTTTTCCACTTTATTGAGGTGTAATTGACAATCAAAATTGTAATATATTTAACATGCACTTGATGATTTGATACAGTCACTGAGTTTTGAACTCTCCAATGCAGATACAAAAGGGTCTCTGAATCACAGGCAACAGACCTACCACACCAGCCTTCTCCCTCATTGTTTTAGCCATGTCTTCCTCTAAAGAAGCAATGATTAATGGTAATAACAACTAACTTTTACGGCCTAATTCCCACATGCCAGGCACTGTTCTGAGCACTTTACAGGTTTTAAATCATGTTTCACGGCAACCTATGATGTAAGATCTATTGCAGTCATCCTCCTTTTAGAGATGACAAACCCGAGGCTCAGAGATGTGGGCAAATGCTTGAAGTCTCATCTTGTAAAAGGCAGACACGGGATTATTGCCAGGAAGTCTGGCTCCAGAATATCTTTGCTTGAGTATACTCGGCAGCATCCTTAAGATGACCAGATTCCTGCTAATCTAGTACCACAACTTCACAGAAAACAGCAACTCTTAGCCATGGCAGTTTCAAGCACCTGATTCATAAGTTATCATTTTACCCCAACCAGAAAACACTCAGAAATAAATGCAACCTCAGGAAGATAAATAGTATAGATCCTTATCAGAATAATTTGACTTTCTTCAGGTATTTACTTGAGTCAGTCAAGTTGTTTTACACTTGAGTCCAGATATTTTGCCCAGCTAGTTAAAGAGCATCTTTGCTCAGGGTGAGATCAGAAGTAGCACTGACCGCATTTGTAAGACATCCATCATCTGGCTGGGATCAAAAACAGATTCCCGATTTAGCTCTTCCCTTTCCACCTCTTGCCCCCATAGGGCTTTGCCTCCTTGTTTGGAATAATATCACAGTTAGTCAAGGTTACAAAAACACTGAACATTCCTCCCTCGTTGAAGGAATTGGGGGTTGGTCAAAAATCATTGTTGAATAAAATACACAAGATAGAGTGGGATAGAATTGACTTGACTCCCTTTTTTTTCCCCCAAGGAAGAAAGAGTCTAACTGACTCCAGGATTCTTGGCTCGGCCATTGCTCAAGCCCCAAAGACTTCAGTTATCCAATGAGTCAGCGGCCTTCACCACACTTTAAATAAAGGCCTTCTATCTGATATTTTTCACATGTGCTTTACTCCCAATTGTGTACCCTATAAATGCTAAGCTGTTGAAATTTCTTTCCTCATTTCTTTCTGCAGAGATAATGCCCCAACAGTAATTTCAGGAGGACTATTGCCTGTTCTCTGCTAAGGCTCAAACAACAAACGTTCCAGTTTATCCAACGGTAACATCCTGTAGCCAGTCCTAGAATTACTCCTTTTTTTTCCTTTCTTTTTTTGCCTTTATTTATTGTGGTAACGTATACATACATAAAACGTGCCACTGTAGCCATTTTTAACTGTGCAGTTCAGTGGTACTAGTATACTCCCTTTGTTGTGCAACCATCACCAATATCCATCTCCAGAACGTTTTTTATCTTCCCAAATGGAAGCTCTGTGCGCATTAGACACCAACTCCCTACCCCCTGCCAAATCCCTAGCAATCACCAACCCACTTTCTGTCTCTATGAATTTGTCCTTTGCTTTTTTGATGGTTTCGGTAAATGTCATGATCATCGTAAGGGTAATGGGTTACTAGAGCAAGAAGCCTCTATCTTTTTATACGTAATTTTCCATTTTTTCAACCTACAATTATTAAATTTGTAAATGCTGTCAGTTCTGATTCTGTGTCAGGCCACTGCCCACCAGACTGCCTGAGGTGCATTTTTATAGTTCTTAATATAATCCAATATTGGACAGGAAAGGGAAAGGGGCTCTGCTTAAAAGTATCCTAGAGAAATAGGTTCCACCACTGGTTTCCCAAAATGTTTTAAATGATGTGTATCTCGATGGCATCTCTCCACATGGACACAGCCATGGAGAATTAAGACTTTTCTGGGAATTCCCTGGCAGTCCAGCGGTTAAGACTCAGTACTTTCACTGCCGTGGGCCGGGGCTCAATCCCCGGTCGAGGAAATAAGATCTCACGAACCACGTGCCCCCCCCCAAAAAAATAGAATTTTCTAAGTTTGAGACAGTTGACTGATTACTCACTTAACAGGTTTTAAATTAAATAACATTTTCTCTTTCTCACGTGTCTTTGAACTAATACATCAGAAAAGGGCAAAATAGTGAACCTCAGAAGGGAAGAATCAGGGAGGAGCCAGTCAGAAATGAGCAACAAGTAAAACAACTTCTCAGCCCCCGAGGGCAAACAGAGAAGCAGAAAAAGAAATCGATTGCTCTGTGTTAAAGGCCAAGTGAACGGAAGGCGGCACCTGGATTCTAAGGCAGAGGGGGCGGGTCCCCGAGTCCATTGGCAGGTGAAGAGGTAGCCGGGTTAACATGTGTGACTTTGGGCTTGAAGAGCAAATTCCGTAAGAGTTATTTTTTTGTTCTCATACAAATAGGGGGTGAAAAAAAAGAGTCTAGATAGTCAAATCTATCCCAATCCCAAATCCCTCAACTCTGTAATAAAGTAGAAATAAAAAGGGGGTCAGGGGACTAGTGAGCAATGGGGGGGGGGGGTTCTTCAATGAGTTTTCAAGGGTCTAATTTATTTTTTTTAATTTCTGTTGAAATATAGTTGATTTACAATGTTGTGTTAGTTTCAGATGTGCAGCAAAGTGAGTCGGTTATACATATACATATATATCTATTCTTTTTTTAGATTCTTTTCCATTATAGGTTATTGCAAGATATTGAATATAGTTCCCTGTGCTATACAGTAGGTGCTAGTTGGTTATCTATTTTATAGATAGTGGTCTGTATCTGTTAATCCCAAATTCCAAATTTATCCCTCCCACCCCCTTTCCTTTGTGGTAACCATAAGTTTGTTTTCTGTGTCTGTGAGTCTATTTCTGTTTTGTAAATAAGTGCATTTGTATCATTTTCTTAGGTTCCACGTATAAGCGATATCATATGATATTTGTCTTCCTCTGTCTGCCTAACTTCACTTGGTGTGATAATCTCTAGGTCCATCCAAATTGCTGCAAGTGGCATTATTTCATTCTTTTTTATGGCTGAGTAATATTCCATTGTGTATATTTACCACATTCAAGGGTCTAATTTAATAAAATGCCTTTTATTATCATTAGTGTCTTGTTTTTGAAAATGTCTCTCACCCCCAAATATCATTGGAGTGATACTACACATATTTTAACATCTTTAAACAACCTTTCTATGTACTGTTTTATTAAACATATTCAATATCATTACATTCAGTATCACTTATACGTGGTGTGTGTGGGTATGAGTGTAGAGAGATCTAAAATGTGGATTAACAAATGAAACACTGCTTTTGGATATTACTCTCCCGGTAGGCAAAGTTATAAAGAAAAGGGATTTTTGCCTTGGTGAGATTCTCCTTAGGATAAAAGGCCAAATATGGATCATTCAGTGGTCCCACAGCCCCTTCAATTTAGTCCTGAGAACATTCCTGATGGGGTAATTACAGAGAACTTTGTATGAGCACAGTTTCTGCTCACCATTCTACACGCTAATTATCCGTCCAGGGAGCAGGGTTTTGCCCAGAGGTTCCTCCGTCTAGACCCCCAGTCACTTTCCCCTGAGGAAAACATTCATCTCTTCCTTCCAGCCCAGGCCTAAACTGTGTTGAATTGTTATGCTAGAGGCTCTTGACGAGTCTACAAACAATTGTATTTGTGATGCGAGTTTATCCCTTGAAGGCAGAGAGAAGAGATTTTCAGAGCTTTCAAACTCCTTTCAGTGACAACCCCCAAAAGCCCTTGGTCTTCAAAAGTGATCAAAATCTCAAAGAGTTTTATAGTAATTCTATCACCCAGAACCACCAAACACTTGCTGAAATAAAGCAGAATCTTGAGAAAAAAACCTACCAAACTAAAGGGATAAAAAGATGTGATGGGGAGGTGAACAAAAGCCTAGAGCCCTTAATTTTTTTAGACAAAACAACTGTAAAGCTCACGTCAAACATTTCCATTTTTCTTACATAGACTGGACACAGCCAGGCTGTTTCTGTCTTCTGGAAGTGTTTTTTCCCTTGCTTATCCTAACATCTAAATGTAACCTCAAAGAGAACACAGTATCTCAAGTCCCAAACATTGTTTCTCTGTTGGATCCACTTCTCTCTCCAGCTGAGAAGTTCATCATATCCTAATTTAGTAGCTATTCTTTTTCAAGTTGCAGTAAACATCATCATAGACACAAACACAAGTGGCAGGTAGTGAGAACATCCCTGCCAATAATATCACAAGCACCCCGCTGGCAAACTTCCTTTCTCTGACTTCCTTCAGCATTTCAGGGATGTGTGAGCGTTTGCCATATGACAAAGCACACTGCCGTCTTTCATGGAGTAACATCCCTCTCGCTTTCCTGCTCCATCGACTGGGTCTGTGTCTGGAGGCTGTGAGCCAGTGACCTGGGCCGACAATTGGTTCGGGGATGAGTGTCCATTAGGGGAGAGAAGAGGTCGTTTGTAAAGGAAATCTGCTGGGGTAAGTGCGTTGCTCAGCAAGATGTAATGAGTATCCAATTCACACAGAGATCAATTGTTGTAATAGTTTATTGGCGAACAGAGCATTAACAGCTTTGGAAGGGAGGAGAAAATACGTCCTTTCTCCCTCCCAGCTATCTGGCAGCGAGCATTCTGACTTCTGGTTGGAGAGGATGGGGCACAGCCAAGGATTGTCTCCCATTGTCCTGGGTGTCGCAAAGCCCCCAGCCTGGGCTACAAGACAGAAAAGGGATTTCTAAGCAACACGGTACAAATTTTAAACCTTTTAGATTTTGTTATTCCATTCAACTGAAGCTCTTTAATAAGTAAAATATAACTACTTTTTTAAAGTTCCCTTCATGTGTATCTCAGGACACACGTATAGCTAATTAAGTCTTCCCATATTTTAAAGTCTGATTTCTGCTCTTAACTGTAAATTCTTGGAGATAAGAGAATAAGACTAATTGGTCTGCACGGTCAGGGTCCTGGCAGAATCATTTGCACATAGTCGCCTCTGAATTAATCTATTTTTTGGTTTTGTTTGTTTGTTTGGGTTTGGGTTTTTTTTGGCCTCACGTTGTGGCTTGCGGGATCTTAGTTCCCCAACCAGGGATTGAACCACTGGACTGCCAGGGAATTCCCTTGTTCTTTTTTTGAAAAAGCACATTTGAACCTTTTCATTTTCTTGTCCACTTTGTTCATTCCATTAATTTCCTCTTCAATTCCATAGTTCTCTCCTACCTCTGTTTCCTGATTCCTTCCTCTTCGCACACTTCAACCCATCTCTCCCCTTTTCCTTCCAATGTTCATTTCATAGGTGTCTGTCTTGTAGCATTAACTCAGGCTTTCAGAACAGGTCTTGAAGTTATGATAGAACTAGCAGGTGCTTATTGAAGAAATTGATGAACGAATGAAATGGCCATTCCTTCAGGTAATCTGGGTCTGCTCCAGGGACTCAACACAGAAGAGCGAGAGGGGAAATGTAGTGGAAAAGTGAAAGAGAAATGGATTCTGTTGGGAGAGAAGACTGACCACTTCCCCTCTCTCCTGTTCTTCTTGACTAATGGGAAGAAGGGGACAGACTTGTTGAAATAATTGACAAATCATGCCCAGCTGCAGGAAATGAGCAAACACATAAGAAAAAGTCCCTAAAAGAATAATGATGGAAAAAAAAATAGTCACATGCCAAGCAAAACTTACCAGCTCTCCAGGAAAAACTCATTCATAAATCGGAACAAATGAGTGTCTACCTACTTAACAAAATATAAGAGAAAGAGCCTTCCACGTGTAACCTGTACTACAAAGACCACAAACACTGCCATCAGACAAAAGACAGGGGAGGGAACATCTGTGAAACGCCACAGCTAAGCATCAAATCACTTCACACGGCCAAGAGGCCACCACCATACAGGCGCCTCCTGTATACATCCAACTCTCAGAACAGCTATCAAAATATCCTATAATAAGAAACGTGAATGGTTCAACAAGGCAGCAGCATTCTATGCTGTACGAGGAAGAACATCTCTCTCCTTTTCCTTTACTTGTCTCATTTGAACACAATGAATTTAATTTCATCATGTTGTCTTCCTGTCCTGGGCAATTCCACGTGTGGACAACACCAATGTAGCAAGGTATCAAGGGTTAGCTCTGTCAGTGTTGCTACATGTTTCAGCACCACACCCCACATTAGTCGTAAAGCTCAACAGAACACAAATCTATGCAGAGGTGACAGGCAAGATTCATTCTACGAGGCTTGATTTTCCCTCCCACCAACTGTTAGCGTCATTGTGGTTCAACTGGCAGTAAGATCATTCCCTTCATCCACATTCCAAAAGAGGTCCATGTAGGGAGGAATGAGGGCAGAAATGGAAAAAGGAAAGGGGAAGGGAAAGAAAGATCATGTATCTCCATTTTTTTTTAATGAAGAAACAAATAAGAAAACATAAAGTCCTTTTTTGAAATTCATCAATATAATTTCTTTCTTGGTAAAAAATTTAAAAATCAGTAACCATATGGCATTATACGTACTTTTTTTTTTTTTTTAACAACTTATTCTTCTGTCATGTCCAAGACTTTGAACCATGGGCTCCATGCAATTCTTCAATTTTTTTTTTTCTGTTTTTTTTCTTTCTTTAAATTTCTTAACCTAACTCAAATCACATCAGCTTCACAGGTTTTCAGCTGATGATATAACTTCCAAAAAACAAACGTTGGTGGAAGGAATACACTTTTATCCACTACATTCATACCCCGGTCTAGACTCTTTACTGCTCTTCTGTTTCCTAAACTGTTGAAAGTAAATCTTAAGAGAAAAGTAAATATTCTCCAGAGCGACCCTACTCAGTCATTGGCGGTTAACTCATACTTTCTAAAACCCAGGTTTCCAAAGAGAAACAAAAGGTATTAGTCCCAAACCGTGTGGCTTTATTTTAAATAATTCCATTTTAGGCCATATTAAGCCCACTCATGGATCATTTTCTCTTCTCAAAATATCAAAGCACTTTATAGAAATGTACTAATTTAGCCTCATAAATCTTTTTTGAAGGTGAAAAAAATCACACTTGTTTACAGAAGGACAAAATTTCTGTTTTCTCCCTTTCTTTCTTTCCTTCCTCTTTCTTTCTTTCTTTCTTTCCCTTCCTTCCTTCCTTCATTCCCTCCTTCCTTCCTCCCCTCCCTCCCTCCCTTCCTTTTTTTCCAGTGGTAAAGCAAAGATGACAGCTCCAAACAGTGCGAAGTGTTGGAAACACGGTGATAAGACTACTCTTTACTCTCACTAGGAAATAGCCAGGCTGACCTATACCTTCTCTTCATGGAGAAAAGAGATACAGAAGGTTTCCCATGAAAACCACTCTGGCGCAGTGGGAGCCCCAGAGACACTGGACTCGCAGACAGAAACTCAAGTCTGTTGGGTTCCCGCAGGACTTTCCTCTTTCTGTAATTGTCCAAATCTCAGCCTGCATTTGGCAATTTGGGGCCTTTCTTGCCATTGTGATTCTGGTAGACTCTATTTTCCTGCAAACTTCCAAGGCTTCCCATGCTTCCCAATTAAATGCAGTGTAACCAGATGGGGAGGGAGTGAATCTTTTAGAAAATAGATCAGTTCTCCCCTTATACCTTCTTTCTCTTTCCTCTACCTCTTGTCCTAAAATAATCCCATTTATTCTTTCGATGTTTTAGTGTCATTAAAATTAAAATGCTCTAATGAGGGGATGGGGGCGTGGGGAGTTGCTGTTCACCAGGTACCAAGTTTCTGTCACGCAGGGTGAAGTTCTAGAGATCGAATGAACGAGATGTGCATGCAGTGAACAGTACTACATGGACACAACAATTTGTTAAGAGACTAGATCTCATGTTATCTGTTCTCACCACAATAAAAGAAAAGAGAGAAATTAATATGAAATGACTCAAAAAAGTTTCAAACAGAAAAAAAAAAATCCTCTAAGAAGAGTTAATATGTTAAAGTGATTGGGGACCTTGGATAAAGGATCTAAGAAACAACAAAATAAGAGGAAATGCAAGCACATCTCATAAATTGTTTCAACATATGCTTAGGATCCTATCTCTGGAGTCAGAAGTTTTTTGAACAAAGAGAAAGAGGGTGAGTGGAAGAGAAGTTACATGCAAACATTTGTAGACAAAACACAGGTGAGTCTGTGAGAACAGAGTACAGGATGGTAAGGGAAAGATTAGACCAGAGAGGCTGGATCACAAAGGATCTTGTGTGCAGATTAAGTGTTTGTTCTTCCTTACCAAGAAAATGAGAGGCCCTGTGTGGTCGGCTGACCAGCAGTTTCACTGTAACCGGGAGCTGGTTAGACATGAAATCATGGCCCCAGCTCAGAACTACTGAATCAAAATCTGCATTTCAGCACAGCCCTGGGTGATTCCTATGCATACAGAAGTTTGAAAAGCTCTTCTTTATCGCGGGTGAATTCCGTTCCCCATTTCACCTGACCAGCTCCTACTCACCCAAGTTTCCCAAATGGCCCTCGGGTAACAATCCTTTGGTTGCTTTGTAATCAGATTCCTGGGCTTCTCCCTGGACCTTCTCGTTCTTCAGGTCTGGGCTGGAATCAAAGAATCTGTTTTTCCAGAAGTGTTTCAGGATGATTATTACTTTAGGAGAGTTTGGGACCACACGAGCCCTGACCCCAGCTCAGCAAAATGAATTACTTCCAGGTTCCTACGTTGCTTTATCCTCACTTGTATCACAGCATTAATGGGCTACTCTATAATTATTTTGTTTACGTCTCTATTTTCCTTGGTAGACTCTGAAGTCTTCCCTTCTGATTTCCTTTTGTGTTGCCACTTCCTGGCACAGGGCCTTCAACTCAATCACTGTCCAAGTGCATCCACAAATAACAATAACCCCACATGACCCGTCCTCTGGGCAGACCAAAGGTCAAAGGTGGCATTAAAACGAAAGTAGCTTCAGTTTTTTTTTTTTTTTTTTTCCGGTACGCGGGCCTCTCACTGTTGTGGCCTCTCCCGCCGTGGAGCACAGGCTCCGGACGCGCAGGCCCAGCGGCCGTGGCTCACGGGCCCAGCCGCTCCGCGGCATGTGGGATCTTCCCGGACCGGGGCACGAACCCGCGTCCCCTGCATCGGCAGGCGGACTCTCAACCACTGCGCCACCAGGGAAGCCCAGTAGCTTCAGTTTTAATGAGCGATGTATCAGCAGGATCTTGATCTGAATATTCAAACCAAGGTCAGGAGAGCGTTCCTGTTATCAGTTAAGTTGAAACTCTTCTTCGCCCTAAAACTGGACACCTCGTCTTCTCTTAACAACTGATGATCAGGGCAACCCTTGCCTGCCTTCCTCCAGACCCCTGCCCTTCCTGCAGCCATCACACCCTGGAAATGCCTTCCTTCCACTGGCCTTTCAGGTCATCTAACAACTGCATTTGACCATTTGACCTTCTGTGACATCAAATGCCTCTAGGCGACCACAACTGCATGAAGAAGTTATTTCTTTCTATTTGTTCTAAATTTCCTTCTTAGCCAGTTAGCCTAATTTAAGGAATAACTTTTAAAGAAGAAATTAATTCAATCCTTTTGTTGTGGTGGGGATAGGGAGAGGCCAGGAGATATAAATGTTTTTATTTTATTATTATTATCTTTTTTTTTTTTTTTTTGCTGTGCCGCATGGCATGTGGGATCTTAATTCCCTGACCAGGGATCGAACCCGTGGCCCCTGCATTGGAAGCACGGAGTCTTAACCACTGGACCGCCAGAGAAGTCCCTAAATGTTTTAAAAATCCCCTCAGAATCCCTTATTTAGTTTTAAGTTATACACATATTTTTTTTCTGGGTATATAAATAATATGTGTCCATTTTGCAAATTTTGGAAAATAAAGAAAAATGTAAAGACTATAAATCTTACCACCTAGAATGTTATGGTTATATTATTTATTAATAGGGTTTAGTTTCAAATAGTCACATTAGCATTTTCTCATATGTAAATCATTTTGTCATCTAAGCCTCCTGTAGCTAGATTCAAACGCAGGTCCTTGCAATGCTTCTGACGCCTGAAATATTACTGCTTCCCAGGTAGAAAAGTGATGTGAGGAACCCATACAGCCAAGACAACCTGTGGCTCCAATGGAAGGGAAGAGATGGGAACTATGCTCCCATAAGGAATTCTGACTTTGGCAATGAAACTGCTAGGAGGATTTGTCACTCCAACTCTGGGGTTAAGGTATAAGCAGAAACACAGGAAGGACAGTATGAAACATCCAACTCACTTCCCAGATGTGATTGTCCTTGAAACAAATCTGTGTAAGTACTTCTTGGGACCCTTTTTCAACCATTTTCCTCGTTAACCAGTTCTGACTCCGAATTTCTCAAGTCTCTGAAATGTATTGGATTAGGTAAGTGATAGTGTACTCTCTGTTTAGTCTGACAGGGAAGAAAGTTCACAGGGTGATTAATCACTTTAATTAGTCCATGGGAGAGCTAGTTTTTGATTGGCAAGCTGAAATCTCTTCCCTAAGAGGATCCTCGAGAAAAGCCCAAAACGGGCTTTCTCGAGATTGGGTTTCTTAGGGGCTTCTTTCTTTTTCTTTAAGTGTCTGTGACTTTATTGTTTTATTTTTTAAGGGCCTTCATTCATTACAAAACATCTAAGTGATGAAGAATACAAAGATTAAACTATGAAATCATCTAACACCCAACACCTAGGCTCTGCTCTCCTGTCTAAGTTTATATTAAATGTCTATGCCAAGGTTCACTCCATCGAGTCAGGGGTGTAGCCTATGTTCATGAAGGTTCCTGCAGGACTCAGCCCCACAGTTCAGTGATGAGCCCTGGAAAATGGAAAAGCTTGACATATCCTTTGCTCACTGCTACATTCTAGATCAGTAAGGTAGGGCCTTCGCTCCTGCTACCTTTCCCTTATCTTTCCCCTGGACCTACCCCCTCAGTCTTCTTCTCTCCAAATTGGGGAGGCTTGATGAGCATTTTTAGAGGCTGAACGAAACCACACCAGAGTCTTCTGTTCCCCTGCTTGGCATCCAACCCCATATTGTAGGTAATGACATGAGGCTATATCTTTTGCCTTGTTTGGCTACAGCTGAAGCTATAGCGTTGGTTGACATTATTATTCATTCATTTCACAAATATTTTATCTATCCACTACATGCCAGGTGATGAGCTAACAAGGGCATAAAAGAAGAAGGAAGAGATTATCAGGGCAGTATTTCAGAGAGTGCTAGTATTTAAGGTAGTGGATAACTAAGGAGCAAAGGATTCAGCTAGGGAGCTGGCTAAGAACTGAGATTCTCAGGCCCCACCTCTGTGACCCTGGCATTATTAACCAGTCCCCCTGGTGATTATGATGCGTGTGAGGGTCAGAGAAACATGATCTCAAAGGATGGCTGGAGGAGAAGGAGATAGTAAAAGAGACTGCAAAGGCATAGAGGAAAGAAGGAAGTCAGACTGTGAGAAGATCTAGCCTTAACTCTTAAGCTCTACAGTTGACCATGGGATTTAAAAATAGATGGGATAATTCACAGGGCTCACTCCAGAACTCACTGTCCTCCCCTTTGGACCACTTGAACCTCAGTTTACCTAAGGCAAAGTCTTATTCTCTAGGTCTTCTATTTCAGCTCCTCCTTCTAAGACCTCTGTATGGGCACCTTCTTGCCTCCAGACATCTGGATTGACTTCTTCTAATCTAAACTACACATGTTCCCTTTACCAACCAGTGGGCCAATAATGAGCCTCTTATTGGAGTAGTCCCAGGACCTCCCACGCCTGGGAACAACGCTGTGGTCACTCATCCACTAGCTATCAGGACTAGATGCAGGAGAAAAGACAATCATGGAAGGGACGGGAGACGTCATTTATCAAAATCTTCTACCCAAAGCAGGATTCTCTCCGACCACATCCTTGACCAGTGGGTGATCCAGCAGCTTGGAATCTCCATCCAGTGGTACCAAGACAACCTGTTCTAATGTCGAACAAGCTTCACTCGTGTCATGAGCCAAACCCTCTAACTCACTGATCAAGTTCTGGCTTCTGTGTCCTCATAGAGCAGCCCCCACCCATGTCTGCGAGACCACCCTTTTATATGAAAGCCTCTGCTGTATTTTCTTTTTCAGGTTAAACATCCTCAGCAGCTTCGGCCACTCTGAGTATGACGTGCTGTTGAACCTCTTTATTATTCTGATTGTTTCATCTGGAAACAAAGGAACTTTGCTTTAGATTCTGCATTAGTGTTATGGGAGGATGAAATTATATGGATAACCCAGGTAAACTGCACAGAATAAAGTAAGTGCTCAATAAATGCTTTAATACTATGTAAGATTTCCCCTTGTATAGCAGGGCATGGAGATAAATAATCTATAAATTAATTTGCTGGTCAATAGTACATGAAAAGGGGGCACGTATTTTTTGCTAAACTCTTATGGGAGATAAGATAAACCATGATGAGTTAAGTATAGTCCAGATGTTGTCTAGTCCTTGGGGAATTTGATTGTGACTCCCTCAGACATGTGAGGTTGCGTGCCTTTGTATTTCTTTCTCCCAGACAGATGGCGTAGATTCAACATGACTTAGGTTGTAAAGATTAGACACATCTTGATTACTTTCTGTAGCATCACTTGGCTATCTTAATTGATAGGAGATTAAAAGCGGCAGATCATCAGAGAAACTCGGAGAAAATCACCACTTCTTTTAGTTTTCTCTATCGAGAAGACAAGTTTTCCATGCAAGGATGTATTTAGAATTTCCAAAAGGAAAAAAGAAAAAAAAACTTCTAAGTCACTAATCCAAAATATTTGATATTCTTTTTCGAGTAACTTTTAAAGACAACAAACTTTTAAAATCCGTCAAAGGAGAGCAGGACTGTTATTTCTGTTACTGATATTATGTCTGGTATTTGTTGGCTTACTTGAATTGCCATAAAATATTTATGTGAAAAATATCTAGGGGCTTCCCTGGTGGCGCAGTGGTTGAGAGTCCGCCTGCCGATGCAGGGGTCACAGGTTCGTGCCCTGGTCCGGGAAGATCCCACATGCCGCGGAGCGGCTGGGCCCGTGAGCCATGGCCGCTGAGCCTGCGCGTCCGGAGCCTGTGCTCCACGGCGGGAGAGGCCACAGCAGTGAGAGGCCCGCGTACCGCAAAAAAAAAAAAAAAAAAATCTAAAAGGCTGAGGCATGACAATTGACTTTATTTTATTGATCAGTTTATCAAAATAAAGTCTTCGTAAATATCTATCAGACTGAAGTTTATACTGATTTTTTTTTTTAATATTTATGTATTTATTTATGGCTGCGTTGGGTCTTCCTTGCTGCACGTGGGCTTTCGCTACTTGCGGCGAACGGGGGCTACTCTTCGTTACGGTGCGCGGGCTTCTCATTGTGGTGGCTTCTCTTGTTGCGGAGCACAGGCACTAGGCACGCGGGCTTCAGTAGTTGTGGCTCGTGGGCTCTAGAGCGCAAGCTCAGTAGTTGTGGCCCACCGGCTTAGTTGCTCCGCGGCATGTGGGATCTTCCCGGACCAAGGCTTGAACCCGTGACCTCTGCGTTGGCAGGCAGATTCTTAACCACTTGCCACCAGGGAAGTCCCTATAATGATTTTTGAATGAACAAAAAAGTTATCTTTCATATGTCCTTCATAACATTATCGATGATATAGAGCCTATTATTATCCTTATTTTCATTTATAAGTCTTTTTTTGTGTGTGATATGTTATATTTAGTGAAAAAGGAAGCTCATCTGACTTGTCTGTCCATGTCTCTCCCTTCCCCCCTTCTCTCTTTCTTTAAAACAGGATATCTGTCATTCATTTGGTTTCGAGAATGCTGAGACAGTGTATAATGAAAGCCTGAGTATCCAGGCTCTTTCATCTGTGTGCTTATTTTCTGAAGTGCATTCCTTCATAAAATCACGGTCAGCTCCACCCTTCCTAAAATAACACCATGGTACTTCAAGCTCTACCTCACCCCTCCCCACTACCCTAATTGCACATAAAACTACTGTTGTAGCATTTGAGAATAGGGGCTGTCAGGGCTGGCTACATAATTTATGGGGCCCGGTGCAAAACAAAAATGCACGACCTTTTGTTCAAAAAGCAAGAAAAAAAGTGCCACTGAAAGCACTAAAATAAAAAGCTTTTTCCTTTCTATATCTCTCTCTTGACTTGTCATGGTGGTTTTTTATTTGCTAGCTAATGTCATTTAAGTAAAGAAAATTTTTAAATGTACATTATTAGCAGGGATTTCACTGTCCCTCTTTTGACTGTACAATGCCAATCTTAAATAAAATATCAGAGCATTTGACTCATAAGCAGAATCACACAATTCATATTTCATTGCTTGTACGCACATCATATATATTTTATTCTTACAAGAATAGTGGAAATGCACAAAACTCACTGAACCGTTTTAATTTCACTTCTTGCTGCACACGTTTGACCACCACTTTCTGTCTTTGAATTAATGAGTAAGGAAGGTTGAAAGGAAAAGTAACCAGGCTCTGCCCTGTTTTTCCCTTTCCTTCTATACCATCACTCTTAGCATTCGTAGTTGGTGAATAAAGGAAATGACATGAATAAGAAAGGATATGATACAGTTCCTTGGTGGTTGGTTTCTGCGTTCAAAGCAAAAAGAAGTGAGGCCACTTGGGATATCAGCAGCCCCTCACCCATTTTACCCAGTCAGAGAAAGTGAACACACTTACCTGGTGCTCATTTGGAGACTCACTCAAGTCCCTTGCAACCTGGTCCTCCAGAATTCTGTGCTCCTGGGGCAATCCGAACACTTTGCAAATGGAGCAGCAAGGAATGGCTGAGAACAGGGATGCTGGGCATTTCTCCATTGTCCTATCGGACTTCACTTACAAGACGCAAGTCCAAAGACAGAATCATTAAGAATTTCAAGATGGTGACAGCAGGGGCTTCCCTGGTGGCGCAGTGGTTGGGAGTCCGCCTGCCGATGCAGGAGACACGGGTTCGTGCCCCAGTCCGGGAAGATCCCACATGCCGCGGAGCGGCTGGGCCCGTGAGCCATGGCCGCTGAGCCTGCGCGTCCGGAGCCTGTGCTCCGCAACGGGAGAGGCCACAACAGTGGGAGGCCCGCGTACCGCAAAAAAAAAAAAAAGATGGTGACAGCAGAGGATGAACCTACGCATGGATCCCTTCTCAGCACCAGGCCTTTCTGAGGGTGGGCTCCTGAGCATGGGGCCCTGTGAAATGGCACAGGTCATGTGCCCAAGAAGCTGGCTCTATGTGCTGTTATGTTGGAGCCCAGTGGCTGTTCTTGTGTAATAGGTAGCCTGTAGACAGTTAGCAGGGAGTTCAGCAGATGTTCAGAAGGCTAGACATAGAATTACCAAATGACCCAGAAAGTCTACTTCTGGGTCTCTATCCAAAAGAATTGAGAGTAGGGACTCAAACAGATACTTGTACGCCTATGTTCATTGAAGCACTGTTCACTTCAGTGAAAAGCTGGAAACAAACGTCCATTGACGAATGAGTGGCTAAACAAATGTGGTATATATGTACAACGGAATATTATTCAGCCATAAAAATAAAGGAAGTTCTGATATATCACAACATAGATGAAACCTTGAAAACATTATCCTAAGTGAAATAATCCAGTCACACAAGGACAGATAACGTATGATTCTATTTGGACGAAATATCTATAATAGGCAAATTCCTAGAGAAAGTAGCCTAGAGATTACAGGGGCTGGGGGAGGGGGAACGGAAGTTATTGGTTAATTGTTACAGAGTTTCTGTTGGGGAGTGATGAAAACATTTTGGAAACAGATAATGGTGATAGCTGTACAACATTGTGAAGGTACTTGATGTCAATGAATCGTACACTTAAAACTAGCTAAAATGGCAAATGTTATGTTATATATATTTTTCCACAATAATTTTTTTAAATGAATAGGAGCAAACCCCCAAACAATCCAATAAAAATTAACGGGTGAAGGAACTGGATAATTCTTCTGAAGAAGACCTACAAATGGCCAATAGGCACATGAAGAGGTGCTGAACATCACTAATCACCAGGGAATGCAACTCAAAACGATAAGGTGGTCTCACCTCACAAGTGTGGGTGAGAATGTGGAAAAAAGGGAACCCTTGTGCACTGTTGGTGGGAATAAAAATTGGTGGAGCCATTATGGAAAATAGTATGGAAGTTCCTCAAAAAATTAAAAATAGAACTACTATATGATCCAGAAATTCCACTTCTGGGTATTTAGCCGAAGGAAATGAAAACACTATAGTAAAGAGACATCTGTACCCCCAAGTTCATTGCAGCATTATTTACAATAGCTAAGATATGGAAACAACATCACTGTCCATTGACAGATGAATGGATAAAGAAGATGTGGCATAAATATATATATATACGTGAATATTACTCAGCCATGAGAAAGAAAGAAATCTGCCATCTGCAACAACATGGATGGATCTTGAGGGCATTATGCTAAGTGAAATAAGCCAGACAGATAAAGACAAATACTACATGGTATCACTTACATGTGGCATCTTAAGAAAAAAAAAAGGCAAATAACAGAGAGTAGAAAAGTAGATGCCTGGGGTTGGGTGGGGGTGAGGGAACTCAGGAGAGTTTGGTAAAAGGGTACAAAATTTTACCAACAAGTTGGATACAAACCTTCACCTACAAGCTGGATCGTTCCGAGGGGCTAGCATAAAACTTGGTGACTGTTGTTGATAACACCGTATTGTACACTTAAAATTTGCTACAAGAATAGAACTTAAATGTTCTCACACACATGCAAAAAAGATAAATATGTGAGGTGATGGGTGTGTTATTAATTAAGTAGATGATGGGAATCCTTTCACAATATGTGTGTGTATATATATATAAAATGACCATGATGTACACTTTAAATATCTTATAAATGTATCGATTATACCTCAATAAAGATGAAAAAACAGTAATAAAAATAAAATAAATACATAAAATTAAAATGAGTAGGAAATGAAGAGCCCAACATCTAACCTTTTTGGTCAATGCCTTTTGGTTATTTGTTTTTGTTTTGGTTTTGGTCAATGCCTTTTGATCACAATCACCTTACCTCACAGGCTAATCTTCAGCTCTGTTACTACGTCACTCTGCTTGCTCCAAGTTAAACTTCATTCTCTTAATTATAGAGAGTGTGCAACAAATTTGTGAACCTGGATTGGAAGTCAATTTGGGGAGATCATTTCGATAGTTCACAGGATTCTCCGGAAAAGAGACCCAAGTGCCTAAAATAATGCTTTCTTAAATCTAGAGCAAGTTCACCTGTATCTACATACGAATCACCTGAGTAAACTGCTTAAATGTATTTTTAAAAAGCTCACCAGATAGTGTTGCCAAACAAGATACCAATATTGCAATGGGACCTACTCATACTAAAACATTATTTGTTTTTATCTGAAGTTCAAATTAACAGGGCGTCCTATGTTTTTATTTGCTAAATCTGGCAGCCTTATTCCTTGGTGATTTTGAGGCAGATGGGACACATCTGAACTGCCAGGTTTTCCCATGATGAAGCAGTTTTTAAGTCCTGAAAGCCTTTTGATGAGCAGGTGTGAGATTTTTGACAGTAGTGTCTCTCAAGTCCCTGAACATTCTATACTGCCAGTCACTCCCTGCTTGAGAGGGTCCTCTCTCTGACTTCCAAGAATCTTCCTGATTTCTTCCCGTCCTCAAGGCCTTCTCCTCCTCAGCCCTTCTCAGGGGAGGATCCTGGCTTTGTGGGACCCAGAGCTTATGCAACTTGCAGAACTCACTTCATAAAAAATAATACCCAATACGAGTAAAACAGGAGGCCAAAAGTGAGAATTATGGAGAATGAACACAGAAATCACCACCAATTGCAAATTTAAAAAAACTTGTTATTAACGAACACTCATCTCTAAATAATGTTTTCCTACATTTTTTGTCGGCCTACCTTTTAATCACTTCTTCCAATGATACGTTGTTTGGTAATAATATTTTCTATAGAGAGACTAAGAAGGGTAATTCAGTCTTTCTCTAGCACGATGAATAGAATTTGCTTTTTATTATTGATAGTGTAGAAGAGTTTCTTTCCACTTCACAAAGAATAAATGGCAATGTCATGTACATTATTAGGATTATTGGAAATTTGGGCAGACACTGTTCAAATTTCTTTTATATCGAGCTGGGAGATTTGGAAGAACTTTCCACAGACTTGCTTCATTTATTTCAAACTCAGTATTTCCTCTGCTTCTGGTCCTGGGCAGCATGGGGTCACAGTCACATCTTCATAACACCTCTGGTTTCACGTCCACAGGTTCCATCCCAGCAGAGTCAGCGATGTACAAGGCAGGAGTATTCTCTGAAGCGATTCCTGCACTCAGCACGCATTCACTTAAAGACAAACAGAAAACATTCCCAAACACACAAAAATACATCTCATCTGTGATGGTTAATTTTAGGTGTCAACTTGGCTGAGCCATGGTGCCCAGATATTTGGTCAAACATTGTTCGGGGGCTTCCCTGGTGGCGCAGTGGTTGAGAGTCCGCCTGCCGATGCAGGGGACGCGGGTTCGTGCCCC
The DNA here is from genome assembly GCF_008692025.1 of Phocoena sinus. Taxonomy (NCBI): domain Eukaryota; kingdom Metazoa; phylum Chordata; class Mammalia; order Artiodactyla; family Phocoenidae; genus Phocoena; species Phocoena sinus. The sequence continues at coordinate 159,574,435 of NC_045765.1, forward strand.
GGTTCGGGAAGATCCCACGTGCCGCGGAGCGGCTGGGCCTGTGAGCCATGGCCGCTGAGCCTGCGCGTCTGGAGCCTGTGCTCTGCAACGGGAGAGGCCACAACAGTGGGAGGCCCGCGTACCACAAAAACAAAACGAAACAAAACCAAAAAAACGTTGTTCGGGATATTTCTGTGCAGGTGTTTTTTGATCAGATTAACATTTAAATTGGTAGACTGAGTAAATAGGTTACCTTCCATAATGTGGATGGGCAACTGCAACCTCTGAAGACCTTGATAGAATGAAGACTGAACTCCTCTGAGTAAGAAGCAGTTCTGCCAGCAGGCTGCCTTTGGACTCAGACTGCAAGCCTTCCCTGGGTTTCCAGCCTGTAGCCCACCCTGCAGATTTTGCACTTGCCAAGCCTCCACAATCATGTGAGCCAATTCCATAACATAAACCTCTCTCTCTCTCTCCTTGTCTCTTTCTCTCTTTCTCTCTCCCTCCATCTATATATGCACACACACACACACACACATAAACACGTGTATGTGTATGCGTGCGTGTACACATTCTACCGAATCTGTTTCTCCGGAGAACACTGACTAATACACCACTTAACTCCCCCTGACACGCGTTCCAAAAATGCTCCCACCACACCAGTGTCCCAGAATGTACAGCAGTGTGACAGAGTAGTCTCGGAGTGAAAACATACAACAGTCTTCAGGTTATAGCAGAATCGATTACGGTGAAAGTATCTCACGAAATGTTTACAAAACCCTGGAACCACAGGAACAGAGGGCCAAGGTCCCTCCCAGGCCTTAGAAGACACTGTACCAGGGAGAGGCCCTCGAGGTTAAGTTACGTGAGCTCCTTGTTCAATCCCCCCTGGTCCTACCTGCAAGGTGGGGCCTCCACCTCTTCTCTGCAGCCCTCCTTCCTACTCAGCTCTCACTGTACAGTCTGGGTACTAACTCTTCCCCTGCCACCAACGCAAAGACATCTCTCTGACTATACTTCCTCCCCTCTATCACCCTTTCCCTTTCAATGGGGCCATTCCCATCAGTATCCAACCCTGCATGGTTTCTCCATCTTAAAATAAAACCTCTCTTTTGTCTTTACTTTCCTCTCCAGGCACCTCTCCGTTTTTCTGCTTCCCTTTATAACAAAACTCCCAGCAGCTCTTTATTTAATGTCATCCTGTCTTCTTCGTCCACTGTCTCTTAAGCCCATTCCCACTAGCTTTATAGAAAATAGAGGAACCAGAAGACCCCAAGAGCCTTGGAACCGCTGCACCAGCTGCAGACCGCTTACTATCTTATTTTAATGAGAGAAACAATAAGCTTCTGTCTTACCAAAGCCCTGATTGTTGGGATTTTCTTTTTTATCATGTGTCCATGTACAGCTGGTCTTCATCAGTGGCAATCCTGACTATGTTGGGATGAGAGTGAATTCTGACCCAGAAGGTTTGCCCTAAAAGGGCTCTACCTACTGTATGTGCTTAAAATGAATTTTTTGCTTGGGTTTTGCTGGGCACTTGGGTAATCTATTAGTTTGCTAGGGCCGCCACAACAAAGTTCCACAGACTGGATGGCTTAAACAACAATAATGGATTTTCTCGTAATTCTGGAAGCTAAAAGTCCATGATCAGGTTGTCACCAAGGTTGGTTTCTTCTGAGGCCTCTCTCCTTGACTTGCAGATGGATGTCTTCTTGCTGTGTCCTCACATGGTCTTTCTTCTGTGTGCCCACCTGTTACTGGTGTCTCGCTGTATCTCTAAGTTTCCTCTTCTTATAAAAACACAAGTCACATTGAATTAGGGCTCACCCTAAGACCTCATTTTACCCTAATCTCCTTTTTAAAGCCCTGTCTCCAAATACAGTCATATTTCAAGATACTGGCAGTTAGGACTTCAACATATGAATTGGTGGTGGGGATGGGTGTCAGTGTTATATAATTCTGCCCATAACAGGGAGCACACATTGAAAGTCTAAACCACCATAAGAGCTGTTTGTGTTTATGAGTTCCCACGAAAGTTCCTATTTTTCACCCCACGTCAAGGCCTTAATTGACACATTTTCTTGTCAGTACCTTTGATGAGAGGTGGGAAGTTTCAAGGCTGTACATTTCTGAGGGTGTAGCCTTTGAGGAGTCATGTTTTATCCAAAAGTCTCAGCTGTGACTCAAGGCAGCCTTGTCTCCCATCCCTCTTTGGCATGGGGACTCACTTGCCATTGCGGTTTTTACCTTGCCTTTTTTGGACCTTTGTGGATTACCTGTACCTTTAAAATTTTCTTTTAAAAACACCCTTTGGGGTTGGGGGGGAATAATTTTAGATTTATGGAGAAGCTGCAAAGATAGTACAGATTGTTCCCTTTGTGTTAACATCCTGTGTTACCTTGTACATTTGTCCGAAATGAAGAAACCAGCATTGGTACATTACTATTAACTAAACTTTAGACTCTCTTTGCATTTCAGTAGTTTTTCCACCAATGTCCCTTTTCTGTTCCAGGATCCCGCGTTACATTTAGTCCTCGTGTCTCAGCCTCCTGGGTCTGTGACAGTTTCTGTCTTTCCTTGTTTTTGATGACAGTTTGAGGAATACTCGTCAAGTATTTTTGTAGGATGTCTCTCAGTCTGGATAGACATGAATTTTAAAGGCTGCGCATGGTGTTGTACCCAACATAATAACGTGTTCATGGTGAGAGGTGCTATCTCTTCAACATGGTGCTGAAAGAGGAAGCCTCTGCCCTCTGATCCTACCCTTTAATTCTACAAGCTACCCAATATCCTGCAAATAAATTCCTTTCCCTCTTAAGTTTGCCAGGGCTGGGTTTCTTGCTTAATTCAAAGAGCTCCATGACTAATTCACAAGCCATAATAGATCTCCCTATCGCTGTTCTCACCCCTCCACCCCATGTTTTTTTCTGGCAACACCAAATTAATATATTTTTAACATATTGAGATTCCTGCAAAACTCTTCATGACTTTCTCCGTTTGCATCATTCTCTGCACTTATTCAGATGCCAGTGTCCAGACCACTGGCATTTCATTTCTTCTGAATATCGCGTTTGGTTGCAATTTCTCTGTTTGCTCTGAGGCAGTGGTCCGCATGAGAAAGTAGAGGCAGAAGGCGTCTAAACAGAACTCTGTGTCCCAGAGGCAAAGCAGCTGAAGAGGCGGTGGGATCATCTCCAATCAGGTAAGTGGCCAGGGGCAGAAAGGAGAAAGGTGTCGGGCACAAGGGCTCACAGGTGCTCCAGGCCAGGTCAGGGCTGTCCCCACTGTGAAAACACAGCTGCCACTGCCTGGACAGGCGGGACAGCGGGCTCAACACGCTCTGGTCCACTGCCAATTGTAAGGTCAAGTGTGGAGCGAATGAAACTTGTCCCATCTGTTGTCTGAAAAAAAAGAGGGAAGGAAGTTAACTTTTTTTTTTTTAAGGGCTTCAAATGCTTGGCTTTTTATTTATTTATTTTCGGCTCTGTTGGGTTTTCATTTCTGTGCGACGGCTTTCTCTAGTTGTGGCAAGAGGGGGCCACTCTTCATCGCGGTGCACGGGCCTCTCACTATCGCAGCCTCTCTTGTTGCGGAGCACAGGCTCCAGACGCACAGGCTCAGTAGTTGTGGCTCACGGACCTAGTTGCTCCGCGGCATGTGGGATCTTCCCAGACCAGGGCTCGAACCCGTGTCCCCTGCATTAGCAGGCAGATTCTCAACCACTGCGCCACCAGGGAAGCCCGGAAGTTAACATTGTTGAGCACCCACTACGTGTCAGGCATCACTTTCTTCATCTTATTCAATCCCGGGAATTAGGGGGTAATTTCCCATCCTCACACTAAGCAAATTGCCAAGTTCAAAGTTGTAGAGAGGTGGTTAGGACTCTACCTGGTGGTCTAGTGGTTAGGACTCTGTGCTTCCACTGCAGCGGGCATGGGTTCCATCCCTGGTGGGGGAACTAAGATCCTGCAGGCCACGTGATGCAGCCCCAAAAATCTAAAAATTAAGAAAAATAAAAATAAAACAAAATTGTTGAGAGGTAAAGCCTGATTTTGAACTCAGTTCTGTCTTATTCTGAAGTTCATGGTCTTTCCAGGGTAGGACAGAAAAAAAGAGCATAAGCTTGAGAGACCTCACCCAGCTGTGTGCCACTGCTCAACAGTGGGAAGGTGGGCAATGGCTTGAATTCTGAGTCTCAATTTGTTCCTGTCTAAAATGGGTAGAATGAAAGCCCCCTTGCTGATTCGATAATGCAAGCAAAGCATTTAGAGCAGCGCTCTGCACAGACTAGCTCTTGTTAATCTACCTTAGCCCTTAGTGGTAATAAGAATGCTAGTAGCATCGGTGTTATGATTAGGGCGGGCCAATGTTAAAGTGCTTGTGATAACACTGCTATCACTCCTTCGTTATCACCTCTTCACTTATGCGACAGTGACAGACATTCCTCCGGTGCTTGAGATACAGCAGGAGATGAAATAAAGACACACCCCTGCTCTCAGGGAGCTGGCATTCTAATAGAGGAAGGCAGACAACAAAGACGTAAACACAGTAAACAAGGAAAGCAGGGATCAGCATATCTTTTTCTTTTCTTTTCTTTTTTTAAAATTTTCATTGGAGTAGAGTTGATTTACAATGTTGTGTTAGTTTCCGGTGTACAGCCAAGTGATTCAGTTATGCATATACATATATCCAATCTTCTTTTAGATCCTTTTCCCATATAGGCTATTACAGAGTATGGAGTAGAGTTCCCTGTGCTATACAGTAGGTCCTTATTAGTTATCTATGTTTTATATAGTAGTGTGTATATGTCAATCCCAATTTCCCAATTTATCCCTTCCCCCCTTATCCCCTGGTAACCATAAGTTTGTTTTCTACATCTTTTATAGCACTTACTATGTACTAGGCACAGTTCTTGAAAGGGCCAAATCTAAATATTTTAGGCTCTGTGGGCCATAAGGTCTCTTACAACTACTCAATTCTTAGTGCAGAAGCAGCCACGGACAATCTGTCAGTAAATGGAGGTGGCTGGTTCTAATAAAACTGCATTTCAAGAACAGGTTTTGTGCCACGTTCGGCCCATGGACCATAATTTGCTGACCCCTGAGGAAAACAAAGAAAATGTAAGATAATTTCAAAGAGTGATAAAACACTATGAAGCAAGTAGGTGGAGCAACGTGATACAGTGTGACAGGTGTGTCAGTGCACGATTAGATGGGCTGGTCAGAGGACACCTGAGCTGAGCCCTGAACAAGGAGACAAGGCAGCCATGCAGAGTGAATGGGGTGATGTGAAGGTGAAGAGATATTGAAGGTACAGGAAACACACATGCAAAGGCCCTGAGGCAGGATCAAGCTCCAGAAGCCCAGTGTGGTTGCAGGGTCAGTCCTGCAGGGTTTTATCAGCCTGAGAGGCACTGGTATTTGATGCTAGGTGAAAAGGAGTCCCTTGTAGAGTTTAAGTGCAACGTAGTGTAGATTTACATTCTAAGATATCACTCTAGCTTCTGTGGGGCAGAGAAATCACTGGTGACACTGACAGTGGAGAGGAGGGACAGTTGAGGGAGGAGGTGCAAGAAGTCAGTGGGGGGCCCCAGGAGAGAGAATGCCTTGGGTGTGTTTTGCTGTGAAGACCATGGGGTGGTAGCTGGAGGACGATGTGCCTTCACTGAAAGGTTTAGAGATGGGGCTACTAGAGCATGTTGTGAGCTGATCTGAAAGGCGTCGTAGGGAAGATGATGGTGGAGTGAGAAGGATGAGGAGGGTAAGGAAAGATGGGACCAGAGAGCATGAGGGGGAGGTGATGTTGTCTGGTGGGAGCAGAAGGTAAAGTGCAGGTAGAATGGTGGCCTCGAGAGAGAAGAAGGAGTCGTCCCCACCTGTTTGCAGCTGAGACCTCAGCGAGTGTGGGGTCCCCAGCCTAGTTCTTCTGCATCTTCTTCTCTTGATGCCTTCTCACTTGGACCTGACCCTGTGTCACCATGGAGACACTGTCTTTTCTCTCCTAAACCCTCTTGCCCTATGATTTACAGTTGACAGAATCCCTTCATCTCTTGCTCTCTGAAGGCTGCAATACTCTGGCTTTCAAGATAACAATGAGTTAACCCAGTACATTTATCAGATCAAAGGAGCAAATCTCCTGCTCTCCCAGTTTACTAAGGAGCTGAGCCCACGGAGGGCATCTGATTTGAAAACTCCATCCATTCTTCTTTCCATCGCACAATCTCCATCCTTCTTTATCTTCCTCTTGCATTCCCAAAATTCCCTTACCCCTCTTCTTTTTTTTTTTTTTAATGTTGAGCCTTCTTTTAATTTATTTATTTTTCTTTTTTGCTGTGTTGGGTCTTCGTTTCTGTGCAAGGGCTTTCTCTAGTTGTGGCAAGCGGGGGCCACTCTTCAACGCGGTGCACAGGCCTCTCACTGTCCTGGCCTCTCTTGCTGCGGAGCACAGGCTCCAGACGCGCAGGCTCAGTAGTTGTGGCTCACAGGCCTAGTTGCTCCGCGGCTGCGGCAAGCCGCTTCTGACCAGCAGAATGACGAGTCACCACACGCTAGATTCTTCTCGTATCACACTTTATTGGAGTACAGCTTGGTTTCAGACAGATGGAAGGAAGACCCCGAGCCTTGTTCACACTGGCTTTTTATAATGCACTATACCCTGTGGCAACCTGTGGTTGGCTGGTTAACTCAACAAGATATGTGCTGTTCACAATTTATTGGTTGCAATTCTGATCCTTCATTAGCATATTGGCTCGTCGTGGCGCATGTGTGGCACATAGCCTTTGGGCTACTCCCTGATAACTGTTATCTGCGACATGGCAGAACACCGGCTTCCCGTTATCTGCGACAGGCAGAACAACGGCTTCCCACATCTCCCCCTTTTTGTTTTCTTAGACCCAGGAGCTGAACTCGAACAATGCCCGCACAAGCGCTCACCCCATGGGATGCTCGCTGAGCACGAGTTAGTTCGAGAAGCTGGCTCATCACCCTCCCCGTCGTGCAATGTCCACACAGACCGCGGAGTGCAGGGGCTGATGTTCCTCGTGATTCCCATCAAAAGTGCAATGGTCATAAACCGTTTTGTGCAAGGGCAATCACTACGGGTCGTTCAAGATGGAGAGCCAGGCGCCAGGGGAGTCGCCTTTACTAATGGCCACCAATGCCTGCGTGAACAACATCTTATCTCGCTTTGTCCGAGTTCGCAAACGACATATCAACCACAGGCACACCACAAGTCCTGCCATGCAACACACTGCAAACATCCCTACACCAATCCACTCCTTAAAGAAGGTAAAGGCAGAGGACAGCCAGGTAGTAAAGTCCCCAAGCGTAACGGGGTACAGCCTAGTAGCATTTAAAGTCTTAATCTGTATCTTCTGGTTTAACAGCATCAATTCAGCCTCTCGGGACCAATTGCCTCTCAGGAAATTGCCAATCTCCCTGCTCCGGTTCAGGGCATCTGGACTACTCACCGACGGTCCACTCCGTGTGTCGAGTTCTGAATCGGTCCTCCATGCGGGGTGCGAAGTTCCCGGGTTTCGGCACCACTTGCGGCAAGCCGCTTCTGACCAGCAGAATGACGAGTCACCACACGCTAGATTCTTCTCGTATCACACTTTATTGGAGTACAGCTTGGTTTCAGACAGATGGAAGGAAGACCCCGAGCCTTGTTCACACTGGCTTTTTATAATGCACTATACCCTGTGGCAACCTGTGGTTGGCTGGTTAACTCAACAAGATATGTGCTGTTCACAATTTATTGGTTGCAATTCTGATCCTTCATTAGCATATTGGCTCGTCGTGGCGCATGTGTGGCACATAGCCTTTGGACTACTCCCTGATAACTGTTATCTGCGACATGGCAGAACACCGGCTTCCCGTTATCTGCGACAGGCAGAACAACGGCTTCCCACACGCGGCATGTGGGATCTTCCCAGACCAGGGCTCGAACCCGTGTCCCCTGCATTAGCAGGCAGATTCTCAACCACTGCGCCACCAGGGAAGCCCTACCCCTCTTCTTGAAGATTCCAGTGAATACCCTCTCCTCTGTGATGGTTAACTACTGCTACAGCCATGGAGATTCCTCCTCCTGTCTCCCACAAACCTTTACCTTGTTAGAAATTATGCCAAGTTTTTGAACATGTGTGTGTCACCTCCTTAACCCGACGGAGATAATAAAAGCTGTTATGCATTACTTTCGTTTTTGAGTCTTAACACCCCCCCCAAGGGAAGTGCAATAATTTATGAAATAGTAGATATAAACAGGGCTGTGCTTATCCTGACTCATGAGAACAAATTGTTAAATTTTCAGAAATGTTGTGAGCCAGTTGTTAAACACAGCCATTAGTCAAAATTAAGTTATATGAACTTACAATTAAATAAATTATATTAAAACCCCAAAGAGTAAATACTCAACACTGACTGCTTACAAATTATTCTAGCACATTTTTACTCTTATCGATGCACTTGAAGTTAGTGATGTCTCTTGTATGGTGGAAATACTGAATAATGAGGCGCTTCTGTGGGGCTCTTCCCAGCTCCACATTCAGTGAATCCCTGAAATCAGACACGGTGTGAGCATTTACACCACAGAAATTGGCAAATGCTGTGGTGTAAATCAGGGCTACCCTTTGCATAGATAGGACTAGTCAAACATGGACTAGCAAACTACTAGTTGTAAACTAACTTAGCTTAACAACTACTAAATAGCTGTAAACTAACTTTGCCTCCTATAGCTCTACACATGCACTCTCTGCCCTAACCATCCTTGGTACCCTTTGCTGAACATGCTTTTCATACCTCTGGGCTTTTCCCTTTGCCTGGAATGTGTTTTCCTCTCTTCCTTACCTGGTAGAAGCCTACTCATCCACTGAGCCCTGCTTCCAATGCAGCTCTCCAGGAATTTTCTCCTGATTCCCTGTATTAGTTTGCTAGGGCTGTCATAACAAAATATCACAGACAGGGTGACCTAAACGACAGAACCGATTTTCTTGCAGTTCTGGAGGCTAGGAGTCCAGATCAGGGTGTTGGCAGGGTTGGTTTCTTCTGAGGCCTCTCTCCTAGACTTGTAGATGGCTGCCTTCTTGCTGTGGCCTCATGTGATCTTTCTTCTGTGCAAGCATCCCTGGTGGCTCTTTTTGTGTCCAAATTTCCTCTTCTCTGAAGACACCAGTCATGCTGAATTAGAGCCCAACCTAATGGCCTCATTTTTTATTAATCACCTTTAAAGGCCCTCTCCAAATATGGTCAAATGCTGAGGTACTGGGAGTTAGCACATCAACATATGAATCTGGGGAGGGGGACATGATTCCGCCCATAACACTCACCCCGGTTTCACTTTTTATTTTAAAGGTCCCCTTTAAACTTTGTGTATGCTTCTACTATAGAAATTTCCAGTCATTTCAAAATTCTCTTTTAGTATCTCTCTGCAACTGGTCTATTGATTTCCTTAGAGACCCTGTCTTACTCATCTTTATATCTTCTAATACCTGACATCACAGATAAAAAAATGAACATTTAAAAAAAATAATTGAACAGACATAGAAAACAGAATTATGGTTACCAATGGGGAAGGGTACAGGGAGGGATAAATTAGGAGTTTGGGATTAACATATACATACTACTATATATAAAATAGATAACCAACAAGGACCTACTGTATAGCACAGGGAACTATACTGGAGCACAGGGAACTATCTTGTAATAACCTATAATGGAAAAGAATGTAAAAACAGACAAAATAATTGAAAGAAAGGAAGCATAGCACAGGGAACTCTACTCAATATTCTGTGATAAGCTATATGAGAAAAGAACCTGAAAAAGAATGAATATATATATATATATATATAACTGAATCACTTTGCTGTACATCTGAAACTAACACAACATTGTAAATCAACTATACTTCCATAAAATTAAAAAAAAAGGAAGAATAAATGAAGTTCTGCTCTGATAAAAGAAATATACATTTTATTATTTTTCAAAATAAGAATAAATAACCTTATGATTATATAGGTATCAAAAAATTCAGAAAATATAGAAAAAGGTCAATAATAATTTTTGATTGCCCTGCCCTTGTTATCTAGAGATAACATCTATTAAACATTTTTGTTTTTTCTTTCTGTCCCCTAGTATCTATTCGTTCCTTCTTCCAAGTAACAGCCCAGAGTAAATATCACATTTCTCAGTAGTCCTCACAGCTGGTAACTAAGTTCTGGCCAACAGTGAGCAGGTGTGCTGTGTGACAACTCCTGGGAATCTGTGTAAGAGATCGTGGGCCTGCTCTCTGCCCCCTCCATCAGTCACTGCCCCCCACGGCCTCTTGCAGCCTAGGAAGCTGAGGCTGCCTTCTTGAACTGCGAGGCTGTGAGCCACCACGGCCCACTTCAGAGAGAGAGCTGGAAGGAGTCGGTGTCCTTGGAGACTTTATGGAACACCCCAACCCTCTGGGCTTTGTTTATGAGAGAAAAACAAACACGTCTGCTTATAGCCACCGTTTGTTTTTCTTAAATTGCTATAGCCTACAGATGAAACATGTTATTTTGTAACTGTTACTTATTCCTATCACCACATCAATAAATACGGATATTATGGTGGATTAAAAATGGCCACAGAGGAGTACGCTTTGGTGGTTCCTAAAAAAGGGAAACCCAGAATTACCATACGGCCCAGCAATTCCATCTCTAGAGATATATCCAAAAGAACTGAAAACAGGTATACAAGTATTCATAGAGCCACTATTCACAATAGCTATAACACGAAAAAACCCAAATGTCCATCAAGTGACAAATGGATACACAAAACGTGGCCTATCCATACAATGGAATATTACTCAGCCATAAAAAGGCATGAAGTACTGGTACAGAGGCTACAACATAGATGAACCTTGACAACATGATGCTAGGCCAGTCACAAAAGGTACGCATGCTTCCATTCATATGAAATTTCCAGAATAGAAAATCCCTGGAGACAGACAGCAAATTAGTGATTGCCAGAAGCTGGGCATGGGTGCAAATCTGAGTGACTGCTTAATGGTGATGAAGTTTCTTTTTGAGGTGATGAAAATATTTTGGAACTAGATAGACAGCTGTAAACATTGTGAATGTATACTAAAAGCCACTGTATACTTTAAAATGGTGAATGTGGTGTTACGTATATTTTAACACTCTCCCCCCCTCCCCACTTCTCTCTCCAAAAAATAAAAAAAAATAAAGATAAAAAGGCCACAGATGCTTTGCAGCTCCTTCCATCAAGAGAGCCTGGAATCTGGGATGGCCTTAGGTCAGGTTTGACCCAAAAGTGGCAGAAGCAATGTCATGTGACTTCTTTGCAAATCCTCAGAAGGTCTTACAGTTCTGTTCTTGCCTGAATGGAATTCTGAGTCCTCCACAGAGTGAAGAAAGACAAGGAAGAGAGCTGCCCGCTGTCGCAGCTGTCCCAGCGAGGCTCCTGCCCCAGGAGGAAGACCATGTCCCATCATGCAAATGGGCATGGTACCCATTTGCCTGCAGCTGCCTCTGAGAGCCCAGGTGACAGCGGCAGTCAAGCCCAGTCGGGCCAGAGAATTGTGAGAAATAATAATAAGTCATTGCTGTCTGAAGCCATTCAGTTTTAGGGGGCTTGTCGTGCAGAAGCAGATAACTCACGCCAACAAGATATGTTGCTGGGCATTTACCAAATTTACCATAATTTACTCAACCGATCTCCTGCCAAGGGGCATTTAAGTTGTGTCCAGCTTTGTAACTATTCTAAACAACTCTATCCTGGACTTTTTTTATATAAACAATTTTCTGCACTTATCTGCTTTTTTCCTAATACTCTCAGCAGCTGCATACTTGCATTTAATGGAAACTAAGAAAAACAAATTCCAAAAATATTCTTCACTCATTTAAGAAGCAAAAGCAATAGTGGTGATTTCAGGTGGGGAAATCAAAGCCATGCCAGGTTGCTAAAGAGAACTTATAGAGAGATGGCCCTGGGATGCATCCCATGAATTATACCCTCAAATTTCTCACTTGTAGGCCAGCCTTAGGCTGTTTTTGGTACTGCTCTTCCCTTAGGATGTGGGGACCCCTGTGTATATAAATAATTTGATTTAAAAACATATTACAAAATGTATGAGCCCATGTAATGCACAGTGATTCCTCCATGAAAATTGAGAATAATGAATCTTTCAGTATTTGTTTATTCCTCTGAGTGTACATAAAGATTCTTCTAGGGTCCAGGCACCAGCTCTTCCAATTCACATCCAGGAAACATATCCTCACATTCTTGTTGTCAAATGTGCCATCCGTGGCTCATTTCTTATTTCTCATAACGAGAAAAGGATAGGGAAACTTCTTCACAGTGTCACGGCTGTTCAGAACCTGGTTGTTTTAAAACAATATAGAAATTCTGACCTCTGCAGCTTCTTCATGTCATTTATTTAGTGCTGTGGCATCATTGTTTATGACATTACATCATACATCCTGTGCCTGTGAAACTAGCTGCCAGTGACACTCTCAAAGGTCGTCACGGTGCTTTGTTGATGGTGGCCACAAATGCAAGTCCAACCCCGAGTATGCAAGAAAATGTGAATGATAATTCATCTTGGCGTCATGCTACAATAACCACTGAGGATTTTATAGCAGAACCGTTGAACAACACATCTTCCAATTAAATCTTCTCTTGAGCCCTTCAGGCTGCAATCAAGGCATTCTGAGCACACGGTCGATTTCAACGTTGACTGTACTTTGCTGTCCACACACTAACACCAACTGGGAGGCCAGGGAAGGGGACCATGAGTGCAGTGGGGAGAGTGGTTCCATTCATGCAAGAAATGTCCATCTCTCATCTGGCTCAAGTTAAGGTCCACCTACAGGAGTACAGCGACACCACACGGATTTGAGGCAAGTAAGGACATTGATAGCAAGGGCCGATTGACACTGCAGGGCAGCTGTCTAGAAAATCAAGGAGGAGATGGGTGCAGTTAACCCAGGAAGCCTGCCTGACATGAGAAGCAGCGCCAGCGGAAGGACTACAATGACCCTCCTGCGTGCCAGGGGTGGAACGCACACAGGGCAAAGACGGCTGCCACCTCCCCACTGCCCAACGATGCTGTAGGCTTGGGCAGTACCACTGCCGGTTGGAACACATAGGTGAGACCTGACCCAGGAGTCCACACACAGGCTAAGCCCAAGGTCACTGGGGGACTGTTGGCGAAGAGTACTGCAGTCCTCCTGTGTCCAAGGTGAATGAAAGTCACTCAAATCAGCTTGTCAGCATTATTCTGGTGGCCCAATTGCTCACAATCCTGTGGAAAACACATTGCATTGGCCAGCAGGAAAATCAAGGCGGCTGTCTTCCTGGGACTGAGGTCCAGCCATTAGCTCCACGAACAACCCCATAAATGCCAGCTCTGGACTTCTGGGTGACACCATGTGCATGGTAGAGGGCTGGTGAGTACCCCAAAGGGGAAAGGCAGAGACTGAAGACCACATAGGACCTGATCTGGGTCCTCTCTGGATGGCACTGCTGGCCTCAGCCAATCCCAGGTACCAAATGGGACTTAGACCATTTTGAGAAAAGCACCCCCAAGGACAGGACCCCACTTTCCTCAGTCTAAGGGTGTCACTCCTCCTAAGGTATTGGCAAGTGGTAGAAAACAAAATCCACTTCAGAGAATTTAAGCAAGAGGAGATTATTAAACAGTATTACACAGCTTGCCATATCATTGGAAGGGCTGAAGGAATGAGCTTTAGCCTAAGCTTCCAGAAATAATTCGTAGAACCACAGCACAGAGGAGGCCTGCCTGGTCACAGGCTGCTTCACCTACCAGCTTAAGAGCCCCACTAGGGCAGCCTAGGAGTGATGTCCCCACAGCTGACCACTAAAACATACCTTCTGCCCCCAGCTCTGCCACCAACACTGACGCTCTGAACCTCCCCTGTGTCCTCATGTAGTTTGTTCCCCAGGTTAAACCTTGAGTGGGTGCATCCAGTTGGTAGTACTGAAGTCACATGTTTGGCACAAAGGAAGCTTGAAGATTATCCATTGGGTTGGAGGGATTCCCAATGTGAGGACCCTCTAAGCATGTGGATAGGACCTTCAGAAGATACGGGTCAGCCCTGAATGATGGATATCAACTCCATCAAGATGACTGAATTAGGGTTATTCCATTCATATATATAGGGAAGTTGGTAAAAGTGAATGGAGGGTGAAGAAGGGTTAGTTTGGGAGCATGAGAGATGAGAAGGACCTCACCGGAAGAAATCGAACAGATGGTTGGAAACGTGGGGCTGGGACTTCTTTGAGCTTGAGTTATGGGTTTGGGAATCATTTATGAAGAGATGGCAGCTGAAGTACTGAGAATTAATGGCAAGAATGTGAGAGTGGAGAAGAGAATGCAGGCTTAGGATTGAGCATATTTTGGAGGAGGGAGAGAGGAGGGGAGCCTGTAAAAATGACAGAGGAAGAGGTCAAAGAGGTGGGAGAACCAAACAAATGCAGTGCTTTAAAGCTAGGTAGAACTGGCTACATAAAGCTAGGTAGAATGGGGCTCAATGAAAAAGCAGGGCCCCTGGTTCAAAAATCATTAGAATTTTAAGACAACACAACAGAGTATTAAACCAAGCCCTGGGCCCCTTCTGAGCTTAGGGTCTTGTGCAACTAACTCTATAGCTGCACCCCTGTGAAGCTGGCCCCAAAGCTGAGAAATGAGAATTTCAAAAGAGGGGTGATGTCAAGGAGGATGAAATTTGAGGCTGTGTAATTTGATTATCTCAAGGTCATGGTGATCTTCAAGAGAATGGGGTTATGATCTCCACTCATAAGAGGCTGAAGGGTAAATTGCTTGGGATGAAGTGTAGACAGTGAAAAGCTAGGGGTCTGAAGGGAGATGGCCCAGTAGTTCAGGGAGCAATTGGGTTAAGAAGCAGCCATTCTCAAGTGGAATAGACACAATCACATTTATTGGCTCAGATAATGTGAGCAGGAAAGATTGAAGATGCAGGAAGAGGGGAATATGTGAGGGCACAGGGTCTGGAAGTGGTAAACATGTGATTAACCACAGAGATGGAGAGATGGTAAACTTGAGAAAATCGTCCTGGGAGCTACTCTGTTCTAAGAGAGAGACTGTGAAGACAAAAAGAAATCAAAGAGAAAGGGAGGCGTCAAACGTACTCCAAGTGGGCAGAATATCATCATGGAGGGTTTCATGGATCTTTCTACCATTTATTTATCACACCCAACAGGACCAGGACTCCACACTTTAAACGGAAATAGATTCATTTATGAAGACAACTCTGCGTTTGTGTGGGATATCAATTCAGAAAGCATTCTTGCTGTAGTGTGAAGTGATGGGGATTTACTTGGCATTGATTGTCCATTGAGGGCTCTCTGATTAGGTAAATTACGTCTTAGCCGTAGCCCATTTTGTTTAGAAAAATGACTGCTAGCAAATCAGTTTTTCAGTATCTTATCCCTGCTTCATTTCGAAGTTTACTTTTTTGTACTTGTTTAATTCTACTACAATGTGAAACATATCAGGTATTTTTCCCCCCGGAGTTTTATTCTTTCACAACTGTTTTAAGTTTCACATGAAAAAACAAAACGAAACAAAACTTCCTCGAGGGTTTTTGAATTGTAAGTTATGAGAAATAAAAGGAACACTTGTTTAAAAATTTAAAGAACACGAAGATTCCCTTAATATTTGCTTGTTCAAAAGGCAAAAACACGTGGATTTTTAAACGTCCAAGACTATAAGTGAACCGAAAGGAACTGCTGTTTAGTTAAGCATGGAAAACAGGATTTTAAGGTGGTGTCAGTTATTATCTTCTAATCTGTGTGAAAGAAACTCCAGAACTTTCTCTTCCCGTAACTGGTTATTAAACCATTAATCTGACTGGAGCAATTAGAGCGAGTGTTTTATAAAAACAAAGGTAATGAAGAAGACTCTATACACTAAGACACATCCAGATTAGGAACTGCCAGGAGCAACACAACAACAACAACAAAGGAACTCAATTCGAAATCACAGAGGAAATTAAGACAAGCTGTGTCAACTGAAAACAGACAAACGTGATGGAAGCAAAAATGGAAGAGGATCATAGTACTTATTCACATACATACCTGTGCGGAAATCTCCCTTAAAGTGGGGAAATGGTCCCATCTATATACAAATAAATTTCTGTCACTTATGGGTTAAGTTTTGCAGCTAAATAAGAGAATGTAACTTGAGCTTTTTTTGTTTTATTTTGCAAATGTAACACTCAGTGAGCATGTTTGAGAAATAAGTAGAATAATTAAGAAGGAACTTCGGGGCTTCCCTGGTGGCGCAGTGGTTAAGAATCCTCCTGCCAATGCAGGGGACACAGGTTTGAGCCCTTGTCCGGGAAGATCCCACATGCCGCAGAGCAACTAAGCCCGTACGCCACAGCTACTGAGCCCGCGTGTACAACTACTGAAGCCCGTGCTCCACAACAAGAGAAGCCACCGCAATGAGAAGCCCACACACCGCAACGAAGAGTAGCCCCCGCTCAACGTAACTAGAGAAAATCCTGAGCGCAGCAACGGAGACCCAACACAGCCAAAAATAAATAAATAAATTTTAAAAAAATTTAAAAAAGAAGGAACTTGGCTTCAGAGAGATGCGCCCATTCTCGCATTAACATTTGTGAGCCTCTGTCACTTCTCAGAGGGCATGGTTTAATGTTTTAGTCCAAACAGTTTTGACCATTGCGTAACACAGCTGCTTAAAAGGAAGCACTTACCTTTTCATTGCTTCCCCTTCTCTGTCCAATTTTGTCAAAGCCCTTGTAAATTTAACATATTCCTTTTAAACAACTGATTCCACCCCAAATACTTGAAAGTTTGATATCCTGTTTAGAATGCTTAAAACAACATGCGCTTTGCTGTCTGTTCAGCAAATAGAATCTTACTGCTACTGTTTATCTTTACAACTTTTCGAGACTGTACATTTATATGGAAAATCTGATGACTTCTGAAAACATAAAGTGATGACCCTCAAACATAGAACTGTCTACTTGGGTGATTACTAAAATGCAGATTCGTAGGCACCCAGCCCACCCTTGAGCTTCAGGGTCATGTGTTTTTGCTTTTGCTTTTTGACAATTGTCCTAGGGGATTTTGATAAAGTGGTGTAAACTTTTAAAAGAAATATAATTCAGTAAAATTCAACCCTTATGTATTGGATCTGCCTCACAATTCTTTTGAGGCGGGTTGGGGGTATGTAATTATTCACCATATCTTCTTAATCAATAGGGAAGTAACTTTCAAAAATAGTCTATTTTTTTGAGCAGTTCTAACTTTACAGAAAAATTGAGGGTAAAGTGTCCCTATATCCCAGTTCCCTTTATTATTAACATGTTGTATTAGCGTGGTACATTTGTTACAACTGATGAGCCAGTATTGGAAAGTGACTTTGAAATGACCATGGCCAAGGCTGCCAGTGGCTGGGCTGATGCTGGGAACCAAGCCACACCCACATCCTCATTTGAACCGGCTGCCTGTACTTTCTCTCTTGAAAGATGTTCTATACAGATTAACACCATCATGACTGTAATTGCTCTGCGCCAGTATCTGAACACAGATGGCAGCAGGACTCATTTGACCAAGCACTATGGTGCCTGGGATGGTTGGTATTTATCCTGGCTCCATCTTAACTTTCCACGCAACCTGGGACACAATCTTTAATGGCTTACATGTGTAAACCTGTGAAACAGGGCAGTCACAGAGCACATCATGAATTAATTTAACCTTGACTCTTTCCAAAGGGGAGTGGAGTGGGTACAACGATATTAACGCTGAAGAACTGCTCTGAGATAGGTTACAAACATGCTTGAATTTTCACACAAGGATTAGGGGGATGATTCATTCATTCATTCATTCAGTCTCTGAAACAGGCTGGGGATACCAATTTGAAAGCACAGTTCCCTCTCAAAGAGCTTCTATTCTCCCAACTGAAGATGAGTAGGACACCAACAAAAAGACCCTTGCAGAATATAGTTTTACCCCAACAAGATATAGTTTCCTCGGTAGTTGTAGGAATAAGCCACGCCCGGTGGTTAGGTGGAGCTGGAAGTGGCATGAGTAGCTGGACATCTCTGGGCAGGCTTCCCATGGAAGAAGATGTGACTTTCTGACTTGAGTCTTAAAGGATGGGAGCAGTTGGCAAATCCCCTAGAGAGAACTTTTCAAACCATTTGTGGTGAAGAACCAGTTGTTTTTGTTTCCAATCTGCCAGGTACCAATAGGAAAACCCTGCTGTGCCAGGTATGAGTCACCACGAGTCTGACAACACCCAAACTGGTTTATACTCGGTTCAAAGAGTCCACAGATCATGTGCTTGTATGTCGTGGCATTTTATAAATTGCTACAAAAGTTTCTAAACCTTTGCTCTCAATTTCTCTACTTGTTACAGACAGGCTCCAAACAGTTTGCAGAACAGCACAAGGCCAGGTGCCATCCTTTGAAGGCACCTGAAACTTGCTGGAAATGCAGATTATCAGCGCTCATCCCACTCAATTCCAGTCTGCATTTTAACAAGATTCCCAGGTGATTCCTGTGCACGCGAAAGTTTGAGGACCTGCCCCAGAGAAACCAGGACTCAGTACCAGGGGGGTTTGATCCTTCATCCATCTCGCTTCCATTTGACTATCTGCTGCTTCCTTTAGGTCCAGGAAAAGTGCAATTGGCCACGTCCTCTTCCAGTTTACAAAACTACATTTTCCCACTGCGATGAAAACGTCTTTTATCCTGGGTGCAGGAGAGAAACTCCACACGGGTAGGCAGCTTCCAGAAATTCTGATTAGCCTCCCTTCTCCGCTTTCATCTGGCCCAACAGCCGGGGCAGCTCCACGGACCGCGCTTCCGTCCCCGGGGTCGCTCATCTGCCGAGCTGCATTAATGAGATCCGCGTTGAGCCGGTTCCAGGGCGTGCTAAAGATCAAAGGCACACACACACACAAATCCCCCAACCCCTCCTCCTTGGTGACTATTTGGTCTTTCTCACCAGAGGGAAGAGTCAACTCCCCCGCCCGCACCTAGGTGGGGAGGCGGGGAGGAGCTGGGAGCCGCTGGGGCCCCGCCTTCCCCGCCCGTCCCGGAGCCTGCGGCGGCGCGAGGCACAGAGTGGGCGGGGCCTGGGCGAAGATGGGGGCGGGGCGCGCCGGCCGCGCGAGGCCGAACCTTGCGGAAGCGCGGGGAGGGGTCGGCTTAGGGCTGGGCTCCTGCAGGGGGGGGCGTGGCGTAGGGGCCGGGTGGGCCGGCTGAGTGGGCGGAGCTAAGCCCTTGGAGGGGCGGGGCGAGGCGAGCGAGTGGGCGGGGCCGGATGAGCGGGCTGGGAGGGCCGTGCTCTCCTGTCCGCAAGTCTCCGTGTGGCCGTGAGCCGGTGAGCCTGGGCGTCCGAATACTCACCGGGGCGGCGCTCGAGCTGGGAGAGCCATTTCGGGCTCGCTTTGTGGCCGTTGTCCCCCTGCCTGCCCCGAGTGCCTCCGGCCGGAGCGCAGAGGGAGGGGGCGCACTCCCCAGCCCCCCGCCTCCCTCCCCCAGCCGGGGGGAAGAATGTGCCACCAGCTGTTCTCCGCTCGCGAGCGCGGCGCCCAGGAGTGAGGAACTTGGAGAAAGAGGAGACAAAGGCTGCAGTTGGGACGGATGAGTTAGAGACTTGGGTTTGGGCAAACAAAAGGTGCGAAAGACGAGAAGGGGAGAAGGAGATGGCAGCGGGGGAGCCCCGCGGGCTCGAGTTTCTGGGAGTCGCGCTGTGACACGCATGGTTTCCCGGGACCTTCTGCTGGGCTGACTTCCGCGAGCTGGGAGCCGGACTCGGGCGAGTTGGGGAGCGCACGGGAACAATGGACAACTTCTTCCCCGAGGTGAGTGCGCTCGCGGCCGGGAGGGCGGGCGCCGGCGTCCCGGGCCGGACTGCTTTCCGTGAGCCGGGTGCGGGCTCTTTTCCTGCCCGGAGGGAGGGAGGTGCTCACCGCGCCGCGCGCACACACGCTACCGCGCGCACTTAGCCCGAGAGGGTGAAACTTTCTGGGAGTCGCCAGAAACCAAGCCCCGGGGAGTCTCCGGCTGAGTAATCCCTGGCGGAATTTATTTTGTCCCGCGCTCCCACTTGGCCCCGGGATGCAGCGAAGGTGAGCGTCCTTTGGCGGGGGTGGCTGGCTCACCGGGTGTCCCCGCGGCGACCCGCGCGAGGTGAGCTGGCGGACGAGGGGCCCGGCGGGGAGATGTGCCTGCCCGGCTGCCTGGGTGCAGGAAGCCCAGTAAAACGTTCATCGAGGACTTGCCTTTCTCCAAGAAAGGTCTGGTCTGGAATTTCCTTTGCAAAACGTGCCGGCTTCCTGTGAGAGGGGTGCAAACACTTCCAGAGGAGACGCTTAATGAAGTGTGAGAAGGGAGAGACGAGGGTTTAATCGTTCACTATGTTCTCGGCCCGTCGGACCTTTGGGGTCTAGGTTCTAGTGCTCACCAAGAAGTGCTCTTCTAGGATCTGAGATCATTCCAGAGGGTGAGATCAAAAGATCATGTATTTGTGCTGACTGTCCCTGGCAGATTTGGAATTCGAATTTAAAGAAAATCTTTTAAGAGCGAACATTGGTTAGTTTTGAAAGATTAAACTGATGCTCCTTTTAGGGTCATTGAGGGCGGGACACCACGGTTACTTGAAACCCTTGACTTGAGAACCCTTTTCTCTGGGATCGAGAGTTACCGTGGTTTCTTGGCTCCCTTTCCTTTCTTGGTTGTGTTTATTTAACAAATTCTATTTAAGTTTGAGGTTTGAAGTGGCTCAAAGTAAACTTAGTTGGCTTAATGAGTCTGATGTGTCTTTCATTGAAAGCCAGGGGATGTTTTGTAAATCCAGGACAGTTTTGGAACCTTCCAGCAAATTGGATTGGTGAGGGTTTGCCTCTCTGTTGGCTAACTTGCTTTCTCAGACTTAACTGGATTTATTATTTCAAGTCATTGTGCTTTCCGGATGCCCACTTACTTTAAATAGTCTGATGACTATTTATAGTGGCCAGAGTGGTATATTCTTGTGTAATAGTAATATCCCTTTTTTTTTTTTAAGCGGTGTCTCACAGGTGATATCCACATTCATGGTGAGAGGTGGACTGGAAAGGAATTAATCATTAATACATATTTCTCCTTTTTTAAAAAAAATGAGACCTATAATTGTGAGACTGGCATTTGCTAATCCATAGACCTTCGTTTTCATGCCTGTAAGAAGGCACCAGAACTTTCTGCAGGAGTTGCAGGTTAACCAGTGATAAAAGACCGGTGGGCTAGTTTAATTGCTTTCATCTGTAAGAAAACCTGAGGCTCTGCCTGCGGGACTCTAATTCTTAACTTTTTTTGGCGGGGGGAGGGAGGCCTTTATTTTTCTCTTGTGTTGTGAGTTCTTTAGGAAATTTGATGAGACATAGAATTTGTATTCGATTTGTTGGGGTCCTTGTCCCCATGAAGCCTGTCTGTAGACTGCAGCGGGCCAGTGACCTCCCCTTTGGAAGAACTCTGCCCCCTAGTGGAAGTGGGGAGAACTGCAGGATAACATGGGGCAGCTGCAACCTCCTGCCCTGGTATCCTCCCATTGGACTTCGAAGTACTGTTTCTCCTTACACTATGCCTTGGTTCAGTGTAAGGAGACCTAGTTGTTGGATTTTATATCCATGATTAATATAATATTGAAGTTGGCCTTCAGAGATCTTCTTCTCCATCCCCTGCCTTTCCTAGATGAAGAATCTTAATCCAAAGACGTTAAGTCACTTGCCCAAGGTTGAAGAGGTTGTTATAGAACTCACAGCCTTTCTGCTCTGTTGCTGGTGACTTTAGTATTGGGGGACATTTTTATTCAAAGTTATACTTTTACTCTTGTGATGTATTTCTATTACAATGTTAATTTCTAATCAGAAATTAACTTCTGATTAATTTATTTCTAGTCAGTAGTAATTTCTAAATCAGAGTTCCTCCCCTAACCATAATTACTTTGAATGGGAAGCCAGCAGGGCCAGAGAGGCTATACAGTGCTATCAATTGAAGACATACTCCTAACATAGATCCTGTCTCTATGGATCTCTCTATGGAGTAAGTGTGGAAGTGATATATTTCCAAGGACGGCAAAATTGTAAGGCCTCTTGTATCACGAAGTGGTGTCCTGTTCTTTGGTAACTTTTCCCATTGTGACTTAGGGATAATAACTTATTGCTTGTTGGACAGCAATTTGAAGCTAATGTTAACAATTGAAAAAAAATTGAATGAGGTGTCGCATGTATTAGCTTTATGTGTGAACGGCCAAATAAGAAGGAAATGAGAGCTCCTTGTGACTCGCAGCTGCTATTTAGAGCTAGACCAGAGTTTCTCAATCTGGGTACCATTGACATTCTGGGTCAGTCAATTCTTTGGTGTGGGGGAACTGTCCTGTGTAGAGTGGGATGCTAAGCAGCATCCCTGGTCTCTACCCGCTAGATGCTACTAGCACCCCCAAGTTGTGACAACCAAAATGTCTGCAGACATTGCCAAATGGGCCACAGAGGACAAAATCATTCCCAGTTGAGACCCACTGAGTTAGACCCACAAAGCAGTTGCCTCGTGGAATTAATTCCCGTGCATGTTGCAGGCACAGCTTTCTTGCCTACTTTACGTAGCATCAGGCATCTGACTGCCGATCACCTGGAAGCTTGTGAGGCTTGTGCCCGGAAGCTGATGGCTACTGACCTCAAAATGTACCCGGGGATTGGAGAAACTGAGCGCCCTACACTCCCCGAGTTTCAGTTTATTCACGGCCTTAAATCTTTATGACATCTCTCGAGTGAATTGTGTGCGCACTTCTTGGAAATTTGCTTTTTCAGCATTTAGAGGTAAGTTGTTAAAAAGTTACTTCAGGGCTTCCCTGGTGGCGCAGCGGTTGAGAGTCCGCCTGCCGATGCAGGGGACACGGGTTCGTGCCCTGGTCCGGGAAGATCCCACATGCCGCGGAGCGGCTGGGCCCGTGAGCCATGGCTGCTGAGCCTGCGCGTCCGGAGCCTGTGCTCTGCAACGGGAAAAGCCACAACAGTGAGAGGCCTGCATACTGCAAAAAAAAAAAAAAAAAAGTTACTTCACGAAGAACCTAAGGTTAGGTATGTCTGTAACCAGAAGCAATTTTTTTTTTTTTTTTGCGTTACGCGGGCCTCTCACTATTGTGGCCTCTCCCGTTGCGGGGCACAGGCTCCGGACATGCAGGCTCAGCGGCCATGGCTCACGGGCCCAGCCGCTCCGCGGCATGTGGGATCTTCCCAGACCGTGGCACGAACCCGTGTCTCCTGCATTGGCAGGTGGACTCGCAACCACTGCGCCACCAGGGAAGCCCGCCAGAAGCAATTTTTAAAACAAACTGAAAAGGCTCAACCAGCAAAGTGGCAAGACGGCTGTGCAAACGTGTCGATGTTTTGAAGTGGCCACTGTTTCCAAGTCCCCAGTGCTGGGTACAGTGCCTAGAATACTGGAGGGGCCAGTCAATGCCAGCTGGACACGTAAACGAGCGCGACTTCTCTGTCTTGTTTTAGGAACAGGAATGGCATGATGGCTGTTCAAGTGAAAGATCTTTTGAGGCTTATTAACTGGACATATATGAACACTTTGATTTTTCAGAAGTGTGTAAAATATACACAAGTAAGATACTCATAAACACATAAATACAAACATAAAGTAGGTATTAATGTTTTAAGCACTAAATTGTTAGTGGACAGCATTCCAGCTGTACATGTTTCTTACAGCCTGGTTCACCCTGGGCTGGAACAAACGTACCTCTCCAGATGTTAAGTGGAAACACCTTCCTCATTTCCACTTAATTTGGGGTGGTGTCTTAATTTCGGTTGTTACCTGGAGTTCAAATAGTTTTTTAAGCTGGAACAAGTTCTTGAGCCTATTTTTCTCCCCTTTTTATAGTGTTTTGTTTGTTTCACATCTTACTGGTATGTTTTGTCTTGTTAAAAGAAATAAGACTGTTGCTTTTGGCAGCTCCTTCCTCCCCCTCCCCCCAATCATCTCTCAAGGGCAGAAGGCAAGCACTGAGGACTTCCTTGTCCCACCACATCCTGCAGGCCACCCCTTTGACGACTGTAAAATGGAGTCATCAGAACATTCCCTGGTGTCCCCTTTTCCCACAGTGGAGTCACAGTGCCTTGCCCTTTCTGCACACCCCGCAAGGATTCCTGTTGTCACTTTTGGGCCCTGCCATGTTGGGTGCAGCAAAGGCACAGAAGCAGCTGGGAGCAGGGAGCCCTGGTCTTCTGGGCGCTCACCTCTCCCCAGATCAGGCCCAGAGCAGTGTGGGTAGAGCCAGCACTGTTTAACCAGAGCTGTGCAGGGAGAGTGCCGAGTGTTTGTTTTTCCAGCTCTGCTGGCTTTTAAGTGAGGTCACCTTTAAGGACACAAGCCTTGAATGCGCTCTTCTATGGAGTGATGGGAAATAGGGTACCTCCTTATAAATGCGTTTCAAAATTTCAGAATAACTTCTACGTAATTCAGTAAGTCCCCTACATAACGAACGAGTCCCGTTCCCAGAGCACGTTCGTTAAGTCCAATTTTGTTTTTAAGTCCAACAAAGTTAGCCTAGGTACCTAACACGATTGGCTCCATAGCACTGTACTGTAATAGGTTTATAATACTTTTCACACAAATAATACATAAAAAAACAAACACAAAAAATAAAGAAAACATGTTTAATCTTACAGTCCAGTACCTTGAAAAGTACAGTAGTACAGCACAGTACAACAGCTGGCATCCAGGGCTGGCATCGGGTGAACAGGCAGGAAGAGTTACTGACTGGAGGAGGGAGAGGAGGTGGGAGATGGTAGAGCTGAAGGATCGTCAGCAATCAGGGACGGAGGGCAAAGCTGCAGTTTCACTCGTGCCTGACATTGATGGAACACACATTCGCATCTTTGAACGTTCGCAACTCGAAGGTTCGTGTGTAGGGGACTTACAGTCTCAGGTCATTGATTTGCAGGGCACGCTCAGGCAGGAGCAGCCAGTGAAGTCTACAGGAAGCTGGGCCACACTTCCCTGGGCCTGAACGCCCCTGGGCGGATTGAGAGCCTCCTCCCTAAGAGTAGAAGAGATGTGGCCTCTGGGAGGCTGGCTGTACCCTCCACACCTATGGGCTCTCAGCCAGGTTATCTGACTTTCCTGGGCTTCCTTTCTCTGTCTGTAAGCGAGCATAATAGTGTTGACCCTGCATGGTTATTAGAATTCGAGATAAGATTTACAAAGCTCTTGGCACCTGGTAAGTGAGTAATAAAAGGTTAGAGTAACTTAGAAATTAAGAACGAGTGGCCTTTGATGGTGACTGAAATCCCAGTACTCTGTGGTGCAGGGAAATCTTGGTCTTCGAGCTGTTGCCAGTATCATTTCTGGTGCTAGATTGCACTTATTAATTTTCTCCCTTTGGACCAATACACTTCTGGCTGATTTTCCAGAATTCTGTCTAAAGCATGTCTAGATTGCCTATAAAGTCAAGCTCACGTTCTTAGTCCGGTTTCCAAGGCCTCCTGATCTTGCACCTCTCTTTATTCTTTTTCCACGTGTGAATTCTATTCCAGAGGATCTATTACCAGCCCTCCTCCATACTTTCGCATGTGCCCTTCTCTCCGCTGATCGGATGTCCTGCCTGTCTAGCTCCTTTTTGAAACCATCCCCCACAAGTCTAGTCCATGGTCACTCCTCTCTTTCCTATGAACTTGACTCTAATTCTTTCTGTCCTGGTTGTGTTAGGAATTTACCCCTTTTAGCTCGAGGCTTTACTTATTTTGTTTTCCCTTCTCAGATGAACAGAGTCTTGAGAGGTTAAATAATCCGATTTATAAGTTTCATCACCTTGTTTGCACTCAGAGGTCCTTAAGGATGGGCTTCTATCCTTGTGTAGCTGTTATTTTCCTCTCGAGTACAGATTTTTTTGTGGTGGGAGGGGAGATGCTTCTAACTTTCCCCCTTGATTATGAAGCATTTTACAGTTCTTTGAAGACAGTAAAAAATATGTTTGCTGTTTATCGAGTGCTTATTGTGTGCAAGGCATGTTTCTGAGCACTTTCCATTCAGTAATTAAGTTATTTAACAACCCTATGAGTAAGGCTCCATCGATGAGGAAAGTGGGGCAGAGAGAGGTTAAATAACTGGCCCAAGGTCACACAGTTAGAAAGTGATGGCCAGGCTTTGAACCCACACAGGATGTCTCCAGAGGGCCTGTGCTCTTCACTGCCATGCTTTACTCTCCTGTTGGTGACATTTTTCTTATGCTTGCGTCACTGTGTCTTTGATGAAGTGCTTAAGACCTTAGGCAGCTAGTGAATGATTTTTGAGTTGAAAACTGCATGGGGGTTTGGGAAAACAAGTGGCCCACGCCCCAGAAACACTGCAAACCCAGCAGGAAAATGTTCGTCAGCTTTTGAACATGCCTCCAATTTTTATTTGCTGTGCCTTTTACTTAGGAAAGACAATTACCTTCTGTTTCCTTGTAAGATGTGGTGTCTAAGGCTGCCGGCCCCAGCCTCATGAGGATGGTAGGGAGATGTAGGTAATAAGGCACTTAGAAAACTAGATTTTTGAGAAGTAGTTATTTTATTAAAAGAAAGGATAGGACTCATTTGTCTCCCTATTCCAAGTCTCAATTATCAGAGTATTCCTCTTGGAGGTTTTCTGATGGAATCTTCTCTTTCGATTAAAGATTCAGGCCGCCTTTCCAGAGTTTCTCTATATCCGTTGTTTTACTTGTTAGCTTATTAATGCTTGTGGGTGATCTTTGACAGGAGAGCGGAACATTTCTCATAGAGCATTCCTTGAATAAAACATTTTGATACCTCACTAAAAGCTGTTTGGAAAATGTGTCTGCCGGGCTTAATATATGAAACTTGAGTCCCCAGTTTATATCTAGCCCCTCGTGTCACATGACATCACATCATCTGACTCTGCCAGTTACAGGAAAAAGTGTTAGAGTTCTTGTGGCAAAGCCATGCCACATCTCTTGAAGCACAGCCAGAGCAGGGGAGGACCAGATGGCAGTTCGGCATTTCATAGTTCTATCTTCTCCCCAGCTTCAGTATCTACTCTTCAGATTGAAAATTGCCTCTGTAGAAAGGCATTTAAAATTGTGGTAATTAAAAAAAAAAAAGAGAGAGATTTATATTAGAAAAGGTCGGCAATGTTGAATTTTTGTATTTTGTGGTAGGGATGTTTATCTTTATTACCTGTCAGTGATTAAAGGGCAAGGTAAAATGAGATTTGGACGTTGGAATAGAAAGTAGCTTTTTCACTTGGCCTCTTACCTAATATTGGGTCCCAAAAGAACTCCATAATTCTTTTAAGTGTCATTTTTGGGGGTCAGTTAATAACATGTAAGCAGTATCCATTGACAGTGATGTACATTGTGGAGAGAAGTGGACTTACCTCTGGGTAGAGTCTGTGTTCATGCTATCTACTTTGTGTGTTAAAAGTCTATTTAAAAGTTTTTCTGGTAGACTTCGTGCTCATGTGTGTGGCTACCATTGATTTTTGGGTTTTATCAGCTTCATAGATACTTAAATTGGGTTGCTAGGAATATATGTAGAATTAGGAGTGTTCTTGCTTAAAAACAAAAGCTTTGATAAACATAGATTTACAATATTACTTTTCCACGTCATTCTTACATTTTTTTCTTTCCTTAATCCTGCAAAGAGTATGTGCTAAGTTTAGAAAATTTAGAAAATGCCATAAGCAAAGGACAAAAACTTTCTCAGTCCTACTCTTAATGTTTTGTGCTATATGCTTTCTTTGCCTCTGTATCTGTTTCTGTGAAAGCGCACCTGTAATGTTTTTCACTTAAGAGTTGCTTGAGAGGGCTTCCCTGGTGGCACAGCGGTTAAGAATCCGCCTGCCAGTACAGGGGACACGGGTTCGAACCCTGGTCTGGGAAGAGCCCACATGCTGCGGAGCAGCTAAGCCCGTGCGCCACAACTACTGAGCCTGCGAGCCACAATTACTGAGCTCGCGTGCCCGTGTTCTGCAACAAGAGAAGCCACCGCAAGGAGAAGCCTGCATGCTGCAACTAGAGAAAGCCTGCGCTCAGCAACGAAGACCCAATGCAACCAAAAATAAAATAAATAAATTTAAAGGAGTTACTTGAGAAAAGCTTTAAATGGCAAGGATCTTGCATGTATACAGACGGCCCCTGTGATTTTCAGGGCCGGGGACAGGAGTACAAATGCAAGCCCCATATCACATCTGTAAAATATTTAAGTTATAAATCAAGCTTCCAAACCGGTAAATAAGTGTCTTCTATTCTCCTACCTTGATAAATATACCTTCATTAGGACACAATCGAAAAATGTCTAAAGCTATGGGTTTTATTGCCCAAAGTCAGACTATGAAAGATGAACGAAGATAATTATAGTTGCACATGTGTGGGTGTCCTATTGATGGACCAGTGATGTCTGCGTGAGTAATAGACATATACTCCATAGTAAATTTTCCATAGGTCTACTTTTCTTGCCCATATTTCAGCAGAATCACTAATTATATATGGTTACAGTCAAGATTTTCACAATAATTTATGTGTTACTGACAGTAACGCTAAAGTAAAAAACCTTTCTGGAGTCATTGTGGTTCTTTAATTAATTTCAGTTTGGGGATGCTTTGCTAAGGCAGCCAGTAGTTATTGGCATTGTCAACAAAATTCATACAGCAATATTTAGATTAAAAAAAGGAATAAGATTACGTATGATAGGTTATGGATACTGCAGGAAGCACAAAATATTTTAATTTTATTGTATAAGTCATATCATTAATATTGTGAATTTCCACTGTTTCTTAAAATATTCCTCAAACTTTTCAATCCTGTGTATATTATAAAGAAAACTGAAAACAGAAGTTAATTTGTTAAAAATCTGTTTTCAGATGAGGCCAAACCTTAATGCATCTCAGCCAGAAAATAGTCTACATATAAAAATGTGTGAATCTTTTTCTTCCTAGTCATGCAGATGTTTTTATTGCCTTATATTTTCTTAAAATACCAATTTTGTTGCCTGTTTCACATGTAGCTCCTGTTTGAAGAAATTTTTCTCTAAAGTTTTTAAAAACACATTTTTTTAAAGTGAAGTGGCCAAATTAGGTTTTTGGGGGCGGTTTGGAAGCTTTTGCTAAGATTAATAGTTTATATCAAATAGTTGCTGCTACTGCAAGTTCAAAATTAATATAATATCATTTTCCACCAAAGACCGTGATTTACGCTTTATTTGAGGAACTTCTGTTTGTTTACCTTCTGTTTTCTTAGTGATGCACAGTGTACTGGTCTGAGTGGCCCTGCGTTCTTCCTGGACATGTATCCCTATTTATGTGTCCATTATAGGTGTTTCTAGGTGTTTGCTATTATAGAAAACAGGACACATACATTCTCGTACCCAGGTCATTGCTGGCTTCTCTGATTATTTCTCGGGGATAAAATTTTCCAGGAGTGGGGCTGTTTGTTCAAAGGGTTCGCACATTTTTACTTAGACTATTTGGCAGCAAAAGTTTTCTGAGAGGTGTCGGTGCAGATTACAGCAGGCACAGCTGAGACACCCTGTCATGATGTATTTATGGTAGCAGGGATTTTGTAACTTCTTATTAGAGTCTCAATGACATGCATTGTTTCACAGAGGAAACACATAATACTAGATTTCTGTATCCACTTGTTAGGTTCTTCTCTGAACCAGAGTGGAGGAAGGAGGCATTTTTCTCGCTTAATTACGTTGATTGGCATCTGACCCCCAGAAATCCCAGTGCTGGTACCTGATGTTCATTTAAGGCCAAAGCCTACACAAGGGACCTTGCTGTATACTGCCTGGGGAGCCATTGGCCATTTGTTTGGGGAATCGTTTGTATGGATTTTTCTTTTAATTCTTATTCCTTTGCATTGTAAGTATCCCTGTGAGTTAACCCTGGGCTACAACAGTTACTTGGTGGTGGTTCTAACTGTAGGGATTTAGGTAACGTACAACACTGTTGATGGGTGTGTGTTTGTGTCTGTGTGTGACTGGAAGGCTTATTATTTCTATTAATTACCCCTGGGAGATCTTTCCATGGACTTTGAAGATGAAGTGTTGAGTTCTGGGTGAAAATAACACTCCACCTTTTACAACGTATACCACTGTCATTTAGTACAGGTTTGCTTCTGTTTATCTCTGCCCACATTTTGTTTTTTTAATGATGTGCGCTAAGGGCCAAAGGGTATGTACAACCCTCCTGTACCTTTCAGCCTCAGATTTTCAGAGGTGGGTAAGGGTGCCCTCTTTCTTTTTCTTTTTTTTTTTTTTTTCTTTTTGCGGTACGCGGGTCTCTCACTGTTGTGGCCTCCCCCGTCGCGGAGCACAGGCTCCGGACGCGCAGGCTCAGCGGCCATGGCTCACGGGCCTAGCCGCTCCGCGGCACGTGGGATCCTCCCGGACCGGGGCACGAACCCGCGTCCCCTGCATCGGCAGGCGGACTCTCAACCACTGCGCCACCAGGGAAGCCCCTGGTAGTCTTTTAATACCTGTGCTAACATCCATCATCATTCCGAGGCTAGCAGTTATTTGCGTAATACGCTACTCTGTCCCATGGCTGCTGAGAGGTCAGATTCTCGTGGCCCTCCTTGTGTACTTATTGCAGTGCTGCTGTCAAAGAATGTTTTGACTGCGGACTCTGTCTTAAGCAGTTTGAGGTCGATTCAGTCGAACCCGGTGCATTTGAACCCTTGCTCACCATCCTACTTACCAGCAGATTCCTACTCGTGGTCTCTTTCGCCGAGACGGAAGCTGTGTGATATCAGTGACTTTTGATGGCTAGGCTGTCGAGGTCAGAAACATGTGACAGCCCCACCTGGACCAGCCAGGCGGGCAGTGTTGGAGTTCGCTGCAGCCCAGACTTCTTGGGATGCGGAACAAGAATGCTACAGGAGGGCTTCCCTGGTGGCGCAGTGCTTGAGAGTCCGCCTGCCGATGCGGGGGACATGGGTCCGTGCCCCGGTCCGGGAAGATCCCACGTGCCGCGGAGCGGCTGGGCCCGTGAGCCATGGCTGCTGAGCCTGCGCGTCCGGAGCCTGTGCTCTGCAACGGGAGAGGCCACAGCAGTGAGAGGCCCGCGTACCGCAAAAAAAAAAAGAATGCTACAAGATATTCCAGTCATCCACCAGTATCTTGGCAGGCCGGGATGGAAGGGGGTTTCTTTGATGTAAGCCAAGACTTCCACGGCTAGGGAAAGTGTCCTGACTTGTCGGGTATGTGGTCGTGGCCACTGTGAGGGATCGTCTGGGTGGACGGTGGAACAGACAAGGCCCAGCCTCCACCCTGCAGGCTGGGAGCCACAGAGCACAGAGCAGGGACGCACCCTCACTCTGGTCCTGGGTCTGGCCAGTTCGGGAGGAGTGCCCAGTGCAGATGAACCCAGGAGAGAGGGGAGCATTTCCCAGTTATTTCTTACTGGGCTCCTTCTTACAGCCTACTTCTTACTGCTTCTGGTCCCATGATTTGAAAAAAGAGCTTATCAGGTACAGGGGAGCAACATGTAGAGAGGTAAATCCCGTGGAAAGGAACTCCTGTTTGTAATCTCCCCCCCCCCCCCCACCGCAGTGAGGGGCCATGTGACAGCTCCCCCAGTCCAAGGACACGCAGCCTGAACTCCCCTGCCGCCTACTGCCAGCTTCTGAGCCAGCCCTCCACCTAGCTCTGCTGTCTCCACCCAGGACCCCTGACCTTGCTACCCTCTTCCTTTTGTAATTAAAACTTGAGCCGAGAATGAGCGCGAGGTCCTAGAGAGACGCCCTGTGCTCTGCTCTTCGCCACCTAGGTTGTCTGTCACAGGGTTTCTCCACATAGGAATTTTCTGTCATTGTAACTCCTGTTTTATATGAATAATGCCCACCTGCTCTTGTTTTTCTGCCAAGTATGTGTCTAGAGTATGACCAGTGAGTGTTTCAACAGCAAGTAGATGAGCTGTTGCTTCTCAAGTGTAAAAGAGGGATTTTGTTTGTTTAAACTGGTTTATATAAGAGATTAATATATCATATATGTACCTGTGTACCTATGCGCATGTGTGAATATCTGTAATATAGATACACATATACGTATGTTA
This sequence comes from Phocoena sinus, assembly GCF_008692025.1. Taxonomy (NCBI): domain Eukaryota; kingdom Metazoa; phylum Chordata; class Mammalia; order Artiodactyla; family Phocoenidae; genus Phocoena; species Phocoena sinus. The sequence goes on from NC_045765.1 coordinate 159,606,510, forward strand.
CATATTCATATATAAAACATACATGTTCAGTGTAGCATCATGGTTGCTGACCGAGGCAGGCAGAACTGTTGGTGTGCGGACTGAAGTATCTTATACCAAGGTCCTGTTGCCTAAGGGTTTCTGTCCACACCTAGTAGATGTATTGTTTGCTCTCCAGAAGCAGAATCTTTAGGAGGCAGTGTTTATGAACTGCTTAGAGTTTTCTAAGAAGATGAAAGTTACAAGCAGCCTCCCCACTGTTTTAACACCCTACTTGCCTTATTAGAATGGGGTCATCAGAATACCGCCCTGTTAATCCTGATGAGTTTCCATAAATTTTTCATTCCTTTGGGGATTCTCACAAAAGTAGATGCCAAGTTCAACTTCAAGGATATGAAGTCAGGTGCCCACTGTAAATTCTGGCATTAATTTTCAGACCTTGAGAACCACTGAAATTCTTGGATGTCTCTCTTGGGAGTGTAGCTTTTTCAGCTGTAACAATTTCCTTCTTGCCTTTGGGTAGGTCTGGTGGGCTAGCTTACTGTATTTTGGGTTCGAAAACCACATTCACTTAAGGTTCTCTTTGAAAAGGCCAATGTGCCCTTTCTATAAATCTTTTAAAGATGGAATCACCTGTTTTTCAAAGTATATATCAGAATAAAAAACATCTGATAAAATGAGCTCTTGGCTGTGAAGTGAAGACGATTGGCTCTTGCCGTACAGTATTTTGGATAGCAAGTCAGGGACTCTTTGCATACACTGTGAAGGGTAAATTGTGCATCTGTATTTTCACCATAGTTATTATTTTTCAGTATTTTACCATAAAAATTAGAACACGAGTCATCAGTGTTAAGAGTAAAACAGGTAGCAAAAAGTGGTCTAGCTTGGCTGCCTTAGGCCTTGCCCTTTTGTGGATTGTATGCAGTGCTGAGAAAATGTGCTTCTGAAATTAAAATCTCTTTCAAGGAGTTCAGATGGCTCTTCACCGGGAATGTAACTTTATATTTATTCACTATTGTCTTTGAGATATCAGGTAGATTCCTCTTCCCTGAGGCACAGAGAACTAGGTTCCTTTACCCAGGGTTTATCACCAAATGATGGGGTCAGAAATATGACTTAGGTTGTGTCCTTTTGAGTCTCTTAAAATCCCCCTGGGCTCTTAAACCTCCACCAGATCCCTAAATGGGGATCTTTAGAGTTGGCCTGTGCACTTGAAACAAGGAAACAGGATATGTCAGAAGAATAAAAGGTCCCTTGAGGGTGTTCTTTTGCATTATTATAAAATGTTTGATGAAGTTGAATAGCTGTTCCCTCAAGGAAAGTAAGTTTTTGGAAGCTAATTTTTAAAAATGTCTTTTTCACACCCAGCTTAGGACAAAATTACCTTTTAAAGAGAAGAAACATGTATATTCTAGCAGTGTATTCCAACTCAAGTCAGTGGTTCATTTGTCCAAGGAGGAAATACGATGTAGATTTAGGATTTAATATAGTGTGGGATTTTGGTGATAATTTGAATACATGGAATCTGCATCGTGGCGTAGCCCTTGTGCTCTTTCCAGCCTTCACGCCGTCTGCATTTTCTTTTGTCCAGTTGTTTAACTTGCAAAAGTGTATTGATCACTCACGTACCTTGGGCTGGGGCTGTGCTAAGTTCTTGACATGGATTAATTCATTTAATCTGCCCCGTAGCCTTATACGGTTGGTACCAGTCTCATCTCCATTTTACATATGAAAATAGAGAGTCTTAGAGAAGTGAAGTAATTTGTTTAAGTTCACACAGCTGGGAAGTGGTGGAACCAGGGTTTGGACCCAAAGATATTCAGCTGTGTATGGAACTAGACATGCAGCTGAACAGTAGTTTGTAGAGAAGGAGGTAAAGACAGAATCCGTGTGGAGAGCTTTGGGAATGTGTATTTGCTTCTCCATAGAGAGCAGACCAAAGTCACGAGATACAAGCCCCAGAAGAATTACCTAATTTGCCAGCGACTGCAACAGGGGATAGAAATTTTCCTATAATCAAACAAACCAAAGACATAGTCCTTCCGATTGCTTTTGTGATGGCAGCAACTGAACATTCATCCTGAGTGACAGGCATAGTAGGAGTTGTGTTTGGAGAGAAGATTTCAAAGAATAGCTTCACTGAAATATTTGTAGGTTTCTGGAGAGCATCTCTATGGAAGGCGAAGGTCGCACTGAGTTTCCTGAGTCATTTTTCTTGGCTTTGGTCTGTTTCTGATAAACTCCAGATTCCCATGAAGCAATGTTGAGAGAAGGCGTATTTGCTGTGGAATCTGTGCGCAGTTTGTGAATCTCGCTTGTCATCTGTGGAGCTGATCACTTTGTCTGCCCTGTGTATGTAGGTGGCACTCAGCTGACTGGTCATGGTTTAGGACTGTTCACATCTTCCTCAGCAGAGATAGATGAAAATGCTATTTCATTCAAGTTTAAGGATGCATTTTTTTCTTTTTTTGCTAATAGAGACTTTCTTCTTTTAGAGCAGTTTTAGGTTCACAGCTAGTGCTAAAACTTTAAAAAAACATATTGGACATTGACCTTTCAACGGATGTGAGATTTTCTTTCTTTCTCTTTTTTTTTTTTTTTTTCCGGTACACGGGCCTCTCACTGTTGTGGCCTCTCCCGTTGTGGAGCACAGGCTCCGGACGCGCAGGCTCAGCGGCCATGGCTCACGGGCCCAGCCGCTCCGCGGCATGTGGGATCTTCCCGGACCGGGGCACGAACCCGTGTCCCCTGCATCGGCAGGCGGACTCTCAACCACTGCGCCACCAGGGAAGCCCATGATGTGAGATTTTTAAAAGATAATGGTTTACATCGAAATCAACTTTTCAAAGCTGTAATTCAGTTAAGGTGGTGATATGGTAGCTGCTAATGTTTTTCATTCCTAAGAAGATACAGATTTTGTAGTTTAAAAAAGAAAGTGCTAGCCTGGTTGAATCAGCAGATATGTTCTTGGTCATAAAGTGTACACTTTGGATGTTGCCAAGGGCTGGGTGCATCATTTGGGATGGAATTAGAAGTCTGTTTTATATAGAATAGTGATTCTTAACAGGGAGCGACTTTGGCTCCCCGGGGACATTTAGCAATGTTCGGAGACATTTTTGGTTGTTACCACTGATGGGAGGAGGGGGCTTACTGGCATCTAGTGGGTAGAAACCAGGGATGCTGCTAAACATCCTAGAAAGCACAGGACAGTCCCACACAACCCGAGTTGATTCAGTCCAAACGTCAACAGTGCCAAGGCTGGGAAATCCTGAGTTAGAAGATTGACTTGATTCTATAACCCTTTTTTATTTTATTTTAATTTTCTGTGTTTTCTAAGTAAAATTCTTCCTGTCAAAGCAGCTTCTGTAGTGTAATTTTTAGGGATATGTGTTTGTGTATGATGCATTCATCTGATTGTTATTTAATTTTCATATCTGAATTCTATTATAGCTTAGTAATCTATCTAGATCGATTGTTATATCTTAGTTATATTTATTCCAAAATTTTCTAAATAAAACATTTATACATATATATAAATCTGTGTATTTATGTAGTGGGGTATAGAGTAATTTGTCTAGGTCTTCTGAACTATGAGCTTCCACTTATCCTAAAAAGCAAAGGAACAGGCCTTAGGACAAGTTTGGTCACAGAATATCAGGAAATGGTTGTGTATATTTCTGAGATGGAAGAAAGCTAACCAGGGTCAGCACTCAAGATCTGCCCTCTGGCTCTCTGACCTCTCCTGTGGTTTGTCAATTTCCAAGCACTTGGGGTAGCAACCCTGACAATGAAAGAGCCAGCTTCTTTGAACAGGATAAGTGAACCTTTACCAACAAATCCCACGCCACACCTTCTCTTTTCCGCTTCTCCCAATTTTGATGAGTGTGATTTTTATTTTCTTTCTGCTTAATTTTCACCCAGTATGTTGTTCTGTTGCAAGCCATAGTAATGAATCACTGGAAGCTTGGTAAAGGTAGTTGAATCAGCAGGCAGAACTTTTATTTGCTGAAAATCAGTGGAAGAACACTCACTGCTTCTCACCAAGCCTTTACTGTTCTCACCAAACCTTCAGGCAGGAGGGAAATTAGGTTGGGTTCATCTTACAATTCTTGGATTTAATTTGTGGTGTGGGAGTGAGTTTTTTGTAAATTTTTGGCTTAACGAGGTATAAATGACATATAAAATTGTAAGATATTTAAAGTGTACATCGTACTAGGAGTGAGTTCTTTCCATGATTCTTCTCACCTTTTCCTCCCCTCTAGCAGGTGGACCAAAAAAGGAAATATTTATTTTCTATTCCTTCGTTGCTTTTTAACCTGTCAATGAGACATCCTTCTAGATGAATTTTAGTGTCATGCATGCTTTCTTTGTTGATTGGGCATCATTTAAATAAAAGGACTCCTCAGGGCTCTAAATGGGATGTTTAATTTGTCAGAACAAGAGTCCATACCACTATCTGCTAACATAACATTAATTTACTAAGTGGATAATTGGTTGCACATTAACTGACCCTGATGTGGAATTAAGGACTCTGGACGTGGTTCAGGATGGAAATCTGAGCTTGATATTGGTAATGAGGTTTCAGCGATGACATCATCACGGAGGCTTGGACTCACCACTCTGGACCGAGCCGTGCCTGGTAAGAGACATGTACCAAGGACTTATTCACCAGCTCGGTTAGTTCAGATTAACGATAAACTCAAGGATGGTGAGTGATTTCTTTGCTTCGGGGATCACTGCTCATTAAAGACCAGTGTTGATGGAATTCAGCCTGATTCAGTTGTGCCAGCAAGCCTGTGACTGACCTGGGATGCTTGTGAGACCAAGGCTGTGCTAAAGCCGGCATCTGGCTGTGGGTGGGATTCCCACCCGTCCTTACTGAGACCAAGACTCAATGGAGAGGGCACCAGAGGACACCAAGGAAATACAGCTGACCAACTGATGCACCTTGAAAGGTCCCTCAGATTTATCTAGAAGCTATAAACCTCTAAAACTGACAATAAGAGTAGAGGACATTTATGAGACACTTAGTTGGTGCCATGTGCTCCGCTGAGCCTCTTATATCCATCATCTCATTGAACGCTCTGCGGGTTAGGAACTATTGTTAATTCCACGCAGAGTTGAACAACCTGTGGCTTAGAGAGGTTAAGTAACTAGTCAAGTCACGCAGCTAGTAGATGGGATTCCAGGTCTCTTGTCTGACTCCAGAGCCTGTGTGTTCGTTTCTCCTCTTCCAAGTTGATGTCTTGTGAGCTTATTACAGCTCTCCCAGCCAGGTGGATATTGCCAGTCTGGAAGACTGACTGTGGATTTTATCAAACGTTTGGACTTTTCCCAGGGCAGTAGGATCCCATGCTTGGCAGCAACTTTATTTCAAGGTTATTGTCATGGCTTGCGTATCTAGTTGAGGGTGTGTTTTGTCTAGGACTCCCTCAAATATAGGACAAGGCTGGGGCTCAGAACTCAATATTTGCAAATTGGCAAAATGAAAATAGTGGACTCGGCAGAAATAACGAGCCTACAGAATTAACAGTGACATAGTGGGCTTGTTGGGATATCACTGGTCCCAACGAGGAGATGGTCATGGACATTTCGATTTGCCCTTTTGCCAGCCACTGTCTGACAGCATAGCTTTACTGATGATGGATATTTAGGTTATCTCAAGAATGGGCCCTGCATGCTCCCTAGAGGATTCCAGCAGAAGCTCATGAAAGACCTTGGAAAGGTTGTCATGGGTCAGAATCACCTGGAGTGGCTGTGTGGCCAGCAGGTGGGATCAGTGGTGAGCCTTCTTGGCCAAGCTGCTCTCACGTTGGCATATTAAGGTCTTTATCCTTTATGTTGAGATCAGACAGAAGTTGCTAGTGTACCTTTGCCTTTCCTGACTTAGCTTACTGCCCATCGTGTTCCAAGGGACCTGCTTTTTTTCCGTAAGGAGCCCAGGCGAGCTGAGTGTGGTGTATCGTTTCTTGCCTTGACTGAGACGATATAAAAGTTTTCAGCCCTGAGGTGCAGAAAGTAACCCACATTATGGAGGTTACTCTTTCTCTGGTGTCTCTTCAGCAGCTGTGTCCCATGGCCTCCACTGCAGGTCTGGGCTTTGCTTTGCCTGTTGTATTTGGAGCTCTGCTTTTTCTGTCCTCATTTTTGAACTTTCATACATACACATGAATTGGAGCTCTAACTTGTCTTCACACACCTGCCCCTGGTTTGGCCACTGCTCAGGATTGATCGTGTTTCTGTGTGGGACCATCCCCTCCTGGTCTCCAGCCCTCGCTCTGACTCGTTGCCCTCTGGGGTGTCTCAGTGATGACAGGTCTCTTCTTCCTCCTTCACCTGGAGTATCCACCCTACAGGTGTGGTTTTTCAAGAGATGACTTCATTCACAGACTTGTAAAGAAGAAGGTTCTCTGACACCAGGGGTGAAACTTGAAATTAGTCATTCAATCTTGAGTTTCAGATGGCCGCGCGAGGAGAAGCAGAAAATCACAGTTTGAAATGTTCACAAGTAATTCATGGCACAAAGACCTGGAGTCCTTCCAGAGTTACCAAGCATACAGCTCCCTGCTCTCTTGCTAGTCAAAGAAGAGTTGATTGTTACCCAAGGTTTGGATCTTTTAAATTAATCGGCAAGAGTGTTAAGAAAATATTGATAACTGCTTGGACCTTTTAAAATTTGTTTTTAGCACCTTTCAATTCTGAATATGAAAACCGTTTGTTTTATAACTGGGAAGAGAGCAGTGACTTTTGAGATTTGGGTTAGGTTATCCAACAGAATGGAAGCACTGTGAGAAACGTAGGCTCCTTTTTGGTGAACTTTATGAAAACCAAAGGGAAGATAGAATCAGTTCTTTATTTTTTGAGGAATAAACAATTTTCTTCCATTCTAGTGTTCGCTTGGCAGTTGGCCAGGAAGCGTGCCTGCAGCTCAGGAATCATCCCAAACCTAACTAATGGAAAAAGTCTGACTTGCTGGAGGCTGAAATTCAATACTGAGGCGGTGACATGGGGGGGGGGTGTGTGTTAGTGGTGGGGCAGGGTGGTGGGTAAAAAACGTTGGAAGCCTTAACCCCTGGCAGCTATAAATGAATACTCACTCACTTGGGTGGCTAGAATTCATGCTTTTAAAAAGAGCTTTATTCTGCCATTTGGTCAGAATTAAGATATGATTTAATGTATTATGTCCAAGACTGGTCTAAAAACATACTCCTTTTCTTTTGATTTGAGCCAAGTTTAATTAAGAGCACTGCTCGACAAGCCCGTTAAATAATTGAAACATTTTCCTTCAAAATCTTACCCTTAATGGAGGCATTATGTGCAAAATAATGCGTTTTCTAAAACGTGTATCGAGACCCAGACTACAGGAGGCACTACGTAAAAGGATTGCAGATTAGGGGCCGGCAGGTAAGAAAGTGAGCTATAGGGAGCAGTGGGGACTGTGGTTAGCTGAGCTCACAGACCTGAAAGAATTAAAGCTCCATCTTGCTAGGTCTTCTAGTTTTGTTCTTTTTTTTTGCCTTTTCATTTTTTTGAAAATAATTTTGTTGTCGTTGGGGTATAGTTGGTTTACAACGTTGTGTGAGTTTCTGCTGTACAGCCAAGTAGAGTTCCCTGTGCCATACAGCAGGTTCTCATTAGTTATCTATTTGATACGTAGTAGTGTATGTATGTCAATCCCAATGTCCCAATTCATCCCAAACCTGCTTTCCCCCCTTGGTGTCCATACATTTGTTCTCTACATCTGTGTCTCTATTTCTGCCTTGCAAACTGGTTCATCTGTACCGTTTTCTAGATCCCACATATATGTGTTAATACACGATATTTGTTTTTCTCTTTCTGACTTACTTCACTCTGTATGACAGTCTCTGGGCCCATCCACGTCTCTACAAATGTAGGTCTTCTAGTTTTTTTTTTTCCATTTTTTTCATTTTATTTTTTTTTGGCTGTGTTGGGTCTTAATTGTTGTGCGCTGGCTTTTTCTAGTTGCGGCGAGCGGGGGCTACTCTTCGTTGTGGTGCATGGGCTTCTCATTGCAGTGGCTTGTCTTGCTGTGGAGCACAGGCTCTAGGCATGTAGGCTTCAGTAGTTGCAGGATGCAGGCTCAGTAGTTGCAGCATGGTGGCCGTAGAGCACAGGGGCTTCAGTAGTTGTGGTGCGCAGGCTCAGTAGTTGTGGCACACCGGCTTAGTTTCTCTGTGGTATGTGGGATCTTCCCAGACCAGGGATCGAACCCCTGTCCCCTGCATTGGCAGGCAGATACTTAACCACTGTGCCACCATGGGGGGTCCAGTCTTCTAGTTTTTAAAGAGAGACCAGATATGTAGATTTCTGTGAGTTGTCCCAGTTTGTAAAATGTTGACAAGTAATGCTGTACATTTTGGTTTTCACCGAGTGGGCCAAGCACGACTTGACTGGGGCTTGTGTCCTCTACATAGTGAGGCAGTGATGTTTCTTAACTTTGGAGCAAAAGAAAGGACTAGAATGGCCTCGATTTTCCTTTGGGTTAGTTTTAATTCGCTTCCAAAAAATATTTACTGTGTTGTGAAACCGTTTTGCAAGGGTGGTATCTAGGTTGAATTTCTGCATTTTCGGAATGGATCCCCACGTGATTCAGTGTTTTGGGACTATTCTTTGTTTTACTTGGCTAAGCCAGGGTTAGAAGCCGGATAATCTTGTCTTTTGGGGTAAAACTTTATTTTTCAATTTTAAAAGTTTACTATTCTTTTTTTTTTCTTTTTTTTTTTGCCGAGATGAGAGGTTTGGAGGGTTGGATGCCATACTAAGATTCTGCCCCATCCCTCTTCATCTTTGCATTCATTCACCAAGACTGAGCACCTCCCCACAGAACGTAGTATAGAGGGAAGGCCGTGGAAGCACACCGCCTGGGTTTGGACGCTGTCCTCCTGCTTGCTGGGCGTGTGACCTTGGGCAGGTGCCTCGTGTTCCCACGTATAAACTGGGTTTGACCATCACCATTCAGTGCCTCATGCTCCTATTTGTAAAACGGGTTTGACCATAACTCTACTGTCTTAGCTCGGGCTGCCATCACCAAATACCACAGACTGGGTGGCTTAAACAACAGGCTTTTATTTTCTTATGTTTCTGGAGGCTAGAAGTCCGAGATTAAGGTACTGGCAGGTTTGGTTTCTGGTGAGGACTCTGTTCCCGCCTTGCAGAGGACCACCTTCTGGTTGTGCCCTCACATGGATGTGGGGAGAGAGAAAAAGAGCGTGTGGGCATGAGCGAGGTCTCATAGAAAGACACTGATCCTGTTGGCTTCACCCTTATGAGCTAATTTAACCCTCCAATAAAACCCGGAACCCATTAAACATTCATTCCCCATTCACCCCTCCCCCAGTCCCTGGGAACCACCAATTTGCTTTCTATCTCTGTGGATTTGCCTATTCTGGATATGTCATTTAAATGGTATTGTACAATATGTGACCTTTAGTGTCTGACTTTTTTCACTTAGCATGTTTTTGAGTTTCCATTCACTTGGTAGCATGTATCAGTACTTCATTCCATCTTACATCTGAATAATATTCTAGTGTTGGCTCTGGTTTTATATAAATAAATGCGTATAAAACACATTGTATGAAAATGTATATTTATTGATAAATTTTATATATATGTAATATGTATATGTCTATACTTATTTATGTTGCTTTCTGTCTGGCAGGAGGCCTGCATTTAGAGAGAAGGGAATGGATGTACTTCTGTGGCCTTGGAGCAGAGTGTCAGGGTGGCTTTAACACAGGTCCCACTTTGTCCCTCTATTTTCAATTGGTTTAACTAATAAACTTATTTTAAATGGTTTACCCATACCCCACACACCCCTGCCTACATACGCCAGAGGTAAAGGAGTCTTTAGAAAACATAATGGTAGCTTCATTCACAGGAGCCTGAGGCTCATACTTTGACCGTCAGTTTGCTCACATGTGTGATTTCACATGCATGATCACACAGTTGTATGTTGGTTTTATCATTCACCTTAAGTATTGCCAGCTGATAGGAATTTATAGCTTTTTTGCTTGAGATAATATTCAGAGGTGATTTTTGCTTTAGTTTTAAGAGATTCATCAATTTTTTACTCTTTAATAGTAGAGAGGTAAAGGTAAGATTTTATATTACATTTTATTTATTTTTATTTTTAAAATTTATTTTATTTATTTATTTTTGGCTGTGTTGGGTCTTCGTTGCTGCATGCAGGCTTTCTCTAGCTGCAGCAAGTGGAGGCTACTCTTCGTTGCGGCGCACGGGCTTCTCATTGCAGTGGCCTCTCCCGTTGCAGAGCACAGGCTCCAGGCACACGGGCCTCAGTAGTTGCGTCACTTGGGCTCAGTAGCTGTGGCACGCGGGCTCTAGAGCGCAGGCTCAGTAGTTGTGGCGCACGGGCTTAGTTGCTCTGCAGCATGTGGGATCTTCCCAGACCAGGTATTGAACCCATGTCCCCTGCATTGGCAGGCGGATTCTCAATCACTGCGCCACCAGGGAAGCCCCTATATTACATTTTAAAGTAATATTTAAAGCTTAGACAGATGAAGTCACACGGATGTTTGCTGCATCTTCTCAGCAGCTAAGATCTGGAAATGCCAAAGAATGGATTTCCCATATTTCTCCCACGGTAGATGCATTAAAAAGCAAAACCATAGGTATACTTTGCTTGCCTTTATCTACACTGATGTTGTCTATTCTGTGGATGTTTTTTTAAAAAAGAGGGAGGCTATATCTCCATCTGTAAGCGTTGCAGCATAAAAGTCTTTTGATATTGTCTGCAGAATCCTTTTCGACATAGTGGCAGCACTTGGGCCTTACTTAGGGATGGATGAAATTGTCCTGTGGGTTTTCATTTTTCAGGAAATCACTCTAAATGAAAATACCATCAGCAATGATCAGATCATCAGGCTGAGTGATCAGTGGTCATTTCTTTAGTCCTCTCCGTAGCAGTTGATACTTTCTCCCTTGGTTTTCCCAGGCTGTTGTGTTTCCTGTGACCAACTCACTCTACTTCCATTTCCTCTGTTGACTCATTTTCTGTCTCCCACTGGAGAGGCAGTGTAGTATACAGTAAGCCCCCTACATACAGATGACTTCCATTCCGAGATTGCGTTCGTAAGTCCAGTTTTGTTTGTAAGTCCAGCAAGGTTTGGCTAGGTACCCAACTAACACAGTCAGCTATATAGGACTGTACTGTAATAGGTTTATAATACTTTTCATACAAATAATACATAAAAAACACACACACACAAAAGAACATATTTAATCTTACAGTACCTTGAAAAGTACAGTACAACAGCTGGCATACAGGGACTGGCATGGAGTGAACAGGCAAGAAGAGTTACTGACTGGAGGGGGGGAGAGGAGGTGGGAGAGGGTAGAGCTGAAGGGTCATCAGCAACAGGAGACAGAGGACAAGCTGCAATTTCACTCATACCTGATGTTGATGGAACACACATTCGCATCTTTGAAAGTTCGCAACTTGAAGGTTCGTATGTAGAGGACATCCTGTAATTACAAGAGCACGTGCCCTGGAATGACTTCTGCTTTGAATCCTGGCTCCACCATGTAATAAAGTTAAAAAGAGGCCAAGAGTAGAAGCAGAAGGAGTAAAGTTTAAGTGACTCTCAGAAATCATGATGGGTTCTTTTTTTTCTTTTTAATTAATATATTTATTTATTTTTGGCTGCGTTGAGTCTTTACTGCTGTGCACGGGCTTTCTCTAGTTGCGGCGAGTGGGGGCTACTCTTTGTTGTGGCGTGCCGGCTTCTCATTGCGGTGGCTTCTCTTGTTGTGGAGCACGGGCTCTAGGTGCGCAGGCTTCAGTAGTTGTGGCACAGAGGCTCAGTAGTTGTGGCGCACGGGCTTAGTTGTTCCGCGGCATGTGGGATCTTCCTGGACCAGGGTTCGAGCCCATGTCCCCTGCATCAGTAGGCGGATTCTTAGCCACTGCGCCACCAGGGAAGTACCTCATGGTGGGTTCTTGAATGTAGATAGTTTTCTCCACATTAGCCAAGGGGGTTGAGAGGGGAGGGGGTGAATCAGGAGACATGTCCGTGGAAGGCCTGGCAGGATCTGCAGCTTTCTGGCACTTCTTGGTTTGGGAGATGGGATGGGTGAGGATGTCAGCTTTGCACCTGGTGATGGTAGAGACCTTCAAGCTGGGGGCGGAGAAGGAGAAAGTCTGGAGAGATGATTTGAGGTGGATCGGGCCATGCTGGATTTTGATGTCCAGTCCTTGGTGGTTAACGAGTTAAAACCGCCGTCCGGTGGGATGTCAGTGGGCATTAAACAGTTTTCTTCCCTTTTCACCAGTGACTTTCAGTGGGGGTATTTTGGCCCCAGAGGACATTTGACAATGTTTACAGGTCTTTGCTTGTTACAACTGGGGGTCGGGGTTATACAGCGAGTAGAGGCCAGTGATGTTGCTAAACTTCCTACCGTGCACAGGACAACCTCCCACAGTAAAGACTTGTCCGCCTCTGTTGTCAGTGTCGCTGACGTTGGGAAGCCTGCTTTAGGCCCCTCCTGAAGTAAGGGATGCCCGTTCCTTTAGTCCTCAGAGCAACCCGCCAGCTCTTCATCCAGGTCTGTAGTGGGGAGGGTTTGGGGGGGGGGGTCCATTTGGGACCCTACCCCTCATTCCCACCAGGACGCCCTTTCAGAAGCCTGCCTGTGGCCCCGGGATGGGACAGCAGCGGTTCTGCCAGGCAGTGGGTACCCTCGGGGCCTGTAATGGATATGGGCCGTGTGTGAGAGACACTTAATCACTTCTGTGAAAAATGCCAAGATATCTCTGTTGCTTCTGACAGAGACCGCAGTTGAGGATGTGTCTGTCCTAATCTAAGGGGGCTTTTTTCCCTTTTTTTAAAATTTGCCATGGAAGATATGGAACAGGAAATCGGACTCGACAACGGCTGGATTGTTCTCCCTCCTCAGATGTCACTTTGTTAACAAGTTACTCTTCACTTCCCCCAGCTCTCACCCCGGACCCGTGCATTGTCTGCGTGTGGGTCAGTGCGCAGGGTGATTTGCGTGCGAACGCTCCAGCCGGCCAGTTAATATCTTTGAAATCAGGAGTTAAATTTCTTAGTTCCATCCAGAGAAGGGAGTTTATTCTCTAAAGCAAACAACAAATGATCACTTGGTGTCACTGGGTTCCTGGGAGCCATAAAACATATTTGAAAGTGGGTTGCGTCTAAAGTAATGCTGTCTTTTGCTGTGGGTGACCTCTGCAGAACTTTTGTGCTTGGTGGCCCTTGCCAATCAGTGGACCTGAAATAGGCCTGTGGCCCTGGCAGGTGGGGGGTTTTTGATTGTGGGAGAGCGGCTGGCCTTAGTGCGGGAGACCATTTCCTTTGTCAGCCCTCTTCCCCCTGCCCTCCCTCTCTGTTGAGAGCCCTGGGACTCTGGCTCCAAGGTCAGTAACAGTTTGGGAGAAGAGGGTTTCCAGGTCAGTAAGGGAGGTGATTATCCTCAGAAAACAACAGTGAGCTTTGCGGAATGAGACCAAGCACGTGTATGAGGCTGAATACACTAAATCCGTTCTTGCGAGTGTTTCTTTCGGAGGGTTTGGAAGCCAAGTGTGTGTTGGTTTGCCGAAAGAGTCAAAACCGTCTCTCGAAAAGGGGATTGAGACTGCCCTCCACAGCAAGCGTGATTCATTGCCTCATGTTGTATGTGTCAGATATGCAAGACTCATCTTGTTAACAGAGGCTCTGGGCCGTTCTCCCGGCAGTTTTGTGTTTTGAGTGATGGAGTGATGGTAAACTCAGCGTTCCCAGCTCAGCTGCTCTGTTGTAAATACTTCAGTTCCAGGAATACAGATCCTCCATTTAAACACACAATTCCCCTTTGTGTTTTTATCTGCCCTTCTTGTGTCATTTATCTCTCTCTGCATTTTATTATGGCTATTTTCTCTATTTACTAGTGTTGTTTCTGATTAGATTAAACTCTTGGAGAGCAGACTGTCTTTTATTCATTTTCAGGCTGTTGGGTCATTCTCTGAGCCAGGTACTGGGTGGGCTGCTTTTACTGATTCCCTTATTTAACCCCCTGTTTATCATTGGCATTTTGTAAAGTAGGAAACTGTGGCTCAGGAAAGCTAAGTGACGGGAGACACAGAATTATGTGGGATGCGAGGATGATGGACTTGCTTGGATGTAAATCCTTTTATGGGACATAAGTTACATGTGAATAAAGCTGTTTTATCAAAAAAGAAAAAGCAAACCCGTTCCACCGCCTCTTAGCTCTGGGACCTCGGGCAGGTGTTTTTAATGGCTCTGTGCCTCGTTTCTCACATCTGTTAAATGAGGCATCATCCGTTGCTCGCTTATAGGGTCGTTAGAGTTAAACCAGTGGGCGCACGTGAAGTGCTTAGAATGGCGGCTGGCACGGGGTCAGGGTGTCCCGTTACTGTTTTTCTCCAAGGTTACGTGGTCAGTGGGGGGATTGGAGTCTGGTCTGCTGGATCCCGAAGCCCACGTCCCCGTCATTGAATCCTGTGACTTCCTGGCCCTGGCGTGGTGCCTTGTCAGCCAAGGGCTAGGTCAACATTTGCAGAGTGAATGAATGCATTTGGAATTTGGGTGGTGGTGGTGGTTCCCCAGGTACAATGAATTTGCTGAAAGGGGGAGAATCTACCTTGGGATTCATGAAGGAAATAGACCCCCAGGTCAGAGTTCTCGAAAGTCCTTTTGCACACCTTCTCCTGGACTGAAAAAGCAAATGGCCTCTCAAATCAGTCATTTTAAATGTGGGGAATATGGCTTCATGATGGTCTGGCTCTAGAAGCTTCCAGGGAGCCAAGACATTGGGCGATGGGAATTCCGAGTGCCCTTCTGTGTCTAGAAAAGGAGTCTGGCCAGCCCTGCGGGGTAGCACCATAGAACCGGTGGTGAACAGGCCAGGATGTGCTGTGTTTTTTAGGGTATAGCTATCACTTTTATTATTGGTTTCTACAAATGTGAACCCCAGAATCTGTATTACAAGCTTTCTCACCTATTTAAATGCTGTAGAGTTACGTTTAGGGCAACTAAGACACAGAAGGTCAAGGTCATCATTAATAAGGCAGGGCTGATAAAAGGCAAACATAACTCTCCTCGCCCAGCGTCAAGATGGGTGGAGTCTGTGCTGAAGTCCACCATGTTCTTGGTCACTGTTAGAAGTCTATGTCCTTCTGTCCTTCCTAGCACAGGTGGTGCCAGTCCTTCCATCTAGCAGGCAGGGCTGGGATCGTGAGTCATTGATTTCTGTACTGATTTCTCCGTCATGGGACAAAGGTGCAGCGAGCAGGCCAGGGCCTCCCAGGGTGGGTGAGGTTGATGCCCAGGCTAAAAGGGTGCATTGCTGGCAGGGCAGCGGGCAGAGACTCAGTGCAAGCTGGGTGGGACCTGAGAAGAATCCAGGCGAGGCTGAAGGGGGAGGAAGCGGCCAGAGTGTGCAATAGGCCATAGGTCGCAGGAGGGATTTTGTCAGCATGGAAGAGGCTTTAAGCAAGACAGGAAGGAGGGTTTGCCAGGATCACGCTGGTTCCAAGGCGGCTTGTAGATGGAAGAGGGCTAGGATTAGGTGTAGGGGACTAGGGCGGGGGTCGAGGTCAGGGTGGAGGTGGACTGGACGTGGGGAAGTAGTGAGAACAAATGGCTTGGCCGGGTTGGACCAATGGCTTGGCTGGAGCGACCCCCCTGGGGTTTGAACAGCCAGTTTGCCTCTCAGAGCTGCTCCCCTCCTTCTCTGCTGGGTATTTGGGGAAATCTGCCAGTTTTTCTGCAGTCAGCCTTCAGATCCCCGCACACTGGGCTCCAGGGTAGTTTTTACCGTTCCTCCAGTACATTCCACTTTCTAACCTATAGCTCATGGAAACCCCAATTAAAAACACAGTTGCTTTGGACAACTCTTATTACATCTGCAAGACGTTTTCCTCTTTCTGTTACCACATTCAACGTATCTGGTCATGGATGGGAGCAGAAGAGGGTAGTTTCAGGGTGAAAAGCACATACTTTCTGCTGCTTAATGTATAATTAATTGTCTAGTTTTATTTGTCTTAACTCTAAGCCACCAATAACTCAGATAATGAGCCGACATGTGCAATTAGGAGTTCAAGAATTTAGAAAACGTAGCTGCTAAAATGGCTGTGGGTTTTGTATTACAGTAAACAGATATGTTTTTCTTCCTCCCTTTGGTTAAAAACAAGATGTCACGGGGCAATTCGTGTACCCAGTTCCCCCAAGCTGTTTTAATCATCTTGTATACTGGGTATGTGGAATTCACATTCTTAGAGCACTTCTGACTTATCACATTCTTTTATTGTTATTTCAGAGGTTAGAGACAACGATGGTTCTTTTATCTCCCCCAGGTGAATGTTGAACTAAGGTAGGTGAGGTTGGGGGCAGGTGAGGATGAGTAATTCATATTTACCTTTGCTGGTTGTCACTGGGACGTTGTATATATTCCCAAAAGTGAGAAAAAGCAAATAAAAAGAAGACATTGCGTTCATGCCTTTGTACACACACCACCATCTTAGCTCACAAAGTTACATCTGTAGAGTCTAACAGAACTTCCTGGTCCAGTGCTGTAGCCACTAGCACACGGGGCTAGTGGGCACGTGGAAAATGTTCTGAACGGAGATGTGCATTGAGTGTAAAATATTCACCACACTTTGAGAATTAGTGCAGAAAAAAAGAATATAAAATTCTCCATTTTTATATTGATTATATGTTGAAGTTAAAACATATAATCTCTCTGGGGTTAAGTAACAGATGTTATTTAACAGATATTATTAAAATCTCACCTGTTTCTTTTTCTTTCCCCAAAGGTTCGTGATTGCTAGAAAATTTTAAACCCTATATGTGGCTTGCATCACTTTTGTTGGGGAGCGCTGGGCTAAAGAGACACTTACCCAGGAGGCAAGTAGGGTCCCTAGGGAACTGCCCTCCAGGGAGCAGGGAGCTCCTGGATATCTCTCCCGGGAGTCCTGGGAGCTGATTCTAGCCACTGTTAGCTCCAAGGAGGACAGTACAACTTCCTCTGTGACTGCTCAGCTGCTCCAGACCTCCGCTGCCTGCCAGAAGTGCTTCTTGGAAGAATTCGGCTTATCTCCCAGTCTCTGATTGATGACAGCAAGAGGGCACACATACTTGCAGGTCAGCGCTTTCTTAGAACAACAAGAGTTCAAGGA
The DNA here is from genome assembly GCF_008692025.1 of Phocoena sinus. NCBI lineage: Eukaryota > Metazoa > Chordata > Mammalia > Artiodactyla > Phocoenidae > Phocoena > Phocoena sinus. The sequence goes on from NC_045765.1 coordinate 159,623,665, forward strand.
GTTCTTGAGATGAATGGGGTCTGTGGAGTTGTAGTGACACCTCTTCAAATGCTCAGTGGCGTTTGGTGGGTCACCCTGATCGGGCTGAATTCTCGGTTAGCCACCAGGCACCTTTTGTCCTCACTGGTTTTCTATGATCCACTTGCATTTTAAACAAACCTCTTTGGTGGTGGACGGTGCTCCTTTTGCTCTTTCCAGTCAAATGAAGGAGTCTTTGAACCCTTTTGGCTCTGCCCTTCTAAATGATTGGATTTTGGAGCCCAAATATGATGTCCCCAGGAGAGCCATCACCGTCGCCAGGATCAGGGCAGTGGAGATGAGTGGTGATTTCTCTAGATTTCCAGTGTCTGTTGACAAGCTGCTGTGGCATTTGTAGCGGGGACAAAGAAGTTTGGATTGTACGACGTAAGAGGCCTTCGAGTTTGCCTGGTGCTAGTAAGAGAGAGCAGTACCTAGGCATTCTGCGGAAGTCTGGAAGGAAGATGCATTGCCGTTGGTGCAGCCGAGTTATGGTTAAACACGGATTTCCGTGGGTTTGTCCAGGATGCTGGTTTCACGCACCAGTATGGCACTTTCAGTAATCTTGGAGTAGGATACTATGGGTGTTTTATTGGTGGGCCAATACAACGGTGGTGGTACTGCAGAGTCCCTAATAATGCTAGTGAAGGACATTTGCTTACAAAGCGTACATTTTTAGGTAATGTTTAGCAAGCCAGTTTTGTTAGGGGTGCAGTTTTGTGAGAACTTCTCAAATGATTTTTAAATAACATGTTTGGAAATGACGTTCGGCTAAATAATTTCAAGACAAACACTTGGCTTGCAATGAGCGTACATTATTGGGGTAAATAAGAGCGGCGGAGACATACTTCGCGTGCATAGTACATTACTCCTGAGCAGTGCATTCTGCTTTGCGGGCAGGCTGTTCACCTTGTTACCTAACTTCCTTCCTTTGCCTTCCTTTTCTTTTTCTTTCTTCCCTCCCTGCCTCTCTTCCTTCCTGGTTTCGCTTGGATCTAATGCTTTCCCCTCTTGGGGCAGCTGTTCAGGTCAGTGGTTTAAGCTAGGTGTTGGACTCGTTTAAGCTGGAGTTTGCTTTGTGCAGGGGTCTACAAAGGGCATCAGGTGTTTCCTAGGAGTCAGAGGAGGTGTGAGGATGTCTGAATTGGTGAACTTGCGACAGGGGGAGGAAGGAGCCCTCGTTTGTTTGGGTCCACCCCCCGCGGAAGGCCTGGGCCCAGAGTCAGGGTGTGGTCCCACCCTTCCAGCTCTGCCCATCTGGAGTTAGTCCCTGGGTGCTGTGCAAGCTCCCATGGGCATTTGGTTCTGCTGTAAGATCAGGGGACGAGAGCCTCCCTTCTGAACCCTTTCTGTCCCGTGATAGCTTATTGGATATTTGCTCGGCCTGACGTCTGAGTCCCGAGCTCCCTCTCCCGTAGTTGCGCTCCTGCCGGGAAGTAGAGGAGGGCTCCGTCTTGCAGAATGATGTGAGGCCAGGAGGAGGATGGCGGGAGGAGAGGCCGGGAGCTGGGCAGTGACCTGAAGCTGGCCTTAGGGGCAGAGTCCTGCCTCCGTGGAGCTGTTGCCTGGCCCCGCCTACCCCCATCCCGTGTCCACCCTGCTCCACAGGAGGGGCCCCTCTGTGTCAGGGGTTCACCCTAGTGGGTTTGCGTTGCACGCAGGCCCTCGCTGCCAGCCATGAATCGGGCTTTTTACTGAGCGGGGCAGTTGGTGTGTGTGTGTGTGGTGAGGCTTCAGGTGTGGCTACAGTGATCTGGGGAGGACGGAGTCGGGCGGGACGGAGGAAGACTGGGCTGCTGGACTCCACTCCTAGGAAATTCCCTTTCGCCCCTCGCTGGGCAAGCAGCTCTTGGCTGGACTGAGCCTGTTGTTCTCACCGCTGGCCTGCGGGTAGTGAGAGGTTTCCTGGGAACGAGAAAGGGGGGCACAGGGCCTTCGCATTGGGCCAGGGCCGCTTTGGTGCCGGTGGGGCCTGGCATCCAGGGGTCCGGGAGGAAGCTCCCTTAGCGTCAGGACTCAGAGCTTCGAGTTACCCGCCCCAGTGGCCCTGGGCCGATTTGTTTGCAGGCTCCAGACTTCACCCATTCCCCTGCCCCCGGGCTTGGCTTATTCTTGTGTCCGCCCCCAGAAGGGTCTTAACTACAGCCCTGGACCCTGCTTCCGCCCACCTATCAGTTCTGCTCGAGGAGATCTTGAGAATTTCCAAGCTTTGAGTGACTCAAGAGTCTTATGGACTGAGGTGGAATTAAAAGTTGATACCTCAAAGACTTGGCTGCTGGGGTTTTTTTTGTGTTTGTTTTCTAACAAATATAGTTGGGAAAAAGTGTACTGCATTGGAAAACAATGTAATTTGGCCCCCATTTTATTGGTAAGTGGGGAGGCTTCAGTGGTCTCTAGAGCCTGGTCGGTTAGAGTTTGAGACTTTTCTTTCTCGGACTAGAGGAAGGTGAATGCCTTCATTTTTCGGTGTGTGGAGCTGTTCATAGTTTACAGATGGTTTACAGAGCAGGTAGGCCAGTTGACAGTGTATCTTCGTCACCGGTCCTCAGCTAATTGGCAGGAAATTGGACCTTTCACCTTGAGACTCCCACTGGCCCGTGGCGGGGGGTCCTGTTCATCCTTCAGAATCCCGCTCCCGTGAGGCCTGGTTCCTTCGCCAGCGCCCCACACGCGGGTGCTCTGTGTGTGTCCCCAGGTGAGCCTCGTGGCGTCAGGTCTGGACCGCAGGTTTCAGGAAGTCAGGTTTGCCTGTTACGAATCTTTGTCCTGTGTCTCTGGCCCAGCGTCATTTTTTTTTTTTTGACATCTTTATCGGAGTATAATTGCTTTACAATGGTGTGTTAGTTTCTGCTTTATAACAAAGTGAATCAGCTATACATATACGCATGTTCCCATATCTCCTCCCTTTTGCGTCTCCCTCCCACCCTCCCTATCCCACCCCTCTAGGTGGTCACAAAGCACCGAGCTGATCTCCCTGTGCTATGTGGCTGCTTCCCACTAGCTATCTACCTTACATTTGGTAGTGCATATATGTCCATGCCTCTCTCTTGCTTTGTCACAGTTTACCCTTCCCCCTCCCCATATCCTCAAGTCCATTATCTAGTAGGTCTGTGTCTTTATTCCTGTCTTACCCCTAGGTTCTTCATGACATTTTCTTTTCTTAAATTCCATATATATGTGTTAGCATTTGTCTTTCTCTTTCTGACTTACTTCACTCTGTATGACAGACTCTAAGTCCATCCACCTCACTGCAAATAACTCAATTTCGTTTCTTTTTATGGCTGAGTAATATTCCATTGTATATATGTGCCACATCTTCTTTATCCATTCATCCGATGATGGACACTTAGGTTGTTTCCATCTCCGGGCTATTGTAAATAGAGCTGCAATGAACATTGTGGTACATGACTCTTTTTGAGTTATGGTTTTCTCGGGGTATATGCCCAGTAGTGGGATTGCTGTGGCCCAGCATCTGTGTTCAGTCAGTCGGTGACCGTGTCTCCCCGTGGAGAATTCCCTGACTATCCCCTCACCTTCGTTCTCAGAGTTATAGCCTGTTTAATCTCCACAGTACCCTGGAGGGAGGGAGGGTTTATTTCTATTCTTCTGAAGATGAGGAAACCGAGGGCTGTGGAGGTTAATTTGTCCCAGGCCACGTGGCTAAGGGGCAGTAAAGCCAGGATTCCCATTCAGGCAGTTTGACTCCTGGATTTGAACCATCATTGGAAACCACTACACTCCAGGGTAACCTAAGACAGTCCCTGATGGAGGGACATTCTGCGGAATACCTGACCTGTATTCCTCAAAACTGCCAAAGCCTTTAAACACTGTCACAGAGCAGAGAAGCCCTGAGGAGGCGTGAGGACTAAGTAGAATGTGCTGGATGGAATCCTGGGACAGGAAAAGGACGTCAGGGAAACACTGGTGTGAAATCCACATGAAGTGTTGGGTTGCATTCATAGTAATGCACCTGTGTTGGCTCCTTAGCTGTGATGAATGTTAACAGTTGGGGAAGCCCAAGTGGAGGTGTGTGGGGACTGTCTGTATTAGCTTTGCAACTTCTTTGTAAAATCTGGAGCTCTTCAGAAAATGAAAGGTTGACTTAACAACGGCAAAACCACCACAAACCCCACTGCCTTCTGCCGCCGCTCTGGCCTGTCGTGTGCCAGGTGCCTGTGTGTCCTCCTCCATGTCTTATACCTGCCCTCCAACGGAGAGGCCTGTGTCCTTGGAGAAGAATCTCAGATTTCAGCCCAAGTTAGTGATGGAGGCATAACCTGGCATTGCCACTGGGCTGTTGGATACGCTGCCTTTTTAAGACAGTGTCTTTCTCTACCAAGATTTCTCTGGAACCCAAGAAGAGATGGAATGGGTTTTGGCACAGGAGAGAAATAATTTTATTTAGATAAAATCATGGTAGATATCAAATGGAACAAACACAGGCACTTCGGTCACTTAGACTGTTTCCACCACCCTCAGCACCCCCATCAGCTTCCTGATGGGTGTAGCCTGTCTTTGCAAGTTATTTTTAAGTGCTTCGTAGCTGGAAAGCAACTGAAGTTGTAGTCTTGGTGGTTGGGAGGAGAGGTCAGTTCCCGTGGTTATTTAAACTAGGCCTGTGTGTTTTTAGGTTCTGTAGCTTGGCATTCAGAGGAAAGTGAAATGAAAGCCATACGATGGCTGAAAGCCCTCCTGGGTGTGACCTGGGAGGTGCTGGCAGCAAGACCCCAAATATAGATACTGCCACGCTGTGTCAAGGGCCCTGTGCCTTTGGAGCACTTTGGTAAGCTGTCTCGTGTGATCTTGTGCTTGTACAACAGACACGTTAGATGACTCCTCAGTTTGCATGGAGAAGTCTCAAGTAATTTACAGCTGTCCTGAGCTACAGGTAGTAGAGCTGGATTTGAGTCCACACCTTCTGGGGAAGCATCCAATGCGGTTTCTGTGGCCTCTTACTGACATCTTGAGTGACGCTGCATCTCTCTGTGAGCAGCACGGTTCCTGCAGATGCCACCATGTGTTCCCTGGGCAGTGCGCGGGGCCCTGAGATAGGATTTGGGATTCAGAGTGAATGAATACTTATCCCTCATCCAGTGTGTCTGGCCCTGTTCTAGGTGCTGGGAATTCACTGGCTAGTGAAACAAACCCACCACTGCCTCCTATAATACAGGTGATAAAATTCTAGTATAACATACATCACATCGTCAAAGCACTGAAATAACTCATTTTGACGTTCTAGGGAAAACATGTAAAACTTATGGTCGTTGACATGGGTGAGTGAATTGCATTCTGGACGTCTTCTGAAAGTCATGACATTTGTCTGCTGCAAAAATAATAGCTGCTATTCCTTTGCTTGTAAATGATGGAGACTCAGTAAAAACCAGTGTAAACTGGAAAGAGGAATCTCTTGGACCTGCATAATGAGGGAGGTCAGGGATGAAGATGGCCTTTGGGATAACTGGATCCAGGGAGTGAATGAAGTCAGGTGTGAGCCTGATTTTCTTATAGCTGTTTGTCTCTCTCCCCCTCTGCTCTTTTCCATTTGTGAGATAATTCACATATAGAAGTGAGCCTTTTAAAGTATCCAATTCAGTGGTTTTTAGTGTATTCACTAAGTATACTACTGGTAGAATATTCTCATATACGAACGCTCATATATACTAATAGCTGTGCAACCATCACCACTATCTAACTCCAGAACGTTTTCGTCACTCCATAAAGGGAACAGCACACCTGTTAGCAGTCACCCCCTGTTCCCAGTCCCTGCCTACACCTGCCCTAAGCTGCCAGCAATCTGCTTTCTGTCTCTTTGGCTTTACCTTCTAGACATTTCATGTACATGGAATCCTACAGTATGTGGTCCTTGGTGACTGGCTGCTTTCACCTTGTGTAATGTTTTCAAGGCTCATCCATATTGTAATGTGTATCAGTTCTTCATCCTTTTTTATTGCCGAATAATACTCCATTCTCTGAATATACCACATTTTTTAAAAAGTCTGTTCCTCAGCTTGTTTGTTTCCCTGTTTGAGCTGTTGTGAATAATGCTGCTGGGAACATTTATGTGCCGGTTTTCATGTGGCCATATGTTTTCATTTCTCATGTATATAGCTGGGAGTGGAATTCCTGGGTCGTATAGTAACTATGTTTAACTTTTTGAGGACCTGTCAGACCGTTTCCCAGGGCAGCTGCCCTATTTTACATTCTCACCAGCAGGGTATGAGGGTTCTAGTTTTTTCATGTTCTCAACAACACGTTACCTGTCACTTTGGGGCTGGATGATTTCTCGTGCAACTCTCAATTCAGGAAGTAGGATTTTATGAAAAAGATTAAATGTTTTTGAATGCAATAAAATCCTGCAAAGGAATTAAGGAGGATGTACGCAGCTGAAATGAGAAATAGCCGTTTCAAGTTTATTTACTTCCTACTGTGTTCTTGGGTCATTCGTTTTTATGAAGTAACGACAAACTCCTGAGTAAGTTTGTGTATTTTTTCTAAAAACAGATGGTAGCCAGAATACAGCCAGGATTTCATTAAGATTATCTTACCAGTTTGTGTGTGTGTGTGTGTGTGTGTGTGTGTGTGTGTGTGTGTGTTTGAAAGAAAAGTATTCTTGTCAAGAATAGAAAAGGACAGAACTCTAGGAAATAAGAGGTAGAGGACGTCTGGTATTACGTTCCACGAGGAGTGAAAACATCTTGTGATGTTCTTTTATTGTCCCTTCTGTTCTATATCTCCTACTGTTTCCACTAAAAGGAAGAATGGAACGCAGTTCTGAAGCCTTTTGTTTTGTGTCCGTTAGAGAGGATTTCCAGTAGTTTTTGAGAGTTCTTAGAACAGTTGTATTCATTTTATAAAGTCTGCAAGGCCCATTCCCATTTACCTGCTTCTCTTCCTTCTCTTATTCTCCTGCTCTTCCTGTTACCTAATTCCTTTCTTCAGAAGAAAGACTATATAGGAAGAGAGTATTAGAACAGGCATAGTTTTACCTCTAACATATAAATGGTTTAGAGCAGGAACGGTTTTATATACTGGTGAATCTTTTCAGAGTGCCTGGTACGTACGTAGTAGGGGACTCAAAAGATGCTTGCGGAAAGCTGGCCGGGTGGGTGGGTGGATGGATTTATGGGTGAAGTGACTTATAGATTGAATAGATTTTAGGTGTGTTGGCTCATTCTTTGGGTCCATTTTCTGTTTTCTTTTAAACACATATGTGTTGGCTGTGTGATGATTGGTTAACTAAGAGATGGAATAATTTGGTTTTTTGTTCCTTGGATTGTCACATTCCTACACTGTCTGAGATTGTCTCAGAGGCTTGGAGATGTCTCGTTTCTTTCAGTGTCAAATTGTTTCTGGGATTATTTCTAGTCACTGTAGTTTGAAAGAATAACTGAAAAGCTGTTTGGAGGAGTTGTGAGGAAGGTAGGGAAAATTAGAATATAAAGCCGAGATGGAATCAGTTGGCAAGTTGGAACCCCATAATCAGGGGAATAAACTTTCTTTTAAAATTTATTTATTTATTTGTTTTTATTTACTTATTTTTGGCTGCGTTGGGTCTTCGTCGCTGCACGCGGGCTTTCTCTAGTTGTGGTGAGGGGGGGGCTACTCTTTGCTGTGGCGCACGGGCTTCTCATTGCGGTGGCTTCTCTTGTTGCGGAGCATGGGCTCTGGGCGCGCGGGCTTCAGCAGTTGTGGCTCGCGGGCTCTAGAGCGCAGGCTCAGTAGTTGTGGCTCACGGGCTCAGTTGCTCCGCGGCATGTGGGATCTTCCCGGACTAGGGCTCAAACCCATGTCCCCTGCATTGGCAGGTGGATTCTTAACCACTGTGCCTCCAGGGAAGTCCGAATAAACTCTTTAAAGAATTACAAGTTCATAAATAAAGTGTCTTGCCCGTTAGCATAATTTGTTTTCGTTTTGATTGGGAGCGGGGGATACCAATGTGTCTTTGTATCTTCACCTGGGCAACAGTGAACAAAGATTAGTTTATTGTTGGCAAAATCTTTTACTGTTTTCTTTCTTCTTTTTTCTGCCTTTCCGTCTCCTACTGCTCATGTACTCTTCATGTTATTTTCTGCATGGAAGCTACAGCTCATAGTGGTGACAGAGTTTGACCTTACAGGCGGACAGCGGGAAAGAATATGGATGCCACACGATCCTTCTCACTGGGAACTCTCCAGGGGCACGGGACAGATTGTGAACTTTATAGTATTGAATGTAGGCAGGCTCAGTTTACAACCGTACTGTTTTTTATGTGTTGATGGTTAGGTGTTTGGGACATGACACATCTTCCTCTGGGAATAGTGCTATAAATGATCTTTAGGCCCATAGGCAGGCCCAAGAAATGATGTTGCCGCTGATGATGACGTAGCTGACAGCTACAAGTGCATTTCAGCTACAGAGAGCTGGAATATATTCCTTATATATATTAAAAAAAAGCGGTGCCTTTAAAGACTTCTCTAGGCCAGTCTGGGGAGTTAACGCCACACTTCTCACACAGTCTTTGGGAGTGTTTGTGTGGGAGGGGTTATGCCTACGAGCTCTGAAGATGAGTGTCAGCAGTACATTTTCCCCTGGAATTTCATGGTGGCATCAGCTCTGATGGGTGTAGAACAGTTGTTCTTGGCGTTGCCTATTACAGAAAACAAACACCATCGCTGTTCCATAACCACAGTGAAATGGTACAAACTTGGGATCCTTACGCCGCGTGCTTCTGACATTCTGGGCTGTGTGCTCACAGCCTCCTGTCATTACTTTTCCCTCCTCAGCAGTTGGTGGTGGGCCCGCACTACCTGAATTCTGCATCCTTTGAGCACTGAGCCTGAAACCGCCCAAGTTCCACTGGACGCCAAGCAGTCCAGGGCTCTTTGGCATCTGAGACAGCTGTGCAGAAAGGAGTGCCAGCCTCAGGTCTGAAGCCTCACAGTCACGAGGAGGAAGTGAGTCAGGGGATCACTCAGCCTCGGCGGCCCCATGCTCTGCCTGCTGCGTGGTGAGGAATGCACAGACCACCCGCTGCAGTAGGGATGCTGGGGACGGTGGCTGCCCAGCTGCTTCACTTTTTCCAGGTCCCCTCTCGAGGGGTGGCTGTCTCTGCAGGGGAGATGCCTTGGGCTCCACCTTTTCCTTTCATTTCTAAGTTTGTCTCCAGCCAGCAATGCTCCTTTGTCCCCACTGCTCGTGTTCACGCTGTATTTTTCATACTCACTCTGTATGTGTGATGATGCTTCACTTTGTTCTCACCTGCACCGTTTCCAGACATTCTGACAAGTTGTGCATTGAGGTTTTGCAAGGACTTGGGGTTGAAATCTCCCCTGAGGTGAAAGAGCACAGGGTTTGGAGAGGTTTTGTCTCTGCAGTTCCAGCTGTCTGCATAAAAACATTGTTAGTTCTAAACATGAAAAGTACATTTCAAAAAACCCAAAACAGCACAGTGGAAAGAGAGGAGAAAAAGGAGAGAGTCCCCCTAGTACTGCCGTCCAGCCGTCTGCCTCGGAGACCTCCTTCCTTCTGCTCGTCAGCTATTTTGAATCACATTGTACAGGCCCCTCCCTTCCCTGTGTAAGCACCCAGCCAAGGTCACCGGAAATTAGATCTGCCCCAGGTAGACCGTGTCTGGGCTGATCCTACTTTGGGAGGTTGTGGAAATTCCTAGAATTGAGACAGTGGAGTCTGCTTTCAGTTAATGGGTTTGAAAACTCCTTTAATTTGGCTGTGGCTCTAGAACTTTCTGTTACTCTAGACCAGTGGTTCCCAACTAGGACAGTCATCTCCGCTCAGCAAAAAACTACCTCACCCAAAATGTCAGTAGTGATGTGGCGGAAGAACCTGTGTTAGGACTCTGTATGTTATAAATGCCCTGTGTCCTTTGAGGTGGATTTGAGTGATAAGGATTGGAAAAAAATAGCATCGGTTCAGTTGATGAAAAGGTGTTCCTACTTCCAACAGCAACAAAAATGACTATAAAAGAGGAGAGATCTCACTTACATGGGAACATTTCCCCCACCAAAAAAACCCCCCTGAACTCATAGATGGAACAGATTGGTGGTTGCCAGACGTAGGGGGTGGGGGAATTGGGTGAAGGGGGTCAAATGGTACAAACTTACAGATACAAAATAAATCCTGGGGACCTAATGGACAGCATGGTGACTAGGGTTAATAATACCGTATGGTATATTTGCTACTCTCTTAGCAAAGAGAGTAGATCTTAAAAGTTCTCATAGGGCTTCCCCGGTGGCGCAGTGGTTGAGAGTCTGCCTGCCGATGCAGGGGACACGGGTTCGTGCCCCGGTCCGGGAAGATCCCACATGCCGTGGAGCGGCTGGACCCGTGAGCCATGGCCGCTGAGCCTGCGCTTCCGGAGCCTGTGCTCCACAACGGGAGAGGCCACAACAGTGAGAGGCCCGCGTACCGGAAAAAAAAAAAAGTTCTGGTAAGAAAAAAAGAATTAACTATGTGCGGTGATGGATGTTGACTAGATTTACTGTGTTGATCACTTCTCAGTATATACAGATACCAAATCGTTATGTTGTACACCTGGAACTAATATGTTACATGTCAGTTACACCTCAGTTTTTAAAATACTGTTTAAATCCTTGTACTAACACATTTTACCCACATCTCGTTTCTGGAATTCAGTATCTTCAAGAGTAGGGACCCTCATGTCCCAGCCTGTTACATTATACATCTTCTAAGCCAGGTTACTTCTTTGCTAAGTCATTGCCGGTAAAAGAGGAGAACTTTCTTTTGGCTGATTAACTTACTGCAGGTTTAAATAACCATATAAATCTTTCCATTACAAATCTATTTGACCTCTTTGTCTTTAAAAAAAAAAAAGAGCAGATCTCATTTCAGGAACAGTTTGTTACTTTATGGTGTAGGTTGTTAGACTCCTGAACCATGGTACTCAATGTGGGCCAAGTAAGCAGTTGTGGGAGAAAAATAAGTGCGGTGCCCCGTTCTGGGTCTAAGACTGAGTTGTGTGTTTGGCTAAAGAATGTTCTCTTTTCTGTGAATCTGTAATTAGAACATGCCACACAGCATGGTATTTAAAGTCCATCATCATTATCTCTTTTTAGGGTTGTTTTCTTACCTTATTTTTAAACTCATTTTTTTCAAAGTTCAGGGAGGAGAATCATTCTTAAAATCAGAAGAGAAATGTAATAGTTTAAAAGAAAAAAACTATTTTTTAGAAATGGGGCAACAGTAAGTTGAAATCTATGGTAGAAGTTTTATCTTCTTAAATGAGGATCAGTAAACTTTCTGTGTAAAGGGTCAGAAGGTAAATATTTTAGGCTTTGCAGAGCTACGTCGTGTTTCCGTGGTAGCGGGGAGGAGATAGGTACAAACTTCTTGCCCAAGGAGGTACTGCAGTCACACACAGTTGGCCGGGGATTTAGGATAATCTTCCAGGGAGGGGGGCCGGTGATTGAGACAGGGACGCCCTCTACCACAGCCTCACCTGGAGATGAGTTCGGACATGTCTCCTTGTAGCCTTGTAGTCTCCGAGGCCCCTTTGTCTACCTAATGAAGAGCGGAGAACTTGATGAACCCAACACCCATCTTCAGAGTTTTAACACAGCTCTTCCATGCAGTCATTATGGCTGTGCGTGTGTGTTTCTTGATACTGCAGTTGCTCAGTTATAGAGATATGATTGGGTTTTTCCCATTATGGAGCCGTTAAGAGTGTTCATGTACCATTGAGAAGTACATAGGCTGGGAGACAATTTTTTTAAATGATTTGCAATGACCAAGGTATAATTACATACAATAAAATTCACCCATTGTAGATTCACGGTTGAGTGGATTTTAGTGCATTTACACAGTTGTGCAGTCATCAGCACAGTCCAGTTTTAGAGTAGTTCCATCGACCCCCCAGAGTTCCTTTTTCCACGTGCAGGCAGCGTGCGCACCCCGACACCTAGCTCTGGGCATCTATTCATCTAGTTTCTGCATCGATGGATTTGCCTCTTCTCTACTTTTTTGTGTGTAGCTTCTTTCACTTAGCATAATGTTTTTGAGATTCATCCTTGTTGGTGATTCTGTGATTTGTTTCTTATTACTAAGACTTGTGTAGATTTATCGCCTTATGTTTCTGAACCAGTTGATGGACATCTGAGTGTGCGGACAAAAACATGTTGCCCTCCATTCCCGTAAAAAAGTGAACGTCCCCACCATCAGCCACTGCAGTCGCCCCCAACGGTGCCCTCTGAGGGGAATTCAGGATGGAGAAAAATAGGATCTTGACCCTAGATAGTTAAGATGGATATCTAAGGAATAATTTCAATGAGCCCAGACTCTTGCATCTTCCCACACATAGAAAAGCACTAAAATCATTAACTTGAGATGTTGGGTTTTGTGCTTAGCAGTCATCTTTTGATGTTTGACCACTTTTTTTTTTTTTTTTTTCCCAGCACAAACCCTATATATCCTGGCTCCTCCCTTACCTGTTTGCAACTGTTAACTCGGAACTGTCCGGGAGGCTGGCTCCCAGGCTGAAGTCCTCCATAAGGTCCCCGAATAAAACGTAACTCACAACTTTTAGGTTCTGCATTTTTTTTCTGTCGACAAGTGATTTCTAGTATATGGCTATTATGAATAATGCCGCTACGAATGTTTGCTTACAAGGCTTTTTAGAAATTTTTTTTTTTTTTTTTTTTTGAGAAGGTAGATATCTGGGAGTTGAATTCTTGGGACATACGGTGAGACTATGTTTTGATTTTTAAGAAACCACCAAACCGTTTTCCAAGGTGGACATAACATTTTACATCACCGCCAGTTTCTCCACATTGTCACCAGCACTTGGTATGGTCAGTCTTTTTTTTATTAGAGCCAGGAAATCCTTTGTTGGCAATGGAAACCTTATTTTTGAAGGGATGGTATTTCTCGCCGCCTTATAGGATTGCTCTAAAGATCAAAGAGATGGGAATTTTCTGTGCAAGTGCTTCGTCTTGTAAACCTATTACTGCTGATTATGTGCAGAAAAAGTTTTTAGAAGTTGAATTTAACACATATCTGTCTCAGATTAAGATGAAAACGTCTCAAGTTTTAATAAAACATCTATTTTATGATCAAACTTGTTCCACCTACTTTTAAAGGCATATCTTTGCTCCAATTGTGAGTTTTCTCCATCAGCTAGGAGCTTTCTCCATATGCCTGCATTGTACATTAAGTTATCAGTCTTATTTAACAGTGAGAGAATATAATGGTTTGCATATGGTGGGCACATTTTTCTTCCCCACTCAAACTTGGATGGTCTGGTAAATGTCTTTCTGTGATTTCGTTTTCAGATGCTTGTGGGTGGCCTCTTTCCTGGACCTGGGCATATGTGTTCTATTCTAATGGAATGGAAGCAGAAAGTTTGGGGGGGTGAGAGAAACCACCCAGAACAATCTATGTAAAAATATCCATTTCACCAGTTTTACTTTGCAATTCTGATTCTATGAAAATTGCCTGTTTAAACTTTTTCAAAGAACAAAGGGAGTGTTTCGAATGCATTTCCCTTCCTATCTGGGGAAGATACCGCTGTAGGTTTAGGAAAACTGGCCAGTGGGGCTCTAGATTTGAAATCTGGGCCGGATTTTGTAAAACTTGTTTGTTAGCGGCTCTTCACACCTGTTGAGAAAGACCTTTGGACTAAGGAGGTTGAGCTGTGTGTTTGATCATGTAGGAAGGACTGTGTCAACAAGGGCTTGGTCATACTTTCAAATGAGAAGGTGAAAAGAACCACAAGAAAACTCAAGTAAAAGAAACTGCATGCAGTGTACCCCCTGGGAGTTGGGAGGTTTATATTAATTCTGGTGACAGTTTATATTAATTCAGTAATGTTTCATAACATAATGTTTATTCATACTAAATAGACAGTTTTGATACTTGGTCAACAGGGACATGAAATCCTTTTTGATCAAAGCAAAGGAGATGATGGTCATAGCAAACAGAGCTTTGGATTCAGGATTCTGGGATGGAGGTCCACTGTGAATTATTTTATGATTTTACCTAATGAGTAAAAGTTTTTACCTTATGAGTTTGAAAATTTCCATTTAAGTGAGTGTGTGTGTGTGTTTATGAGTGTACATGGAGGTATTTGAAAGCTTTCAACGTTGCAGTCTCTGACATGTGAATTTTAAAAAGGATGAAAAAGTAGTTCAGGCACTTGGAAGTCTCTTTCTAGAACATTACAAATACTGCAGTTTTGGTGTGGAATGATATTTGAAAGAGCAGTCTTAGAGATGCCTGTAGTAAACGTCCTTTTTGGAAAGGAGCTGTTTGCTAATAAAGAAATCGGGACTGACAAACAGTCGTGTCCTTCTTTCTGGACGTTACCTGTGTCTCAGCCCAAAGTGGGAATCGGAGGTCTGTGACTGACCTGTGCAGGCATGGCAACTCGGCCGTGTTGGTGTTACGTGTGTTCTTTAAATAAGACAGTTCAGGGTTTATAGAGAAACACTTCATACTCATTTTTGATGCTGTTTTCCATCTTTATCATGGAGGATTTCAACCCCTCTACGGAGGGAGGGTTGAAGAAGTTTGCAGTTAACAACTTAAAATTCCCACAATAAAGAGAAAGGGGATACCCACGTGGAGGTGCTTGTATAGAGTTGTAGCTGGGATGGTGGGAGAGTCACAGAACTCATAAGGGAAACAGGAGCCGGTGCCGTTTTAACCTTGGGCTCCAGCCACCTTGATCTTCTTGGCGGAAACGCTTGTGGAACCTCATGCACATGTGGCCCTGCCTCTGGGTCCCTCTCCTTCCAGAGCCCCAAGGTCTAGCTTGCTGACCCCAAATGCTTTCATTGAACTCAAGGGTGACTCACGAGGGATCCTGAGTCACAGTGGTGACAACAAACGATTTAGGTCCTGGCTGGTGTATTTTAAGCAGGATCATCATTGGCACTGAGAGAGTAACTTGTAAGTTGGATTTTTATATATTAAATTTTCCCTTTTAGAAGGAGTTGCGTGTGATAACTGAACACTTAAAGGGACCTTTGTGTGTTAGTTGTTGACTGACCTATTAGTGCATTTTATTTATTTCTGAATTACTTTAAGGAGTCAGTGTGATGTGTGCAAAGAGCATGGAATTAGGAATTGGAAAGATTTGAGACCTGGCTTGGTCACCAGCTGTGTGACATTAGGTAAGGACTTAAGCTCTGAACTTCAGTTTCGGGGCAGGGATTCCTTTCTTACCAAAGATTAGGTTAGTATTAGTATTATTGAGGCTCTTAGCCTGTGACTGTGACACCTCATGGGCACTCCATTACTGGAAGCTACTATTTATGCTATTAGTAACACAACTTAAAGTAGCATTAAGTGATGAGTATATTTAGTTTACTTTTATATTGCTTTCCCCCTGCCATCTCTCTGTGTTGAGAGTGACAGTAGTCCCTTAAACTAGAAGTTGAATGTATAACCAGTATATTTTTAATATTTCACTTAACATTTCAAAACGAAACAGAAATTAGGGCTTCCCTGATGGCGCAGTGGTTGGGAGTCCGCCTGCCGATGCAGGGGACATGGGTTCGCGCCCTGGTCCGGGAAGATCCCACATGCCGCGGAGCGGCTGGGCCCGTGAGCCATGGCCGCTGAGCCTGCGCGTCCGGAGCCTGTGCTCCACAACGGGAGAGGCCACAGCAGTGAGAGGCCCGCATACCGCAAAAAAAAAAAACAAAAAGAAAAAAAAACAGAAATTAAGCAGATCAGTGAAATGAGGTTGAAAGTTCTAGAAAAGAAGTTTATGTGCTATTTCAAGTGATAATTTTGGTATTAAATTTCCACTCTTTCATTTTTGTTGGAGTTGATGAGATTGCTGAGCAGAGTAGAAATAACATAATGAGATACTAAAGCGATTTCAGCACATTGGGCATACATAAGTCATAAAGGTAATTCTCTTAAAAATAAGTATTTGTTTATTGAAGTGTAGTTGATTTAGAATATTGTGTTAGTTGCAGGTGTATAGCATAGTGATTTACTAGTTTTGCAGATTATATTCCATTATAGGTTAATGGATATTATGTAAGACAATGGATATGATTCCCTGTGCTGTAGAGTGTATCCTTGTTGCTTATCTATTTTATGTATAATAGTTTGTATTTGTTAATCCCATACCCCTAATTTGTCCCTCTCCCCTCCCTTTGGTAACCACTAGTTTGTTTTCTGTATCTGCGAGTCTGTTCCTGTTTTGCGTATACATTCATTTGTGTTATTTTTTTAGATTCCACATATAAGTGATATCATACAGTATTTGTCTTTCTCTGTCTTACTTCACTAAGCATAATTTATCTAGGTCCATCCACGTTGCTGCAAATGGCAGTATTTCATTGTTGTTTATGGCTGAGTAATTTTCACATACACACACACACACATACACACATCTTCTTTATCCAGTTGTCTGTCGGTGGGCACTTGGGTTGCTTCCCTGTCTGGCTGTTGTAAATAGTGCTGCTGTGAACACTGGGGGTGAGTGTTTCTTTTGGAACTAATGTTTTTGTTTCTTCTGGATATATACCCAGGAGTGGAATTGCTAGATCATGTGGTAGTTCAACTTTTAGTTTTTTAAGGAACCTCCGTACTGTTTGCATAGAGGCTGCACCAATTTACATTCCCATCACCATGTACAAGAATTCCCATAAAGATAACTCTTTATAATTTGACCATTGAACACCCAATAATTTCTTCAAACTTTTTTTTTTATCACTTGTCCTTGAAAACAAACAGTTTTCATGTTGTGAAATCAAAGAAAGAGGAAATTCAGCATTGAAAGGCTAAGTATTATGGTTGTCATTTTATTTGCCCAGTGGAGAAATAAAAAAGGGAAATGAAATCAATGCCAAAAAATTGTGCCCCAGGTTAAAACAGTAGGATCTGGAAGTTGTTATCTGTTGAAATATCATTGCAGACTTTGCGGTGCATTTGGTGTCTGGTGGAATCCTACCAAAATTCACACCAGTGGATTGGGTTGTGATATTTACTAAGAAATCATCCTTCTCTTGGAGAGTCTAGTTGACACGTGGATTTGGTCCAAGTAGGAAGTCAGTGGAGTGTCCTGATGCCCTCCAAGTGGACAAGTGCATGGGGCTTGGACCCGGGAAGATGGAGCCTGAAGGTCCCAAAGAGTTCTTGACTTGGGGTGAAGCAGTGTGGTGACCTGGTTAAACTTGTGGTTTCTGGATGTGTGATGCTGGGCAAGTTTCTTTACCTCTAGGCCTCCACTTCTCCATCTGTAAAATGGGATGATAATGGTGCTCGCCTTAAAGCGTGTATGTGAAGATATAATCCATATAAATCAATTGCATTTTAATTAATTAATTTTTTGGTTTTGGCTGTGTTGGGTCTTCATCGCTGCACGCGGGCTTCCTCTGTTTGCGGCGAGCGGGGGCTACTTTTCGTTGCAGTGCACGGGCTTCTCATTGCGGTGGCTTCTCTTGTTGCGGAGCACAGGCTCTAGGCACGCAGGCTCAGTAGTTGTGGCGCACGGGCTCAGTTGCTCCGCGGCATGTGGGATCTTCCCGGACCAGGGCTCGAACCCGTGTCCCCTGCATTGGCAGGTGGATTCTTAACTACTGCGCCACCAGGGAAGTCCCTCAGTTGCATTTTAGTACTATTTTCTCTGTCCTTTCTCTGTCTGGTGGGACTCTGTCTCAGTCACACTTGTACATGTGTAAGGCTGTGGGTGCTGCTTTCTTTGAAGATTCATTCCTTGCTTATTTGAGAAAGATGTTTGCTTTTCAAAAGGTGATTTTTAAGGAATGTAGTAGTCATAGTAATTTTAAGAGTGGTGTTTTGCCACAAAATGCAATCCAAACTCATAGTTAAATCCTGTTTGTTTTGTTTACAGGGAACACGGGTCTGGCTGAGAGAAAATGGCCAGCATTTTCCAAGTACCGTAAATTCCTGTGCAGAGGGCGTCATTGTCTTCCGGACGGACTATGGTCAGGTGAGCAGAGTCCCTGCAGCTTCGTGACATCCGTGTTCTGCTTCCTTGGGTGACCCTACATAAGGGCACGTGTGCTTATTCTCCTCGCCCTTCATACCTTAAACATCTTTTCTAAGTGATACAACAGAATCCCAAAAGGAATGTGTAATGCACACCTCGAGTGTGTGAGCGACACACTAAAAAATTCTCCCAAATCGAAATCAAAGTGTTCTAACTAGTACTGGACAGAAGAGCACTACACTTGGCTGGTTTCCTTCCTGGGGATCAAGAAGAATCAGAAGTATAGGGTGCAAGCAATTTGAGAAAAAATTCAGATATATCAATATTTCCCGATTGGTTTCATGACCACGTTCCCTTAAAATTCATCAACTTTCCTAGTGTTGGAAGTACTGACCTGCCAGTGAGACTGTAGCAGTGTCCTGGTCCCTGTAAGGACAAGATGCACCAAACCACCTAACCTGAGCCTCTTCACCTTGTGAAGCAACTGAAGAAGCTCTTTCTGTTTGTGGGAACCACTGCTCCAGGGTCCCTATTCTTCAGTGTAAAACAAGTGAAAAGCCATATCACTGAAAACAAATACCTGAATCCAGAAACTGGCCCACTGCTTATATTTGGACAGTGGTGAAAGGAGCCCAGTTTCTCCATTTTATAAGGAAACCAAT
Source organism: Phocoena sinus (assembly GCF_008692025.1). Lineage (NCBI taxonomy): Eukaryota > Metazoa > Chordata > Mammalia > Artiodactyla > Phocoenidae > Phocoena > Phocoena sinus. The sequence goes on from NC_045765.1 coordinate 159,642,268, forward strand.
TAAAAATTTTTTTAATTGAAATATAGTTAATTTACAATGTTGTGTTAGTTTCAGTTGTATAGCACAGTGATTCAGTTATATAGAATTTTTTTTTCAGATTCTTTTCCACTATAGGTTATTACAAGATATTGAGTAGAGTTCGCTGTGCTACACAGTAGGTCCTTGTTGGTTACTATATCTTATATATAGTCGTGTGTGTCTTTAATCCCAAGGAATTTTAATTTTAGAAATGGGTACCTCCCACAGAGACACATATTAAAATTGAAGACATAAAGGACTAAAATGACATCATATGCCAGTATTTCAAGCTCTCAGTTGCTGAATTTTGTTTGCAAGTTGTGTTGAGAACAAAATCTTCAAGGTCAGTGTTGTATAGTTGCGGCTGATGGGCTACTTGGTTATCAAAACCTTGAGCAGAGATGATCCTCTTGGTGGTACATTCCTCATTTCTTGACTTAATGAGCACTTATGTTTCTGGGCTATTTTGCAATTTCTCAGTTACTTTTTCATCCGAGAGTCTGGAATGGTGCTTCGGTATTTGTCTGGTGGTGAAGATATAGCTGTGATGTGCAATGGGCAGGGGGGTGGGTGGGTGCAGGGAGAGGGGAGCAAAGAGACCACTGGGAATCCAGTGTCTCCCAGTCACTGATGCCCAGTCTGGTCTCTTTCCCGTCAGCTTCTCGGGTAGTGTGATGTGACCTGTAAACTAAGGACCAAGTGACCCGGCCAGCATTTTTCTTTCTTGCCTTCACTCCTCCCCTCTTGCCGTCTCACTTTCCCCAGATGAGAATTGTTTCTTTCAGGCCTTGTCAAGATGACAATAAAAAAGGGAAAACAATATTTAAACCGTGTACCTGACTTGACAGAACTTAATGGGGAATTCTTTTCTTTTTTTGTCGACTTATTTTTTTGTTTGTTTTTGTCCTCATAACTTTTATTACATTACAATAATTAGGTCGACTTATGTTTTAATCCCAAAGATACTTTACTTTTTTTCCCTTTTTTTCCTCTTAAGAAAAACTGTGATAACCACATAACGTTAAAATTCCCATCTTAACCACGTTGAAGTGTATATAGTTCAGTAGTGTTAAGTCCGTTCCCATTGTCGGCCAGTAGATCTCTAGAACTTTTTCATCTTGTAATACTGAGACTCTGTACCTAGCAAACGCCTAATTCCCCATCTCACCTCCCCCAGCACTTGGTAACCACCTTTCTACTTTCTGTCTCTATGATTTTTGACTCCTTTAGATACTTGTATGAGTGGAATCATAACAGCATTTGTCCTTTTCTGTTACTGGCTTATTTGGCTTAACGGAGTGTCTTGGAGATTCTGAAGACGCTATCAAACTTCGCTTTGCTCCGCAGAGGCGTCACAGCAATTCTAGCAGCCTGTTAGTGCTACTTACTGTCGGTGTCGCGTGGTCAGCAGTCTGTGTCCTGTGACACCATTGCCAGCTGGTCAGTGGGCAGCCCTCCGTGAGGCATGGAAAGGGTTGGTCGGGTCAGCAATTCTCTTCCTTCTTGACGGTACTTATGGATTGTGGCTTTAGAAAGAACTAAACCAGAAAAGCCTATCCTTAAACGTGGAAACAACTCCCAAATTTGACTTCGAGTCTTCAATCGGTCATCAAATTCTTGGTCTTACACTGTCCGCTCTGTCATTCCCAAGTATGACAAGTATAATTAGCTTGGCGACCCATGTAGGAAATACAGGGTTTAAAATGTGACAAAAGTGAGGCAGGTTGGAAAGACATGGATCAGGAGCTGGCAGTGGCCAGAAGACTTTTGTTTCTCTCTTTTCTGACCTACTCCTTCCTCTCTTGACATTACAGATTCCCTGTGGAACATACAGGCGTCGCCACCAAGGGTTAGAAGTTCATTACCTGGTTCTGGTCCCCAGGACAGGCACACCTGCTGTTTATCTGATATAGATTTCTGAAGGAATCAGGGTCAGAGATGTAGAGCATTACCTTGTCCTGATCCAACCCGTGGTAACTTTTCAAAGTATGGGCTAATTTCAGCCCAATTTGGTATGTTGTTAAAGGGTGTTAGGATACTGGTGTTTCTACAGAAAGGGAGAATGGGGAGTTATTTAATGGGTCCAGAGTTTTAGTTTGGGAAGATGACAAAGCTCTGAAGATGCATCACGGTGATGCTTGCACAACGATGTGAGTGTGCTTTGATACCACTGAACTGTACCCTTAAAACTTGCCGTTGTCATCCTGTCATCCTTTTTATGTCAGCGTGTACATCTCACCACCATGGAAAACAGAAGGTATCAGTGTTTGAGGTCAAATGGTAACGGGTAAAAGCTGTCAAGTGGGTATTGTTCCGTATCTTTATAAACAGTTCTAGTACAATTTTTATGTTACCAAAATAGGACCGCTCAGAATCTGTGAACAGCTTCCAAACTAGTAGTTGAACTTCCCTTTGGTTTACTGTACAGGAGTCACCTGGGGGTCTTGTTTCGGATGCAGCTTCTGATCGGCAGGTCTGGGCTGGGGGCTGAGAGTCTGCGCTTCTCACCAGCTACCTGGTGGTATGGATGCTGCGGGTCCGTGTCTGAGTCGGAGAACTGCCTTAGGGTCGTAGTTACTCCAGTGAAGAGCAGGAAGTACTGTCAATCCCCTCCGTGGACCACCCGTGCTACTGTTTCGGACGAAGCAAACGTAAGGAAAAGAGCTTGAGGCAGCGGTGGAAAATTTTCCCTAGGCCCTGAGAAGCTTTCCCTTCCTCTGTGTGCATTCCATCCCTCCCCCCACCCCACCCCCAATTCCAGCAGTCATTTCACCTCAAGCGTGGCCAGGGATTGTGCTGACTGCGGCGAAATAGTGCTCAGGTGGATTAAAAAGCAGTTTTCGAAATCCTGTTTCGTGTCGGAAACCAAGCGGAGCCACAAGTAACTAAAATCCTAAAATGAGGTCACGAGGACAGGGGGTAGATAGGAGATAATGCGGTGTTGTTTTTTGGTGAGAGCCCTAAAGGGCCCATTTTCTTATTTCATTCGGTCTCTGAGGGTTTTGCACATTTGCTCAGCTATTCTTTTTTCGCCAAGGAGATAGTTTTATATTAATCTAAAATTCCATCCCACACCAAAATTTAAACTGCTGTAGGTTGGTCCCAGGAGTGCAGGGGACCAAAACGTTCCCCTTTGACTCATAACTTACATTATACTCGCTGTGAAGTATTTGCCGATGGGAAAAGAGAAGTGCGAGTGACATGCTAACACACTTTGAAAAAATGCATAGTTGTGGCTTCTGGAGCACGAAGCACGTGGGTAGGTCAGCACGTGCTCTGCAAGTTAGAAATGACTTGTCTTCTTGCACGTGAAGCCTTGGACAGAGTTGTAGAAGAGCACCATGCTTTTGTGGCTCTGCAGGGTCCATATTTGGCTAAAAGATCGACTCTGGTGAAAAGGGTAGGATGGAAGTTGGCACTGAATGTTTTTGTCTTTTCTAAAACGTTCACCAGGCACGTGGGTGATCACTGAAGCACCCTTTTGGAACATTGTAGAATTGACTAATGAGTTTTAAATTAGATTTTTAACTTTGAGAGTCAACTGTTTTATTATCCTTCCTGAAAAGAGCCTTATTTGCTCGCTCTGAAATAGCTTAGAGTGATATCAATTTACCTAATGTTATTTTAAGGGGTAGTTTTTTAACTTACCACAGTCTTACTCTCTGCAACCATCCTCTTGGGTTTTCTGTTTGCATTGTCCCTCTGTGGGGTCTTCTGAAATATTTTACTGGCTGGAGAATTAATCATCCCAATCTACAAGTAAATGCCCTCCTCCGTGCCCTTCTCTTATTTGCACCAAGTATAATTAGACTCGGTTTTCAAAGTTATTCTTCTCATTTTATTAATCCACAAGAAGGCCGTTAGATTGCCTGGTTCTTTCAAGTCATCGCCACCCTCCAAGATAGTCAGAATTCCTCAGGCCACACAGGAAACATAACCCTCATTATTTATAATCACATCTCCCATTTAAAGCCATCTCTAACCTTTTGGGTTTGACCTTCACTTTGACTTGTTGGAATTAATACTGTGGGCCCAATTTTGTCGAACTTGATGATGGGTTAGTGTAGTGATTTTTCATTGCATTTTTGGTTATTTTTCATACACTTTCTGCTCTGTCCAGCTGCTTTTCTTTGCTTTTTTTACCCCTTCACTTTGCCCCCATTGATTGGTGTCTTTTTGTGTCCCTTGAATGTCATATGGATGTGGCAGCTTTTTGACCTCTCCGCATCCCGTACGGGTCCACTCCTGGGTCACACAGAAATCTCCCGCAAGCCTGTTGAGTGCTGGAAAATTGACCGTGGCACAGCCCAGAATGTCTCCCATTTCAGAGCTCCGAATGTTACCCTGCAACCCCCCTGATGGTCAGGAATCAGACAACTAGAACTGAGTGATTTCATCTTGCGTTGGGAACAGGTCAGATCTGACTTCTCAAGGGAAGTGTGGAGCCTGGAGCTTTTAACTGAGTTGAGAATGTCATCTGAGAGGAAGCTGACTGCGCACGCTGGCCCCCGAGAGCCCAGGAATGCCAGCCCTTTTCAGCAGCCACAGAAGCTGCCTTCCTGGCTTCACTGCCAAAGCCAGCTGTTGGCAGAGACAGGTGCCGGCGTAAAGAAGTCTCCCCCGCCAGCTCCTTCTCTGTGAGCGGATGCGGAGTGAGCGAGCAGCGGTAGGCATGGCCCCCCAAGTCGTGTAGGGCCCCCCCAGGGCAGCTCCCGTGAATGGTGGTGGCAGGCAGGGGGAAACCAGCAGGGAGACGGCTAAACTTGCAAAGATGGAGGGAAGGAGTTTGAGGGGACGACGTTAATGATGCAGGAGTGGTGTCATTAGGATACTGTGACTCTCAGAGCCCAATTCTTGAACAACAGGACAGAGTCTTTGTAGTCAACTGGCCTGCACATAATTCCCTTGCTTTTATGTTGTTTAAAAAACAAAAAGCAGGGCTTCCCTGGTGGCGCAGTGGTTAAGAATCCGCCTACCAATGGAGGGGACACGGGTTCGAGCCCTGGTCCGGGAAGATCCCATATGCCGCAGAGCAACTGGGCCCGTGTGCCACAACTACTGAAGCCCACGTGCCGCAACTACTGAAGCCCGTGTTCTACAGCTGCTGAAGCCCGCGTGGCTGGAGCCCGTGCTCCGCAGCAAGAGAAGCCACCGCAATGAGAAGCCTGTGCACTGCAGCGAAGAGTAGCCCCCGCTCGCCGCAACTAGAGAAAGCCCGCACGCAGCAACGAAGACCCAATGCAGCCAGAAATAAATAAATAAAATAAATAAATTTAAAACAAACAAACAAAAAACCAAAAAGTATATTCTGTCCCCTTTTCAATCTTTCTTCTCCTTTTTGGTAAAGAGAAACAGTCTTATATTAATGCACTTATTTGGGGGAAACTTTACCCATTTTTTCCTCAAAAGGAGAGAAACAAATTATATTTTCGCTCCCTGTAGCCTCTCAAGTGTGAGGTATCCCTGGTGTTGCAGTCGGTGCTTCCAGCCAAATTAACCTCTGGGTTCCGTTGAACCATAGGAAGGTGCCATCTCTGTAGGATGGGGGAGCTGAAAAGGCAGTTTCCTGTGGTTATGCCTAAGAGTATGTTAATGGCCCTCTATTTTAATTGTGTGTTTTAGCTTATCGATATGTGTTTGATTTAAAGGTAGAAGTTTTGGCATACAGTAAAGTTTAACAAAGTAGTTTTTTTTGCAGTCCAGTTGAGAGGCAAAGCATATCCCTAAAATAGTATATACAGCCCTGGCTTTTGGGGTACCACTGCCATATTAAATTCTGTTGTGTGTATGTCTGTGTGTGTGTTAACAGCTATGACATTGTATTCCTTTTGGGGTTTTTAACTTTTTGGATGGGTGTGTAAAATATTTGCTATGATTGATCTCTCCTGCAAAGGTCCAAAAATTTTTTTTAAATTTTAACCATTTTTGGAATGGAAGTATATAGTTAATTTACAATGTTGTGTTAGTTTCAGGTATATAGCAAAGTGATTCAGTTATACATATGTATAAATATCTATTCTTTTTCGGATTCTTTTCCATTATAGGTTATTACAAGATATTGAATGTAGTTCCCTGTGCTATACAGTAGGTCCTTGTTGTCTTTTTTTTTGCGGTACGCGGGCCTCTCACTGTTGTGGCCTCTCCCGTTGCGGAGCACAGGTTCCGGATGTGCAGGCTCAGCGGCCATGGCTCACGGGCCCAGCCGCTCCGCGACATGTGGGATCTTCCCGGACCGGGGCACGAACCCGTGTCCCCTGCATCGGCAGGCGGACTCCCAACCACTGCGCCACCAGGGAAGCCCTCCTTGCTGTCTATTTTATATATAGTACTTTGTTAATGCAAAGCTCCTAATTTATCCCTCTCCTCGCTCCCTTTCCCTTTGGTAACTATAAATTTGTTTTCTATGTCTGTGAGTCTATTTCTGTTTTGTAAATAAGTTCATTTGTGTCATTTTTTTGATTCCACATGTAAGTGATATCACATGATTTTTGTCTTTCTCTGTCTGACTTACTTCAACAAATGTCCAAATTTGAGTTGAAAGAAAAATGAATGGATAAATATACAATTTATCTTTTTGAACTGGAATTTGGACTTTCTTGTGTGTGTTTATTTGTAGTAAATATAAATTACATAGAATTGACTACTTTAAATGTTTTTGAGTGTACAATTCAGTGGCATTAATTACATTCATAATGTGTGCAGCCATCACCACTATTTCCAAAACTTTTTCATCACTCCAAACAGAAACTCTGTAAGCATTAAGCGCTAACTCCCTATGCAATTTGTTGTTAAACTACTTTCTTCTTGGATACCTTTTGTTGTGCTGCTTCTAGGTATACAAGCACGTTAGAAACTCTGGTTTGTATTCTTTGTTAAGGAATAGACACTGTCAAGAAAGAAGTGGTGTAGACCTAGCTCAAGAGTCCAAGGATGGAGAATTGAATGTTGACTTAGATCTGCTGACCACCGATGGGCATTTGGCGCTGACCTTGTGATGTGTGCATGGGGGTGGATGGTGCTGCCCCTGTGGGTGGGTGAAGGGCCCTTCTCAAGAGGAAGGTGGCTGCACAGCCATCCAGAAAGCCAGAGGAAACAGGGATATGCTTTTGACAAGTGGCAGATAATTTTTAAAAAGATCAGATGTATGCGATTTCCTTTGTTAACTTCAGTATGGGTCCATCTGTTATTCTTGGAATTCACTTCTGTCAAAACAGTGCAGCTGTATTAAGCTGGGAAACTCTTAAATTCCTGTGCTTTTCTCACATTTTGCTATTTCATCCTGGAAACGCCCGTCTCTGAAATGGATATTAAACACCAGCCCGTGGAGTTGCTTAGAGTCAGAAGTCTATACTCTAGAGACTGAACATCACTGGGGCTTTGTCTTGCTATAAAGACCAAGTAGACTGCAGTTTGTCCAACTTCCTTGGTTTAGAGTGAAAAAATTGTTTGTAGGCCTGAAAGCCACGTGATTGACTATCTAGATCTCTTCCAGGAATCTGGTTTGGCATCTAGTGGCTCAAAGATGGAAAGTCAAATAATTTTCACTCTGGGAGTATAGGAAAAAAACAGTCTGATTGTCGGTGCACTAAGCTCCAGGCAAAAACATGTGCATATTTGTAAATCTGCATGTGCGGACACTTGCTTATTGTAACTTGGGAAGAGGTGGTCACTCTAGCCAACTGAGGGCTTGTCTTTCCCTTTCGAGAACTTGGGTCCTGCAGAGATGTGCCTGGCCTTCCCCACCTTCATTCAGGGATGAGTGCCTGGATGAAGACCTTTTCACAGAGGCCTTTTCAACCTCTCCATCCAAGAGGGCCACTACCTTGACATTGTTTCATGTGTAATTATTTGATTTTTTTTTTTTTTTTTTTTTTTCCCTGTGTCTCCTCACCAAGCTCTCTGAGAATGGACACATTGCTGTGTCCTTAGCTCCTAGAAGCAGAGCCTGGCCCGTGAAGGCACTTAAATGCTGAATGCGTGGTGAAGCTCCATTTGTAGTCAGCACGGAGCCAAGCAAGTTCTTAGAATGATGTGTACTCTGTTGAGACTGTTATCATATAACGTTTTAATAAAGAAATCACAAGTCTGAACGGACCACAAGGGACAGAAGAAAAAGCCTCCTGTCACAAGAGTCCTGTTGCGAGTTTCGCTGTGTTATTTCTATCCAAACCACCCTTAGGCCATAAGACCAGAGCAAAATAAAGAGCATTGAAGATAATTAAAGGGAATTTCTTTTTCAAAGGAATGATTTCACTTGATAGACTCCAAAAACATACAAACTGCACTTTCATTTTTCAAGGGGGAGTAGGTGGGTGTTGAGTTTGGTGCAGAATATTTTTCCAAAGTTTGGCATTTTGAAACCTGAGATGATAATTCTATATACTTCAACATCTACACTGAAACAGGAAGCAGTTTACCGTGACAAACCCGACAAGATCCACTGGTGTTCTGAGGAGCGTGGGCTGTGTCAGGTGTCGCCGACCTTAGCTTGCCAAGGGTGCACACCACTTCTGTCACCTGCCCTATTCCCAGCACCTCTGAAAAATTCACCGGTGAGACCTTAAGACTCCCCTGTCTCTGGGGCCTGTCTCCCTGCTCCTTTAAGTAAATCCAGCTTAAGTGGATTGGGAATCCAGTTTATTTCTGACCCTTGCTTTCAGGACAGGCTTTTGCCTTCCCACCAAGCCTTTGGACTGGTCAGCTGGGCCCCTCCCTGTCTGGCATCCCCCTGGGCGGGTGGATGGGAGGGAGGGGTTGGATCTCTGTTCACAGTATTTACTGGCCCCAGTGAGCCTCTAGCTGACCACACACACAGTGATTATGCAGGAGAGAACAGATGACTTCTGCCCTGGGTCATGACCTTCTGGGGCTTCCTGCCCTTGGTTGGGCCAACTTGTTGACTTTCTCCTTTGTGGATATGTCTCGACTTTGGCCTCCTCTTTCCTTCCTGGGTCCATTGAATGAGCCTCCTCTTTCCATCCCTTAGGCGTGCCTATTTATTTGGATCCCAGCCTGCCTTTGGCCTGCCTGTGCGTCCCATCTTCAGTCCACTGCTGGATTCCAGGCTCTGGGTAGCTCAGCCGACTTTTGCCTCTGGGAGCCTGTGGTATACCCAGCCTCTTCCTGCAACCCCCAGGAATCCTGGTCCTGCATTGCTAGTGTCCGGGCACAAAGAGAAGGGCTGATGTTTTGTTCCTTTGGACCCGTGGTTGCTTTCAGTTTTGTAGTTAGTTTAGCAAATCCAATTGCTCATACTTGAAGGTAAGCAGGAGACTACCTTGCATTCTCGATACCCGTGAATACTGAAAATAGTCAGTACATTAATGCTGGATACCAAGCTCAGACCAGGTGGTAACTTACTACTGGGGGAGGTGATGCCGAAAACTGATTAAATCAAGACTCAATTTTTCTTTCTTTTTTTTAAGGCTTTACTACTATACCTTTATTATAAGTGTCATTTTGTGAAAAATGTATGTGAAGACTTTGAAGACAAAAACAGTCCAGAAAATTATCTGTGGGAATCCGACGTGGCACCACTGAATGCTGTGTGCAATTTCAGTAGAAAATGCCGAGGCAATTTATTAGAACAGATTCAGGCAGTCGTTGGGTGTGACTGAGATTCAGCCCATTTCAGAAGTTCAGTTACAGGCCTGTTATTTGGAACCAGTTTTCTGGAAGACTCAGTGATATGCACCGGGAATTGGTTACCCAGTCTGTCTACAAAGACCTATTGGGGTCCCCGCACTGCAAGACTTGGGATGGTGGGAAAGTCTTGTCTTGCCTGATTCCAACTTTAGCTGTATGTTGAGTTCCACCCAGGCTGCCACTATGATGAGACTAGGGAACCACTCTCCCACGGTCACCTCCCTGGGAGCTGTGGGAAAGGGGGGCACCCCATTTCTAAGCTGTGTCTTCCTCACGAGGGTTGGCGTTTAGGATGGGTAAAGGGAAGAGAGTGCCGTTTGCTGGTGACATCTCTGTGCGAGGCACCATGTTGAAGCATATTCCTTCCGTTTGTCCTATTTAATCCTCAACTCCCCTAGGAAGGCGTGGTCAGCCGTACTTATTGACACAGAGATTGATCTTCTGTGAAATAGCATTTCCAAGAGCCCACACTTGGTCAGTGATGAGTTAGTAGAGGTGGGGTTTGGATCCAGATTTGATCGACTTTTCACTTGATCATGTTACTTCCTCCAGAGAAGTGTGAGGTAGGACAGGGTGAGGCCAGTGATGGGGGTCGTTGCCTGTTTACCTTCTCAGGCCCGGTGACTGCCCGTCCTGACTGTTTCCCTGAGTTCATTTCTCTTCCCTCTTCAGGCCCCTGGGATTGAGTGTCCTTGTCTCCTTTCTGGTCACGACCTTTGTGCTTTCTCTTGAAGTTACTCTTGAAGATCGGTGGGTTGCACGGGGGGTACCACCTTCCCAGTTTCCTCTTCCTTTGTGATGGCTTTTTGCTTTTATTATGTTTTACTGCTCCAGGGAAATAGATGGATCGGCGAAAATCCCCCTTTTTAAAATTTTAATGTTTCATCGTTTTGTGTTCACCATCTCGTTTCCATGCTGCTGCTTCTGCCGGGGTTAGTTCTCAACCCTGGCTGCACATGAAATTCACTGGGAAGCTTTTACCAAGAGCCTTGGCCCTGCCCCCAGACAATGAAATCAGAATCTCAGCTGGGACTCAGGCCCTGTGTGTTTTTAGAAAGCTTCCTGGGTACCACTTAATAAGCAGTCAAGTTCAGAACTATTTCGTAGACCGAATGAACATCCTATTGAAATAGTCCATTAAAAGTTGTTGAAAAAGCACAACTTTGGCACACTGGGCTTGGAAAACGCTCATGTTACCCATGATTTCTAGGCCTTCACTTTTCCTTACATAGCTTCTTTTCTGGACACTTAGATGGTTCTGTGGAACGTCTCCAATGCCCACAGTATCTTGGAGAACTCAGTTCCCTCTGTCCGTCCAGCTGTCCACTGGGGCCTTGTCTCCAAGGGACTCTGGAGTGCCCCCATCTCCCTCTTTCTCCAGGGAGTTGACCTGTTCTTGGTCTTTCCATCTCCACCTCTCCAGTCCCACCCTCTCTAGTTGGATACTCTGTTTGAGTGGGACATTTGGGTTCAAACGTCCCAAACGCTAGTGCGGTGTTGGTCCGTGTGTGATTCTCCGACTGGCTGCTTCATAATTAGTCATCAGGGCCCTCGTGAAAGATGCAGCTTCCTTGGTCCTCCTTCCCATCTGCCAAGTCCACGTCTCTGTGCAGGTGGTCCAGGGGGCTGTAGTTTAACAAGGTTCCCAGGTGATGCCTTTCATGGTGAAATTGGAGAACCACAGACTCAGCGTGTACTGTGACATGAGATAAATTCTCCCCGTCTCATTTGCTGTTTACTTCAAATTGTGCTGCCCCCTGCCCTGTGAGGCCCGGGGCTCTGGGGAGGACCTGTCCTTCCTGACGCTGTGACCCTGCAGACAGGTTCCGTTCTTTCCTTGTCCGCATCTTCCTCATGCCTGCAGTCCTGCCTCCTTTCCTTTCTGTGTCTGGAACAGAACCTGGTGTTTGGGCACCTCTCCTGGCTGTGAGGCACTGTGAAGGTTTCTCTAATTTGTACTGGGAGAAATCCCAGCGCTAAAGCAGTTTCCTGGAATCCCTCCACTGAGCTCCACGCACGGAGGCTGTCAGTGATGGTCTTTGTGTTCCAACAATTCAGTGAAGTTATATTGGTTTCTGAGGGAACCTTATCTGTTTCTACCTCAAGGCAAGAGGGAGGCGGTTGGGGTCTGAAGGAAGGATAAGGCCCTGGGGTGAAAGCAAGGCCTGGGGAGGGGGAGGGGCGGTGATGTAAAGGCAGAGGCAGTAAGGGGCCTGTTTCCTGCACCCCTCCAGCCCTGCACTCGCCCTGTGGCTTGGACAGCCCCACGTGGGCTGGATGAGATGCAGAGCCAAGGAGGGATGGGTGAGTGGCAAGCAGCTGCCCCACACTGGAGAGGACAGGGGCTTATTTCCAACCAGTGGGTGCCTGCCTTCTGCTAACTTCTGCCTAAGGAGTGTCTGTTACTCAGACCTGCAGCGAAAGCGTGACTGACTTCCAGCTTTTATTTCAGACTGATTGCGCTGCCTTTTTAAGGTAAGGATTCAAACTACACAGGCACGTGGGAGGCATGGTGCCCGGGGAGGGGGGCCCCGTGACCTTTCCAAGGTGATGGGTACATTCAGTATACTGCTCTGTGTGGGTCGTCAGGCTGTCTGTTTGTGCTGTGTGCAAATGAAACCTCGGTGTTTTTCTAAAAAGTAGCATCTAGCTTGTTTGAAGGCAGCTGTTTGTATTGAAGTTACATATGTCGTCAACACAGCATGACTGAACTCAGTAAAGCTGATGTAATTACTCCAGTGTTGAACTGAAGCAGCAGTGGCAAACCATGGCCTGTGCCCAATGCCTGTTTCCATACAGCTTACAAGCCAAGGATGGTTTTTCCGTTTTTAAATGTTTGGAGAAACATCAAAAGAATGATATTTTATGACACATGAAAATGATAAGAAAGTCAAATTTAAGGAAGTTTTATTGGACACAGCCATGCCCGTTCATTGGTTAATCTGAGACTGAGTTCAAGCTACAGTGGCACAGTCAGGAGCCAGAAAGCCTCAAGTTAACCATCTGGCCCTTTGCAGAAAATGTTTGCTAAACCTGATCTAAAGGATCATTTTCCCCAGTTACTTCTGATGTGATGTTTAGTGCTGCAGGGGCCCTCCCAGTGCTTCCCAGTCCTGGCTACACATCGGAGTCACTGGAGGGGTTACTAATTGGGATGCTTCGGCCCCTACACCCAGCCCAGTGGTACAGCCTCTCCGGAGGTGAGCCCGGGCCCCAGCGGTATGGCCTCTCCGGAGGTGAGCCCGGGCCCCAGCGGTACGGCCTCTCCGGAGGTGAGCCCGGGCCCCAGCGGTACGGCCTCTCCGGAGGTGAGCCTGGGCCCCAGCGGTACGGCCTCTCCGGAGGTGAGCCCAGGAATCTGTACTTGCTACCAGTGCAGCCAGCCACAGGATTCTGTGCTGTGAACCCCCAGCTAGTAGATGGATTCGTTGCAAAGCTCCATCATTTTGTTTTCCCTATGAGGGGAAATACCTCCCCCCAGAGGACAAAGATTGACAGTGGCAAAACCCATGTGTCCTGCTTCCAGGAACCCTACCTGTAGGGTAGTGGCCCTCAGAATGGAACAGGCATCAGAATCCCCTGGAGGGGCTTGTTAAACCACTGACTCCTGGGCCTCAACCCAGAGGTTCCGGTTCATCGAGTCTCAGGTGGGGCCTGACCATTTGCATTTCTACAAGCTCCCAGGTGCTACTGATGCTGCTTAGTGTGGTATGCACACTCTGAGGACCAGCGTGTAGGGCTTGGCAGGCTGTACGTGGGGGGTTTCCTTTAAAATCCATGTTCTAAATACAAGCATCTTATACACAGTCTTCCCCCCAAAGCATGTTCTGGAGAAACACAGACGGTCGCAGTCCAAGTACCTTTTTTCGACTGCTGCAGCCATAAAGGACTCATTCTTGAAGTGTCCCGTCAGCAACTGTCTGGTGATCTTAGTTTTAAATACTAACACCTGTCAGTGGTTTAATCTGTAATTGTATTTTTTTCTGTGTCAGTGGAGAGCCACGCCCAGGCACAGCAAAAATAAGAAAAGCCTGTGTTTTGTGTTAGTTACGTCTCATCACATATCTAAGGAAGGTTGACTCACGGAAATATTTCCAAGGATGAAGTGATGGTGCTTACACACTTCCGGAGGTTGCTGTGTAAAGGTGGACACTTAATGCTTATTTTTAATACTGAAGAGTAGTTAAATTGTTAACTTAGTGTTTGCCATGCTAGGCAATCATGTCGCCCTCATTTTCTAAGTGAGGTGTCAAAGCTGGAGAAGGAAGGAGAGCAATTTTCATGTTTAGGAGCTGCTGTTAGAACTCCCAAGCTCTTGATTATTCTTAGGTTTAATATACTGTTTTCTCCCATTGCCTGTGCCATCCTGGACTGACATTGGACTGGTAACCAGAGAGGGGGCCAGGACTAGGGTAAGGAGAGTGGGGTACGGAGGGTACAGATGTAGAGAAGCACCACGCAGGGTCATTGCAGGCGCTGAAGCTGATTTGCACGAGCCCCAGGATTGGTGCATCCTTGAATTGTACATGCCAGGCACCTGCCTCACCCTAGTCCCAGCCCTGATCAGAACCTAGGAGTTTAAGCAAGGCTCCCTAAGAAAGAGGCCCATCTGTAGAATCAAATGCCCTTCTTCCCCTCCCTTTGCTTAAATGATTCATTGATACTTTTAAAATATTCTGAGAAAAGACTCATTTTGAACGGTCCTTTCTTTGATATTTGTTTGCAGACATCTGCGTCCGTACATCTTCGTGAACTGGTTTAAGGTTAAATTACTGCAATACGGACTGCTGTGTGGACTATGATGGTTTTGATCATTCACGTGAATTTTTGAGGGAAAAAATGTCCCCAAAGGGTTTCCTAGATGAAGCCTTTATAGCAGACTTGTGCAGTCTCCCATAAAATTCTAACATTACATTTGTAAATTCAGCACATGGCCTGTATTAGAAGTTCCACATGCAGTGGCTTCATTTCAGAGGTTTGAGTCTGTCATTAATCTAGCTGCTCTTTGGGTGTTCCAAATGGCTCTTGTAATAATTTTGAAATAATTAATAGTATTTCTAAATCTTCCAGTGAGGGTAAGCGAGTAGCTAGCCCTTGAGAACTGAGCAAGTATTTTTGTCTTCTGGAGCGATCCTCTGTTCTGAAATGCATCCATCTTCCTGCCCTGTCAGAGTTCACAGTGGGCTTGCTCTAAGCATCTGCTTTTGCTCTTGCAAAGGGAGATGATGACATGTTTACTGGGTGATGCCGAGAACCCCTCTCTCCTGTGACAATGGGCTAGAGCATATGCTGTCCCCAGTTTCAGGAAGCTTTTGTTAACAGAGGACTCAAAACAGATCAGGCCACCGGGGAATGTTGCCAGCATGCCTTTGTGGAGGGTAAATCCTGTCCGAATAACCTAATTTCCTTTTCTGAGCAGCAGTAAACCAGGGAGATGAAAATTGCAGATTTTTCAACCTTAGCGATTATTTTTTTCTGATTTAAAAACATCCAAAATTTAAAGATTGTTTATTTCAAACATTCAAGGAACTTTATTTTTTTTCCCCCTTCACCAAAGGACCTTAACTTGGCTTAGAAAATAGTACCATGGGTCTCATAAACATTCACTAGAGACAGCACTAGAGAGAGTAGGTGTCAGCACCCCAATCCCCATACTTCTTTTGGATGCCTCTCATTTGGGACACTCTCTGAAATGATAAGATGATGTAAATACCATAGAGAAAGTAATTTCTGCCTTTTGAGGAAAGTCATACTCAGAGATATCCATTATTGGCTCATTGCTGTCTTTGATGGAGATTTTAAAACAGTTCGCAGATGTTACTTTAGCTACAAGAGCAAAAGAGGCTGTAGTCACATTTTAGCACCTAGACTATGATTAGTTAATAACTTTCAGAAGTTTGAGCTGTGGTCTGAAATGCAAAGAATAGACTTTTTTTCTTTTAACAGCTGAATAGGGATAATTCACATCCCATACAATTCACTCACTTAGAGTATACAATTCAGTGCCTTTTATTATATTTATAGAGTTGTTTAACCAACACCACAAACAATTTTGGAACATTTTTATTACCCAGAAAAGAAACCCTGCACCCCTTAGCTGTCGCCCCTAAACCTTCCCACCCCACGTTACCCCCCCACCCAACCCCCTGGCCCTAAGCAACTACAACTACTCTGTCTCTATTATCTGCCTATTCTATACATTTCATTTCAGTGGAATCATGCAATCTTTTATGGCTGGCGTCTTGCACTTAGCGTAATGTTTTCAAGGTTCATGTATGTCATAGCAAATACTTCATTCCTTTTTACTGCTGAATAATATTCCGTGGTATATGGTTATGCCACATTTTATTTAAAAGGAATAGTTTTTTAAAGCTAACTAGAAAAGAAAAATATAAAAGAAAAAGAATGGCTAGCCATATATAGCCACTTTTTGTAGGGTTCATAATGGGTCACATATGAATATTTCTGAAGGTGATATTTTGATGTGTAAGCCCGAAGTCAGAATAATTGTTCAGAGCAGTGAGATAAAAAGGAGAAGTGTTTAAAAAAAAAGTTTAGATGTTGGTACTATTACTACTTATCGTCTCATATGTGAAAATGGGCACCTCTTTTTCCCCATAGTTGGGAGAAGATGGAAAGATGATTAAAGCTTAGAGAACAGGATTCAGAGAAACAGCCCGGGAAGTGGGTTGTTTAACCCGGAGGAGGCTGGGATCCTTAGGTAGTGTGGACCAGCTTTTCTCTCTCCCTGGCAAGAACGGACCTCAGTTTGGAAGGGAGGACTGATGGCACAGGGACGGACATCCTGAAACTGAGGACCTCAAGGACAGGACGGTCTGCTCCGCAGAAGGTGGCTCACTTAGCCTTTGAGAAAAAAGTGTTGGCCTCTTGTCTGTTTGGAAAAATAGTAATGCCATAGGTCTTGGACCTCGGATTGCCAGGGGTCATTTCCTCCTGCCTCTACCGTCCAAGCAGGTGAGAGATTGTCATGACTGTTTCCTTGTACAGGTGAGACGGTGTCATCATCCTGACCTCAGAGGGGTGGACAGCGGTCACTGCAGGTTGCTCAACATTCAACAGCATCGTCCAAGTGTAGCAGTTTTTCAAGAGAGAAGATGTAACTTTAAGAAATGACTTAGGGATTCCCTGGTGGCGCAGTGATTCAGAGTCCGCCTGCCGATGCAGGGGACGCGGGTTCGTGCCCCGGTCCAGGAAGATCCCACATGCTGCGGAGCGGCTGGGCCCGTGAGCCGTGGCTGCTGAGCCTGCGCATCCGGAGCCTGTGCTCCGCAGCGGGAGAGGCCACAACAGTGAGAGGCCCGCGTACCGCAAAAAAAAAAAAAAAAAAAAAAAAGAAATGACTTAAATAGTGAATCATTTATAATGAGTTTTTGAGATTCCCTTTAAGTGGCATCTCCAGTCATCCCCATTTCATTTCGAGTTCTCCCCTCACTGGTCCCCATGGGTACCATTGTTGTTCTTCAGCTCCTCAGTGGTTGCCTGGCAAAGGCTTTGGAGGAATTCCTGGAAGAAATTCCTAGGGGGCTTACACAGGTCATTTTAACCCAAGCATTTATTGGGTGTCTGCTGAACACGGGAAACTGGGGGAAGGAAAGGACTTAGGGGATCCTCTTGTTTTGGCTGTCATTTTCCGTGTGAGTAGACTTGGCCCAGAGTGCTTTGGATCAAGGTCACCTGAGAGGGAAACAGAAAGCACTGGCAGCAAAGAGGGCCTCTCAGATGTGGTCCAGGCCTCACTTGGTTCTGCGGGCCTGTCTGCTGCTTGAGGGTGGTGAGGCCTGGAGAGCAACAGAACCTGAGGGGTGATGCTAACCGTTCAGTAGTTGGCCAGCTGGAATCACAACAGGGATTCACAGACCATTAAGAAATTCGATTAGTGTCTGAAAGCCAGAGGCGAAAAAGTGATTTGATTTTTTTTGATACCTGCTGCCCAGTAATGCCTTCTGAATGAATGTATTTAGGATAAACCTGAAAATCAGACCCTAACGAATGAGTTAATTTACATATGCGTGGAGTGAAGGACGGTTTCTGTACATCCATGATTAAGCCAGTGTGCATAGTCATTTGTGGACAGCCGTAAATAAATATCACGTGTGACCTAGAATCTGTATTTTTTGTTACCTGGTGACTTTTAAAATCTATACCCTCAACTGTATTGCCCTTTTAATATGCCTAAAGTTATATGTAGACTTCGTTTATTTTCCTTTTTTTAAATTGAAATATAGTTGATTTACAGTGTCATGTTAGTTTCAGGTGTACAGCTATGTGATTCAGTTATACATATGTGTGTATGTATACGTTCTTTTTCAGATTCTTTTCCCTTACAGCTTATTACAAAATATTGAGTATAGTTCCCTGTGCTATGTAGTAGGTCCTTGCTGATTCTCTATTTTTTTTATAAATTTATTTATTTTATTTATTTATTTTTGGCTGCGTTGGGTCTTCGTTGCTGTGCGTGGGCTTTCTCTAGCTGCAGAGAGCAGGGGCTACTCTTCGTTGCGGTGCACGGGCTTCTCATTGCGGTGGCTTCTCTTGTTCCAGAGCACAGACTCTAGGCACGCGGGCTTCAGTAGTTGTGGCTCGTGGGCTGTAGAGCACAGACTCAGTAGTTGTGGTGCACGGGCTTAGTTGCTCCGCGACATGTGCAATCTTCCTGGACCAGGGCTTGAACCCGTGTCCCCTGCATTGGCAGGCGGATTCTTAACGACTGCACCACCGGGGAAGCCCCTGACTCTCTATTTTATATATAGTAGTGTGTATATGTTAATCCCAACCTTCTAGTTTTTCCCTACCCCGACTTCTCCCTTTGGTAACCATAAGTTTGTTTTCTATGTCTGTGGGTTATGTAGACTTTATAGAGCTTGTTCAGTGCATCTATATGCGTGTCTCTGTCCATCCATCCATTCTAACCAACAATTAGCAAATCTTTTCTATTTCCACAACCAAATTAACCAGTAATATCATGTTTATATATTAATTGATACATCTAATTTTTTCCCTAAGTTCACATTATTTGGTGTGACCTTCCCAGAGGACCCAATTCAGCAAATAGAAGAAAAATCATGATCACAGGTTGCAAATCTGAACAGTCTCTAAAGGTCACTCTCTCACATTATTACTGTGAGCACTAAATAATGTGTGGCAGTGTTCCGTAAGATTGATATTTATATAATTCTCTACAGTTTGAATCCTAACTCAATTTGATCCTAACAACCATGTGACCCAAATTTCTAATTTTTAAAGTATCATTCATAAAGATATGTTTGTTGTCACTTCTCTGTTACGTAGACAGAAGCAATTTCGGGGCTTGTCAGTTCCTGGGACCTGAGTTTCCAATACAGAAAGAAGCTAGGCGACTGGAGGTGAGATTCCTAAGGGGCCACCGCCTCTGGGTTTAAGTATATAACTTTTTCTTAAAAAATATGAAGTCATACGGGGAAACAGAAAATCGCCGGGACATAATGACTACTTTTTTATCCTCTCCCTGAAAGACTTCAAGTTCAGAAATGTAAAATTGACCCCAGGGTAGAGATAAAGTTTTTATGCTGTCTACGGTTTAGTGAAAAGCCATTTTTACACGGCAGGAAAAACCCAGGGTGAATTATTTACCACCTCACTTCCTCCCAGCAGCTTTTAGAGTGCTTGCTAGAAGGTGTCAGAGTTGCTATTAGGTTGAGCTTACCGATATGGGGCCTTTTCCTCATCTTTCTCCCTGCCAATGTCCATTCCCGTTCTTAGGCTCTTTAACTGAGAATTTATTTTATTTTGCTTTCTAAAATTCTTTAAAAGCAAAAAAACCCCAAAAAACTTAAGCAGCTGGGGGTTGGAGTGTCAGATTTAATACTTCAAGCCAGTACAAATAAGAAATAGCAGAATGAATTCACGACGCTCTTTGATAAAAACATCTTTCCTACAATTGCTGGGCTAGGCAGAACGGACTCATGCAGAAGGGATATCAGCAGAGAACAATTTTTTACTTGCCTAAAAGCATTTCTCTTTGTCTTATAGAAATTCCGGGTCTAAAATTGCCGTTAGGATCCGACTTGCTGAATAAATAGTTTAAATGTCAGTCTTCTCGGTTACTCTGTATAAAGAGAGTCTGAGCCATCTGGGCTTCTTGTGCTTTTATTATGCTGGCTGTAAAGACAGAGCAAAATGGCTTTTTGTTTTTAGGTTAAGGCAGATGTACACAGCCTGCCATCTTGATTTCTTTTGTATGGGTTGGCATATATTTTAGACGCTTTGGAATGTTGGAAAGATTTCAGACCAAGTTGGGGAAGAAAAAAAATATTTTTTTTTTTTTCCCATGACCAAGTTTGCTAGTTCAAATATTTTGTGAACAAGTGTCTTCTGAAGTAGGTACATTTATTTAACACCACTGGATGTTTCTCTAAATTTGCTGTTCATCTGTTTTTTTTTTTTTGCCAGATGTTTAACTTATGTCTGAAACATGCAACCAGGATTTGGTTTCAGTGTAGACAAGAAAAGGAAGCCAGAACCTGAAATACTTTGGTCTTGTATCAATGTGCCGTGGGATAACGTTTTCCCTCCCAACCACAAACCCTGCAACAGTCTCTAAATGTAGCCTCAAAATTCAGCCTTTTTTCTTTACGGACTTGTGCTTTTATAGGGGTGTGCTTTTTTCTGGTGGCATAGAAAAAGACACTCTTTAATGATACAAATTTAGTTGTAACTGACTTTTCTATGAATGTTTTTCTTAAGACTAGTCTTAAACTTAGAAGCTGTCTTTTGAATTTATTTTAGTTACCCGTGGAAAAGCCATTGTGTTTAAAAAAAAATAGGTGGGGCAGCGGATTGTATCTCTACTGTTGTCCAGCAGCAGATAAGGTTGTAGCAATCAGTAAAGGCACATAATGTGAAGATTATGGCCTGAAGCTATTTTTCAGTTATCAGAATGGAAGGAGAAAACTGCTTTAGAGGTAATGCAAAGACTTTAAGGACTGCAAATAGTTGCTATTTTAACCTTCCTGAGTAATAATCATATTTCTAAATGTAGTTGGAAAACCTCATATGCCTCTAAGATATGCTGATGGCCTAGGCACAACTGAAGAAGAGCCATGGTCTCTACCCTCGAGGACTTACACCTATTTACCTAGTTGCCAAGGTAACTGTGACCGGTACTGTTGGTGATGATGCTGATGTAGACTGGCCTCTTGGGTTGTCTGGAGGAGAGACTGGTCCTTATGTACATAGCTGGTAGGTATCAACTCCTATCAGCAGTATTAGCTACTAGTGTTTCCCAAAGACTTAACTAGGGAACACCAGTCATAAATGATATTGGGAGAAGCAGGTGGGTGGGGGGAGGTTAAAGGTTTGGAAAGGTGACATTATTTTTCAGAAATGAACAGCATGCATTTAATTTTAATTTCTGTAGTAAAGAAATTAAGTGCAGAAAGAAATAAAGACATTAAGAAAGTGTTTCATTCTTTTTTTTTTAATAAATTAATTTTATTTATTTTTTGGCTGCATTGGGCCTTTGTTGCTGTGCGCGAGCTTTCTCTAGTTGAGGCGAGCGGGGGCTGCTCTTTGTTGCGGTGCGTGGGCTTCTCGTTGCGGTGGCTTCTCTTGTTGCGGAGCACGGGCTCTAGGCGCGCAGGCTCAGTAGTTGTGGCTCGCGGGCTCTAGAGCGCAGGCTCATAGTTGTGGCGCACGGGCTTAGTAGCTCCGCGGCATGTGGGATCTTCCTGGACCAGGGCTCGAACTCGTGTCCCCTGCACTGGCAGGTGGATTCTTAACCACTGCGTCACCAGGGAAGCCCCATGAAGAGGTGTATTTTAGATTGACTACAAACTTGGTGACAAAGAGCAGAGTTGCAGCTATGACTCTGCCACCAACTGAATGACTTTGGACAGTTAGTAAAATCGTAACACTTAACCTTTCAGGGTTGGTTTGAGGAATAGAGAGGGAGCGTGCGAGTGTTAGGGATGTGCTGACATCATATGTACTTAGTACCTGTCACGTATTAATGAAGCATCACTACAAAGGCAACCCTACACGGTGAAGATAATCTTCCCCACCTTTTAATACCACTGGCTAATTATAAACCTCTTTGTGGCCACCCAACTTCTTGTCATCCTGTTTTAGCTACTTTTGACAGCAAAGAACCAGGATAATACAGGCATGAGAAGATGATCAGTGAAACCTGTGCTCTTTTGTGATGATCAAAATCTGGGAGGGTTACTTTTTATGATAATGGACTCTCTGGAGCCAGGTGTTAGCCTTTATGGTGAGGTGTGGGAGGGAAGGAAGAAAAGAGACTTGACAGGTCCATCCAGAACATTTTGTCTCACACCCAGAAATGACCATCATCCTTCCATGATTTCAAGGTGGTTTTCAGAGTTGCAAAAAACTTGGTGTGTAGGAAGCTTCATCCAAATCCGGTTGAATCTTATGACACCTCAACTAATGTTATAATTAGTCCTCTAAAAGCCTGACTTTCTGTTTGGCCTCATTTTACTTGGAAAACAAAATCCATATACGACCCACGAAGACTTTGCTATGATTGGTCTGCGTTCTATGTTTCCCAGTGGCCAGATCCAGTAGCTTAGTGGTTCTCAGGCCTTTGGAGTCCTGCATCCAGATATTCTAGGAGACCAGCAAAGAGTTATCCCATCTTTTATATTGTCAGGTAAGGGCACTTAATAACTCTTCGCCCATCATTTTAATTTTGAAAGACAATTTTAACACACCGAAAGCAGGAAGGACAAAATTTCAGGCTAAAAGACAGCAGCTTTTTAAATGGAAGAAATTAAGCTTTATGAAAAACTCATTCCGTTGTCTTATATATCTCACTTGGCTGTTGAAAATTAGCAGCCTCAGTTAAGCGTTTGACATTCCCCACTACAATTAATTCAACAATAGGGGCCTTTCACCTACTGGGAGGAGCTGTACTCCCAACTCCAGGTTTGTAATTTCTGGGCTTTGTCTCAGTGAGAGGTTTAGTGTTGTAGCAGGCACTTTAAATCATTCCCATCCCTTTTGCTTAAAGATGAGGTTTTTGATCATTTTAACATACCTAGTTAAGTCTTCAGTTCTAAGTTTTGTAGGATAATTAATTCAAAGAAGGAAATATATATATATATATATATATATATATATATATGGTCCTCTGTTTTGGATGAAAACTTACTGGAGAATTTACAAATTTTACAGTCTATGTGAGGAGGGGTCTGCCCCCAATTTCTTAACTGTGGTTTCTGCGAAACTTTCAGAGTTGTGCAGACCTTGATTTAAGAACCATTGATTGAGAATAATGTAGTCAGTATAACACGTGTTCTTAATGTCGTTATAACTTTCACCTGATTTCACAGTTGGGTTGACATTAGTTTTAAGGACAAAAACTAATACACAAGGTGAAACAGAATTAATGATTGAGTGTGGATTAGGTTCTAGGATCCTGTTTATACCGGTTTTGTGTTCTAATAACGCTGTAAGACCACGCATCCTTTTCTTTTCAAAAAAACAACTCGACATTTAGTTCTGGTAGATTAATTTAACCAGCAGAAAGATAAACTGAGTAAATTTTCTTGTTTCATTTTTTAATATTCTGCATTTCATATCATAATTACTTTCATAACTACACATTTGCCTGTTTTGATTGGCTCTTTTTTTTGTAGCACAATTAGACAGAGTTGTTGGAAAAGATGTGTGGATAAGTCTTGGAGTCATTGGATATAATCTTTATTTTCAGGAATCATTTTCTGTTCACTTACATTTTCTGTTCACTTACTCTGAGCACTTACTGTTCACTAAGGTGCTCTGAGACTGGAGAAACAAAACTATGACATTTAAAGATCTGTGTTAATATGTGATGGGGATCTGATAGGAATGAAATGTGTGTTTCTTCAATTTATGTAAAATACTCAGGGCCCAATTGACCAACCCTGAATCAGATAAAGAATTATTCAAATGAAAAAAGTGGATAAAAGTTGCTGGGAAGAAAATGGTTTTCTGGTAATATGATACGAATGAGTCATTTTAAGGATTCAGGGGGAAACCTAGGTGGAAACATGGAACACAGTGGTTTTTTCTTTGAGGGGAGGAGGGAACAGAAAAGTGAGTGGATTGTGATTTGTGACTAGTTTAGTAGCTGATTCATCGAGTGACTTAGGACAACGCACTTTTTCCCTGTTGTGTGTGAGGCTTTTTGTTTGTTGGGATAAATTACAATGAAGTAATATGGGTTATTTGAAGCTCTTATGTAACCAGGTAATTATTATTTACTGGTGTCCTCACTTAACCTTCCTAGCTTAACTTGTTCAAACAAGTTTTGATGCTTTAAATGAACCTCAGAAGACCTAGAAGCTTTTTGGTTAAGTGTTTAACTTCCTATTTCCCGTGACCATTTCACTCCTTTAAAAGAAGAAAATCTGTAATTTTACCCACCACTACGTACTTGATGTGCCAAGTCCAAGTACTTTGCATGGACGTTTTTAAAATACTGTTTCTTTTAAACTTGGTTTTTAGCAATGGGCAGGCGACAGTGACTTTTAATATTATTTAGAAAGTTAGATAAAGGAGTTCTAGGACCTTAGGGAAACAAACGAAACAACATATTTTGAAACAGGAAATTATAACATGCACTGAGGGTACACGAGCCTTACTTGTTTCATAGTCTGACATATTCTGATAGGTGGACCTTCGGCTACCAGCCCTGCCCGTCACATACTAACTGCGTGACTTTAGCCAAGTTAATTGGGATCTCTGGGTCTCAGTTTTCTCATTTATAAAATTGGGGGTAGAATAGCACCTTCCCAGAGGACTGACTGCCAGACAGAATATAAGTACCTGCCTGGTCATCTAGTTAAGAATTGCTGTAATTGTATATGCACGTGTGTATGTGTATTCATGCATATACGTGTGTATAGATGTGCACACACAGGTTGTGGAAATGTTGGGGCTAGGTCATTGCCTTAGAAATTTAAAAGGGGAGGGTGGAGTGGGGAGCACGCTTTAAGCTGGAGCACGGGGGAGGTTTTGTGATGTGTGGAGGTGGGTGCTGCCCTGGGCCAGCTGTGTGTGGTTTCAGCCCGCTGCCGGGACTGGAGGCACTGGCCTCATAAATGAGTAGCCGTGGGCTCAGGGTACAAGGGGGACAGGAGGAAGCGGGACAGCGGAACCAGAGTCCACAGCAGGATTTCCAAAGAAACAAGCCTTTGACAGTGCAGGGCTGAGCCGACGGGAGCAGTCAGGATCATCTATTGGCAGCAGTGATGCCTAAGCTCCCAGGTCCTTTCGACCTGTGCGTGGTAGCCACCTGTCTGATGCTCACACAGCCCTATAACAGAGGAGGGGGTGTTTTTACCGACTTTGGACAGATTAGGAAGGTAATGGATTGACTCACGTCAGGTCATATCACCGAAGTGACCGGATCCCTGTGAGGAGGTGATTTCCCTGGTGGAGTTCCTCTCCCTCTGCCTGGAGCCCCTGCACCTTTTAAAGGCACTTTCAGGATAATTTTCCCCACCTGCCCCTTCCCGTGACTGGCTCTCGGCACCCTTTCTCATCCGTCTTTTATCTCCTCGGCTTCCTGCATGGGGCCAGGCATGGAGGCAATGCACTTTGAACAAAAGAGCTTTTTGCGAAAGGCAGGTGAGCAGACGCCTTAGACCCCCGTCTCAGTCAACACATGGCATCAGAAACGACGCTTATGGGGTGTCCCTGGTGGCACAGTGGTTAAGAATCCACCTGCCAATGCAGGGGACACAGGTTCGAGCCCTGGTCCAGAAGATCCCACGTGCCGTGGAGCAACTAAGCCCATGCAGCACAACTACTGAGCCCACGAGCCACAACTACTGAAGCCTGCATGCCTAGAGCCCGTGCTCCGCAGCAAGAGAAGCCACCGCAATGAGAAGCCCGTGCACCGCAACGAAGAGTAGCCCCTGCTCGCCGCAACTAGAGAAAGCCCGTGTGCAGCAACGAAGACCCAATGCAGCCAAAAATAAATAAATAAAATAAATTTTAAAAAAAGAAAAAGAAATGACACTTATTTACACTTTGACAGGTGTGGGGACACATTTTCGAAAGGGTACAGATACTTGTGAAGGATTTTCTGTAAGACGCTGTTTTCTAAGGGCTTACTTTATACTGTGAAACCAAGAATGTACTGGCCACCTGATCTTCTGTTTATCACGTAGTAATACTGCTACATAGCAATCCGCCAAAAGATTAGTCTCATGGCTTCTCTGATTCAGTCTGCTTTGTCTAGTTATCAGATACTGTGCTCATCTCAGCAGGAAACATTACGGCTGAGCCTGGGTGTGAACTAATATGTACTGGACCAGTGAAAAACCTCCAAGCCCGAGCCCGCCGGACTCTGGAATAATGAGGCCAGGACAAAGAGATCATGGGCTTTAATTATTAGACACACTTATGAAAAGCTTATTAATGAAAAATAGTTTGTGCGAAGAGTTGGCATAGGATTCAGCTCCCATTGTTAAAAGTTCAAATAGAGCGTGGCTTTGTTGGAGAGTCTGAATTAATGATTAAGTGTCTCAGACCACAAAGCCTCCTCCGTTTCAATGGTCTGTGGAGCTGGTGAATTGTAACTGTCCTTTCTATCTTGGAGAAATCTGAAAAATTAAAATATTTTCCCATGGAAATGAACCTTCAGCTCTGCTATTTCATGCTTACTCACACAGCCCTCAGTGTCAGTAGAAGGAAGGACATTTTAAGCCACTTTTCTAAAATCTGGAAAATCTGTCTTGACTGTTGAGTTTTAACTCGCTTAACAGAACTGTTCACGTTGCTAATAATTTGTTCCTACCTTTTGCACAGAAATATTGTCTCCATTTTAATAGGCTTAGCTCAACCCACAAAATAATTACCCATAATAATTCTCCTAACACACAATGAAAAGACCTTAACAACTTTAAAACTGAATTCATTTGAAAACTTGCATTGTTTCTTAATAATATTTTTTTTGCGGGGGGGAGGGGCTGTTTTTAGGGATATGTAAGCACCTTCTAAACATTTTTAAATCACCTCTTTTATTTTTTAAACAAAGATAGCTCTCCCTATGTTGAAACTCTTTCCCCCCCCACCCCCACCCCGTATATTGGTTTTAAGTTTATTTGTAGCAGCCAGATCTTTAAAATAAGGGCTTAGAGCCTATTTTTTGTTGTACCATATTGGCAACTTATAACACCTCCTCTGAAGACATGTAAACACTATACATTTGATGTAGTTTACAGTGTGTCAGGAGCAGCTCTGTCCCTGGAGCGGTAAGTACTAGACCACAGCCTTTTTCACAAGGGCTTCTGTGAACAGAAGCAAATGTTGCCAGTGAAACGTAAAGCAAAGGGTCTCTTAGGGCAGGTGCGCTTGCTTAGGCTCTTCTGTTTTAATTTTTCTTTTTAATCACTGGGCCACAGCCTGTCAGTAGGAATCCTGCCCAGAGATCGCCAGAGCTTGCTAGATTGTTCACCCCAGGTCCTTCTCATCTCCTTCATGCATGCACACGTCTGCCCATCTTTTACCTGGCCACCCGGGCTCCTACCTTCTTCCTTCCTTTCCCACTACACTTGGAATTAAAGTACACAGATCACCTCTTGTGACTGTAATGAAGTGGGTTGCCAAAGTGAAGGGCATGGGGGACCAGAGACATGAACCTTGGTCTTACAGGTAATGTTGAACGTGGGGGGTTGTTTGTTTATGTATTTATTTTTTACTACGTAGGTGCTGAATTGCTACCAGCATCTCTGAAATCTTCCTCCTCACATTTAAAAACAAATAAAATTATTTATTTATTCTTGGCTGCATTGGGTCTTTGTTGCTGAGCGCGGGCTTCCTCTTGTTGCAGCAAGCGGAGGCTCAGTAGTTGTGGCTCACAGGCCCTAGAGTGCGTGGGCTTCAGTAGTTGTGGCACGTGGGCTCAGTAGTTGTGGCGCACGGGCTTAGTTACTCCGCGGCACGTGGGATCTTTCCGGAGCAGGGCTCGAACCTGTGTCCCCTCTATTAGCAGGTGGATTCTTAACTACTGTGCCACTAGGGAAGTCCCCTCCTCACTTTTTTATTTCCCTGAAGTGTCCTCCTAAATCACCCAAGCATGTAAATCCTGAAACCCTTCTTCTTCCCTAATATTCAGCTGGTTAATATCCTATAGATTCTGTCCTGCTGACAGTGCCCTGTCTGTTCATGGTGACTGTTTCATGGGCCCTTTTCCTGGGTTCTCTCTCCCCACCCAGTCACCTGGGGGTGCCTCAGTAGAACATCAGTAATAATGATGTTCAGCACGTGTGGACCATGGCTGGGTGCTGCACCAAGCTCTTTTTAACTGTTATTTCAGTGTCCCAGGAGCCTTCTGGTCCAGGGATCTCCAGGGTCGCGTCAGACACGTGGCATGAGCTTTCAGACTGTGCTCCAGGGTCGAGGAGAGACCGTGGTCTCAGGTGCTCTTCAGTGGTTCTCACTTGTCACCCGTGTGGTTCTCTTCGTAAGCCGATTGCAGAAGCCTCCACTGCAAACCTCTACCCAGGCAGACTGTCTGGGGCAGGAGCCAGGTGTACCTGTATCCACCACATACACCTGTATATGCCCCATGTGGCCACAGTGAAGATGCCCATGCTTTATGGAGCTTGAGTGTCTTCCTGACGGGGGCGTTATGGCATTTGGAAGTGTGTGGAGTTCTGTCCTGTTAGCACTGAAACCGAGGCCAGAGGCATTTAGGGGCCGGGGCCTGGGGGACCCAGAATGTGAACAGCAAAGGGCTCTCCTGTCTGAATGGTGGACAGACACTTTACCTTGGATGAGGTGTGCATGGCAAGGCCCCTTGTTAGTGTTGCAGTGCTCTTACATGAGCAGGTGTAAAACCAGAGAGGGACGGGTTGGTGGCAAGATGATGATGTGCCTGGAGAACAGCTGGCAGGGAACAGGGGGTGGGAAGGAGCAGGGCGCACCCAGGGACAGTGGCCAGGCCAGTCCGGTGTGAGGGGAACGTGGGCGTCCTCAGCCTGTTCCTTCCTGGCTCCGTCCCTTCCCTCCTCTGCTCTCTTCCTGGCCCTGCTCCTCCAGACTGCCTGGGGCTCAGCTGCACTGCTCCGTGCTCAGCTCTGAGCCTCTGATTTTTATGGGTTGGGTCCACTTGTCGTGCTCGGGCTGACCTTCCTCGTTCCGGGACTGCTGGTTTTACCGAGTTCCAGCCCTTGGTTCCCATTTGGTGCTGGTGGTCAGCATGGTGTCAGAGGGGCTCCAGCTGGTGAGTTTCAGCGTTTGAGGGGGGCTCGGTGTGCCCACGAGGGAAGGGCATCGGTGTATATGGAGTGTCTGCATGTGTCACCGTCGGGGCCAAGTGCTTAACTCAAGTATTTTTTTTTACTTTTTTATTTTTATCTTTATTTTTTAAAATATATAGCTCTATGCTCTTTATGCTTTAAAACACCTCTGTGTGTGATGTATATGCATAGAAAAAATATCAGGAAAGAGAAAGCTTTCATATTTTATTTTCTTAACTTTTTTGGAAATAATTTCAATCTTAAAGAAAGTTGCAAGAATAACAATAGTACAACGAACACCCACATATCCTTTACATAGCTTCACACGTTAGCATTTTACTCTATTTGCTTTACTGTTTGCTGTTTCTCTTCCATATACATCTAGATCTTCATGTATTCACACAGACACACACAAATGATATATATACATAACATTTTTCTGAACAATTCAAGAGTAAGTTACTTGCATAAAGCCCTTCACCCCCAAATATTTCAGTGAGGATTTCCTCTAAATAATAATATTCTCTTACATTTACACAGTAGTGTTTTCAACTTTAGGAAATTTAATATACAATATTTTTATCCAAACAAACAGCCATAAGCAAATTTTTTAGTTGACCTGATAATTTCCTAGGTAGCATTAATTCTTTTTTTTTTTGAATTCTATTTAATTATTTTTTTATACAGCAGGTTCTTATTAGTTATCCATTTTATACATATTGGTGTATATATGTCAATCCCAATCTCCTAATTCATCTCACCACCACCCTCCCCCTGCTTTCCCCCCTTGGTGTCCATACGTTTGTTCTCTACATCTGTGTCTCAATTTCTGCCCTGCAAACTGTTCATCTGTACCCTTTTTCTATATTCCACATATATATGTTAATATACGATATTTGTTTTTCTCTTTCTGACTGACTTCACTCTGTATGACAGTCTCTAGATCCATCCAGGTCTCTACAAATGACCCAGTTTTGTTCCTTTTTATGGCTGAGTAATATTCCATTGTATGTATGTACCACATCTTCTTTATCCATTCGTCTGTTGATGGACATTTAGGTTGCTTCCATGACCTGGCTATTGTAAATTGTGCTGCAATGAACATTGGGGTGCATGTGTCTTTTTGAATTATGGTTTTCTCAGGCTATATGCCCAGTAGTGGGATTGCTGGGTCGTATGATGGTTCTGTTTTTACCTTTTTAAGGAACCTCCACACTGTTTTCCATAGTGGCTGTATCAATTTATATTCCCACCAACAGTGCAGGAGGGTTCCCTTTTCTCCACACCCTCTCCAGCATTTGTTGTTTGTAGATTCTCTGATGATGCCCATTCTAACTGGTGTGAGGTGATACCTCATTGTAGTTTTGATTTGCATTTCTCTAATAATTACTGATGTTGAGCAGCTTTTCATATGCCTATTGGCCATCTGTATATCTTCTTTGGAGAAATGTCTACTTAGGTCTTCTGCCCATTTTTGGATTGGGTTGCTTGTTTTTTTAATGTTGAGCTGCATTAGCTGTTTATATATTTTGGAGATTAATCCCTTGTCCGTTGATTCGTTGGCAAATATTTTCTCCCATTCTGAGGGTTGCCTTGTCGTCTTGCTTATGATTTCCTTTGCTGTGCAAAGGTCTGAAGTTTCATTAGGTCCCATTTGTTTATTTTTGTTTTTATTTCCACTACTTTAGGAGGTGGATCAAAAAAGATCTTGCTGTGATTTATGTCAGAGTGTTCTTCCTGTGTTTTCCTCTAAGAGTTTTATAGTATCCGGTCTTATATTTAGGTCTCTAATACATTTTGAGTTTATTTTTGTGTATGGTGTTAGGGAGTGTTCTAATTTCATTCTTTTACATGTAGCTGTCCAGTTTTCCCAGCACCACTTATTGAAGACACTGTCTTTTCTCCGTTGTATATCCTTGCCTCCTTTGTCATAGATTAGTTGACCATAGGTGCGTGGGTTTCTCTCTGGGCTTTGTATCCTGTTCCATTGATCTATATTTCTGTTTTTGTGCCAGTACCATACTGTCTTGATTACTGTAGCTTTGTAGTATAGTCTGAAGTCTGGGAGCTTGATTGCTCCAGCTCTGTTTTTTTCCCTCAAGATTGCTTTGGCTATTTGGGGTCTTTTGTGTCTCCATACAAATTTTAAGATTTTTTTGTTCTAGTTCTGTAAAAAATGCCATTGGTAATTTGACAGGGATTGCATTGAATCTGTAGATTGTTTTGGGTAGTATAGTCATTTTCACAATGTTGATTCTTCCAATCCAAGAACATGGTATATCTCTCCATCTGTCGGTATCATCTTTAATTTCTTTCATCAGTGTGTTACAGTTTTCTGCATACAGGTCTTTTGTCTCCCTAGGTAGGTTTATTCCTAGGTATTTTATTCTTTTTGTTGCAGTGGCACATGGGGGAGTTTCCTTAATTTCTTTCAGATGTTTCATTATTAGTGTATAGGAATGCAAGAGATTTCTGTGCATTAATTTTGTATCTTGCAGCTTTACCAGATTCATTGATTAGCTCTAGTAGTTTTCTGGTGGCACCTTTAGGATTCTCTATGTATAGTATCATGTCATCTGCAAACAGTGAGAGTTTTACTTCTTCTTTTCCCATTTGTATTCCTTATTTCTTTTTCTTCTCTGATTGTTGTGGCTAGGACTTCCAAAACTATGTTGAATAATAGTGGTGAGAGTGGACATTCTTGTCTTGCTCCTGATCTTAGAAGAAATGCTTTCAATTTTTCACCATTGAGAATGATGTTTGCTGTGGGTTTGTCATATATGGCCTTTATTATGTTGAGATAGGCTCTCTCTGTGCCCACTTTCTGGAGCGTTTTTATCATAAATGGGTGTTGAATTTTGTCAAAAGCTTTTTCTGCCTCTATTGATATGATCATGTGGTTTTTATTCTTCAGTTTGTTAATATGGTGTATCACATTGATTGATTTGCATATATTGAAGAATGCTTGCATCTCTGGGATAAATCCCACTTGATCATGATCCTTTAAACGTGTTGTCGGATTCTGTTTGCTCTTATTTCCCTGCGGATTTTTGCATCTATATTCATCAGTGATATTGGTCTGTAATTTTCTTTTTTTGTAGTATCTTTGTCTGGTTTTGGTATTAGGGTGATGGTGGCCTCATAGAATGAGTTTGGGAGTGTTCCTTCCTCTGTAATTTTTTGGAAGAGTTTGAGAAGGATGGGTGTTAGCTCGTCTCTAAATGTTTGATAGAATTCACCTGTGAAGCCATCTGGTCCTGGACTTGTTGGAAAATTTTAAATCACAGTTTCAATCTCATTACTTGTGATTGGCCTGTTCATACTTTCTATTTCTTCCTGGTTCAGTCTTGGAAGTTTACACCTTTCTAAGAATTCGTCCATTTCTTCCAGGTTGTCCATTTTATTGGCATGGAGTTGCTTGTAGTAGTCTCTTAGGATGCTTTGTATTTCTGCGATGTCTTTTGTAACTTCTCCTTGTTCATTTCTAATTTTATTGATTTAAGTCCTCTCCCTCTTTTTCTTGATGAGTCTGGCTAATGGTTTATCAATTTTGTTTATCTTCTCAAAGAACCAGCTTTTAATTTTATTGACCTTTGCTATTGTTTTCTTTGTTTCTATTTCATTTATTTCTGCTCTGATCTTTATGATTTCTTTCCTTCTACTAACTTTGGGTTTTGTTTGTCTTCTTTCTCTAGTTCCTTTAGACGTAGCGTTAGATTGTTTATTTGAGATTTTTCTTGTTTCTTGAGGTAGACTTGTATTGCTCTAAACTTCCCTCTTAGAACTGCTTTTGCTGCATCCCATAGGTTTTGGATTGTGTTTTCATTGTCATTTGTCTCTAGGTATTTTTTGATTTCCTCTTTGATTTCTTCAGTGACCTCTTGGTTATTTAGTAACATATTGTTTAGCCTCCATGTGTTTGTGTTTTTTACATTTTTTTTCCCTGTAATTGATTTCTAATCTCATAGCATTGTGGTCAGAAAAGGTGCTTGATATGATTTCAGTTTTCTTAAATTTACTGAGACTTGATTTGTGACCCAAGATATGATCTATCCTGGAGAAAGCTCCATGCGCACTAGAGAAGAAAGTGTAATCTGCTGTTTTTGGATGGAATGTCCTATAAATATCAATTAAATCTATCTGGTCTGTTGTGTTATTTAAAGCTTGTATTTCCTTATTAATTTTCTGTTTGAATGATCTGTCCATTGGTGTAAGTGAGGTGTTAAAGTCCCCCACTATTATTGTGTTACTGTCAATTTCCTCTTTTATAGCTGTTAGCAGTTGCCTTTTGTATTGAGGTGCTTCTATGTTGGGTGCATATGTATTTATAATTGTTATATCTTCTTCATGGATTGATCCCTTGATCATTATGTAGTGTCCTTCCTTGTCTCTTGTAACATTCTTTATTTTAAAGTCTATTTTACATGATATGAGTATTGCTACTCAGCTTTCTTTTGATTTCCATTTGCATGGAATATCTTTTTCCATCCCCTCACTTTCAGTCTGTGTGTGTCCCTGGGTCTGAAGTGGGTCTCTTGTGGAGAGCATATATATGGGTCTTGTTTTTGTATCCGTTCAGCGAGCCTGTGTCTTTTGGTTGGAGCATTTAATCCATTCACGTTTAAGGTAATTATCGATACGTATATTCCTGTTACCATTTTCTTAATTGTTATGGGTTTGTTTTTGTAGGTCCTTCTCTTGTGTTTCCCACTTAGAGAAGTTCCTTTAGCATTTGTTGTAGAGCTGGTTTGGTGGTGCTGAATTCTCTTAGCCTTAGCTTGTCTTTAAAGCTTTTGATTTCTCCATCGAATCTGAATGGGATCCTTGCTGGGTAGAGTAATCTTGGTTGCAGCTTCTTCCCTTTCATCACTTTAAGTATGTCCTGCCACTCCCTTCTGGCTTGTAGAGTTTCTGCTGAGAAATCAGCTGTTTACCTTATGGGAGTTCCCTTGTGTGGTTTTTGTTGTTTTTCCCTTGCTGCTTTCAGTAATTTTCCTTTGTCTTTAATTTTTGCCAACTTGATTACTATGTGTCTCAGTGTGTTTCTCCTTTGGTTTATCCTGCCTGGGACTCTGTGCGCTTCATGGACTTGGGTGGCTATTTCCTTTCCCATATTAGGGAAGTTTTCAACTATAATCTCTTCAAATATTTTCTCTGGTCTTTTCTCTCTCTCTTCTCCTGGCACCCCTATAATATGAATGTTGTTGCGTTTAATGTTGTCCCGGTGGACTCTTAGGCTGTCTTCATTTCTTTTCATTCTTTTTTCTTTTTCTGTTCCATAGCAGTGAATTCCACCATTCTTTCTTCCAGGTCACTTATCCGTTCTTCTGCCTCAGTTATTCTGCTATTGATTCCTTCTAGTGTAGTTTTCATTTCAGTTATTGTATTGTTCATCTCTGTTCTTCAGTTCTTCTAGGTCTTTGTTAAACATTTCTTGCATCTTCTCAGTCTTTGCCTCCATTCTTTTTCTGATGTCCTGGATCATCTTCACTATCATTATTCTGAATTCTTTTTCTGGAAGGTTGCATATCTCCATTTAGTTGTTTTTCTGGGGTTTTATCTTGTTCCTTCATCTGCTACATAGCCCTCTGCCTTTTCATCTTGTCTGTCTTTCTGTGAATGTGGTTTTTGTTCCACAGGCTACAAGATTGTAGTTCTTCTTGCTTCTGCTGTCTGCCCTCTGGTGGATTAGGCTATCTAAGAGGCTTGTGCAGGTTTCCTGTTTGGAGAGACTGGTGGTGGGTAGAGCTGGCTGTTGCTCTGGTGGGCAGAGCTCAGTAAAACTTTAATCCGCTTGTCTGCTGATGGGTGCGGCTGGGTTCCCTCCCTGTTGGTTGGTTGGCCTGATGTGACCCAGCACTGGAAGCTACCTGGGCTCTTTGGTGGGGCTAATGGCAGACTCTGGGAGGGCTCATGCCAAGGAGTACTCCCCAGAACTTCAGCTGCCAGTGTCCTTGTCCCCACGGTGAGACACAGCCACCCCCCACCTCTGCAGGAGACCCACCAACACTAGCAGGTAGGTCTGGCTCAGTCTCCTGTGGGATCACTGCTCCTTCCCCTGGGTCCCAATGTGCAAACTACTTTGTGTGTGCCCTCCAAGAGTGGAGTCTCTGTTTCCCCCAGTCCTGTTGAAGTCCTGTAATCAAATCCCGGTAGCCTTCAAAGTCTGATTCTCTAGGAATTTCTCTTCCTGTTGCCAGATCCCCAGGTTGGGAAGCCTGACATGGGGCTCAGAACCTTCACTCCAGTGCGTGGAGTTCTGTTTTATAACTGTTCTCCAGTTTGTCAAGTATTTTTTTTTTAAAAAACAACAATTTGAGGTATGATTCACCTCCCGTAGATGATACCCATTTAAAGCGTACAGTTCACTGGTTTTAAGTAGATTCCCAGGGTTGTACAGTCATCACCATAATCAGTTTTAGAACATTTTTACCACCCAGAAGGAAACCTCAGACCCATGAGCGGTCACTCCCCATTTCCCCTCCCATCCTCCCCAGTGCCTGGCAACCACTACTCTACTTCCTGTCTCGGGATTTGCTTATTCTGGACATTTGCTATAAATGGGATCATATAACGTGTGGCCTTTTGGGTCTGACCTCTTTCACTTGGCAAAATGCTTTCAAGGTTCACCCGTGTTTGCATTTATCAGTACTTCATCCCTTTTTCTTGCTGAATAGTATTCCATTGTATAGGTATACCACATGGTGTTTACCCACCCATCTGTTGATAAGACATTGGATTGTTTTCACTTTTTGGCATATAGAAGTAATGCTGCTAGGAACATTTGCGTATAACTTTTTTCCGTGGACATTTGTTTTCATTTCTCTTGGGCCTCTACCTAGGTGTGGAATTGGTGGGACAGGTGGTAACTTTGTCTGCCCTATTGGACAACTCCGAAGCAGCTGTGCCACTTTACACTCCCTCCAGCAGTGTGTTAACTCACACACTTTGAACAGGAGCATATACAGCTATCAAGTCATTTCTAGGGCAAATCTTGGGGCCTTTGAGGGAATTGGCTGCTCTGAGTTTGATGCACCTTCTCAGTTCTCAGATGTCCATGAGGTGAGAGGCTGTCACTTGGTGAATTTTCGTCATCATGTTCTTATCGGTTTCCATCTGCTCTTCTCCACTATCTTAGCCCCTGGAAAGTAGATGAAGGTGGATTGGCATGGATGGGTGAAGCCTGAGTATCGTAGGCGTGTTGTAGTGAAAGGGGGAGTGGGGGTCAAGCTTGCAGTGTTGGGGTCTCTGCATCTGTGAGAAGGAGCTGCTCGCTGATGGGAATATGGACCATTTGGGAGTGAGTGAGACGGGGTGGGGGCCCCTTTGTCTTTGTACTGTGTTTTGAATCTGTAACGTTCTAAAATTGAAACTTGAAGAGATACTAGCTTTTATAAGGATACTGCCAAGGTTTTGTAAGGATATTGCCAGAAAGGAAGGGTGTCCAAACTCTTTTTGGGAGAGCTCAGTGGCGGATGGGAAGCTATACAGAGAGTGATGATATTGACAGAAACATGGCTATGTTTCTCACGCATAACCTTTGCTCTTCAGATTAAGATTTCAACCAGATTCCCATCATTTTCTGTAAGCCTCAGGTGCTCCGGCTTTTTAGATATTCAGACCACATTTCTAGCAGAAGATGTGCAGGGCTTTTATACCTTTTTGCCTTCACAGACATTTACAGAGAAACAAGAATGCCTTGTTGATACTTTTCAGAGGAAGACAAACAAGCACTATTCTTTTTAGCCCCTTATTTTGTTCATGTATTTTAGTACATGGAAAAACACCTCAGTACCTAGTATTAATTTTTCTTATTAATTACACTTTTTAAAAGAGATCCTTGCCATCTTAGTGACCTATATTTTATTCAGTCTTTTTCTGGCCTCTGCCTCTTTGTAATCCTTTCAGTAATTCAAGTAGCATTTTGCTGACATTTCTAGAGATTTCCTTGGTGGTGGTGGGGTTTGGCACAGAGGGAAAGCGTGGGAGTTCACTATTCCATGTTCTAAGCTGTTGTGCTTTGTTTCTGGCCTTTCCTGTTATCTCCTGGATGGTGTGTTTTCTCCTAGTTTTGTACCATCAGTTTGAGCCAAGCTGACCTCTCGCCGCTTCGTAGATATTTTACCAAACCAGCAGCCAAAAATGACTTCTGGTTTCAGTCTAGAACCTGGAGTCATTCCGATTCTATTTTTGTTCACTGGATTAACAAATCCTTTGCATGGTATCTCTTAATTCTTACTTGACACTAGGAAATGAGCGGCACACAAAAAAACAGAATGCTTAAAGACAGGATTCGTAAAATTGATGCTGACTGTGTTTTGAAACTCCAAGATGTATGGGTATTTGGCTCAAATAGGCTTTTTTCATTTCACTTAAGAGCAGCCAAGGAATTACTGTCATATTATTTAGTTTAAAGGCAGTTTCAAGACAGCCAATAAGTGAAAAACGTTCACTTACAACTCAGCATTTGGAGTTAGGTTTTAGGTGACAGACGCAAGGTGCTCAGTATATGACCTCAGCATCCTAGAAGGGCAGCTGGTACTCATCCCTTTAATGGACAGTTAGTAAGTAGCCACTGGTGCCAGATGTTTGACTAGGCAGTGAGGACCCAGAGGTTTTCATGAGGCCCAGTCCAGGTCCAGTACAAGGATGGCAGCTCACTCCCAGCTGCTGTACACATCACGATTTGCCCTCCTTCACTGGCCCATCTGCAGCCCCAGATCCTCAGCATGTTAGCCCAGGAAATCAGTCACTTCCACCCAGGAGCTGAAAGTTTGGCTATGCCCGGTTCCTAGGCAGAGGTAGGAGAGGGGAGATTACAGCATAAAGTGGTGACAGGAGAGGGTTCTGTCCAAGGTGCTGTGGAAGAGAAGGACACTGCAGTCAGGTGGGGCACGGTGGCTGAGGTTGGGAGGAGGGGTGACCTGGAGGAATGCAGGACAGACCCCAAGAGGATTGTCCGCGGTGTGGAAAGCAGGGAAAGGGGGCCAGAGACTGATGCGGCTGGAGAAGCAGCAGGAGCCCCTCAGGAAAGGCATTGTAGGGAAACCACATTAAGATTCTTGCTTATCCTGGAAGTGACTGGGGACAAACCGTGAGAGAGTTTCAATCAGGGTGCGATCAGATTACATCACTGGTAACAGTACCTAACAGCGGAAATATCTGAGTCGCTCATTCAGTACCAAGAATTGTATCAAATCCTTTATGGGCATTGTCTGACTCCTTTTTCTCCCGAACACTCTATGAGATGTAGGTATTATTATTATCCTCGTTTTGTAGCTGGTGCAGCTGAGGGTGAGAAAGCAGAGTCACCGGAGCAAGTTGAGATTGCTCGGCCAATCGACAGCAGAGTAGGGCTCAAATCCATCCACGTCTATGCTGTTCAGACCTGAGTGGCGTTCCCTTCAAGGTCCTAGTCGATCCCCCAGTTTGGGAAACACCGGCCAAAGAAACCAAAGTTTCATCTCTGGAAGTTTCTTTCCATTCTGAGTTATCAGTGCCTGGAAAAATTGTCATTAAAAGTAGTAAAAACATTTTTTTAATCATTAAAGTTAAAACTCAAAACTTTTCTTAGCCTCCAAATTGAGAACCGCTGGATTCAAACCACGGGAGTCTGGAGGCAGAGAAACTAGTTAGGAAGCAGTTACTGGGGTCCAGGTGGAACGTGAGTGGTGAGAGCTGAGGCAGGAGGAGGGAGTGGAGAGACGATGGAATCCAGGTGGTCTCAGTCAATTGCCAGGACTTGGAAGGTAGGCATGGTGGCCAGCGAAGGGGAGGGATTTTAGGTGGACTTCGGTTTCTCGCTTGGGAGGCCGGCAATGAGAGTGTCATTCCTGACGTGGAGGAGGTCTGTTTATGTTTTGGGGTTTTTTTGAGGTGCTTTTGACACATCAGGGTGGTTTGGAGTTACAGGAATGGAGATTCTATACCAGAGTTCAAGTTAGGGGTCTGGACTTGTAACTGGGGAAAAGGGATCAGAAAGGGGCTCTTGAATTAGAACAAGGACTAGGACATTAGGACAGAAGTAAAGGAACTTCAGAAGCGAGAGCTGGTCAACCATTTGTCTCAAGAATTGGGGTTCCTGGGCTTTCCTCCCTTCCCTGCTTCTTGCTTTGTAGAGTTTCTCTGGGCTGAAACTGACTATGTGTAAAATAGGTGGGTTAGGAAAGCCCTTTCTAATAGCTGGTGACCCTTGGGGGAGGTTGATGATTTCATTTTGGTTTTTGTTGTTGTTTTGAAAGCAGTTCTACAATATTCATTTTTAAAAGATTCATCGAATTAATTATATGTGTCCAGATATGCTCATTGATAATGATTTTGATGGGACTGATTTCTCTTTAAGCCTAGAAATGTTTAAAAACTTTAGAAAACAGGGAAAGTCATAGAAAAGTACAAAAAAACACCTACAAGCTTGTGACCCATTATTGGAGTTCTGATATATTTTCTTCTAGGCTTTTTGCATGTATTTTAAAACTTTTTTTTAATTAAGCTTTTTGTTTTGAGACCACTGTAGATCCACGTGCATTTGTAAGCACTAGTTCAGACAGATCCCATGTTACCCTTTT
Source organism: Phocoena sinus (assembly GCF_008692025.1). Classification (NCBI taxonomy): domain Eukaryota; kingdom Metazoa; phylum Chordata; class Mammalia; order Artiodactyla; family Phocoenidae; genus Phocoena; species Phocoena sinus. The sequence goes on from NC_045765.1 coordinate 159,681,749, forward strand.
ACCTGGTTTCCCTCGATGATAACATGTTGGAAACCTGGACCACAGTATCGCAACCAGGGTATCAGATAGTTGAGGTACAGAGCCTTTGGATCCAGCAGGCTACCCCACGCCCCACCCACCCGTCTTAGCCTCCAGCCGCACCAGTCTGGCCTTCATTTGCTCTAATCGGCTCATTTCAAGAATGCCAACCTGGGATTGGCTTTTTCAGCTTTTGCCTGTTACAGATAAAGCTGCCCTGAACATTCACGTGTAAATTTTTTGTGCCGACGTAAGCTTTCATTTATTCAGAACAAATGCCAAGAGTCCAGTTGCTGGTGTGTGTGTGTGGGTATGTGTATGCCTCTGTGCTTGCCCTCGTGTGTGTTTAAAAAAATAAACCTAGGATTATACCGTACGTGTGAACAGTATAATTTCATCATAAATTTACCTTAGTATACCTCTATCATGAAAACACATTAGAAAATAGTTATCTTTTTCTTAACACTGAATTCAGCGTGGAAAGGCTAGCTTGAGGAACGTGAAGACCGTCCTTTTCAGGGTAGGTTGGGCCCGCCTGGTGGTGGCAACAACGAGAGAGCTTTAGAAGACATAACCTAGCACAGCTGGAACAAGCGTGGTTTCACTTTGCACAGAAGATTTTCCTAAACTTTTCTGTTACGGAAAAAAAAAAGTAATAGAGTTTAGCATTTAAAAGAAATCTGTACAGGGACTTCCCTGGCGGCCCAGTGGTTAAGACTCTGCACTGTCAGTGCAGGGGGCACGGGTTCGAGCCCTGGTCGGGGCACTAAGAGCCCACATGCTGCATGGTGTAGCCAATAAATAAATGAAATAAATCTGTACATGATTCTTCTATAAAATCACAATTCCTAATGTGTATACGTGCCAATTTGAGATCTTACTTTCCCTAATATGCAGATACTCTAGGATGTTCTTTTGTGTGTGCGTGTTTGTGTACTAGTCATTCCTTCCAACCATGCCAGCTCACTATGACCGTTAACCTTTTTCTTTGCGGTTCGCCAAGGAGGGGTCAGGGCCAGTGTATCGTCTGGGCCTTCCTTCGGGGCTGGTACAAGTGAGCGGGCCGCTTTTCGCACTGCTGGTGGTGTAGTAAGGCCCTGCGGGTCCATGGGCAGATGCGCCGTCCACAGGTTAGCTTCCGGGGTGTCTTAGGCTTCTTGGACCCTTAATCCTCTCCGTCTGCCTGCATGCTCTGCAGTGTCCTCGGGGAGTTCAGGCTCAGTGCTTAAGACTGACTGTTAGTGACTGTTAGCCGGAGCCTCCTGACTTTGTTGGGTTGGACGTATCAGCGCTGATGCTTTTGGCGGTGGTATTTGTGCACGTGAAAGCAGGAAGACACCCTCCATTTGGGGGACGGCAGTGTGTGGAGCGATCGCTCCCAGTGGTGATTCAGACACTGCTTTCAAGTGGCGTTGCTAGAAAGTTGGCCTCCTTGAGTTGCATTTTGTAGTGAGATTGTTCTTTAATCTTCGTCTCTCGAACAGCAGTCTCAGTGTCGCATTTGGTACTGACTTGTCCGTGATGATGCATAGGTACAAGGGTCTGCCCCCCTTAGCTGCTTACGTAGCCCTCGGTCCCTTAGGTCCGAGGCCAAGTGCCACTGCCGCGCACAGAGCCCCCGCCTCAGCCGCCCTCTGCTACGCGGATGCCCTGTGCTGTGTCTCAGCTTTGTATCCGCTCTTGCCTGGCTGTGGTCTGTCCCACGTGGCCAGTTCCCATCCGACCCTGGGACTCTCCTCTGTGACAGACCCCGCCGTGTGGTTAGGATCGTCTGTTGATTTTTCTGATCCCTCGTTGGTCAGTAAGCTGTTTGAAGGAGGCCATTTGACTCATCATTGTATTCCTGGGCTCCAGCTCACAGCCTGGCACGAATAACCGAGGGAGCTGGACAGAGTAAATCAATGAAAAATCACAGAATAAGTGAGGGATTAAACCCAGCACGCTGGGAGGGCGGTACACAGTGTGCTTCCCCCTCCCCCTCTCCACTCCTGCTCTCCTTCAAAGGGCCAGGGTCCTTAACCATTGACTCCATTGCACGTGCCAGGGATTGCCAACCAGTTAGTGGCAGAGCTGGCATTCAAAAGGCTGCCTCTGACCTAGCGTCCCCCTAAAGTGGGATGCACCTTTTCCATGATCCCAAGGAACTGAATGCTAGCTGTGCTGTGTGCTATGGGGTAGGTTTCCTAACTTCTCTGAATCTTCTTGAATTGATTCTTTAAGAAATGAGCAAGGGCGTTTCCTCCCCTGCTGAGGATCAAATGTACCTGACGCATGCAGCCAGTGCTCAATGAGTACCAGTGCCCTCTGTCCACCCCTCTTTGCTATTTTGGTGTTATACCCGAATGTCATGCCATACTGGGCATTGAAAACCCACTGACAATTTAAATGACTTAATCTCACAACCCGTTTGAGTCTCTGAAAAAGAAAATAATCTTTGTTTTATCTATAATTAGAAGTCAGTTATCTCACAAACTCAAGGGGGAGGTTAACGTCACAGAACCTTTATTTATATAATGATCATTTTACCCCCCTGTGCCATGTAATTAAGATGACAAATTTGAGCTGAAAGCAAAGCACTGGTGCCATTTCCCCACACACACACACTAGGAGAGTACACGTGTAGCATTTTGCCTTTGATTAGATTCTAATGGAAATTTCTAGTGGACTTCACATTTTTGTGTTCCAGATACTTTCTCCAGTCTGCTGGGGCAGCAGCAAAACAGGCCAAGGCAGAGTTTCAGTGAAGTAGGTGGCTTCCTTCTGCAGCCTGTCCTAAGAGTATAGCCAGTGAGGGTTGGAGTCCGTGAAGCTTGACATGAGGAAGCTTGTTTTTGGTTTACACGATCGCTCACTTTGGCCACACGTCAGGAGGCAAAGGTCTTAACCCTTCTCGTCGATCACGCTTTAATTTATGAGCCAGTAAACGAAAGAAAGATGGAAAGAAAACTAAGAGAGTCCTCCGCCCTGAAACAATGTGGAGTTCCGGAGAAAATCTAAACAAGACCAGCTAGGTTTGTGCAAAGGGATTAAAATGGAAGAAGAAAGCATCGTGTCAAACAGTTTTCAGCAGATACCGTGCTGATCTTTGTAAAGAACGTAGAACTGAATGAGCCGCTCCCCCTGCCCGCCCTCTCCCGCCCCTCACAGCTGGTGTTCAGGCCCTTGTTTGAAGAGCAGGGGTCCCTCTGTCTCTAAGACTCTGGATTCTTTGCTTAGAGAATGTTCTGCGTCGTTCCTTACACCATGACCCCCTTACAGGAATTGCTCCCTTTTACTAAGCCCTTGTTGGTGCCAATTGCTGTGACTTTTACTTACATTATGTTCTGTAGCTTTCACAGTAATTCTGTGAGTAAGGATTATTATCATCATTTTTCTTTATTAGTGGGGAAAATCATGGGCCAGGGAAGTCAAGCCCATGAGCTTGACTGAGCTATAAAAGCATAGATCTAGGAGAACGGAGTCCAGCCAGGTCTGACTCCAAGGCCATGTTTTGGTCATTACCCGACTCTGCTTCTCCTTGTGTGTATACCCATTTTGAAGGCCAGGATCTTTCATTCAGTATTTACTGAGTCTGTATCGTGGACCGAGGCTGGGCACTGAGGAACAAGATAGGCCTGCTTCCTGCCTTTGTAGAGTTTTCAAACTGAGTTTTCACGATAGTGAGGTGTGAAGTCAGTTCAGAGGGCCACAACTGACATTTAAAAGAAATAGAAAATATTGGGATGCACCAAACATTGTGGTGTCTTACGAAACTCGTATGAAACTCTGCGTATGGTAGTTTACGGTGTAAAACAAATTTTCCTCGGTAGGTTGTGGTCCAAAGAGTTGAAAGATACTGACCAGAGGTCTCAGAGTTGGGAGGGGAGATGGTTTTGAAACGAGGAAGATAATAGGTTAGATGAGTGACTACAAACTGGCATAGGAGCTATGAAGACAGCACACGTGATAGAATAAGGAGGAAGGTGGCAGGGTGTCCTTCAGACCAGACCCCTGGTGCCTTCTGAGAGGGTAACGTTTGGGTGGAGACGTCCAGGAGGAGAGTAATGGGATGTTAGTGGCCCAGAACAGCAGGTACAAGAACCCTGGGTCAGGGAGACAGAGGTGGAAATAGTGTGGACCATATTGTCTGACTATAATGTAGTACAATTAGAAAATAATGACATCTGTAACTCTATAAAACAGAAATAGAGTTGCAGATGTAGAAAATAAACGTACGGTTACCAGAGGGTAAGGGGGGGAGGGGTAAATTGGAGGATCGGGATTGACATATACACACTACTATATATAGAATAAATAACTGATAAGAACCTACTGTATAGCACAGGGAACACTACTCAATACTCTGTAATGGCCTATATGGGAAAAGAATCTAAAAAAGAGTGGATAACAGATTTACTTTGCTATACACCTGAAACTAATATAGCATTGTAAATCAACTATACTCCAATAAAAATTTAAGAGAGAAGAAAATAATAAAAAATATAAGCAAACCCCATTGTCTAGTAACCATCATCATCTTTATCACCATCACCCTTCCTAACTTGGGTCAAATACGAATCAAAAACTAAATTATATAATATTGTCGTGCTGACCTTTGATTTACCTCTATTAATAATGTTTTTATTTTTAAAATTGTTTCCAAAAGATTCGTCTTTATTTTATGAAAGGTTTTGCTTATGGCACTGGCTGACTCATCAATTTTTCCTGGTATGTACCTAGACATCTGGTTGGATGGCATACCAGGGCATTCCTAGACTGGGGTATCTCCACCTTGGCTTCCTGACATTTGGGCTGGATAATTCTTTGATGTTTATAGCAGCATTCCTGGCTTTTACTGACTGGATGCCAGCATCCTTTCCCCTCTCCCACAGTTGTGACAACCAAAAATGTTTACAAAACTTGCCAACTGTGCCCTGGGGGGCAAAGTTGAGAACTGCTCTAGAAGAAATGCCAGGCTCGCGGGAGATGAAGTTGCCCAGATTGAGAACACCCTCTATCCCATCCGTCCATCAGGAGAGGACATGATGAGGGTTTTTGGTGTTTTTTTTTTCGTTCTCTTTAATCAGAGAAGTTACATTTTTATGACTGGGGGTTCCTAACGAATTGTAATATGGGAAATCTGTGTGTATCACTATAGACAATAAAAACTCTCATGTGAGCGTGATAGGGGTTTCCTGCCATATTTGTACTATCCTAAGATTAGAATAAAAGGGAAGGGCTTCCCTGGTGGCGCAGTGGTTGAGAGTCCGCCTGGCGATGCAGGGGACATGGGTTCGCGCCCTGGTCCGGGAAGATCCCACATGCCGTGGAGCGGCTGGGCCCGTGAGCCATGGCCGCTGAGCCTGCGCGTCTGGAGACTGTGCTCCGCAACGGGAGAGGCCACGACAGTGAGAGGCCCGCGTACCGCAAAAAAAAATAAAAGGAGATTGATAATGGCTCAGCTGTTTTTTTAATCTAATTAATTGACTTCATGCCTTTTCATTTTTTCATACAGAAGTGGACCCAGCATTGGGCAGACCTTCTCTCAGTTGTTTTTCCAGTCGTGTTGATTGGTGGCCCTTGTTCTGCTGCCAGACTTAATCCAGTCTGTCTTGTGACCAGTGGCTTGTACTTCTATAACAGGAGCTATTTGTTCTGAGGCCCCATTTTTTTCTAAACTGATTTCCTGTCTATTAATCGCCTATATTTTGCTCCTTTGCTTAACCGTACCACCGTTCTTCTAGTATATGTCCCGTCAAAGTCACTCAGTTTATTTTGAGGTGGGCTTTGAGGAATTCATTTTGTTATTGTTTTTGGCTGTTGTTTGTTTCCAAAAATTTCCTGTAAAAAGAATTCCATTCTTTAAACCTAGAAGTTTCTTTTTCGCTGTTTGGGAATTCTCTTGTGCAGCTAGTACGCTGTTCGTCATTGCCTAGGAGTGACTGTTGGTAGTTCGGGGGGCTCTCCTGAAAAATTCTTGAATAAGATTGTGAGTCTTATTAATCCTTTGAAATATTTCCAAATTAGGTGTTTATTCAACCAATATGCTTTAACACAGTGAATGCAGGGGGCTGTCTCCATTCCTTACTTCCTTAGTGTTCCTACTTTGATGTTACGTGATCAGTGAGGTGTCCTCAAACACTTAACATAAAGTAACCCCTCTGGGTGCTTAATCACCTTCCACTCATATATGTCTTCATAGCTATTCATCACCATCTGCATGATGCTATATATTGTCCATTTCTGATTTTTCCTTCCCTTTACTGGAATGTAAGCTGTATTCCCGATGCTTCGAACATACCAGTAAATAGTTGCTTGAATGTATGGATTTTCTTCGTTAATTTACTGGACGCTTATCAATGTGCCAGGCACCACTGTGAAATCTTTACAGATACTAACCCATCACTGAATGCGTGGTTCTCCCTGCCTTTGCTTCACAAATACATTTTCTCTGCTATCCCATTTTTCTTTGAAATAATCAGTTTCGAGCAGCTGCAGGCCTCTGTCTTGGCATGATGGTTCTATCTTTTCTGTTCCCAGCTTCTTGTTTTTGTAACTGTTATCTTCCGTCATGATTCTGTCTCCCTGAGGTCAGAAGGAATAGTGCAAGTTCTCTTGATTTTCCCATCCCTGGAATGGCCATGTGCCCACATCTGTGTGTGCCTAGAAACATACGAGGAAGTCAAATGTACAAAGGTGGGGACTCTATTTACAGTTTTAGCCATTTTTGCAGAGACCAGGTGCCCAGCTCTGAGTTGCTTACTTGGACTCATGCATTGCCTTGCTGTTCCCAGAGCGTTAAAAAAGACAATGAGGGCTTCCCTGGTGGCGCAGCGGTTGGGAGTCCGCCTGCCGATGCAGGGGACACGGGTTCGTGCCCCGGTCCACGAAGATCCCACATGCTGCGGAGCGGCTGGGCCCGTGAGCCGTGGCCGCTGAACCTGCGCGTCTGGAGCCTGTGCTCTGCAGCGGGAGAGGCCACAACAGTGAGAGGCCCGGGTACTGCAAAAAAAAAAAAAGAGAGAGACAATGAAATGTTTACATATGACATAAGTATTTAGTCATTATGTAAATCTTTAGTGGCAGTTGTAGGGTGTGTATGGTTATTTCCAAAAAGCAGAATCACTAGAAATACAAACAACAATTGTAATATTCTAAATTATTTCTATCCTCCAATTCTGGAATTCTCAGTATACTCAGAGACAGTGAGTAGGAAAAGCGTTCACGATGGGAAGGACTTGTTGATGTGGAGTGAGTCTGCAGGGGCTTGAGCAGGAGGTAGTTGTGCTGGTGCCCTGTCGTCTTCCCTACAAGAAAATTGTCCTGGGGAACTTGTGGAACTGCCTTGCCCTCGTGTTGGCAGGAGTGCTGAGCCGGCAGGGTGAGGAGGTCCCCCCTGGTGCTGAGTGCAGAGGGTGACACGACACTGCTCTGCACCCCTCAGCTGGCCACGGGCTAGCCTCACGGTCACCGTAGGGGAAAAACCCAAGTACACTGCTCAGTCGTGGTGTTTCTGGAAAACCTGCCCGGATTGGCCCCATAGGCATAGAGCGAGCTGGGGAAGGGCAGAGAGTTTCAGCCGTTCACTTCTGGCAGTTTCCAGGCTACTCTCAGCCTAAATCTGTTTCTTTAATTTTCTTCCATGGTGTTGATGAGTTAAAGTGAAGGGCTGGTGTCCTAAGTGTTCCTACACTCTGGAATTTCCTGCACATTTTTCTTTAATACCTGGTTATCCTGGCTGTGGCACAGCCCACGTTGCACGCACTCCCTCAGTGGCCACAGGCCTGTCCTACCCTGTGGGGCGCTTACGTGGCACAGTGGCCCCCTTGCCGGGAGGCGGGAACCACACATCTCCTGGCGGATGTCTGTGCCCTGGAGGCAGCTGGGGAAAGCGGCTGGGCCTCAGAAGAGATGTCTGGGGTCTGCCCTGGCCTCAAGCAGTTTCTCAGGACTGGTTTTGACTGACTCTTGTGGTTCATGTGGCAGAAACGCCACGGCTGAAGTTTTCATTTTTCTCTGGAAAAATAAAACATGCCACTTTTTGTGGCTTGTGGAAACCATTGGATTGGTACTTCTGCCTTTCTTAGCGTGTCATTCCCTTTTTCAGTAACATACCGTTTGTTGCCATGAAGGCAACTGGTTGATATTTTAAAATAGAGCTCCCCGACCTGCAGATGGTATTCAAAAAAGTTGTGTTGTGTGTATGTGGACACGTGAGCACGTGTGCTTATGGAGACTGCATTTTTCGTGTTATTTACATCTTGGTGTTTGTATTTCAAGGATGAATATAGTAAAAGTATACAATGAATAAATAGGAGGTAGCCTCCATCACTGAATGATTGTTTTATGTACAGGAGTTTGTAAAACTGGTCAAACTGGTCAGTGGATGGAGCTGACTGGATGTGATTAATCCTCGACCCAACCAGTGGTGATAAAAGAGCCCCGTGTAGATTTTAGAAACACGTGCACATTCTGTGATCAGTCCTACAGTATCAGAGTTGTCTTGTGTACACGCTACGACACGTATGCAACACTCACCACTGGTGTCTGGAATTTAAAGGAATACAGGCTGTTAAATAGGCAAACCGATTGTATTTTACATTTGAGAGGATTTGTTTTGCCTGAAGATCACGTGAATGCTGTATATCTCAGTTGAGAGGGGATCACGTCCAAGGATATTTTTCAGACATTCCTGAGGAGATGTGTTTCAATGTCCGAACACATGTACAGACTATATGGTGAATTTATGTAACACTTAAATTGAAGGGCTTTATTAAGAAGCTTTGAAATATAGCACATGGTCCTTTGAATATATTATATAGTGAAATCAAATTACTTTCTGAAAGCGTGGTCAGCCAGCTTCTTAACTGTTACTGCTTTATGTCAGTGGTACAAAAGTGAACTGAAAATTTATCATTTCTGTGATTCCCGAAGGATGTTTAGTACTTGAACTATTCACATCTTTTAGGAACATCTAATGTCAATTTTCAAAATAACTGCTACCTTTAAAGATAGGTAGGTGGCATAAAGGAAGTGAAAGAGTTCTCTGCAGTCTGTTTTTTGCTGGTGGATTCTGGATCTTTTTGCTGGTACTGTACTGAGGTCGTATTGTAAGTTGGGCGAAATGTCGTGGAAACTGTTCATCGCTGATAACTAAACCGTTGAATTCCTTCCCCCCCACCAGGTCTTCACATACAAGCAGAGCACAATTACACACCAGAAGGTGATGGCTATGGACCCCATGGATGAGCAGGGCGTGGATGACATGGCCACCTTGACCGAGCTCCACGGGGGTGCCATCATGCATAACCTGTACCAGCGCTACAAGAGAAACCAAATCTATGTAAGTTCCACTTGCATGTCCTTAAAAAATCCCTCCAGTTCGGTTTTTTTTTTTTTGTTTTTTGGTCCTGCAATGCGGCATGTGGGATCTCAGTTCCCCCAGTTCCCCGACCAGGGATCGAGCCCACACCCCCTGCAGTGGAAGCGTGGAGTCTTAACCACTGGACCACCAGGGAAGTTACCCGGATCCCTCCAGTTTGAGTCAATGTTTATTTTTGTCTTCAGAGAGTATTTTCTTTAGAGAACCTCTAGTTAATCTAAGTAAAATTATGTTTTCAGGTGTTTTGCCAAATTAGAGGCTGGATCCATAAATCATGTTCTCGTGTTGATTGCCTTGATTTTATGAGGGAGATAACTTTATGTCAGAGGGTAATGTGACCCCCTTCTTCTTGTGAGTGCATCCTCTCCGTAAGTGTTCTGTTTCATAAAGACGTCACGCAGACTGGTTTGACTTCCTCAATTAAGGGCTGGGGGAAAATGTGGCTTTGCAAACAAGCAGAGCTCAAGCTTTTTTTCTCATTTTCTTGATTTCTGTCCCTTTATGGATTTTCACTTTTTTTTTCTGGCTCTGGAGCCCATCTGGGGGATATTTATTTATTATTTTTATACAGTTTTTAAAGGTTTCTTTCCATTTACGGTTATCACAAAATACTGGCTGTGTTCCCCGTGTTGTACAGTACATCCTTGAGCCTACCTTACACCCAATAGTTTGTACCTTCCACTCCCCCCACCCCTATATTGCCTCTTACCCCCTCCTCACTGGTAACCACTAGTGCTCTATATCTGTGAGTCTGCTTCTTGTATGTTATATTCACTAGTTTGTCGTATTTTTTAGATTCCACATATAAGTGATATCACACAGTATTTGTCTTTCTCTGTCTTATTTCACTTAGCATAATGCCTTCCAAGTCCGTCCATGTTGCTGCAAATGGTAAAATTTCATTCTATTTTATGGCTGCGTAGTATTCCATTGTATGTATGTATGTACCACATCCTCTTTATCCATTCATCTGCTGATGGACACTTAGGTTGCCTCCATATCTTGGCAGTTGTAAATAATGCTATGAACATTGGGGTGCATGTATCTTTTTGAATTAGTGTTTTTGTTTTTTGGGGATTATATACCCAGGAATGGAATTGCTGGGTCATGTGGAAGTTCTGCTTTTAGTTTGTTTTTTTTTTTGAGAAACCACCGTACTGTTTTCCACAGTGGCTGCACCAATTTACATTCCCATCAACAGTGTATGAAGGTTCCGGGCTTCCCTGGTGGCGCAGTGGTTAAGAATCTTCCTGCCAGTGCAGGGGACATGGGTTCGAGCCCTGGTCTGGGAGGATCCCACATGCCGCAGAGCAGCTGGGCCCATGTGCCACGACTGCAGAGCCTGCGCTATAGAGACTGCGAGCCACAACTACCGAGGCCCGTGTGCCTAGAGCCCGTGCTCCGCAGCAAGAGAAGCCACCGCAGTGAGAAGCCCGTACACAGCGGTGAGGAGTGGCCCCTGCTCACCGCAGCTGGAGAGGGCCCGCTAGCAGCAATGAAGACCCAGTGCAGCCAAAAATAAATAAATAAATAAAACAAAACCAAAAAAACCCAGTGTATGAAGGTTCCATCTAAGGGGATATTTGGGTTCAAGGGAACCCGTCTTATTTGTGGGATTGCTATTTTGATTGGAGGCATGTCCTTGTGTAAAAGGCAGTCGTGCACATGTTCCCCTTAATTGTTATGAAGTGTGACTGTGCTTATCTTATAAAAGTAATACCTAAAAATCACTTCTATGATAATCCCTTTTTGACATTAAAATACATAAATTACTTTATCTGTCAAGAATGATTGACCAACAGATTTTCTCTTTTCCATCTGCCTGTTAGTCTTTATAGTAACCTGGGCAACTGCTTATAGGTGTTTATTTTTCAAGTCACGTTCAAATTCATACAGTTTTTTTTTAAAAAAACACCAAATTTTTATACTGTAAAAACCCTTGATGTTTTAGTAATTTTTGTTCTTCAGGAGTTAATGTTTAATTTTGGCAGTATGCCTGTGATTATGATGAATAACGATATCACCCTTTGCAATAGCTAGCAGGTGCTGAGGCTCAAGGCCCTCTCCGTATCGGGGTTCCTCTCATTTATCCTCCCTTAGACCAGGAGAGGAGAATTGGGAAAGAGGAGGAATTTGATATTTGTGGGTTTAATGTGAAATTTTCCTCAGCTTTAAAGAAAGGATGTTTATTTGCCTTGTTTTTAGATTGGAAAAGTGTCATTTTTGCCAGAGTGACCTAATGTTTGCCAAATGTCTTCAAACAGCCCTGCCTAGAGAAATTCAGTCGCGTTCTAGTCCTCTGACTGGCTGCGCTTATGTTAAGTCCGTATATTACAGCATTTTCCATATGCTCTTCAGAAAAGGTAGCATTCATACACGTTTACGTAAAAATGGCTGTGTATTCCATTCTGCACACGTGCTCACAGAACACACGTGCATTTACTCCCCTCTGTCTGCATCTCAGAAGCCTCCTCCTTTCCACCTCTACCGGTGTCCAGAGATCCGTGTACCGTGCCTGCGTTATTAGCATTAAGTATTTGACACTGCCCTGTAACTTTGTTTACGCAGCAGTTTCCTTGCTTGGTTGGTCAAGGACCTGTTTTGTCTTTTTTGAGCCAAGGACAGTGCAAGGCACCTGGCAGTGGTGCGATAAATGTTTGTAAAACAAATGCCACTCCTAGTAGAAATAACATAGTTGATGATAAAGGTGAAGCTAGATTTAAATTTTCTTTATTGGTATCTGTCCTTTACAAGTGAATATTTCAGAACGCATATTCTTCTGTCTTTAGATGCAAGTTATTGTTACACATTTAGTAGTCAAGAAAAAGTAAGTCAGTTAGCGGGAAAAAAAACTACCGAAGAGGCTTAAAAGGTAGAGAGCCCTTTAAAAGTCTGTTCCCCAGCCCCACCATGATGATGTCATAAACCTGACAGCTTAAACTGCCCAGTAAACCACGTGAATAGGATCTTGGTCTTTTTTCCTGGGATGAAGACCTTTTCCCTCCCCTTTGAGGGAAAGACACAGGATTTTTTTGTACATTCAGTTTACAGCTAAGTTCAGTTCGTTATACCCTTATATGCCTTCCTTTCAGGACCTAGATAATTGTATTATTATCCATATAGCAGCCACCTCGATTTTCATTGCTGAAGCTGTTTGCAGTGGGTGCTGGTACCTACCAGACTCTGCCCCAACGAGACAAAACTACCACCTTTGAGGAAAGCACAGCCTTTTCACCTCTTATCCCAGCTCTGAGTGGTGCTTGTCCGTATCTTTAAAAGAGGGAAAAAATGACTTATAACAGAGGTGCTGTATTAGTTTTCTTTTGCTGGCTTAACAAATTACCATAACTGTCTTGCAGTTCTGTAGGTCAGTCTGAAGGGGTCTCACCAGACTAAAATCCAGGTGTTCCTTTCTGGAGCCCCTAGGGGAGGGTCTGTTTCCTGCTCTTACCTGGTGTTGGCAGAGTTCAGCTCCTTGTGGTTGTAGGACTGAGGTCCTCATTTTCTTGTTGGCTTTCTGCTGATTGCGAGCTGCTAGAGGCCCCCTTCCTTCACATTCAAAGGCAGCAACCCTGGATCTAGTCCTCATGCTTCAAATCTCTTCCTCCTTTCTCCTCATCTCTGACTGCAGCCAAGAAAGGTTCTCAGGTTTTAAAGATTCGTACGATTAGATTGGGTTCACCTGGATAATCCCCAGTCTCAGAGCTTACAACTTGAACGTATCTTCAGAGTCCCTTTGCCTGCAACATCACGTAGTCTCAGGTTCTGGGAATTAGGTGGACATCTTGGTGGGGCGGAGAGTGGTGCGTTACTCTGCCTGCCATAGGCGCCCTCCTTTGAGTCCTGTTATTGACAAGGGACTCCTGGTCTCTCCCCCGCCACCCTGGATCTTGCATTATTTGTTGGCTTTCTGGTCCGAGCAGCACGGGTTGCTGGTAAGCAGACCCATCTCCAGGTAGAGGAGTCTGTTGTTTTGTGCTGAGAAGGACCATTAACTCTTTTTCTCCTTGAGGGCCACCCTTGTCTGAGGACACTACCGGACCCCAGTAAAATATTTCTTCTAGCCTTTAGCATCCTCCGTTCAAATGTGGGTAGAGAGCTATGAAGGGGTAAAGCACTCAGTAGACAAACCAAAGTTGAGCCCACTTTTCTCTTCTCACCTCCTCTTGGGCTCTATAGTAAGCATTTAATTTTTCTATGGCAATTAAAGAAAAGTTTTTTAAAGGTCAGATATCATAACCACCCCACCCCACCCCCATCTGACAGGGCTGTTTTACAATAAAACGGCAAGTGAAAGCACTTGGGGAACTTAGATGAGAAAGATGGGGAGAGAGGTACAAAGGTCAGCAAATACCACCAGGTCTTTATTTGGAAAGTTCCTGCCTGGGACTTGGCGCTGCTCCTTCCAAGGCAGAGGCTGTGCAGACCTCCGTGTCTGTAGATCTCCATGACTCCAGCCTTGCCGCTGGTCCTGTTTGGCTCTCACACCCGGGTTAGAGCAGCTCTGCTCTTTGCCTTGCATGAGCCCCTGCCTCATGCCCTAAATACTGGATTCCCTTCCTAGAACGCCAGGCTCTCATGTCTAACACTCCACCTCGTCAGCTTTTCTCATCCTCTGGCGACTTCCCAGATGAGAACCCTGCTCAACACTTCAGCTCCCGACCTGGGACCCCAGCCCAGACTTCCACCCTGAGCCTCTTATCTGTGAGCTTCCTGGCACCTTGGAGAGGGTCCCGTGAGTCCCACCCTCCTGTGTCTCTTCCCACCATTGATGAGACCTGGTGGAGACAAGTACCCACACCTGTAAGTCCCTAAAGGCTCGGAGAGGAGGGGTATGTGTCGTACAGAGAGATAAGAGATGGGGAGAGGAAACAAATACGTGGGTGAGAAAGCCGGAGCTGGCCGTGCAGAGCCCTGTGGAGGGGGCGGCAATAATGACACTGCAAAGGAGGGATGAGAGTTGATCAGTAGGAAAGGCTGGTGAGACGCCATCCATGAAGGTGGAGAGATGAGGGTGCATTTGGTGCGATGGCCTCACTAAACTGGGAGAAGGTTCCTTTGCTGATGGAATCTGGTGTGTGTTGGGGGAACATGAAATAATTAGTGGGATAGGTAGGCTGGAGTCAGGACACCTTTAAAAGCAGTGGTTCTCAACCAGGTGATGTGACCCCCAGGGGATATTTGGCACTCTCTGGAGGCATTTCCAGTTGCCGTAGTAGAGATGCCGATGGCACCTAGTAGGTAGAGGCCAGGCATCTGCTAAACATCCCAAGGTGCACAGGACGGCCCCACCACAAAGAGTTATCTGGCCCAAGATGTCAGTCATGCCGAGAAACCCTACCTTACTTAAAGCTAGGCAGCAGCGTTTGGGCTTGGTGGTAAAGAGGCTACACTGTCCTTGTTAAAGGCTTTTGAAGAGAGAATTTCCTGAGAAAAAATGTAGAAGGGTTGATAGGGAAGTGATGTGGTATAGTCTACAGAGGGTAGGTTGGCTGAGAGAGTGTGGCAATAGTTCAGAGGTGTAGAGACAAGGGTTTTGGACCAGGGTAGAGATGGCGGTGAGCGAGAGGAAGTTAGATACGAGACGCGTGGCGGAGGAGGTGAAGTAGCAGGGCTGGCGGTGATGACGCCCAGCCTTGTCAAGCCCTGATGGCCCTGAGCGCAGTGCTGGCAGCTCCGGCAGGAGAGGAGAGTGGGAGAGATGAGCTGGCTTCTGGGTGCCTGTTGCATTGTATTCTCTGGAGCCCGGATCATTTCAGATTCTGTACCCAGCATCTACGCACCACGTGGACCAGAGCAGCTGAGGTTTCTGTTGTATTGACTGTCAGCTCCAGGTCCACAGTGGGGGAACAGCCAAGCTGGCTCCGTGGTGTGGCAGTTTTGTTTCCTGCCCAGTGGAAGAGAAACACGTTGTCTCCGTCATAAGGTTCATCCTGCTGTGGGTCAGTTGCATGGGCGAGCCTCCTGTCCCAGCCTCTAAGGAATGGCTGGAAACACATCAGGGTGAGGCCGCAGGGAGCCTTGGGGCTCGGCTGCAATTATGGTCTGGGGGGGGGCTCCAGAGGAAGCCCTGCTCTGTTCCACCCACCTCATGTGTTCATTTGTTGGTCTTGCCGAACAAACGGGGCAGAGCTGAGAGTCATAAGGGCCCATTTGAAGAAGTGGGGCTGTGTCTAAAGATAACTGCTGGTGTAAGCACAGAAGATGCTTCACAGCTCATGTATTTTTAGGTGTTTCAAAAATACACTCCTCTGGTTAGGTGGCCTTCCAGACCGAATCTGTAAATGTGTTTGACGTTGTTCCTGAATTAACTTCGAAGCCTGCGAAAGGTGTTGGCAGGCAGCAGCCAGCTGGAGACGACGTGTGGATTGCAAGTGAGTTCACCTGGGCTGCCTGCGGTGTTCACGCCGGGCAGGGCAGGCTGTGGAGTTCACTGTTGCAGGCCTGCAAGTCTAAAGCTGAGATTCATTTCCTTGAGTTCAGTCTTCCCAGAGAAGAGTTTTGGGGGTTGTTTTCCGTCCCTTTCCAAAGCCAGTGTCAAGTAACAGCGCGCCTCTCATAGATGGCCCAAAGACCGGATGGCCAGCAGGCTTGGCATTTGTCTCATACCAGGAACAGCGGAATACAGTGTGGTTTGTCAGGGTGTTTTTTTTTCACATGAAATCAAGACTGGTGTTGCCAAAAGATGATTGTAACCATCTGTCTGACTCTGTGTATTTTTAAACTTGACCAAACATTTATGCTGTTGAGTTGCCATTTCTACATCGGCACATGATGGTGGCAATTAGGAACTCTGTTTTTGTTCATTTTTTTTTCCCCTTTCCTGCCTCTTTTGGGTCAGATTCCTTTCAACAAGGAGGGAATATGAGTCAGAAATTCACTCAGATTAAATGGAAATGTCATTTCTAAATATAAGAGCTTGAATTTAGTAACATCTTGAGTTATCGGTTGTGATCAAGTTTTCTTTTCAACCAACTTGCACGCTTAACGGTTTTAATTGTTTCAGCGGACAGGGATGGCAAGTAATTTTGTTAGGGAGAAGGTGGCTGTAGAGCACGAGAATGCAGTTAAAACAGGAACCTGTTGGGTGGATTGGTCGCGAATTTGTGTGCCCCGAATGTATCTATGTTCATTCAGCCCTGCCTGTGTGCCAGGCTGTGTGAGAGACTCCAAGGATGCAAAATTCATCTTGCTTGTGCTAATTGTTCCTTGAAAGATTGAATAAATGAAAGGCACTGTCCCACCAGGATCTCCTAGCTTATTGATGAATGCAGACACAGCAAATCTTTGACAATAGCCCGGGGTGACGATGAGTGTGATAAAAGTGCGGGGAACACAAAGCATGAGCGTCGCAGGAAGAGGTACGAGGGGGTCAGAAAATAATTTCCAGCTGAGGCACTAACCGTGCCGAGTTTTGAAGGAATTCCTAGAGGAATTCATCCAAGGGGAAGGGTGGCTCATTCCTGGCAGAAGCTCAGCACGAGCACAGATTTCAGATAACGTGGTGCATTTGTCCAGCTGCCGGACATCCGAGATGCTGCAGTGAGGGTTGCGTGCAGCTGGCTGGCAAGATGGTCAAGAGCAGGTGGAGAAGGGCACTGTGTGTGAGTCAGTGACCTTGAATTCATTTATGAAGGCTGGTAGGGGACAGTGGCAAAGGTGAGTTTGGGGAAAACTCAGTCTGGCTGCAGGTGACGGATGAGTCCGGCAGGTGTAACCGGTCTAGGAGGAGAGGTGACCGGCAAACCAGATGGGAAATGATGGGATTCCAAACCAATCCTGGGGGAGCTGGAGTACGAAACATACTAAGAGGTAGAATCTAGGTGTTTGATTGGGATTGGGGGCGGGCAGCAGGCTGACGTTTATAGGATGACTGCTAGGTTTCTGGATCAACCATTTGGGTAGACCGCGGTGCCATCTGCGAAGATGCGACTGTGTGAGAAGAGGCAGGTGTTTGGGGGAGCTCAGCCTTGTCCATGTTGAGTTTGAGCTTAGGGGCATCCAAGTGGAGATGCCCAAGCAGGCCGCTGAGTATACACATCTGCAATTTAAAACTGAAGCTGCATTCAAGGTAGAGATCTGGGGAAGTAAGTCATGGCTGTGTTTAGCTGTGATGATCGAGAGAGAAGGAAAAGAGGAGAATGGTGGGTGGGGAGTAAATCTGGCTAGCGGTTCCCGCTTTTTTTTGTTTTTAATTTATTTATTTTATTTTTGGCCGTGTTGGGTCTTCGTTGCTGCACGTGGACTTTTCTCTGGTCGTGGCGAGCAGGGGCTACTCTTCGTTGCGGCGCACAGGCTTCTCATTGCGGTGGCTTCTCTAGTTGAGGAGCACGGGCTCTAGGCGTGCGGGCTTCAGTAGTTGTGGCACACGGGCTCAGTAGTTGTGGCTCACGGGCTCTAGAGCATAGGCTCGGTAGTTGTGGTGCACGGGCTTAGTTGCTCCACGGCACGTGGGATCTTCCTGGCCCAGGGTTCGAACCCGTGTCCCCTGCATTGGCAGGTGGATTCTTAACCACTGTGCCACCAGGGAAGCCTGGTTCCCACTTCTTAACAAGTCCTTCCCTTTAGAAGAGTTGTGGCACTGACTTGAACCAGTTTCCCTAGAGCCTTTCAGATTACTTGATCTCCATCCAGCTTTTCAGACCCACATGACGAAAAGCCATCGTAGTCTTGTTTTCATTAACAAAAACTGTAATACATGCCTGTGACTTACGTAATACTTTCACATGGTGATGAGGTGGGGTAACAGAGGACGTGCTATTATTACTGATTGGAATCTCGAGCCTAGAGCGGTTAAGCAGTGTGCCAGGGAAGGTAGGTCCAGGGTGAGGACTTCAAGTCTTCTAACTTGACCAAATCTTGCTGTCTCCATCATTTCTTCCTGTGTTGGAATAGTGACTTCCCAACGGTAACATGGATCCTCCGTTTCTACCAGCAGAGTGCATCTGAGGCCACTGGGTCACTGTTAGTGTTCTTCGTTATACTCAGTTGTTTTTGGTGGGGGACTAGATATAGGTATTATACGCTTATGCCTTTTGAAAACCTTGAATCGGTAGATTCTGCACTGAAGCAATGCAGCGCATTTCTCCCAGTGTTTCATAGCAATAGGCACTGCAGCTGTTCCAGGTTATTAAAATGGGCAAGGAAGTGTATTTTTTTGGTGAGTTATGTGGAACTTTTCTGACTAGAAAAAAATTTTTACGTGCTTCAAAATAGAATATACTTTCTATTTCTGAAAAGCCGTTAAGATGACCAGGAGATTTCTTCTCATGGAATTTGGAATCCGGTGTAAGGAAACCAGCACCCGGCCCCTCCTGGTGTTTGAGAGTTGCACGTATCCAGAGTTCCAAAGTGCATGGCGTTATCGTGGTGGTTTGGGGGGCAGTAATAAAAAATACCTTTTTAGAGAGTGACCAATGGTACGAGCATGGAACACACTGTTGTTGTCTCACAACTCTTAGGATTCCTTACTGCATTGTATCTTTGCCTCACTTGGTACTTAACTTACAGCTCGGCTCTTCTACACCCTCCATTCCCAGTTTCCATACTTACTTACATCACATGTTGAACTTTCCTTATTATTCTGCACGTCTCTTACCCATGCAGCCTTTGTTTTAATGACAAAATAATCCACGCAGAGTGGTATGTTCAGGGGAGGGGGAGAAAAGATAGAGGTGCCCCAGCTGTAATTATTTTTGCTGATAGACCTCAACCATTTCAACTCATCTGAATAAACCATTAGGAACTGTGACTCTTGCTGCCACGTTGTTTTACACATTCCTTTTGGGGAGATTCAGAAGTACCATTTGGCACGAATATGGGCACAAGCAGTGAAAACTCAGTGAGTTAAGGAGCTGAAGCGGTCCCCACTCCTGGAGCTGTTCGGAGAATAATTCATCAGGACTTGAGTGCTCCCTGAAGACTGTGGGAGCTATTTGAAGAGTTTTACGCAGGAGAGTTTTTGTTTTCAGATGTTCATTTGTCACATGTGAAGCTGGGATTGAACATGCAAGACCGAGTGGGAGATCAGTGGGAAAGGAGGCTTTCGGGGACATCTGAGCAAGTGAGGCCAGGGCGGTGGAGATGGAGGAAAAGGGGGTTGATTCTAGAGTTAATTGAAAGTGGGGTGTACAGCACATGGAGACAGTGGCCACTGTCAGCGTGGCTGGAGAGTCTGGGACGATTCCATGCTGTACATAGGTGAGTGGGGAAGGGCGTCATCACAGACCCGAGGGCAGCACCCCGCAACCAGGATCCAGGATCCTGCCCTCACCTTCACTCACTGGCTCTGTTCCTTCCTCTGTCAGAAGAGGCAGAAGCGTGGCCTCTGCGCTGCCCACGGGTCAACGTTATGTCGGAGCAAGTGAGGGTGTGCGACAGTGTGTCTGCATAGGTCAGATTGTCCTCTGTGTCCCACAGTTCTGAAATGTCAGTAAAGCTGTTTTGGAAACCTGTAGACTTAATTGTCATTTAAAATCTGGTGACAAGCCTGTTAAGAAACGACTCAGGTCATTAGTGAGAAGGTGAAACAGTAAAACGTGTGCCTTCGTGTTCTAAGAGCCTAATTTTATGTCTGGAACTAAGTGGAGGTGCTTACAGTAGGAGACATTTTTAACTCTAAATGAGGCAAGGTTTCCTATAATCTTAAAAAATAACTATTAAACAATTGGATTATTTCTCCATACCAGCCAAACACACATTTTATGTATTCTTTAGTTGTTTTTTCTTTTTTAAAGGAGAGATATCAGGTTATTGAGTTTGGGCTCAAATTCAGTCCGGTTTTTTGCTGTCCCTGTTGGCACATGTGAGTCCATTGGTTGAAGTTACTGTCAGCTACAAATTATATAAGATGGCGACTCAACAGTGGAACAGTCTTTAGACGTGTTGGAATGATTTTTGAGCCAGAAACCCTTGCTGGGCATCAGCTCACAGGCCACCAGCTCCCACTGCGCGGCAGTGACCGGGCTCGGGCTGGGAAGGTACGTGATGCGTTAGCGGGTCCACCCGGCGCGACCGCCGGCAGAATCCTTGCCACTCTAGGGGCTGCCTTAGTGCTGACCGTCAGCTGTTCAGAGAGGCCAGCTTCATTCCTCTGGAAGCCCCGGGGAGTGGGTGCGAGGCAGACGTGTGTCATCTGTAACTGCCACGCCACCGACCACATCGTCCTTCTGAAACACCTTCCAGCTACTTCATTGGGCCAAGTGCGATGTGAATTACTCAAAAGCGAAACTAGGCATTAAGACCGTTGTGGATGTTCTGTCTTCATCTTTGCTAACAAGCCTTGGGTGTCCTGCCCCCATACGAAATCCACGTCATGCACGCTGTCAGGGTGAGTGGTACCTTAATAAGCCAGCAGTCCCTCACCTTTTTGGCACCGGGGACCGGTTTCGTGGAAGACAGTTTTTCCCCGGACGGGGATGGGGTGGGGGGTGATGGTGCAGGCGGTAATGTGAGTGATGGGGGTGGTAGATGAAGTTTCACCTGGCGCTCACCTCCTGCCGTGTGGCCTGGTTCTTAACAGGCTGCAGACCGGTTTCGGTCCACGGCCCGGGGCTGTGGGACCCCTGCCCTAAGCCATGCTGGGAGACTAGTCCCCCAAACAGGAAGGGGTAGCATGCTTACAAGGTTTTGACCAAAATAATCACTTTCAAAGGAAAGCTTTTAGTAAAAGGTTATGATGTTTTTCATGAGTGAATCAATACATTTTTTAAAAGTCTCATCTCAGAATTTTACAACCACCATACACATAGGTTATGAATGAGGAGTGCAAAACTTTTCACGATTTAGGCATGTTATTTTCTTAAAAAGATATGTTCGTGATGGATTACTCTTCTAACATTATTTAAATTTAATAGTCAAGTTGATGCCCTGACGGGCTTTTCTGTTTTACTTGTAGCTGAGAAAGGAGATCGGCAGCACGCCTACCTATCTGTATAAAGACGGACGGCACTGACTGTCTTGACTTCTGCCAAAGTAGGAAAAAGAACATGTTTCACAGGAAAATGGACAGTCTTGATATTTCACAGAGTAACAATAATATGCATACAACTACTGGAAAGGTAGAAATAGGCCTGACGTTTTAGACCAACCAGAGGAAGTGGCCAGACACCCAGAGCCTCAAGCATCACGTACCTGCCTGCCTCACCTGTGCAAACAGTCGATGTAAAAGAAGCCACGAGCACCTGTGGCCAAGGTGTTGATGGAGGGTGTCTGGCATCCTCCAGGGAACCATGTGGTTCTCTGCTCTCCTTTAGAAGTAGGACCCTTTCCTTCCCCAGAGGAAATAGCTTCCACCTTTCTTTCTGGCCACATCCTCCCCATGGTGCTATGACAGGGAAAAGTGGCCCCTCTAGAGAGTGGAGGTTTCCAAAGACCTGAACATTCATACATGAAAGCTCCACGTCTTTTAATTTTTTTTTAATTGAAGTGAAATTTATATAACAGAAAACTAAACACTTTAAAGTAAATTCAGTGGCATTTAGTACATTCCGTGTTGTACAACCAGCCCCTCTGTCTAGTTCCAAAATGTTCTCATCACCCAAATGGAAACCTTGTACCTGCAAAGCAGTCACCCCCGAGTCCTGCCTCGCCCCACCCTACCCTCTGCCCATGGTAACTACCACCAAGCTTTCTGTCTCTGTGGATTTACCTGTTCTGGAGGTGTGAACATCTGTATCTCGCTTCTTTGACTTAGTGTCGTGTTTTCAAGGTTCATCTACATTGTAGCCTGTATCAGTACTTCATTTCCTTTGCACAACTGACTAATACTCCATTGTGTGGATGTGCACCGCATCTTGTTTACCCATCTGTCTGATGACGTGCATTTGGGTTGTGTCCACCTTCAGGCTCTTGGGAATGATGCTGCTGTGTATTTGTTGGAGGACCAGTTTTTAATTCTTTTGGGTGTATACCTAGGAGTAGAATTGTTGGGTCATATAGTAATAACTCTTTAACCTTTTTAACCTTGTTTTGGTTCAAAATATTTCCAAAACATGTTATAGACCTCCTTACATTTGAAAACAGTTAAGACGGGACACACGATACTTGATGTTCCTGGCAGTCACTGTGAATATAAATGATTACAAATTGCTATAATGTGGTACAGATGCACTCAGGATGTTTAGACTTTCTGTCCAGTGTTTCTTGCTTTTCTTGTGCTGTGCTGTGTTGCCACCCCCTGCCAGTGAATGTGAAGAGAAGGCTCTGGAATTAGGTTGCCTGCATTCACATCTCACCTCTACCACTTACTGGCTATGTGGCCGAATGCAAAATTTTATCACTCTGCCTCAAATTCCTCCTCTGAAAAGTAGGTGTAATAACACTGTGAACCTCCTAGGGTTATTGTGAGTGGTGAAAGGGTCAGGCCCTGTTTGTTAGTCCGCTCGGGCTGCCATGACAAAAGACCACCGACTGGCTGGCTGAAACAACAGACATTTATTTTCTCACAGGTCTGGAGGCTCAAAAGTTTGAGATCAAGATGTCAGCGGGGTTGGTTTCTCCTGAGGGCTCCTTCCTTGGCTTGCAGACGGCCTCCTTCTTCCTGTTTCTTCACATAGTCTTCCTGTGCACATACATACGTCCCCAGTGTTTCCTGGTGTATCCAAATGCCGTCTTCATATGAGGACGAGATTAGGGCCCACCTGAACAGCCTCATTTTAATTTAATCGTCTCTTTAAAGGTCCTGTCTACAGGTATACTTGCATTTGGAGGTACTGGGGGTTGGGGCTTCAATGTGTGAATTGGGGGAGGGGGCTGAATCAGCCCATAGCTCTCCATCAAGCCCATGGTGCAGTGTATACACCACAGAAGCTGGCAGGTAGGTGGTGGCGGCTGCAGGGTCCTACCCCCACCCCTTCTCATCTGCTGCTTCACTTGTGTCTGACAAGCAAACTTCGTTAGCCTTTCTTGAAGAAGGACAAGTGAGTAGTTTATGTCCATATGGAGGAGGCAGGAGGCATTTTGCTTTACTAACTCTGTAGCCTCTGTTTCGCTGCTCTGAAGATTTTGCTTAATTTCTGGCCTGGATTTGGTTCCAGAAAAGATAAGATTTCCAGTGAGCTATTTTCCAGATAAGTTACATGGCACTTCACGCGGTGTTTGAGATTACTGAAAGAATACCTAGTGCTTCCAAAGTGGTCTTGTTGCTTTTTAAAAGTTGAAGATATGTAACATAGAATTTACCATCGTGACCGTTTTTCAGTGTACCGTTCAAATACATTTGCAATGTTGTGCAACCATAACCACCGTCTACGTCCAGAGCTTTCTCACCGTCCCAAACGGAAACCCTGTACCCATTAAGCAGTAACTCTTCATCCACCACCCCGCCCTGTTTCTCTTATTTCTTTAATCCTGCCATTTCCTAATAGCCACTAGATGAGAATCGGAGTCAGGAGATCACTGGGGAATAGGGATTTGGACCTCACTGTGTCAACCATCCTCTCTCTTGTTTACCTTTCACTGCAGTGCTCTTTGAAATGGCTTCATTCCTTTGCAAAAGATTTGTCCCCAAAGGTAAAGGAAAAACGTGTGAGTGGGGCTCAGGAGTCACCAGTCCCCTCAACGTACACTCGGCGGATTCTGGTAAAGCTCAGACGGCGGCTCTGGTGTGAGAGGTGGCATCTCTTCCCCTCCAGGCGTGGACCACGCTGAGCTGCTTCTGTCTCTGCCCAGTGTGGGTGGGGGTGAGATCCTGTGCCCACCCACTCCCCACCCCCCCCAGCCCCGAGTGCCACCTGTAACCCGGGTCCCTGTGTCTCCACCCCCTGTCCTCGCAGACCTACATCGGCTCCATCATCGCCTCTGTGAACCCCTACAAGACCATCGCCGGCCTGTACTCACGGGACGCCATGGAGCGCTACAGCAGGTGCCACCTGGGCGAGCTGCCCCCGCACGTCTTCGCCATCGCCAACGAGTGCTACCGCTGCCTGTGGAAGCGCCACGACAACCAGTGCGTCCTCATCAGGTAACCCAGCCAGCAGCCACCACAGCCACGGAGGCTGCTTATTAGCGCATCAACCCCCAGATTTCTCAGATGGAGTTTTCCCTTTTGAATAGGCCGACAACTACAGCTTCCAAAAGACACGAGTTATTCTTTGGTTTATTTCAGTGGTCAGACATGGTCCTTCTATTGACTTATGGAAACATTGCATAGTTCTTCCAAATTTTAAGTATTTTATATATTCTAGAGCACTCATCAGAATGCTTGTCTGTTGCAGCAAGGACTTGGTTTTGGCCAGTATGAGAAGATTACCCTAGAATCTCCCAAATTTAAGAATTTTTAATGATTTTAATTGGGTGTTCCTAAAGTTGACCTTTGAATTAGCCACAGAAGTGGCACTTACTATGTTATATGTTGAGGGAATGATAGAAAGGCATTCTTCTCAACCACTGTGCCACCAGGGAAGCCCCTGTGTTCTTCTTATTGGCAATATTTACCCATTACTCTTGTTCGGGGGTCCTTCGTTTGTAATCAATCAGAATTATATGAATATGGAAGGCAGAACACGTTCATATTGTCTCTCCCTGCCTCCCTCTATCACCTACTTTCTTTAAGGGAAGGGAAGCACCTGGGCAGATACATTCTCTCCTCTTTATTACCTTAACGGTGCTCATGCACTGGGCTGTAGAAACAACTTGGGTAGAGGGACTGTCCATTTATGCATTTCAGTAAATATGAATCATTGTAACTTGCAGTTAATCAAAAATGAAGCTAACGCTCAGTATAAAAGCAGAGTTTTTAAGAGTCACCTTCCCGGGCTTCCCTGGTGGCGCAGTGGTTGAGAGTCCGCCTGCCGATGCAGGGGACGCGGGTTCGTGCCCCAGTCCAGGAAGATCCCACATGCCGCAGAGCGGCTGGGCCCGTGAGCCACGGCCACTGAGCCTGCGCGTCCGGAGCCTGTGCTCCGCAACGGGAGAGGCCACAACAGTGAGAGGCCCGCGTACCGCAAAAAAAAAAGAGTCACCTTCCCAATTAACTTGCTTTATGACTAGAGCACTATTTGTGGGCTCTTTTAGATGACTTCACTGAAGTTCAGGAGTTAGAATTTAAGATCACTATTTCAGCATACAGAATATAGTTTGATAAGATTAACAGAAAGAGTCTAATCTATTTTAGGAAGATCAAGTTGTTTTCCACACTTAGGTACCTAAATATTTGCCATCGATAATTGGCTGTGTTTATTACTTACAGTGGAAAAAATGAGAGCATGACTCATATATCACTTGCTAGACAGAGCAGTTTGGGAAGAAAGTGAAAAATCAAATGAGATCATTGTGCATATATGTGTGTGTGTGTGATAATACGGAAAGGGGTTGGCATGTTCCTGCCAAAGACTATGGCATTTAAAAAGAAGGCGGGGCTAGCCGGGAGTGAGAAGGAAGAGGGGACCCCAAACAAAAAGCTCTCACTGTGTAATGCTGATGTGAAAAGAGTAACTGTATTTATGTAAAGTAACTCAGGAAACAGCGTCTTTAAGAATAGATTTCTCATTAAAATGTGTTTTGGTTTTTAATAGACCTCTTGCAGTTTTTTTTTAGTGGGGCTTGGGGCTGCGGGAATTAAGAGAAAATTGAGTATAAAAATAGAAATTGTAGGGTACAGTAGCCCTATTGAGATTTCCTCAGGCATGATCTGCCCCCTGGTGGTACCACATGTTACTGCTTCCAAAACTTTCACGCTAATTACCTATGAAACCAGAAAATAAGCCTATTTGGAATTAGGCAGGGACCCCATAGATCAGTTTTTCTCTCACTTTACGAGCCTGTGTCACTGCTAGTCTCGTGGATTCTAGTCCAAGCGTTTTTTGTTGGTCTCACTTTCAAGAGTTTCTCTCTCTTAAGCTCTTGATTTTACCCTTCTTGTGTACGTTTAAGGCAATGCTTATGCTGTTATAGTTTCTAAAATATAAATATATGTTTAAAACTTCCATGAGCTTTTTTAAAATCTAACTGACAAGGTCAGATTTTGATCTAGTACATTTTAAGTGAATATCAATTTGGGGCAGGCAGAGTTTAGTCTATTTTGTTTAGTCTGTTTTTCTCTTTTCAGTATGTATGAACTTTTAATGTAGTGTCGGCAAGGCCTGTGATGAATTCATCTGTGCAACTCATTGCCCAGGACAGTGTCTGATAGGAGGGCCAGCATCCAACAGCTGTCAGTCAAAGGATGGGTGGGCGGAACAGCTGTTGGTTTAGGACCTCTGCTTGCTTTGCAGAAGTTTTGGTTTTCCAAAATTGGAGTGATTTTTTTCCTTAACTATGTCTTTTATATTCTGGAATAATAATTGGGTGTTTGGTCTTTTTCTATCCTAGTAGTATTTTAGAAATAATTGAATTGGAATAGTGAACAGAACTTGCATCCTGTGTCAGAAGGGCACCAGCCAGAATAAGGCATGGGGCCTGCCTCACGCTCATATCAAATGGTAGTTTACCTTGTTAAAAAAGAAAAGACCCAATCACTGCCCTTTAGGAACTTTTGTTCTGATGGGAATAAACTGATATAAATAAGTAATTTCAATACAGCCTGCCTAATGCTAAAATAGAAATGTGTACATGGTTGTTCAGAGAAGATGGCAATAGATGCTCAGCAAGGAATCGAAAATATATCTCAGAGAAAGTGACATGTGATCATGAGTCCATTGGTACGTGGGAACAGCAGCAGGCACAGAGGGGACCCTGGAAGGGCACAGAAGCACTTGCAAAAACGTGTGGAAGATCAAGGAACGTATGCAAATAGAAGGTACGCCTGTAAGGTATGGGATCTGCTAAGGACATGAAGGAACCGGTGTTCTTAAGGCAAGGAGGGAACTGCCATTCATTGAGAAAGACCAGAAGCCTTCTCTGGGGGAGCCGAGGCTCGGAGCTGTTGAGGGACCTGCCAAGGAGACTGAGCGTGAGCTACAGGCACAGGACATGAACTTCTGTCTCCCTGTGTTATTTTCGGAACAGAGTCCCACTTCCTGGGACACCTTATGGGCTTTTTCCTGGTGCAGGGGCTCATCTTATGGGCTTTGCCCTGCTTGCTAAGACCTGCGGACCGAATCCTCTAGGCAGTAGAGAAGTTTCCAAAGTCTTGTAGCAAGCAGTGGAGTGATTAGTATATATTTTGAGAAAATCACGTGAATCAGGGCACTCTGATTCACAGGATGGAGAATGTCAGGTGTCAGCAGAGGTATCCTGTAAAGGGCCAGGGAGGACATACATATTTTCGGCTCCGTGGCTGAGATCGGCTCCATTACAACTACTCGACTCTGCCCTTGGAGTGCGGAAGTGCTCGTAGATAGAGCGCACATGAACCGCCAGGCTGTGTTCCAATAAAACTTTATTTATAAAAACACACAGAAGGGCAGACTTGGGGGCCACAGTTGGCCGCTACCTGCACTGGAGGGGAGACTAGCCTGCGGGGTGGATAAAGGGTCCTGTTGCCATCGGAGGCCCTTTCCTTCAGGTGTGTTTTGATCCTTCCTGCTTTCCTGGGCACTTTGCTCCATCTTTGAGCCTCACTGCCCCCGATTCTTGGCCTCTTCTTTTCTACTGGATCATTGGCATTATCACTCAAAAATTTCTAGTATGCGTCTGCGTGACTCCCCAGACTTCAGTGCCTCCCCTGCCGACTTCTCCTCTGAGTTCCACACGTGTGTCCAGGCACCCTGAGGCATCATCGCGGAGGTGTCTGATGGGCATCTCGGGGGTGGCACCTCGTCAGTCCATCCTGAGTTTCTCCCAGAAACATGTTCCTCCTCTCATGCTTCTCATTCTTAGCAAGTGGACTCTCCATCCTACCAGGTCCGAAGCCTGAGATCCGGAAGTCATTCTTGGATCTAGAAGGGTCACCCTGCCCCCAACAATTAAGGTCAAATTACCTACGGTAAACTGTACCAATCTCATATATCCAGTTCGATGAGTGTTGATAAACGTGAACCGCTGTGTTACCAGCGCCCATGCAGGGGACCTGGGTTCTGTCCCTGGTCCAGGAAGATCCCACATGCAAGCTTCCTGGGCTCTCCCGAGTCATCCCCCCCGCTTCCCTGTCACTTACCAACCACCCAGACCAGGGCTGTCAGCCGTCCCCTCCCTCCGCCGTCCACCATCTGTTTGGGGGCTGCTGGCTTCTCCTCTTTGCTGCCCCCTCCCCTTACCCTCTGCCCTCACTTCCTGCTTCCTCTCTTGTCTCCCTCGATCCACCCTCCTCACTCCATACTCCTCACTGGGTGATTTGATTCTTTAAAACCTTGACCCCGATCATGACGCTCTCCTGCTTAAAAACTGTCTTGAGACTTTTCCATTCTGCCTACGAAAAATTCTCAGAACTTTTAATATGGCCTCTGAAGCCTCATATCAGTGCTTTGATTATTTTTCTTTCCCTTTTTCATTTTCACGATTTAAAAAGTTTTTTTTTTTTTTAACGGTATCAACTCATTTTGGTTCATCTGGGTGAACATGTTTTCTCTGAAGCCCACGTTTGTGTTTGTGGTCATGTTGGCGCCAAGGGTTAAGACTGTAACTTCCACAGGCTAATGAGAAAAATGCAGGACTGGATATGTAGGTGGTGTGTTCACTGTAAGTGAAGGTGAATTAACATCATGATTGCTGTACGAGTTAATGTTTTATCGAGGCTGGAATAAAGGAACCAGGTGGAGTACGTGACTCATCACAGCGCCCGCGGTGGAAGAGCCTACCAGGCTCACAAGAGAAGCAGTGGACAGTCACAGTGCAAGGAGCGCTTCAGTTTGAGCAAAACAGCATTAACCAGGGGGTTAGGTTAGTCTTGTTAATTTGGATTTTATTGGAGTTTTATTTTGTTTGTATTTAATTATGTAATTTATTCTGGCTCTATAGTTCTGTGATATGGTAAGCAAAGGAGCATATACTTAGTCATTATATCATTATAATGCTATAACATACATGCTGTATTATCACGTAGCGTGTATAATCAGGCTCACCAAGCAGTCAACTCAGTTCTGTCACTGTCCACCAGGAGACAGCGTCAGATCCCCCAGGTTGTTAAGGGCTCAGTCCTACAGGACTGCCATTCCCTCCACTTCAGATGCCAGTCGTGTTGTCACCTGTGCTTCTGACCGACCAGCTCTAGGTTGGAGCTTCCAATGACCCCCTCCTTGGGTTTGATTAATCTGCTAGGGCACCACACAGAACTCAAACATTTTTACTTCCTAGATCACCGCTGTACTATAAAAGAATATAACTCAGGAACCACCGGAGGGAAGAGATGCACACGGCATGGTGTGGGAAGGGTGAGGGAGCTTCCCTGCCCCCTCCAGGGAGCCGCTGTTTACCTCCACGTGCGCACCAAGCCAGAAGCTCTCTGAACCCTGTCCTTTTGGGGTTTCTGGAGGCTTCATTACCTAGGCTTGACCGATTGATGAAATCACTGGCCATTGGCAATGAAACTCCCTCTGCAGCCTCTCTCCCCTCCCCTGTTGAAAAGAACCAGTTCCATACTTGACTGGAGAACAGTGGCCTCTGAGTGGGACCCCAGCCCCTTCCCTTTCCTTCTCGAATGGCTGTGCAGGCTGCTCTCCCTTCCCCCAAGGCTCCAGGCCCTTTCCTCAAGCAGGAAAGGGAGGGTCTCCCTCCCCTCCCACCTCCTTTCCCCATCCTTCGGTTTTCACCCACTTAACTCCTGTGCGTGTCTCTGCATTTCAGTCTAAATGTCATTCCCCCAGAAAGGCGTTCGCTGAACCTGAGCCCTCCATCTAAATTATGAATCCTCCCATCTCCTGAGATTTATACTTGACAGCATCAACTGTAATTTGTGATTCTTTGATGTCTCCTGCTGCTGCTGCTGGGTCATAAATACTGTCCGTGACCATTTGTTTCAGGAGTGTGTTCCCAGCCCTCAGTGCAGCCTGACACACAGTAGGCACACGGATACTTAGGGAAGGAAGGAATACCTGCAGAGATGCTCTTTCTTCATTGCTTTAAAGATCACGTTTTGTGACCCTCAGTATATGTTTTCATGAGGAATGTTAAAGTCGCAGGCAGGGGAGGGGAGGAAGAAGAGGAGAGTTAAATAAAAGTGAGGCCTGTTACCTTGATGTTAATGTCTGGGGACATCTGGCATATTTCTGGGTTTTAACGATTTGTGAGTTATTTATATTCTTTGCCTTATTCATGCCACACTTCCACAACCTCGTATATGCAGTCACCTTTTTCATCTCCTGGTGCAGTCCTATCTGAATTATGTGACATTGCTTTCAGGAGTAGTACTTCCCAACCCTGGCCTCATAGTAGAATCATCTGGAAATTTTTAAAAAATACTGATGACTGAATTCTACCCTTACAGGTTCGGATCAGGGAGACAGTGGGTAATTCTCATGTCCAGCCAAGTTTGAGAACTACTGTTGTACAAATCCGAGTTTCATTTTTGTTTCAAGTTTTACTTACGTATCAAAAAAGATGTACTTAAAGAAGATGCTTGGAGGAAATTTGCTACAATGAGAAAAAAAAGTGGGCTGAAGCTGGTGGTGGATCAGTCTCCTTGACGGGTGAAAGACAATGCGAATCTTGGGTTTTCTTCTCCTTGACGAGTCTGTGCTGTCCAATTTGAACAGCTTTTTCTCCACGGCTGTATAATTACCGTGTTCGTCAGAGTAGACTAATTGCTGTGCTAATTGCTGTAACATCCCCCAAATCTCAGAGGCATGACACAGGAGTGGCTTATTTCTTGCTATCTCACAGCCCCACGTGGGAAGGTGATTTTTTTATGCCACACATCGCTTTGTTTTGGAAATGTGCCACCCTGAGGGCACCCAAACGGCAGGCCTGAAAGGCAGGGAGCCCAGAGGACCATGAAGGTGTTTAGCCACCCGACGTGGAAATAGCAGATACCCCCCTTGCTCGGTTAAGCCGCCTTCTGGTTGAGTTGGCCACGTTCGGTCCTGGTTACCGATCGCTGCCCTTCCTGTAAGGGAGGTTGAAATGCCATCCACCTCTGAGTGCTGGAGGATACAGAGGTGTGTTTGGGGACCGTGTAAACCATGACTTCTGCCTCACACGGTATAACTAGAGAACGTCTCCCTTTCAGTTTTGTTTGTTTTAACAAAATTTAACTGCTAGGTAGATGGGATATATATTTTTAAGTATCGAGAGTTATTTAAATCTCTCCTTGCAACTTTCTCTTAGCTTCTGCTACTCATTCAGTGCCCCCTTGCTGAATGTCTCCTCTGCGCCAGCTCCCAGGCTAGGCCGGTGCCAGCTACACAGAGGTGAATGCTCAGCCCTGCCCTGGGAAGATTCTGGTTGCTGATAACAGAAAAGCTCACCAGAGCTGGCGTTACTTGCGTGGGCCTTCATTATCTCAGACGGCAAGGCAGGGGCGGGGTCAGGGCTGTGGGTTCAGCCACTCCCACTGGGCGCTTCTCTGATTGTCTTGCCTTTTGCTTTCCAATCTCAAGATAGCTGTGGATTCCCAAGTATTTGTCGTCTGCAGCCAGAGGGACGTTCTATCTGGTCTCTTTGTGTGTGTGTGTGTGTGTGTGTGTGTGTGTGTGTGTGCGCGCGCGCGCATACCTCCCCAGGAGCTTCAGCACACTTGACGTTAAGTCTCTTTGGCTGGCATCCTGACACCTGCCCACGGCCAACCACCTTATCACCTGCGCAGGGAATGGAATTACCGTGATTGGCCTCGATCAGTGGAGATTCCCCTGGGCCTGCAGTGGACGGTGTCACCTCTGAGTCATTTCCTCTCCTTTATTACATGTGCTTAATCATTCACCGTGTTATCTGCACAATTCCTCTTTCATAACCTCCTAGCTCTTGACACTCAACGGGGGTGCTGTGTTAGAACTTGTGGAGGCCTCATCTGTTTATCTCCCCACCTTGAGCAGTTATGAACCTGTTACCCTGCGATAGTGTTGGTTTTCACGTGCCGTTACTTATGCCGTGGGTTTACTTTTCTCGTAAGTTATTTGCCCTTTTACTACTTCTGTTCTCCCTGTGGTACCGAGCGGGGTGCCTTACACAAAACTGATTGGGTCTCTCCTTCCAGATCTCTCATCTCCATCTCTCCCCTTTCATCTCCAGCCTGGTTGTATTTGCCCACGGCCTGACCACCACATGCCTAGATCATCACAGCAGCTGGTCTCCCTGAGGGACCCGCAGTCCTGGAGCACGACTTCAGAGCTGTGTTCCTCACGGGTGACCTTGATGGGCTTGGCCTTCGCCTTCTGTCTCCTGTGGTGGCCTCAGAACCATCGACCTCGATCCTTTTGCCCTTTCTCTGCCCACTCTGGTCTCGGTCCAGTTGACCAAACCAGAATCCCACCCCTGTAGACCTCCCGCAGCTCCTCTGGCCTCTCTGCTTTCGTTCCCAGGGTCATCTGACCCCGAATCCTTCCGCTTTCCTCTTTGCCCAGCTGACGTTTGCCGGTCCTTTGTGACACAACTCAGATCCCATTAACTCCTCTCATTTGCCCTGCCCCCCACTCTCCCCAGCTCCAGGGCCTCGAGGTTGCTTTGTTCACTTTTCCTTAATCATCGCTGAAGCAGCATCTCTGCAGGACGCTGGATTGCTGACAGACCTGCTGTTCAATTCTGACCCGGGCCCTTAGCCGCTGCCTGCCTCATGGGATTATTATGGGAATAAAGTGCCCAAGTGTGGGTCAAGTACCTGCAGGTTCATTCCCTTGTCCCCTCAGTATTTACGAATGATTGCCTTTTTGTGCGTATTTACCAGAAAGTTACCACTAACATGTTCATTCATTTAACAGATGCTTACTGAGTGTCTGCCACCGGCCAGGCACTGTTGAGGGGTCTGTAACACTTTAGTAAACAAAACCCCAATCCCGGCCTTTGCAGAGCTTACCTGCCACGAAAGGCACCGTCCCTCTTATTACCTGAGCTTCGTGAAGGTGGTACTTCTGTTTAGCTTGTAGGCTGAGGGAGTCATTGGCAACACAGAGGCCGTGCAGCTGCCAGGAGGAGGGACTCTTCTCTGTAACAGCACTTTGAGCTCTTTCCCACTGTTCAGGAGCTGTACAGGGTGAAGTACGTCAGAAAGAGAAAAACAAATAGCGTATAGTAATGCATACATGTGGAACCTAGAAAAATGGCACAGGTGAACCGGTTTGCAGGGCAGAAATAGAGACACAGATGCAGAGAAGAAACGTATGGACACCAAGGGGGGAATGCGGAGGGGGCTGGTGGTGGTGGGATGAACTGGGAGATTGGGATTGACATGTATACACTAATATGTATAAAATGGATAACTAGTAAGAACCTGCTGTGTAAAAAATAAAATAAAATTCAAAAAAATAAAGTTGCCCTGTGGACAAATTGGACTGACACTGGCCAAGCTGGGGTTTTTTGTTGTTGTTGTTGTTTTAATTAGAAGCACAAATTTCTGCATGTTGTCTTTCAGTGGTGAAAGCGGGGCAGGTAAGACCGAAAGCACTAAGTTGATCCTCAAGTTTTTATCAGCCATCAGTCAGCAGTCTCTGGACTTGTCCTCGAAGGAGAAGACATCGTGTGTTGAACAAGCCATTCTTGAGAGCAGGTATTTGGCCATCGCGTTTCTCGTTTCCAACTAATAGGCTTCACTTTCCTCACTGTTTGGCTTATTTAAGGAAGAGTTGAAACTCGGGGCGCTCTCTTCTCTTTTTCTTGACTGGGCTTTCACAATTCCTCAAGGAAAAGTCTCCACACACACACACACACACACACACAGCGATTTCTAATGACCTGAGCCCCCATCGCTGCACCATGTTTGAGCTGTTGGCTGAGTGAGTGAGGCACATTCGGCTGCCTCTTACCTGGCAGCCCTTGGCTGGCTGTTGGGAGGCCTCGTTATCGGCAGAAATTCCAGCCTCCGTCCACCACATCACAGAGGGCTTAGCGGTCAAATCTTTGGAGGCATCTTATGAGCACAATGGCACTGTATAGCCTCTCATGTTGCAGAACAATGCCACATCGATGGCAGTGACCTCAGAGCTTTGAAAGAGGGCCATGGTGCAGTAGCGTCTGAAATTCTAATGAAAACGTGTAATTGCCCTGTGCCTGATTGGTGCCTTGTAAGGTTTTAGAACCAGTAGGGACTTTTCAGCTCCTATTACTTAGAAATTAGTCCAGGAGTCAGCAAACTTCAGCCTGACGCTGGTATCCTGCAGCCTGTTTGGGTTTTGTTTTTTTTAGCCTTCAAAATTTATTTTTTAAATTGTGCTAAAATGCACATAACAAAAAATGTATAGCTTTCAATAGTTTTCGGTGCACGGCTTAGTGGCGTGAAGTACACTCACACTGGTGTGTGGCAATCGCCACCATCCATCTCTAGACCGTTTTCATCTTCCTCCTGCGGCCCATTTTGATAAATAAAACTTTATAGGAACACAGTTACCCTCGTTTGCGTATTGTTTACAGCTGCTTTCGAGCTGTAGCGGCAGAGCTGAGTAGCTGCATCAGAGGCCGCATGGCCCACAAAACCAAAAGTGTTTACTATCTGATCCTCTGCAGAAAAAGATGGCTGACCCCTGACCTAGTCTGACCACATTTTACAGTCGGAGGAGACCCAAGGGAGTTGTATGTTCCCCCCGGGACGTACAACAAATGGGTGAAATTTCCAGGGCTGGGACTTTTTCACTTCCTAGAATTCAAGCGGGGGCTTTTCCTGTGCAACCCCTGGCTCGCATATATAAGCTGATCTGTATGGGGACCAGCCATCGTGGTCTCCTTGACTCTCTGTAGCATCCCCTGCCCGCACACCCAGCTGCGAGTTCTCTGCCCCGAGATGGATGCTCGTTATAAACCCATTTCAGCAAGTGCTGGGAAAATCTGGCTCTTCTGAAATAAACATGATCGCCAGAGGTCCCTTTGATTTCAGATTTTTCTTGCAGTTGTCTGCTTTGCCGTTGGTGAGGACTGTCGTTGCCAGTTTTAGATGGACCCTAATTAACACCGGCTGCTGTCCTGGCTTCTTTCACAGCCCCATCATGGAAGCCTTCGGCAACGCCAAGACTGTGTATAACAACAACTCCAGTCGCTTCGGGAAGTTTGTTCAGCTGAACATCTGCCAGAAGGGAAATATCCAGGGCGGGAGAATCGTAGATTGTATCCTGTTTCGTTTAGCTTTTGGTCTATAGTACTATGACTCTCTAGTGGAAACTGTTCTTGCTTCTCCTAAGGACAGATAACAGGATATGAAACGTTTCTTTCTGGTTCTACCTAGTCACTGCTCCAGTATTACTGTTCCTGACCTGTTAATTATCCTAGGAGATAAGGAACCATCTTTCTTTGGGGAAGTTCTGATATCATGTCCCTAATCTGCAAATTTGGACTCCTAACCAGACATCATATATTCGTTGTTTGAAATCAATGCTTTAACTAGTGTGATACTTCCTGGGTACATGTGTCATGTCTGAAATTGGATTTTGATGAAACAGTCCATATCGTTTGCTTACCTTTTGCACCAGAAGTCTCAATGTCCAAGACACAGGAAATTGTAATTACTTGGGCAACAAAGAATAGAAAACAAAAGACTGAGCCTCGTGTATCCTTGTTTTGTTCCTTGACTTACCATTGCTTATCACATGAAGATTTATTAGAAAAAGTAAGTAAACGTGATTTAATTCACATTATCTCTCACAGTAACTGTTTTCGGCAATTACCGGCTCATGGTCATTAAGCAGAGGAAACATCTCTGAACAGCAATCTGATTTCTCTTCACAGAACCGAGTAGTAAGGCAAAATCCCGGGGAAAGGAATTATCACATATTCTATGCACTGCTGGCAGGGCTAGAGCGTGAAGAGAAAGGTGAGTGATGGGACAGCTGCAGAGACATATGTGCTCACAGCTCATTTTGCCTTTAAACCCATCTGTGGATGAGGAGACATCTGTTTGGACTTTGTTGTTCTTCCACCAATTGAAACGAAAAGTGTGAGATGACCAAAGACACTGAGTTCATTTAGAGCCAGATAACGTAGGGAGAAAATCATCAATAGAGAAATCGGGAATTTTTTTGGTTTGTTTTGGAATCTTAGTTCTTTTCTGATTTAAAGAATATTTGTGAAAAATACATAATGTGGGCTTCCCTGGTGGTACAGTGGTTGGGAGTCTGCCTGCCAATGCAAGGGACGCGGGTTCGTGCCCCAGTCCGGGAGGATACCACATGCAGTGGAGCCGCTGAGCCTGTGCGCCCGGAGCCTGTGCTCCGCAACGGGAGAGGCCACAAGGGTGAGAGGCCCACATACCGAAAAAAACAAAAAAAAAACAAAAACAAAAACATAATGTATTACAACTGGTTTTACTTTTAAGTCACACCGAAATAACGGTAATTTCTAAACATTTGATTTTTAAAAAACCAATCAACACAGGATCCTCATCAGTTACTTTTTTCAGTAACATTTTCTTCCATCCCATAGAATTTAATAATTCTGATTTCCCTAGATGATGATTGAGAGGGAATGTTTTAATCTTAATAGTGGACCATTAGGAGCATAGAATTATTTTTGTACTTTAAAAAATAAAGTTGCAAAGTGAAAACTCTTTTAAATTATGTCTTACCCTGGCCAGTCAAATACTGATGTTGTGTTTTTCTTTTTCTTTTTGTAGAAGAATTTTATTTATCTGTGCCAGAAAACTACCACTACTTGAATCAATCTGGATGTGTAGGAGACAAGACAATCAGTGACCAGGAATCCTTTAGGGAAGTTATTGTAAGTTACTTTCCTATTTTCCTTTATTAAAGGTGACAGAAAAAGTGACAGCTTTCATTTCTGCTTCAGAAACATTTTTTTAATAAAAAAAAGAAATCACATTTGTACCGCTGTGCGAGAATAGGTCCTTTCTTCTTGTTCCAAGTCATGGAAGGGAATCCTCTCTCTTTAGAAGGTGGGTGAATGTCTGACATTCAGGACAGATGGGTGGTTGGCTTGGAATAGCGGTCAGAAAAGCAAAACAAAAAAATCACAGGTTTGGGACTGGAGCAAGCAGATCCTCTGTTTCAGGGCTTACAATTAAAAATTTTTTTGAATAATTGGTTCTACAGTTAAAAAGAAATCTGTCAACAGTTAGACCAGGTGACTGTTTGGGTCTCATCCTGTTCTCATAGCCTCATCCTGGTAACCGATTCTGATCACACAGAAGTAGTCATTTTAAGACTCTGCAGTGTGGACCTGTGCGGTTTCCTGCAGTTCTCAGATTTCCTGGGACTTTGTTATAAAGTGACTGCATTTAGGAAGCCTGGTCATCGAGCATTATTAACAGCCCCACTGATTGAGTGGGGCTGGTAGATTTCATCAGCGTGGTCTCAGTTCCTTTGCCAGAGTCATTAGTTCAGCATTTGGAGTCAGCGGATCTAGAATTGATCCATCATAAATGCAGCTAACACCGACTGAGGGCCTACTCTGCAGACTTACCATCTCCCTGCTTCTAACGACCCTGTGAGGGTAGAACTATGATTGTGTATGTTCTGTGACTCAGAGAGGTTGGTGACCAGTCTAACCACACACAGCACCTAATAGAGCCTGTATCTAGGCAAAGTCTAACTAACTCCAAATCCCACACTCTAACCAGGAGGCAGGTAGGTAGTCACTGCTTTACGTGCACCCCGATTTGTCTTTCTAGTTGTTGTCGACAACTTGGTTCTATATCCCTATTTACTTTTCTAGATTGTTCATAAGAATGCCTCGTGGAATGGAATCAAAGTATATTTTTAAATGGATATATATCACACATCATTTCCCCACATCTAATGTATGTATCCTTAAACTGAAAATGAAATTAAAAACAGATGAGGCTATAATGTCGTGATCATCTTCCCCTCAGCCTTTCTTTTAAAGATGTCCCATTCTGCCATTTATAACGTAGAGCGGTGTCTCTGTCATCTCTCATTCCTTCATCCTATTAACAAAAAGCCTCCTGCTGACAGCGCCTTTTGCTGTGTACCTACCCTAGGCAGCATGGGATTTGACCCTGCAAATTGGACTTTAAGAGATGTTTAAGTATTTAAAATTTTCTTTCTCAATTTTATTTTGGCATCCTGGACTTCTTTAACTACACGAGCTTTCTCCATTTACTTTGTGATGGAAGGTGTTTTTTTGCAGTGGTAGACAGACTCCCAGTTATTCAAGTTGCAGTGTCGCTGCAGGGCCATACTGACTAGCTCACTGGCCCCAGTGAGCCAGTGGGCAGCGAGGCCCTCCCTCATCCTGGGAGTGACTGGAGAGAGGGTACTCTGATGGCTTCCTCCTGGGGCATTGTCTTCTGATCCAGAATTGTTTGCTCTTTCTGGTAGCTACAGAAAGGAAGCTTGTGGAGCTTGGCCTGTTTTCAGTGATTGCTAACTTTTATTTTTAAATTGAAATGATAGGTTTTGGCGTTTGAAATTTGGTCCTACCATGAAAAGGCGTGTCATCTAGAAAGGAAGAAAAATTTACACATGAAGTTGACATAGTGAATGTACACACCAGACTTATAAGAATTCTATTTATAGATACTTAAATATTTACTTTGCAATTACTTTTTAGTGTCCATATATATAATCCCTACATTCTGCTGAAGAAATAAAGACGACTGAAATAGATTATGCTATGTTGTTTTATCATGTAATTTGTCTTTATTTTCTTCCAAAATCAAATACCATTTAAATTTGTATCTTCATACTTTAATTCCATAAAGCTCCTTTTCCCAGAGGTTTTGAGATTAAAGGAAGGGAAGGGACCACATCCTATTGGGACTCAAGGACATTTGTTTGAAGAATGTGTTAAAATGTTAACAGAGAGAGATTATTTCTGTGAATTACATATGAAAATGTCACCTCTGGTATTTTCAGCTACTAAAAAAAAAAATTATTCCTTTTTATCAACTTTAATGTCAGTATACTCTGGCAATAGGACCTTTTAAGAATTTTGCTTATTTCATTAAGAATTCGTGTATTTTTAGAATTCCTTATTGATACCAACTGACATTAATATAAATATGTACCTGTGAGGGATCCTGAGCCATTTTAAGCAACCTAGTTTTTCCTGGGGCAGACATGGTGAACATATGCTAAATTTCATAGCCATTTTTTTGCAGCCTTCCAAGTTCCGCTATAAACTGTTGAGTCAGGATGAAGCTATTTCAAGTCAGTAACAAGGAATTTATTTTTACTGCCTGTGTTTGACCCACCAGAATGATGGCTGATGAAGTGCGTGGGGGAGTAACAAGAGTCTTTGATGAGTGATAATCTCTTCATTCTTTGACTCCACAAATATTGAATGTTAATGGTGTGCCTGGCCGTGGACCAGGACTGGGGTTTCCTTTTAGATCTTACTGGGTGTCCATTTAGGTCTTACTGGGTGTACCCATCTGGGTCTTACTGGGTGTACCCATGGATTTTTGATGGTGTGAGCCCATGCATCCATAAGTTGACTCCTCGTGAGTCAGATATTATAAAGATTTAAAGGGCTGTCAGCCATAAGAAAGGAACAATATAATGCCATTCGCAGCAACATGGATGGACCTAGAGGTTGTCATACTGAGTGAAGTAAGTCAGAGAAAGACAAATACCACATGATATCGCTTATATGTGGAATCTTTAAAAAGGCTGCAAGTGAACTTATCTACAAAACAGAAATAGAGTTACAGATGTAGAAAATAAACTTATGGTTACCAGGGCGTGTTGGGGGGAGGGATAAATTGGGAGATTGGGATTGACATATACACACCACTATATATAAAATAGATAACTAATAAGAACCTACTGTATAGCACAGGGAACTCTACTCAATACTCTGTCATGGCCTATATGGGAAAAGAATCTAAAAAAGAGTGGGTATATGTATATGTATAACTGATTCACTTTGCTGTACACCTAAACTAACACAACATTGTAAATCAACTATACCCCGGTAAAAATTAAAAATAAATAAATAAAGGGCTGACTTTATACCTCAGTTTTGCCACAGTTAAAAACTTCAGTCTCGGGCTTCCCTGGTGGTGCGGTGGTTAAGAATCCACCTTTGGTGCTTTCCTGGCGGCACAGTGGTTGAGAATCTGCCTGCCAATACAGGGGACATGGATTTGAGCCCTGGTCCAGGAAGATCCCACATGCCGCGGAGCAACTAAGCCCGTGCACCACAATTACTGAGCCTGTGCTCTAGAGCCCACGAGCCACAACTACTGAGCCCATGTGCCACAACCACTGAAGCCTGCGCACCTAGAGCCCATGCTCCACAACAGAGAAGCCACCGCAATGAGAAGCCCGTGTACCGCAACAAAGAGTAGTCCCCGCTCACCTAGAGAAAGTCTGCGTGGAGCAACGAAGACCCAATGCAGCCTAATATAAAATAAATAAAATAAATTTAAAAGATAATAATAAAATTAAAAAAATTTCAAAACCTCAGTCTCGTTCAGTGTTGGAAAATATGAGAGTAGAAGCAAATTTTATATTATAAAATAACATCATCTTGCCTAATATAAAATTACACAATGAATTACCAGAGAACTTAACTTGTGATTTACTGTGCCCAGAACAAGCCTCCTCTCCCCCCATTTTATTCATTTCACTTGTTCGTGACTCACCTGAGGTCCCTTGACTCCCTTGGATGACGATCCCCACCTCACCGCTGAGACCCTGAGTGGATGTACCTTTTGTACCTGAAATCCGTCCCTCTTCCCTGTTTGTTTCTAGCGTCAAAAGCCTGGCTTCCTTTCTTTCATCCTTAGCGGTTGGGATTGTATCATGTATTTGTCGTCACCACCCCACCACACACACAGTCACCTGTTTTCTATGTGCTTAATGCTTAATAAAGACATTATTGAAAACATTTTGTATAACTTTGTGCCAGTTTTATAGCTAAATTGCCATTTAGCGCTTCCGAACTGTGCTGAGAATTTCCCAGGGTTATTTTTTTTTGAGTCTTGAGCCATATTGTTGAGAAAACATAATTATAAGGAGGCTTAACAACAGTGTAAACCAACTATATTTCAATAAAAATTTTTTTTAAAAAAGAAGGCTTAAAGGGGCTACTCTTGCCAAAGGGGTGGAGACTGCTACTAAAAAGACTGTAAAATAGGACAGTAGGAGACAATGAAAGGAGACTCTTGCTGGTGCTGGTGATAATTGTTTGCAGCCATTAAATTACCCCATGGTCTGATTAATGCAGTTGCCACTTGTCACCACACTCCTGACTAATTAACTAATTCACTTAGAGTTAAACTTGAAAGCGAAGAAGTTACACATTGGTTCATACAGTGAGCCCATTTTATTCACTTGCTTTCATATCTCCGTATGAAATCTTTGTATGTATTTTCAGAACTTAACCAAGAATTTTTTTCACAGATTATCGTTTGATATTTTTCATTCTACAGTTTGAAATTGTCTACTACTGGGAACTTATTTTTTGAAGATCTTTTTTTTTTTTTTTAACACATATAGAGGAGATTTTTTTTTTTTTTTAGTTGAAGTGTAGTTGATTTACAATGTTGTGTTAGTTTCTGGTGTACAGCAAAGTGATTCAGTTGTACATATATATTGTTTTTTGTGTTTTCCATTATGGTTTATTACAGGATATTGAAGATGGTTCCCTGTGCTGTACAGTAGGACCTTGTTTATCTATTAGTTTGTATCTACTAATCCCAAGCTCCCACTCCAACCCTCCCCCATGCCCTCCCCCCTTCCCCCCACCCGTGGCAACCACGAGTCTATGGAAGGTCTTACTTCTTTAGTGTTATATAGAGTCCAGGCAGGTGACTTAACAGTGAAAATTTTCATTTCTGTGGTCATCCTAAAATGAGCTTAGAAAATTTTTATAAATTAGTGTTGAATACGTCTTGTGATACATGAGGAAAACTTTAGTCATAGAAAGGGAAAAATATTAACTTTTTCACAGCATAGGTGCTTTATAATTATTTTGCTGAGGTCTGATTTGGTCCTTACCAGTGTTTTAAAAGTCTTGAGCATAATAAATAATCTGTATTTCTTAGCCATATTTCTTTGCTTTTAGAATAAGTAAAATTTTTTTTTTCTTGCGTTACGCGGGCCTCTCACTGCTGTGGCCTCTCCCGTTGCGGAACACAGGCTCCAGATGCGCAGGCTCAGCGGCCATGGCTCACGGGCCCAGCCGCTCCGCGGCACGTGGGATCCTCCCGGACCGGGGCACGAACCCGTGTCCCCTGCATCGGCAGGCGGACTCTCAACCACTGCGCCACCAGGGAAGCCCAGAATAAGTAAATTTGAATAATTCTTTTCCCGTAGGCTTTTAAAGATTGATGCACTAGGCTAATAGTTCCTCTTTGTGTCAGTTTCTGTCTGAACCCATGAAAATGATAGTCTTCTCTACCTTGGTTAAACAATTCATTGTCTTTTAATTTTTTTGTAGGCAATTTTATTGCATTATAATGTACCTATAATAAAATGCCCTCATGGAAAGTGTATAAAGTGAATTTTTAATTTATGCACCCATATACCCACAACCACAGTCAAACCGAAGGACAGTTTTACACCCTAAAAGTTGCTTGTCCCCCTTCCTAGACAATCCCAGCCCCAGCCCCTGCCCTAGGAAACCTAGGAAAGTGTGTCTTTTCTAGAGTTTCCTGTAAATGAAATCATACAGAATCTATTCTCCTGTGTCTAGCTTCTTTCACTCATCCAAACCACACATCACTCAATTATTCTTTTTCTGGTGAGTAGTATTCCGCTGAATAGACAGCAATCTATTTACCCATTGATCCATTAAGAGACTCGGTTGTTACAGTAAAAACATGTCAACA
Organism: Phocoena sinus; assembly: GCF_008692025.1. Taxonomy (NCBI): domain Eukaryota; kingdom Metazoa; phylum Chordata; class Mammalia; order Artiodactyla; family Phocoenidae; genus Phocoena; species Phocoena sinus. The sequence continues at coordinate 159,724,831 of NC_045765.1, forward strand.
ACATTAAAAGGCATCATCGAATGCAGTGTCCATTAACCTACCAGCAGTAACATGGCAACCATTTTTAATTTTGTAGATTTTCTTCCCAGATGATTTTCTTGAAAAAATTAGTCACAAAAATAATTTTTTACTTTTTGCATACAGCTATCATAAATATCGTTTCTATATAATGTTCATAATTTCCTTTAAAAACTATATCCTGTTCTAACAAGTTCATTGGCTATATTGGACTTGTCTGATTATAGGAGAGCTAGATTTTTTTTTCTCTCCGAAAGTGTTGTTAAGAAAACACCGTAGTGAATATTTTACAAAACTTTCTTTCCTGTTGAGATTTTCCTCAGAACAAATCCCCAGTGTTGCAGTGAAGGGAGATTACACAGGAGATGGGCTTTCTAAGGACGTGAAAAGAAAAAAAGCATAGAGCTGGATAGACAGTAAGTTCCTAGACTTTGGGTTCATCAGGCCTGACTTTGAATCTTGGTTGTGTAACCCTGAGAAAGTTAAGTAACTTCTCTGAACATTATGAGATTATGCACATATGTGGCCCAGCACAATGCTGCCCCATAATCTTGTTTTCCAAAAAGATTATACTAATTTATACTACCAGTGACCAGTGCATATATATATACCTCACTTTCACCCATTTTATCATTCAGAAAAATTTTTGCTAATTTAATAGAAGTTATCTCATTTTCTTCAATTTGTGCATATTGGATTTCTAGGAAGGAAAACATTTCTCTGTGGATTTGCATTTCCTCTTACGAGAAGTGCCTGTTTTATTTTCATTGCTCATGTGTCTCTTAATATAGCTATTGCTCCTTGCCTTACAATTTTTTTCTTTTAATTCTGTTTCCCTGTCTGTTGTTTTTACCCTTTGTTTCTGGCTTTGTTTTTTTCCTTGTAAAGAAATTAAACTCTTCACAGTTTAAAATCTCCAGTCATTTCCTTTTGCAGTTTCTATGGCTTCAAAGTGCTGTGTGGCTTCCTTCTTCACATCTCCTGTGGTCACTGTAACAATTATGGGTCCGAGTTCTCTTTGTAGCTTATGTTCATCAGTATAGCCAGCGATTCTGTCCTCAGTTGTGTGTGCCCTCGTGTGTGCGGTGTGTGTGTGTTGGAGGGGGCTATTTAGCTCTTTTTCTGATGGCTCCCAAGTCATAAGAGAAAATGAGCAAATCTTAGATCTGATTCAGAAGATGCCTGGCTTCAGCTTAGATACTTGTTGGGGATCAAAACCCCTGTAGGTGCCTGTTTATTTTTATTTTTCCCAAATCGGCATTATGTTAACTTCCATTTAGTATCCAGAGGCCAAAATAAGACTTGAAAAATCCTTTGGAGAAATGGAAAATAGCGATGTGATGACTTTCCAGGGAAGACAGATCTAGATCCACTCAGGTTTTCCATCAGCATCTCTTATAAAAGGAACAGTAGACTCTCCTATCTGTCCAGCCCCTGATAGAGAATTTCATTCCACCTACTGGCGTCCCTGCTCATTTAAAATTAAGACAAGTCCCCAAAGTTTACACTAGAGGAGTCTCATGAAGTATCCCCCCCCACCGTTTTTTATGTGTAGGAAAATAATAAATGTTCCATTACATTTTGATACATATAGAAAAAGTATTTCTTTGTCACCATCATTACTGTGACTCTCTGGGGTAATTCTTTTGTGGCATAAATAGGAGTCTTGTATGTAAGGCAGGTATTTACTTTTATCTTACTGATTGGGTTATTTCTAAGTATTCTACAATTCTTTCTTAATGTCATGCTTTTCTTTTATGTGTACCTGTGTAAAGTCATTTATCATTTAAAAGTGAGGAGGCGGGACTTCCCTGGTGGAGCAGTGGTTAAGAATCCGCCTGCCAATGCAGGGGACACAGGTTCGAGCCCTGGTCCAGGAAGATCTCACGTGCCGCGGAGCAACTAAGCCTGTGCACCATAACTACTGAGCCTGCGCTGTAGAGCCCGCGAGCCACAACTACTGAGCCTGCGTGCCACAACTACTGAAGCCCATGTGCCTAGCTCCCATGCTCCGCAACAAGAGAAGCCACTGCAATGAGAAGCCTGCTTGCTGCAACTAGAGAAAGCCCACGTGCAGCGACAAAGACCCAACGCAGCCAAAAATGAATGAATTAATAAATTTTTTAAAAATCTTAAAAAAAATGAGGGGGCATTCATCTATTTCTTGCTTTCTTGCCTTGAGAATAATACTTAATAACTTTACTGAGAAAGGAGCATTTTTCATTTTCTTTAGTATGAAAACATTAAAAATTAAATATTTTCTTCTAGATGGCAATGGAGGTAATGCAGTTTAGCAAGGAAGAAGTTCGGGAAGTTTTGAGGTTGCTTGCTGGTATATTGCATCTTGGGAACATAGAATTTATCACTGCTGGTGGAGCACAAGTTTCCTTCAAAACAGGTAAGATTGTTCCTCCCTCCTTTACTTCCTTGACTTTTGCCTCATAGGAAACATAGATCTAAAATCCTTACTATCTGGTCTTTAACAGAAAAAATTTTTCGAGCCCTTGAATAAGAGCTACAGAGCTTTGTATCTGATGTGAACGGTCAGCCAATAAAGGGTCAAAGCATCTGACAAGTGATTACTGGCTGTGTTCTCATGTTTACTAAGAAAGAAGGACAGTGGGCCCAATAAGAGGAAATAGAAGCGACAAGAATTGGATGTAGGAGAAATGTTATGAATCAGGCATAAGTGTTGCCATAGCTGTTCATGGTTATTGAAGGCTGCCATAGTGGAATGGTTAAGACCATTAGTTTTCAAGCCAGAATGATTGGTTCGTAGCCCAGCTCTGCCACAAGCTGTTTCCTTGGGTTACTTACCCCTTCAGTACTTGTGACTTCTCATCTGTGATGTGCACGACAGAGATGTGTTGTCAAGATTGAGTTAATAGACACATAACAATATCAGTTATCATTTTCCTGGAGTGATTTATTTTTTAAACTTTTCTGATAGATGCAATGGATAAGGGCATGGAGGCTGGGAATTGGATGAGTTGAAGTTGAAAGTAGCCCTAGAGTTGTCCAGGGCTGCAGGCCTGTTGTTCTCAGACGTTTGCTCCCAGTGCCTCTTAATAACTTTAAAATCACAGAGAATTCCGAAGAGCTTTTGTTCCTGTGGGTCATATCTGTTGATGTTTACTGCATTAGAAATTAAAACAGAGGTAGTTTAAAAAAAATTAATTTGCTCTAAAATAACCATAATAAACCCATTGCATATAATACAATAAATATCATCATTTTCTTTGAAAGACCATCTTCCAAAACAAACCAAAACAAATCGGTGAAGAGTGACATTGTCTAACGATTTTGTAAATTTTTACAATATCTGATGTAACAGAGGACAGCTGGATTCTCCTGCTTCTGCCTTCAGTTTGTTGGGCTACCTCATGTCATGTAGCCTCTGGAATATTCTTCTGTATACTGGTGAGGGAATGAGAGTGAAAAATCAAATAACATCTTAGTCTTATTATTGAAATAGTTATGACCTTGCAAACCTCTTGGAGGTCTTGGGGAACCCGCCTCGGGGTCTTTGGACCATACTCGGTCCAAGCACCAGGTTCTTTGCTGTAAACCTAAGACTTATTAAAGGAGTGAATAACCTACCAGAAGAACGTGTGTCCTATAGGTCTTGCCTGAGGGACTTAGGAATATTCTCTGCTTTACTGTGTCGCTCTGTGGAGCTGGCTTTGCACCCATTTGGGGGTCCCATGGCCTGTGTGTCCACGTTTGCCTTGTCCTTCCTCCCCAGCCTTGGGCAGGTCTGCAGAGTTACTTGGGCTGGACCCGGCACAGCTCACAGACGCCTTGACCCAGAGATCCATGTCCCTCCGGGGGGAGGAGATCCTGACGCCTCTCAACGTTCAACAGGTAGGCGTGTGGCCCTCAAAGCAACTTTTAAAGATGCTCCTGGGTCTGCAGATCTGTGGCTTTGATTCGAATAAGTAGCTGCAGTGAACCGTTTGAATGAGTTTGGCTCAGGATCAAAATAAAGAAGACATCCACACTGAGGGGGGTACACAAAGTGGTTCAGTTGTCTTCTTAGAGACGGTGTAGCAGAGTCGTTAGGAGAAAGGGGCCTGATGGACATTTCCCGAGTTTGTGTCTTGCCTCTTCAGCTTATTATATTTTGTTCTTGGGAAATTTATTCACTGTGCCTCAGTTTCCTTCTCTGTAAGACAAGGGTAATTGTACCGAATTCATAGGATTCTAGTAAGGATGATAATAAAAATATATATGCTAAATGCCTCATGCCTGGTGCAGAGTAAGAATTACATAAACATTAGCTGTAATAATAATAATTATTATTATTATTAATGAAAACAGTGCAACAGTATGTTGTATTACTTATTTTTGCTTCTGCTACTGCCTTGAGCCTCTTATATGCGCTAGCCCATCTCACAGCTGTTTCTTGACTGGGTAGGTAGAAACGCTAAGCATGCCGTGAAGAAAACTTTTATGTGTACAGAGTGAAATATGAGAAGATGATAATGAGAGAGGTCAGGTCTTAATTATCGTTTGAAACCTGATAAAATTTGTAGCTGTGGGTTCAGATCCTTTCTTACAACTCAGTCTATAAATTTGAATTCGAAAGCCTGACTTCAAGGACTTCTTGGTGAATCGTGCTGTAAAGTGAATAAGCAGGCTCCAGGTTACCCTTTCTTTAGACAGCTGTGTTATCCTAGACGGTATTGACTTACTTGACGTGGGGTGCACAGATGTTGAGTGAGTGTGTCTCCCGAGTGGGACAGGGATGGACTTGCCTGTCTGGGCTGCCCGGGGTCATCTGGGCACCGTGGCCCTGTCTCCTCTCCCCACAGGCAGCAGACAGCAGGGACTCCTTGGCCATGGCGCTTTACGCACGCTGCTTCGAGTGGGTGATCAAGAAGATCAACGGCAGGATCAAAGGCAAAGATGACTTCAAATCTGTCGGCATCCTTGACATCTTTGGATTTGAAAACTTTGAGGTATGCTTCCAGCGAGTGGGATAATCTTAAGCAAGCCTCTTGAAACGAACATTGATATGTTTCTCTGCAGATTTTTTTTTTTTTTTTTTCCGGTACGCGGGCCTCTCACTGTTGTGGCCTCTTCCGCTGCGGAGCACAGGCTCCGGACGCGCAGGCTCAGCGGCCATGGCTCACGGGCCCAGCCGCTCCGCGGCACAGAGGATCTTCCCGGACCGGGGCACGAACCCGTGTCCCCTGCATCGACAGGCGGACTCCCAACCACTGCGCCACCAGGGAAGCCCTTTTTTTGCCTTTTTAAAAAAATGTTTTATTGGAGTATAGTCGATTTACAATGTTTTGTTAGTTTCTGCTGTACAGCAAAGTGAATCAGTTATACATATACATCTATCCACTCTTTCTTAGATTCTTTTCCCATATAGGTCATTACAGAGTGTTGAGTGGTGTTCCCTGTGCTCTACAGTAGGTCCTTACTAGTTGTCTGTTTTATATATAGTAGTGTGTATATGTCAATCCCAATCTCCCAATTTATCCTTCCCCCCCTTTCCCCCATGGTTACCATAAGATTGTTTTCTACATCTATGACTATTTCTGTTTTGTAGATAAGTTCATTTGTACCATTTTTTTTTTTAGATTCCACATATAAGTAATATCATGATATTTGTCTTTCTCTGTCTGACTTACTTCACTCAGTATGACAACCTCTAGGTCCATCCATGTTGCTGCAGATGGCATTATTTCTTTTTTTTTATGGCTGAGTAATATTCCGTTGTATATATGTACCACATCTTCTTTATCCATTCCTCTGTTGATGGACGCGTAGGTTGCTTCCATGTCCCAGCTATTATACGTAGTGCTGCAGTGAACATTGGGGTGTGTGTATCTTTTTGAATTACGGTCTTCTCTGGATATGCGCACAGGAGTGGGACTGCAGGATTGTATGGTAGCTCTATTTTTAGTTTTTTAAGGAACCTCCATACCTTTCTCCATCGTGGCTTGTTTGGCCTTTTTATGTAATAGTCAGGGCTCTAAAGACACTTGTTGAATGGTTTCCTCCCTTAGGTGAATCACTTTGAGCAGTTCAATATAAACTATGCAAACGAGAAACTTCAGGAGTATTTCAACAAGCATATCTTTTCTTTAGAACAACTGGAATATAGCAGGTAAGCACTCATCAAATTCCATTTCAAATTTTTTAAGAAAATGAGCCCTTCCATTGGATAGTTTTGAAGCTATATTTGACTACAACCTGGCCCTTTTTAATCTTTGCACAGAGAAGGCTTAGTGTGGGAAGACATTGACTGGATAGACAATGGAGAATGCCTGGACTTGATTGAGAAGGTAACACACTGTTGAAGAATTGGTAACAGTCCCAAGGGTGTCCAGCTGGGCTGATTCATATTTATGGGAACAAAACAGCTTGTACTAACACGCACATCAAAGATGTGAATGTTTAGAGCACAGTGGACCGTTTGGAAACATACATGTAAATGCGCAAGGTTGCATTTAAATACTTGGCTGCTTCAAACCCATTGTCTCGTTGAAGTCAATATTTTAAGAATCAACAGTGTGCAAACTGGCTTCCCATAGATTTTAAGTCGTCATCAAAAACTTTGCAGTTCCGATAGTGGATTGGCCAGTTGTAAAAGTTTTGTCCACCAAATTGCAGGGGGTTCAGTTTTTTTAGTGTGGAATGAACTAGATTTCTTAATAGTGTGTCTTTCTGAATTTTTCAATCTGAGAAGTTATTATGCCCTTTTGACCACTTACTTGATAGAGAGTAGAGAGGAAAGGAGCTGTAAAAATAAACAGAGCCAAAAACTTCTAATTCATATTTAACCTTTTTTCCCCTCTTCTAGAAACTTGGTCTCCTAGCCCTTATCAATGAAGAAAGCCATTTTCCTCAAGCCACAGACGGCACCTTATTGGAGAAGTTACACACTCAGCATGCTGTATGTCCAAACCTGCCAATTCCTCCTTGTGTCTGAATTAGCACATCTGTGGATTAAGATGTGACACATGACAGATTTCGGTGCTGTTGACCCTACTGTGCCTCCCACAGTGAATTTTTTTCCCTCAAACGAAAGCTTTTCTCTGCTATAACTAAGTGGAAATAAGCCAAAGGCATAGATTGTAGGCTGCTTGCCAGAATATGCCCATGTTTAGCTAGTGTATAAAATTTAACATTTTTAACCTAATGTAATGACACAGACCAGAATTGCCTGGTTTCGATGAAGTGCATCACACGATGTGTCCTAAACCTCTGATAGGTCGTGGGTTTTGCAATTGTTTTCACTGTCAGTTATAGTTATACTGTCAGGAAATCAGTGAGTGAAATTAGGCATTTCTATTTGTTTTGTTTTTTTTTAGAATAACCACTTTTACGTGAAGCCCAGAGTTGCAGTCAACAATTTTGGAGTGAAACACTATGCTGGAGAGGTAACTCCCTTTTTTTTTTTAAATTTATTTTATTGATGGATAATTGATTTACAATGTTGTGTTAATTTCCGCTGTACAGCAAAGTGATTCAGTTATTATATTCTTTTTCCTTTATGGTTTATCACAGGATATTGAATATAGTTCTCTGTGCTATACAGTAGGACCTTGTTTATTCATTCTATATATAATAGTTTGCATCTGCTAATCCCAAACTTCCAATGCAACCCTCTCCCCCTGCCCCCCTCCCCTCCCCCTTGGCAACCACAAGTCTGTTCTCTAAGTCTGTGAGTCTGTTTCTGTTCCGTAGATAAGTTCATTTGTGTCATATTTTAGATTCCACATATAAGTGATATCATATGGTATTTGTCTTTCTCTTTGTGACCTCACTTAGTATGATAATCTCTAGGTCCATCCATGTTGCTGCAAGTGGCATTATTTCATTCTTTTACTACAAATAGTTGAGTAGTATTCCATTGTATACATGTACCGCATCTTCTTTATCCATTCCTCTGTCAATGAATGTCTAGTTTGCTTGCGTGTCTTGGCTATCGTAAATAGTGCTGCTGTGAACATAGGGGGTGCGTGTATCTTTTGAACTAGAGTTTTGTCCGGATGTGTGCCCAGGAGTGGGATTGCTGGATCACATGGCAACTCTCTTGTTAGTTTTTTGAGGAACCTCCATACTGTTTTGTATAGTGGCTGCATCAGCTTAGTGTAGGAGGGTTCCCTTTTCTCCACACCCTTGGAGAGGTAACTTCCTAATCAAGATCCTCGCTGATACTTGCCCATTTGGTATTTAGAGAATAGTAATTTCAGAAGCCAATCATAAATATATTGAGCTAACATCTTGTCGTGGACCCAGCTTTTAAAGGGGATGCTTCTGGCCCGAAGTGATTCTTTTGATCCGTTCCGCCTTCTCTTGTTTATTTTGGAAAACCAGGTGCAGTATGACGTGCGGGGCATCTTGGAGAAGAACAGAGATACCTTCAGGGATGATCTTCTCAACTTGCTGAGGGAAAGCCGGTGCGTCAGTCTTCTCCCCGAGATGTCAGACTGATGTTTGTCAGATGCTTTTAATTCACAAATACAGAAAAAATTAATGTGTGGGCAATTGGTTTATCATCTTCTTCCCCGGGCAGTATTTCATCAAGAAAGTGATCCGAGAGATAGAAAATGGTACCAGCGGTAGTGACTACCATTTAATGAGGTAGCGTTGGAATAGTAAATCCATCATGTTATGCAGGTGAGGAAATTAAGACTTAACAGTGATTAAGTGACTTGCCCGAGATCCCTCAACTAGATTTGATCTGGTCTGCTTGGCCCAGGGACCTAAGATTTTAACCAGTAGGACCTACTGTCTTCATAGCAAGCTTAGAGCTGTGCGTTAAATTGACTTCAGCCTCGGGTGTGTAGGACCCTATGTCTCTCATTAGTGTAAGGGGTATCGAGAGAAATAAACAAGTATTATTCAGCTAAAATGATAGATTAATTACCCATTCATTTATTCATTCATGAATTGTAAATTCACATCATTAAATCAGTAGTTAAGGAAAACATGCTGAAAGTTTTAGTGATTAGTTTAGCTATTTGTATGTATTAAACCAGGAGCCTTCCTATTTTTAGGAGCCTTTGTGAGAGAGAAAGGAGGAAAACAACCCTTGCCTTAAAGTTGTCAATACCTGTATCAGATCCAGCGTGAGTCTCTAACACACATATTTAATATCTAAGGAGGGAAAGCACAATTACTAAAAAGCTGGAATACTTTTAGAATGAAAGTATTAGGTGACCACCCTGTCACTTAGAATTGGGGTGAAGGGAACCCCTCTAAAGTGTCAGCTTAGAAGCTCAGGGTGGAAGTGTTTGATCTTTCAACTTGTTTTAACCCTCTTTTATGAGGATTCCCTAATTACAGCCTGGTCAGCTATTTTTATTTTTAGGTAAGTTTTCAGGCCTGTAAAAATGGCGACGTTTTAAAAATACCATAGCAGGTTACCTATCTCTCAAAGCAGATTTAAAGTGATACATTTAAATAAAAGCAGTGTCTTGAGGTTACCTGGAACATTTTGTTGTGAAAAAGAGCACAGGTCTGGAGACCCGCGAGATGGCCTTTCCCTGGTTGCCGCTGTCATGACGTCAAGTGGTTGTGGAAGTGGGGTGAAGAACGTTGTTTCAGCCCCAGGTTTCTCTCTGTAGAAGGAGGGGCTTGGCCTATTTGCTGCACCTGCTCTCTTTTGCCTTTGGCATCTGTGACGTTTTAATGGGTAAAACTCCAAAGCACTCAAAGCACCGAGAAGTTCAAAGAGCGAGAGTGAAACATCACCCTGGGATGCAAGTGAGAAAGGGTCAAGCAGAAGAGAAGTGATGAGGGAAGTGCTGGCGTTGTCCCCCTGAGGGGCGTGGATGCCCGACCGCCTCATCCCTGGTCCCCGCGAAGGCACCCCCCGACACACACACCCCACCCCGGTTTTATAGCCCAGAGCATCTTCCGTGCAAGGAAGATAAAAAAAAACTTCTGAGAAGCCTTTTACTCTCAGTAGTGGCAGTAGATTTTACAGAACTTTTAAATAATAATAACAACAAACATCAGCACTTAGGATGTGCCAGGCACCACGCTCAGCCTTTTGCCTTCGTTTCCTCATTTCCTTCTCACCCAGGCTGTACAGAATAAATCCTAAAGTGGCCCCCATTTTCCAGATGAAAAAAACAGGCCTAGAGAGAGGCAAGCATCGTGTCTAAGTCACACAACTAGGAAGTGGCGGTGGGAGGGGGGGCTCACTCCCGAGTTAGCATCTTTCCACCTGTTACCTGGTCGCATCTTCGCCACCCTGCGGTGCACGAGACAAACCCCTCCCTTCCACAGGGCGTGGAGGCTGCAGAAGCTCTGCAGAGCTCAGCGGTCCTAGGTGGCTTGTCGCCCTGAGTCATCTTCATCCCAATCCCCTTCTCTTCTGCAAGACTCTGGTGCTCCGAAGCGGCCACGTCTGTTTTCAGTGCCTAAAGCTCTTTGGGAGTGGTTGGTGTGAAATCTTTGTACACTGTCTTAGCTCTTCCAGGCCTTGGTGTGTTATTTTCAGTGGGGAAATGCATTGTGATTACAGTAATCCAGCACCTAATAACTGGGTGTGCACCCCTCACGGCCCTCCTGCTCTCCGCTCTCACAGATTCGACTTCATCTACGACCTCTTTGAACACGTTTCAAGCCGCACGAACCAGGATACCTTGAAATGTGGAAGCAAACATCGGCGGCCCACGGTCAGCTCGCAATTTAAGGTTAGTCTACGCTACTGGCCTGGACGGATCCATCTTTATTGTGATTTTAAGAATTGAAAATAGGAAATGGGTATCTGTGAGGTCTATGAAAGTGTTTATTATTATTATTTTTTCTATCATCCTTTTAAACCAGTCAGGGTTCTAAGAAGAAAATATACTTTTCTTTTTTTCTGAGCCAGATGAAAAAAAAAAAATGTAGATTTTTTTTTTTTTTGTCAAAAATAAATAGCTACTTATTCTAAGCTTACGAAATAGTAAGTCTTCATAAGAAGGACTGTTTGGTCATTTGAGATCACTCTGATTTGTATTTAAAGACTCATGTGCCTATAAAGTATCTTTCTTCCTGTGTCTGGATTGTTTTTATTTTTCCCAGGTATGTTTACAGTATCATAACTAAGAAGAATAACCAAGTGCATGGTTAAACAAGATCAGTGTCATTTACCTTGTCCAGATGTCTAGAATTCAGGGAAAATAAGAAACATTCTTACGTGCATTTTAAGTATGTAAGCCTTTTAGGTAGTTTAGAGGCAGATAACATGAAGACCATTTCTCTAACTTAACTGTTCTGCTTTACCCCCAAATCTTAGCATGAGGGGGAGCTGGAGGCATGTCAGTCAACAGACCTTTATTAAATTTGCCCTCTGGGAGGCTCTCTTCCATTTAGTTAATCAAAGTTGGATGCTTTCGAGGTGGTGGGCGAGTTCTGCGTTAAGGTCTGTTTACAGCATGGTTGGGGATGAGCTGGACCCACAGCACCACGGCTGACAGTGCTGGGCAGGTGTGACCCTTACAGGATACAATAATAATAATAGCTGTCGTTTATTATACACCCTCTATGTTCCAGTCATTGGGCTAATCACTTTATATATGCTACCTTGTTCACTTCTCCCATATTCTTAGAAGTACGTATTACTGTCCCCACTTTATAGATGAGGAAGCTGAGGTTTAGAGAATGGAGGCTTGCTCAGTCCCTCTGAGGACTGAAGCTAGGATTTGAATTGAACCTGGGTCGGTCTGACTCTAAACCCTAGGCTCTTAATCGTCCAGCGGCGTTGTTACATTGTCTTTTTCTAGGTCATTGTTGCCTGGAGTTGTCTTGGAAGGCTTTGTGGATGTTTGGGACTTAAATTGGACTAGGAATCAAGGAAATGGAAGAGAGTGGGCAGGGCTTCCAGGCAGAGACAAAGGCAAGAGGCGGACTCCTGAGTCCGGAATGTGAGACCTGTTCCCAGAGGACGGGACACCTTGTAGGAAGTTAAATGGGTACCATACCAGAGTATGAAGGGCCATGAATTCCAGGACATTCTGTCATCTGTGAGAAATCCTAAAGCTTTCTGAGCACAGAAGTAACTAATCAGTGTAGTAGACAACCTAGTTTCTTCAACAGTAAAATTGTAAGAAGAAAGAAACAGACAAATGGAGACGGAGGGAAAACCAACGGATTAAAATAGACTGAATAGATATAGCAACCAACTACACTACGCCGGGGACCTTATTTGCATTCTGATTTCAAAGAATACGCTATTTTTAACTTATGAAATTCGAGACAGTTGAGTATTTTAAAATGAAACTTGAGCTAGTTGCACCTTTTCACATTGATATTAAGGAATTTGTGTTAAATCTTTTCAGGAATGATATTATGGTTACCTCTGTATGTTTTAAAGTTTTTAGCTTTTGATAATACATAGTGAAATATTGAGGAATGAAATAACACAGTGTCTGGGATTTGCTTCTCTACTAGAAGTGGGCATAATGTGTACGGGGACAGGGATGAGATGAGGTGAGATGAGCCGGCGGCCGAAGCTGATAATGGGTACCCATTACATGCTCTGTCTGCTTTGGTAAATGTTAAAAAATCTTCACAATTAAAAAAAAACCTAAAGAAAAGACAGTAGTATTACAGAAGATTGATCTGCCTGGTGATTTGAAGGAAGAATGAGAGATTTTAGCTCAAAGACCAGTGAGATACTGGTAGAAGCTGTCATTTTGATGGAAATAATTAATTAAGAGGAACAACCAGTGGAGAGTGGATACTTCTCAGGTTTTCTGTATAAACATTGAAATATCCCAAGGTGGTTTTCTTGCTGGTTAACAGAACAGATTTTTTTCTTTCTTTTTTTTTTTTTTAATGATACTGTGTCAAGGAAGTAATAAATGAGTTTTGTATATGTAAAATAACTTCTATGACAATTATAATACCTTTGTTTTATTAGAATGACAGGATTAAAAATGAAAATGCTATTATTCCTCAGATTTATATTGTTTTCTTTTTCTTCTTCCTGATGAGTGCCTAGGGTGCTGAGAAATTTAAAGACATAATAAGAGACTAAATCAACATATACTTTTTCCTTTCTAATAGGACTCCCTGCATTCCTTAATGGCAACGCTAAGCTCCTCTAATCCTTTCTTTGTTCGCTGTATCAAGCCAAACATGCAGAAGGTAAGATACAACCAGACTGACACTGTCTTATTTAAGGACACTGCCTCCTGGTGTGGTGACTCAGAGATTCGGTTTCTCCAAAGTCCTTTCATTATAGATGGTTGGAAATGTATATGACATTATTATAACATAATATTCACTGGAAAAAAAATCCCTTTGTCTTTTGGGCCTATTTGTCTGCTTTTGAATGATGCCATTATGCTTTAGAGAAATCTGGTTTAAAAGAAAACATTGTGAAGCCTTCGCATTTTTATTTTAAGCATTGGTTTGAAATTCTTGGGCAAGCTCCAGAATGGGACATGCCTTCTTTGGAAGGAATGATTGGTGTGTTTTTTGTTGTGGTAGAGCTCTTTTTCATTTTATTTTCTTTTGCTTTATTGTTAAACGTGACAGAGTGTCTGTATTCTAAGTAGTAATGATGGATTTTAAGGACTTTTACTCCTTGGTTGTAACTAACTGGAAGACTCCTGTCGTCGGAGGAAGTTTTTGTGTCTAGGCTCTTGGTTTTAGCTTTTTAATGCCATATCCCGATCAAAAACCATGTGAGTTTTATACAGAGAATCTATCTGAACAAAAAAGATTTAGTATTAGGTGAATGCAGCTGTTGAGTCTAAGGCTAAATGGGCGACTTGCCGTGAAGTGCTGTTAAAAAACTGAAATTATTTCGATTTGGCAAACATCTGCTCTTAGTTACCCCTGTGAAGAAAGGAAATCCCCCAACAAAATAATAATGTCAAGGGCCTCTCATGTGGAAGAACTAGATGCTATCCTCATAAGGGTTAAGATAAGTAGTCTGACCTGAACTGTTTCCCATGAGACTGTTAGGTTCCACAATGCCGCTGTCAATAACTTTGCTGATGCTAAATCTTATTTTTATTTTGTTTACCAGTCACCTCTGACTTAATATTACAGCGATTCCTCACTTAGAGTTTAAGGGTTTTTAAATAAGAACCACAGTGTTGAATTCTGTCTTCTAGAAAGGCAAAACTCAATGAGGGGAGTATAATCCGTTTGGTTTGTTACCTCACTCTGAGGTGCGATGGGGAGAGTTTGGCATCTGTGTGGCGTAAAGTAGCTGAGACTGGGGTTCTGTAGATCTGTGATGACTCGGTGTGCATCGGTTCTGGTAGTTGACATAGTAACTCATCATTCCATTTCTCAAATTTATAGTAAAATGTTTTAGGTTATCACAAAAAAACAGCAACTAAGTTAACAATACATAGCTTGTGTTGACATAATGTTGGAGATTAATAGTTAAACCATAACCATGTACCACGTCAGCTGGCTTATATCCACCTGCTGTGCTTTATAAAACCCCAATGGGCAGGATCTACAAGATGATATAAATGGGCTTTGCGTTTGGGGTCTCCATTCACAGGAGCTGTGTAACCTCTGCCAGTGTTTCTTCTTTTTACAACAGGGGTAATAATACCATCACTTAAAGATGCATGTTTTCCCCCAATTTAAGGTCTTGGGTATTGAGATGCATCTTGCAGCTTTTTGGCGAACCACAGTTTAAGTGGGAACTCTCTTCTCTCTTCTTAGTGGTTCAGTAATTGTGCAGTTTTACAGCCACTGGCACCTTAGATTCAAAGAAATGGAGGGGACCTGCCGGTGCTTATTTATAAGGATAGAAATTTGAATTTTAAAATCTCAGCCCTCCATGTTTTTGTTTTCTCTCTTGGATGGCACGGACTTAGTTTTTCCTTTAAATCGTAATCACTTTTGAAATTAGGCCTGCTTGAAAACGCATCAACAGCCAGGATGTTGAAGAAATTGCCTCTTTTTGATGTTTGTTTTTCCTTGCTGGGACTTGGTTGTGCCTAATTGCTTTGGTGTTTGCATTTTAAAAAATGACCCAAGCCCATCTCTGGTTCCATTTGTGTCGGCTCACAGCCCTTTTCACCTCCTGACCCGTGGCAGGCACTGATTAATAACCTGCCGGCAGATGGGCTGAAGAAGACTTTGGAAAACGTCTTGGTGCCATTTTCAAGGCACCCAGCAAGTCAGACATGAGAACTGACTTGTCTGAGGCCTAAGATGTAGGTGTGGTATTAAGTGCGAAAGGTCTGATTAGACTATAGAAATAGTGGATTACAACTCGCTTAGCAGTCATTTAGCTCCATTGCAAATACTGGAGTGTTACTGGTGATGGTATATGAAATATATGTAAAAAACCCTCATTTAGAGTTTCTTACGACATTTCTTTTGTCCAAAGATAGATGCTTCTAGAAATCTCACAGGGAAAATCTTGCTTGCCTTTACCCAGAGATGGGGAATGTGTATTTCCAGTCTGCACCTCATGCCCTCGTCAGGTCAGATGTTCATCACGGGGGCTTGAGAGGATGTATTCAGATGTACATATATGGAGGTGTTTTGTACATCATTCAGGCATGTAGATCATGGATCTGGGCAGCTTCTAGAGGTTTCTTTTGGCAGTTCTGTGACCCAAAAGGCATAAGAATAAGGGCTGTAAAGCCTGTGGCCTGGAGAACTGGGGCCTTAGAAAAAGTGGAGTAGCGGCTTGGTGCTTTTAGGAGCCTGTGCAGCACATCCAAGGCTCCCGTGGTGGCCTGGCGAGTGTGTGCACACGGCCCCCTGGGCCCCAGGCCTGTGGTACAGGCTGCCTCCTCTCCTTGGCGAGTGTGTGAGACTCAGGATGGGCACTCGGGCCCCAAGCATCTAGAAATCCTTTTGTGGGAATATTATGGGTTTTCGTTATTTGGGACTTGTATAATTGCTTTGAAAAGCTGATGTAAGCGGGGAGAACATAACTGACATGCTGGAACAGTTATGTCAATTCAACTGTTACAGTATGTGGACTTTTTCTTTTTGTGAACGATTTGTAGCTAATCTTGAGCGTTGCGAAGAAGACACTTCACTAACGTTGCTGAGAAGTCCTCCTGGCACTAAGTTATGAAGAAAATAAAGGCATACCTCTTGGTAGGGGCCGGCCTGCAGCCAGTTCTTTGCCTCAGATGGCACTGAAGGATACAGTCCTCCCCTCGGCTTAGAACTTCCAGTTTACAAAGGGCAAGCTTCTCCATCAGACGGCTTTTGGTGGGTGACGTGGCCTCATAACTTTTTTCTGTTGTGGTTTGCTTTAGGCAGTAGTGTTTCTGGCCAGAAGTGCCCAAACCAACCCCAGGAGATTTCTATATCGAAGAAAACCTGCTTTGCCTCCTGAGAATCTCTCCCCAAGGGTGTCCCGTGATCTCTGCCTTCTCTCCCTGCCTGGTGCAAATAACTTCTAGTCAGAGAAGTCTGTTATTAACATTCCTCAGAAAACCCCTGAGGAGCTGCAGGACAGAATGAAAGAAGGGGACAGACGGATAAGTATCAGCAGAGCCGTCGGGGCGTGAGAACTGGTTGCGCTTCCCGGCCCCGAGTGCGAGGCCGGGCCCACTTGCTGCAGGGGCAGAGCAGGGCTGTCGTGTGCAGCTTGCCTGGCTGGCTCTCCTCTCTCTTCTTCTGTGGGTTGGATGTGAGAAGCTCTCGGGTTCTAGGGGGAAGCATCCTTGACTCCTGCAGGGTCATCTTTGAGCTTTGACCCAGCATAAGTGCATCCTCAAAGATTCTGTGAGGTCTTCTCCAAAAAGGCAGGATCTGGGTCCCCTGAGTGGCCCTGACCCTGGGAGCTGCTGGGGGAAGGCTTCTAGCAGAGGTGGCTGCAGGGGGTCAGGTTTATCTAAGGGAAGAGTGAGGAAGAGGGGTGTCCGTGCCGAGGGGAGAGCGGAGACCAGGCCTCCCAGGAGGGAAGCCGTGCGGTCTGTGCGCCGGACTGCAGTGGTGTTTGCCGGAAAATGGAACATCGAGCTTGAGACACAGGACTGGCCTGGCTGTGGGCGTCTTGTCTTAAAGCACTGCCTCCAGGCCCCGAGATGTGAGGACTGTGAAGCATGTCACACCGAAGTCGTCTTTAAGAGACTTCAGAGGAGGCCAGTGCTTTCCTCTTAAATGACTCCTGCTGACCTGTGTCCGTCTCTTTCATGGGGCCACTGCTGACACCAGACTAGGTCCCTCTTTTACACAACACTCAGGACCACACATGAAGTGAGGACGCTGTGCTGGCATTACGGAAACACGAGCCTTTTGTTTCCAGCGGCATCGTGATTTGATTAATGGCTTCACGAATCGAGCACGTTTAATCCCAGGGACTCATGTTGTGTGCGATCCAGGTGCTGCCTGCCACTTTTTTCCCTGTTTCTTTTTTTTTTTTTAACAGAGGCCAAACATTTCTTTAAGTAATTCTGATGATACTGTAGCATATTTCCTACCTTGAATTATTTTTGTCCGATTTTATTCTTCCTAGATCTTTTTCTCTCATTTAATTCATCTTATTTCTCTTGAGCCTTACTGAAACTTTATTCCAATGACCCTTTACGTTTCTTTTTAGGCTTTGGTGTCTCTACCTCAGTGCTGTTTTCTGAATAAGGTATTCCACAAATACGGAAGACCTTGACCAAGTACAACTTTGCAGGGCCTGCCTCTGCCATCTTTGTGCCCCGCTGTGTAGCTCAGCCGGCATCCAGGCTGTCATATGTGCTCAGTAAACGTTGAATCAAATTGCTCGTAAAAGGACACCATGGAGTTGCTCATGGTGTGTGAGTACTTGACTTTGCCAAAGATGAAGACTTAACGCACTATCTTGAATCCTTACCGCTATGCGTTCCATTTTGGTCTGTTTAATTGTTTTTGGATCATCTTCGATTTGTATAGCTGGAAGTTACCCTAGGGATACACCACTAGGTCAGTATTAGAGTGATGTCCTTACTGTGATCCAGTCTTTCTATGTTAATGTGTTATCTCTCCCTCTCCCAGCTGACCCCCTTCTCAGACATGGTGCCTCCCCCAGCCCCCCGCCAAACCTCCAGGGTTTGGAGCCCTTTTGGAACGGCCAAGCACAGCACTGGAGACTCATTCACAAACACTTTGAGCTGGGCTGGGTGCTTCATACTCAAGCACTCAGATCTCTAAGTGGGGTACCCCTAGGGAATGTGTTCGCTGCCATGATTGGGCAAGGAGGTCTGGATGTGCAAATCTGCCAGATAGCAAGGGTTTAACCTAGAAGGTTAAAGTGGATTTTAGCACTTTGATTGACCTTTCTGGAATTGTACATCATTCAGTCCAAGCATCTATTACTGTATTGAATCGAAGACTCCCATGGTTGTAAAGGGCACCGTTATTTATACATCACTGTGGAAGCAGAAGCTCTACCTAGTTAACCAGGGCACGATGCTGTCTTATCTCCAGGCACTTGCTTTTTAATTTGCAAGAATGAAGTGGAGGTCATTCGTCCACCACAAATCCTTGCTTCACTGGTAACACAGTTACACCTTGTCACCCTGTTTCCAGGCCTTTCTGCAGGTAAAATAACTTTCTGTTTCACCGATGACTCTAGAGAGGAGTATTTAGACTACATTTAAAGGACAGCTGGACTCAGTGCAAGTACTTCCAATAGTGCCTGTGATTTTCAAAGACAATGAAAAGCTGTGATGAAATCCATGCACATCCGTGTATGGAATTACAGCATGGTGGTCAGCAAGTCACAGACACATTCAGGCAATTTGAGAGGGGAACATATTTGCGTTAAGAATTGATGAAATATGGTCGGTTTATCCCCTTTCAATGAGACACAAAAGGATCATCCTCCCTCTTCCTAAATAATTCCCAGGAACAGAGAATATACTCTTTCCTTACACCTAAAGGCACCCTGTTGTCTTTTTTAAAGCTCTTACTATTTATGGGAAAGGTTGTACTTGTACTGAATGAAATCTGCATTTCCGCATCTTCCATTCACTGGTTTTCATCAGTGCATAGGTGGCCCTGCGCCACTCCCGCTGAGACATGGGGTGCAAGGTACCCTGGGTCTAGCGAGCTCTGATACACAGAGGCCCCGCCCATGTGGGAAGGCTGTTGCTCAGGTGCAGGGCCCCTGAAGCATTGGGATGAAATCGAAATAGATCAAAGGTGTGTGACTGGGTATCTGTCCAGCCTGTTGTCGCTGAGCAGTTGTGTGACCTTGGGATCGTTTCCTTTTCTCCAAAGTATGTAAAGTCATGGTGCCTGTTGAGGGGAGCAGTTGTAGGTATTAAATGAGGTAACGGGGACATGAAACAGCTACGCTGCAGTGTATGAAGCAGTCCATCCTTGCGTTACGTGTTCGGGTTGGAAAATATGCTCACTTCATCCTCACAAGGTTAACCCCCAGTTTAAGCTGAATCAAGGAAAAGCTAAGACTACTGCCAGACCTTTTCCTTTTTGAGTTTAGTTTTAAATCTCATACCCTTGGCAGATTGTTGTAACGAGGTGCTGCTTTTTTTAATTTCCTTTAGTCTTTTTTTTTTTTTTTTTCGGTACGCGGGCCTCTCACTGTTGTGGCCATGGCTCATGGGCCCAGCTGCTCCGCGGCATGTGGGATCTTCCCGGACCGGGGCACGAACCCGTGTCCCCTGCATCGGCAGGCAGACTCTCAACCACTGCGCCACCAGGGAAGCCCTCCTTTAGTCTTTGACATGGTTATGGGATGAACATTTTAATTTCATTTTTAAAAAAAACTAATAGACCTTCTTTTTTAGAATATTTTAAAATTTACAGAAAATTTGAGCATAGAGTACAGAGAGTTCCCGTATCACTCTCCCCTCCAACACACACTCACACTTTCCCCTATTATTCACATCTTGCGTTAGTGTGGTACATTTGTTATCATTAGTGAACCAGTATTGATCTATTATTATTAAAATCCGAAGTTAACGTTAAAGTTCACCGTGTCGTATGATTGAGTTTTGACAAATGATACCGTTGTGAGGTGTCAAAGTGCTAAACGTTCATAATCTGTTCACAACACAGTGAACGTTTTTTTCAAGTAAAAATTTTTAAGAATAGGATAGTTTCTGATTGCCTGGCCAAAGGGTGAAGATTGAGAATGAAGTTTCCGTGGCACACAACCTGAATGACACTGCTTTATAGAGAAGAGACTGGTGAAAAAGTGGGGGAGGAGAGAGCGCATAGGAGAACCGGGAGCGAGGAGTTTTTAGAACTGTCTGGACTGTCAGACTCTCAGTCCTCCCCAAATATACTTAGTCTTAACAGCCTTTGGAGATGATTCCACTTGCTCTGCATCCTTGCTGGAAAATGCCCACTTGGCATTCAGTAACCTTCCATAATTCTTCCTGGCTTTCTGACTGCCACTCCTGTTGCCTCTTCTCCTGTAACTGGAGCATTCTTTGCCAGCTTCTTTGACTTTTGAGAACATCACCTACCCACAACCTAAAAAAAAGGCAGCTCTGCCTTTCCAGGAAATTTTAGTAGAGGAAGCATTAAAGCTACCATTCTTCTCGCTAAACAAAACAATCCCGCTAAACCCCTCAGTGGTCACTTGAATCCTGTTTACCGAGTTGTCATGGCAACTATTCAGGAGCGCTATGCAAAGACCAGGATAAATAGCCAGAAATGAAACTGGGCTCAAGGGAGGGGTGTTGTTCTCAGGGTGGACTTTCCAAGATCACAACTAAATGGCTTGGTTTTGTCCTGGGGCGTTCTTCCTTTTTAATATTAGTCATCTTTGAAAATTCAGGGTCTTTGCACCTTCAAATGACTTTGCACGTTTGTTGGTGCATGCAAGGTGATTCGTTTGCTCCGACGGTCAAAAGTATCTTCGGCAGTTGCTATCCCGCCAGCCTCACCAGGCTGGACTTCTTTCAGAAGAATCAGGAATTAAGCAAGCAGAGCCCAAGACACCACATAAAAGACTGGGAACAGCAGTGAGCTGAAGAAAGCCCGTTTTTGTGTCTGTCGGCTCAGATGCTTGTAGCCCGGACTGCTAAAGATGCAGCCATTTACAGTGGACAAAAGCTGAAGGGGGCAAAAGAAACCCAAGGTAGGGGTTTTTCTCTTATTTGCACTGCTTAAAAGTTTCACAGTGATCGCAGTACTGTAGACTTTTGTAGAGGAGTTTTTTTAAGCCTGAGGAAAACAGGTTTTTGCCGTCTCTCTGAGTACCGGAAGTGTTTAGTTTCTAAACAAATGGGTAAGTGCTGATTTTGATTGCATGTACAAGTTTGAACTACTAATGCTTTGTAAAAACAAAAGACATAACCTCTTGGATAAGGCATTGATAACGCAATATCTTTTTTGGTACGGAATTCATCTTGTGTAGGGAAAATCATGTTTAATATTAGGTTGCACGGGGAAATGGTGAGTGGTCGTTTCTTTTGTTTGAATTTGTCATGTCAAAGAATTTCCCTTTAAAAAATGATATGCTACAGTTTTGCAGCTTTTTCTTGCCCTGTGCTTTATACCAACCTTTAAAGAAATCTGCACAAGAATCGCCATGTTTATAAGTTGTATTATAAACTGTTTGATACACAAGTATGGAACTGGGAAAAGTTACAGGAATTGAATGGTGATTTGTTTAATATCATGTGCTTGTTTCACACAAGCATAAACTTGCCGATATTTTGCAATCTGCCCGGGAGAAACCTGATGAGACACATTTTGCTGAGATCCTCTGGTTCCCCAGAGTAGAAGTCCCTGAAGAAAGAACATAATAAAGAGCGTCTGAAATGCTAATCTCTGCTTCTACTGCCACTTGAATGTGTTCAGCTGATTTCTATTCAGTTGCTAAAAGTGCCCTTTAAGGGAATCAGTGTTTTAAATGTGAAGGTGGTCTTTCATATTAAATTGAGTTACATTTAAAAGAAACGAATAATAATGTGGCTGGCTGCCACTTAGCCAGATCTGCTTTCCCCGAAATAAATTTCTAGGGCCAAGGGAAAACCGAATGTTAGAACATTTTATTTTTACCATCAGTTTTTTCAATCTTAAGGGTAATTAATCTGACATAAAATTAATAGCCATCATAAGAGAAAGATGAAGTGTAAGCCATCTTCAGGAAAGTGCCACGTATTTCTGACTCTTTCATCGTGCGGTACTTCTGGGTTTTCTCAACTGTATTTCTGTGCTTAAACATATAGATCCCCAGTTCCAGAATCCTCTTGTTCTTTGCAGTGAGGGAATACATCCACTCTCAGATGAGTAATATTTCACTCTCTCTGATGAGCACCATGGCATGGTGAAGGGTATGTTTGCAAAGGCACCCCAGACTGCCCTGCTTGCTTCCCACCTGGGAGGTGGCATCTGCCAAGATGGGTAAATATTTTCCCTGTACCCACTGTGAAGGGTAGCCACACCACCTCCCTGCAGCCCTCTGGCTGTACATTTTTTGGCTCACCTTGATGAACTTCTAGAACAGCATCCAGTCAGAACAGCAGCCCAGTCCAACATTTGAGCCATTCCCAGTCCCAGACCACCTATCAGTCATAGGCAAACTGCGATCTTGTGTGTGTGTGTGTGTGTGTGTGTGTGTGTGTTTTCTAGCCTAAGTGGCTCCGTATTAATGTTTTTGCCGGCAGCCCCCTTAATGTGAGATTTCTGTTTGTGACTTTGCTGTAAAGCTCACCACTGCTCACCCAGCATCTGTATGAAGGATCGATTCTAAAAGCTGCGTTTCACCTCAATGACTGGAGCAAAGGGTCCGGGTTTTGGAGACCAGAGAATGGGTACTGGGGGAAGATTGCAGTGTGGTGCTTGGGCTCAGAGTCTGAACGTCCCTGGCTTTTCTCAGACTTGGAGAAAGCTCTCTGCCTTCACCCGCTCCCCAGCGTTTCCCTGTGTTGGCCTTTGACCCTGGGGAGTTCCCCTGTTCCTTCCTCAGGCCAGCTCTTTCCCTTATACTCAAAAATACTACTACAGTGAATAGTAGATATTTATTAAACATCATTACAATAGTTACTAGGTTTTGCCTGCATCCCTCCCCAGTATAAAGGCAATACTTACTGCTTATAAAAGATTTGGAAAATATGCAAAATACAAAGAAAAAAAACTCTTTAATTTACAGTTACCTATAATTTTACTACCAAGAGACAATCCTGCTTACATTTTGTTGTATATATACCTTTTCCTTTAAATTGGGATCATAGTCTACCTCAATTATGTAACTTACCTTTTTTTAATCAATATTTTTTATTGAAGTATAGTTGATTTACAGTGTTGTATTAATTTCTGCTGTACAGCAAAGTGATTCAGTTATACACATATATACATTCTGTTTCACATTCTTTTCCATTATGGTTTATCACAGGATATAGAATATAGTTCCCTGTGCTTTACAGTAGGACCTTGTTTATGCATTCTATATATAAAAGCTTACATCTGCTAACCCCAACTTCCCACTCCACCCTTCCCCAAACCCCCTCCCCGTTGGCAAACACCAGTCTGTTCTCTACGTCTGTGATTCTGTTTCTGTTTCATAGAAAGGTTCATTTGTGTCGTATCTTCGATTCCACATAAAAGTGATATGGTATTTGTCTTTCTGTTTCTGCTTTACTTCACTTAGTATCATAATCTCTAGTTGCATCCATGTTGCTGCGAATGGCATTATTTTGTTCTTTTTATGGCTGAGTAGTATTCCATTGTGTATATACACTGCATCTTCTTCATTCATTCATCTGTCAACGGACATTTAAGTTGTTCCTGTGTCTTAGCCATTGTTAACAGTGCTGCTATTAACGTAGGGGTAATAGCAGCAGAACGTAGGGGTGCGTGTATCTTTTTGAATTATAGTTTTGTCTGGACATATGCCCGGGAGCGGAATTGCTGGATCATATGGTAATTCTGTTTTTGTTAACATATCTTAAAGCATTCACGTGCTTTTTTTCATGACTGTATACGCTTGTCAGTGGCTGTGCTTTAAGTCAAATTTCTATTATTGGGTTATTTCCTTTATTATTGTAAACAGTGATGCTTACTGTATTATTCATGTGTGTAAATATTTGTACTCATTGAAGGCTGTTTCCTTAAGGTAAGTTCTCAGAAGTTTATTTGCTAAAATCAGAGTATGCACATTGTTACGACTTTGATGTATACATACACACATGGACAGCTTGGCCTTCATTAAGGCCAACAACAGGAAAAGTTTTTGCAATGTATAACAGGGGATTCAGAGCCTTACTATATAAAGAGCCCTCACAAATCAATAAGGAAATAACAAATATTTTAGTAGAAAAATGGGAAAGACACTTGAAAAGAAATTTGCAAAAGGTGTAATACAAATGAAAAATAACCTGACAACGTCAATAGTATAATCAAAGAAATAAAACTTAAAATAGTGAGATAGTCTTGCCAATGTGAAGATTGGATGAGTTTTTGGTTTTCCGTTTTCAATAACATGTTTCAGGGGTCTGTGAATATTTGAAGAATCTCCCATTCATGTACTTTGCCACTGGGAGTTTAAATTGTTGCAGCCTTTCTGAAGGACAGTCTCATCCTGTCTTCCTGATTTAACTTTTCTTGCCTCCCCTGGGACCATAGTCCATCAGTTCTTCTCTCTTGGGCTGCAAAGGGTTCCTTCTCCCAGGATCCTGTCTCCTTGCTGATACTTTCATTGTATTTAAATATATGTATTTATTTATTTATGTAAAAGAAAGGGGAGGTGGGAGTGAATAGGAGCTTGACCAGGTTCCCCTTAGAGCAGTCTTCTTTCCACTGCTGAACATTTCTAAAAAGAGTCCGTACCTGTTTTCTTATTTCTGAGGCTATGCCATCCAAGCTGCCTCTGCCTCTCTCCTGCTGAAAGCTTCCAGGTAGAGTTTTTCTTTGCCCTGCCCTCCTAATCTCCACCTCCCACCCCCAGGGCTGTGGCATCACCTGCCACCTCCTCCTTCCTGGCACTTCTCTGACCAAGCCTCCTCCCCCCTCCCTTTGCCCTCCCCCTCCCTCTCTTGACTGGTTCCCTGGGTGCTGCCCTCACCTCCTCACCTGTGCTGTTCCCAAAGAAACGCTCACTTCTCTCCTTCTGCTCTCAGCCCAGGTGAGTACCTTTCTGCTGTGTTCTCCCAGCCTGAAACCCTCCTCTAAGCTTTGGCCTCATAGCCCAGCTTTGTAACCTACTTTTTTCCTGGGTCTGTGCTTGGCCAGCACTTCAAACTGCAATGTGTCCATGATTAAATTTCACATCCTTTTCCTTCCACCTCCTTGTTTAACTTTTTTAAAATTTATTGGGTTAGGGCAGAGTGTCTCAACCTTGGCACTGTTGACGTTTTGGGCAGGACATTTCTTTGCTGAGGGGCACTGTCCTGTGCATTATAGGGCGTGTAGCAACAGCCCTGCCTTCTCCCCATAGATGCCAGTCCCACCCCCCTCCCCCAAATGTTTATAGACACCTCCAGATGTCCCCCAGAGGGCGAAATTGCCCCTGGTTGGAAATCACTGGGTTAAGGTGTCAACGCTGATTATTTCTTGGGCTTATCCTTATTTTTCCGTTGCTCTTGGTAAAAAATGGCATCTACAACTTAATTTTTATTATAGCACTTGTTATGGCTTTGAACTTTGTTTTAACTGATGAATATAAAGTGAAAATAATATCCTGTAACATTTTTCACAGGTATTGAATCATTAAATGAAACATATATTACTGTTTTCTTTCCTAGTAAGTAGTATTAGAAAATTTAAAATTTGGGGGGGTGGGTGGAGTGCCCTGGATATCAGCATATCCTGCAGGATTACGTAATCGCTCTGTGCTATCCACTTTCTCAGATGAATGGATGTCCTAGTTTCAGCCACTGTGAAAGGATAAAACAGCTCATTAAAGTGTGCCAGATGCTTCGTTTGCCAGTATTTCACTAAAAAGGGAATACTGTTTAGCTTTAAGAATTCTGTAATAGACTCAAAAAGTTTGCCATTACGAAATGAAAGTGTCCCTGTTAAAAATGTGTGAAAATTTCACCAGTGAACAATGTTTTAGATACTATTTAACGTTTTTTTCAAAAGTCTCTTTAGATACAAGAAAATGAACTTTGAACATGCACAGTAAGTTTGAGTTACTGAGATTTCAGCCTCTGAGGCACAGGACAAGGGTTTGCATATGAAGTCTGTCAGGCATCCCTTGATGTTGTTTTCAGTGGGACAGTTTAAATAAGGTTGTTACATATATAAGTAGCAGACAGTTTAAATAAGGTTGTTACACTATGTAAGTAGAGGACTGAGGCCAATTTTGCTGAGCTGGAAAGACAAACCCCACCAGATTATTCGAGCCACATGTAAAGAATCTTGAATATGTTGATTGCAGCTTGAGAAATGGCAGAAGGGAAATTAGCCTGACTTGACTTCTTTTCTTTTTTTTCTCTTTTCCTTTTTCTTTTGTTTTGCTATTAACCCTGAAAAGTTGGCCTCTGTATTTGATTCAGTGCCTTCATTACATCAATTCCAATAAAGCTTGGACTGTTCAGTTTACATTGAACCGTGGGTACACACAGTGGCAGCCCTGAGAGCCATTTGGTCGGAGGCACCTTGCAAATTAGGGAAATGAGGTCCTGTGTGGAGGTGGAAGGGCAGGTCGGACCTGGTGGTGGTGTCACGTGATTGGGATTTCCCGGGTTCAGACGCAACCTGTTAGTGCCGGGGCTGGGTATCAAAGGTGCAAAAAGGTACAAAAAACTGCAAATCTCTGTGGAACTGACCATCTCTTGGACCAGCCACTGTCTGTAGCCTCGTTGCATCAGCAGATGGGCCACTTCTGCTCAGGAACGCCTGCTGTGTCTGGAGCTGTGCTCGGGGCATTTCCT
Source organism: Phocoena sinus (assembly GCF_008692025.1). Lineage (NCBI taxonomy): Eukaryota > Metazoa > Chordata > Mammalia > Artiodactyla > Phocoenidae > Phocoena > Phocoena sinus. The sequence continues at coordinate 159,751,578 of NC_045765.1, forward strand.
GGTTTACACAAACCTGGAGCTCTGCCAGTGTTGACAGAGTTAAAGCCTTTCCCTTCTCGTGATCGATTAAAAAAAAAAAAATTAACTACAATACAATTGCCACTTGTTCTGCATTACTCACCTTGCCTGCTCAGAGCACATCCACTCTCCCTGTTACAACATGTTGGGATAAAGTATTTTAACGATTGAGAAAGCGGTTTGGGAATATTCGAAGGGCCTTTAGCCACTGGCTTGGGTACTCAGGCTTTTCTGTTCTTGGTTCTGCTTTGATAAACTAGCCTAAAACCCGGACTGCACTCTTTTGGGGACTGTAAACTGCCAAGGATGCAGAGCCAGAGAGGGTGTAGGCAGAGACGAACAGACCTAACTGACATATAGGGATAGATGAAGCAACACTCTTTGGTTGACCATTAACTATATTCAGGGCTTGGGTGCAAAAATATAGGAAGAAATGACTGATGAATAGGTCGTGCCTAAAGCATTTCCGTTTCAGTTAATAAATCACGGACTGGCCTCGGATCAGAGTTGACGATGCCAAAACGTTGATGGGAGGAAAAGGTGGAGACAGACCCAGGAGGACTTTTGAGACCGTTCACCAGTGTACAATGTATCACAGTAGTGTTTCTAAACAACACTGATCCCACCTGGCCTGGTCCCATGGTCTTGTGGCCTAAAACACAGAATTTAACCTCTAATGCACACCTCATCCCAGCAGCCCAGTGACTCTGTAGCAGTCATTTAACCCGGGCTTGTTTTTCTACATATTCCAAGGCTAATGGCATAAGGTTTCATAGTTCTCAAAGGACAAATTGATTGTATTGCTGTTTGTTAGTGAATACGGCAATCTGTCCTTCAGACACTATATAGTAAACAGATTGATAAAACAGGTTAATCTTTTCATCATTTCTGGATTAAAATGATTAGCGAAGATGTGTCAGGAGGCTGCGTACTGTGGTGGACTGAGGGGAGTCTTATAGGAGATGCTGGGCTCACTGTCATTCGCCAGCCACGTGACATTGGTCTACCAACTCAAGTTCGCTTATTGATGGAGTGAGGACAGAAGTCACCCATTTTTAGCGTGGTTATGAGGTTAACTGTGATCATGTCTGTAAAACTTCTGGCTCAGACTCTGGCGCACACCTGCCACTGATGGTCGTGGTGGCTGATAAGTAATAATGAACATGTTTGTCGCCCTGGAAAGAGGCAGCGTATGTGCGTTGGTATGGCCCTTCCATTATTGACTGTGACGGTCCCAGCATAAAGAGGCGTTCGTTTCTTCTTGAACTTATTCACCACTTACTAACTCAGCACCACATCCTCCAATAGAATTTATGAAGCATATGCATCCATTTGGGGGTAGATGTGTTTAAAAACAAATTCATGGAAAAATGTATTATCAGAACCCTGAAAAGTATGCTTTAAATCTAAGAATGGGAGACACGGTAAGTGTTAATAAGTAAATTGGATTACTAAAGGATATGCAGGAAATAATGTTAGTCTAAAGACAGATGAGAAAGAGTGTATTATTGTCATATTTATGTTTTCTGTTTCCTGTGTCTTCCTTGGATCTTCTCATTGGGTCCTTTCCCCAAGTAGAAGACCAAGAGGGGCATCCAGATTTAAGCATCTTGAGTCACATGACTCAGAAGGCTGTGGTCTGCCTCTGTGATGCTGGGGCTCCAGCATGAACCAGTCCTGTCCAGGCCCCAGGGATGGGAATAACCTGGCCTTTGGGCATCGCCTGACCTCCCGTTTCCTAGCAACTTCCAACCGCTCAGCGGAATATTTTGTGGGTTCCTAATTTATACTTAACAGATATTGGCTGTATCTAAGGCTGGCTAATTTCCCATTATGACTTGTAGACAACCAGTTTAATACATGAATAAGCAAGAGAAAGGACTCCTAGGAAGCTGCACTCCCCATGTCCCCTTCTCACCAGACCCTCATTTTCCTTTGGGAAAGTAGAATTTACCAAGGACATGCCAATACGATGCCACTTCTCTCAGAGAAGACCGTGTGGAACAGTTTTCAAGTAAAGTTCTCCATTTGACTTTTTTCTGTTAGCCCAGCCTGTATTGATGAATATTTATAAATCAGCTACATCCATTATCAAAGAGGTGGCTCTTTGCTTAGTGAATTCTTTTAAGCAAATGTAGACTGGTAGCTTCTGCTCAGTCTCTTCCTGTACAAATGGGGTGGTGAGATGGGGTGATTTCTCAAACTCCTTCCGGCTCTCAACTAACATGAATTGGTGAAATCATATTTTTTCTAATATTTGACATTTCTGGGCTTAGGCTCAAATTTTCCCGAGGTGCCATTTTTATTTTCCTACTTTTTATGACAGTTCAAACTCTTTGGTCCCAATATGGCTTTTTATTTATTTGCCTCTAAAAACCATTGTTCTCCTCTGCATCCTCATTTTTTCAAAAGAACAGGTTTTTTTGGAACTAAGTATGGTGAATGACCTCTGGTTTCCAGGGGGTCAGAAGTTTTTTTGTCTCAGAAGTTCAAATACCTTAAAGCAAGAAACCATAGAAGTATATGCTCTGGATTATTATCTGTACACTGGCCATGATGGCATGTCTTAGTACCTACTGATGTAGCATTGTAAAAGTCGTAACTCTGGCCGAGTATTACAGCTCTCAGTGTGACACATTTTCCTGGACGTAGGTGACTGTCTGCTTACTGGACACCATCCTCTCTTTCTTTCCTCCTCACCCCCCTGCCGTACATTTTCGTCCTTAGCGTCCTTGTCACATCGACATGACCTTGGTGATGGTATAAACCACTGGGTAAGTTTCACAGCTATTTTAGCATTTTCATGACTGATTTGAGCCTCCTTGCCAGCATCTACAGAGAGCGACAGCTGCCTCCCTAATTTGTATTTCTCAGCATGGTTTTTCACAGCGAGTCTGAATAAAAGGGGACTGTGACCTGTTCAGTAATGGTGGATGGAGAAGTAGAAATAGAACACCAGTGAATAGAGAGAGATTCAAGTTTAGTTTAGCAAGATAAAAAGCGTTTAATTACATTCGTTAGATAAAATGGCAACAGATTATACCCAAGAGGGAGGCTGTTCTGTGAGGATTTCCAGACGGGGTTTACGCTAAGGTTTGGACCTTCTGTTGTTGGCTTTACCACGGTTTGTGGTCTGATTTAGGACAAACCTTTAGTCCTTCCCTCCCTCCCCACTTTTTCAGTGTTTTTCTGAGGTTGTCTTTCAACACATATTAACTGACAGGGTGATCTTTTATTTATTTATTTTTTTTTGTGGTACGTGGCCCTCTCACTGCTGTGGCTTCTCCCGTTGCGGAGCACAGGCTCTGGACGCGCAGGCTTAGCGGCCATGGCTCACGGGCCCAGCCGCTCCACGGCATGTGGGATCTTCCCGGACCGGGGCACGAACCTGCATCCCCTGCATCGGCAGGCGGACTCTCAACCACTGCACCACGGGGGAAGCCCTCAATTTTTTTTTTAAATCTTGATCTACGAACCCCTAATTTTACATGTATGTGGCCTATTCAGAATTT